>NC_056061.1:49382500-50582500 GCF_016772045.2 Ovis aries
AAAGACGCCTACCCCCCCATCCTCCCAATAGATTCTCTGTTGTTTGATTCACTGTGTTAATACTCAGATTTTTTTTTTTTTTGAACTGGTTTACCTCTGAGCAGTACTGTTTAGAGGCAGTTTCCAAGTGTAAAAGTCTCTTTAGCACATTTCCTCCGCTTGGTTTGTCTCCCTTCATTCAATTCCTTGTTGACATTTTCAAGACGGAGAGAGGGGCAGAGAGGGGAGGAAGCCAAGCCAGAGCATCTCAGTTTATTTACAGCTGAGTTAAGTCACTGAACTCTGAGAGCCTGAAGCAAAGGCAGGACCAAGTGTTTGAAGAACAAGCCATTTTGTTCTGACAGCTTTCCTGCGTCAGCCATCCTCACAACAAAATCATCCCCATAAAAACAGCTAGTATTGGGGGAGTTTAACACATGCTTTCCCACAACAATTCTCCTCCTCATAACTCTGTGCACAAGAAGGTCATCTTCTTGCAGCTGGTTAGAAGCCTGCGGGTGGAGCTCACCCATAACATCTACTGAATTTCTTCCCTATTATTATCCAGTTTTTTCAGAGGTAGAGCATCATTTGTTAAAATTTATCTTATTGAACTATAGTTGATTTACAATGTTGTTTTATTTCTGCTTACAGCAAAGTAACTCAGTTACACACACACACACACACACACACACATATATATACACACACATAGTCTTTTTCATATTCTTTTCCATTATGGTTTATCACAGGATATTGAATATAGTTCCCTGAGCTCTACAGTAGGAACTTGTTGTTTATCCAGAGCATCATTTTTTTTAAATGCTGTCTCTTTTCTCAGCCTGGAATTCTAGAGTCCCTCTGTGGCAACTCTATCTAAAATCTGCTGTGCTTCAAAGCTCCAGAGTATACAAGGAAACCTTCAGAATAAACCTTTTCTGCAAAACTTGACTTGGGGGACCTGGAATTTGAACTCACCTCCTGGACATCTCTCGTTTTGCCTCTCAGACACTGTCTTAGCTCTATCCTCTCACCTTGGCCCAAAGATGGAGCATCTGGCCTGTCCTGAGCTGCTTTCTCCATGCTGGTAGCTGTAGGCACGTGGCCAGTGTTGATGATGACAAAGGATCTCCATCTACCCATGACCTGCCCTGAGGCAGTCACATTTTCTTAGCCCTCTTTCCCCAGTGTGACATAAATCAGCTCTATGTGATAAACACTGAGTGTAAACGGTGCAGTCACCCCAGAGATTCACCATCTTCCTTTCTGTCATCATTAGTTAGTCGCCAAATATCAACAAACCACTTGTGTTTATGGTAAAGTGGGTTTCTAGACACTTGACCAACTTGAAAGAGACAGAGACAGAGCAAGAAGGAGAAACTCAACCCACATCTTAAAGGAGGATGCTTCAATCAAAAGCTGGATGAAAACAGACTTCCCTGGTGGTCCAGTGGTTAAGAATCCACCTGTCAATGCAGGGAACACGTGTTCAATTCCTGGTCCGGGAAATTCCCACACATGATGGGCAACTAAGCCCATGTACCATAACTACTGAAACCTGTGTACCTAGAGCCCATGTTCTGCAATAAGAGAAGCCACTGCTCCCTGCAACTATTAATAGATAAAGCCCTCATGCTGCAACGAAGACCCAGTGCAATCAAAAGTAAATTTAAAAAAATTTTTAAGTGGATGAAAAAAAACCTTGAAGCATTCACCAAGCCTGTGCCACCACCGCAGTTGGTCCTGGCTGGTTGTTCTATGTGTCCTCAGGACAACTGTGAAACCTAAGTTATCCCAATAGAGAGAGGTTGATAATTCAAGGTCACCTAGTAGTAAATGACCTGGTCATGACTTGAGCTGGGTGGTGTCTGTTTCTGTCCTTTCAGGTTGCTTCTCCAAATTAGTGTACTCCTGACAAGACCCAAATCACTAAACTCCATGAGACTACAACAGAAAAATACCACTGAGCCCTGGGTTAAGTTCTTACACACACACACACACATCCAACAGTGGGACGTGGCATTCCTGCCACTGACTAGATCTGAGGCATGCTGCCTGTCTCTGAAGACAAGAAAGTTCAACTTCCTGTGTCATGCCAATGGATAACATGTTAATTCCCAGTGACTCAAAGGGCCAGTAATAAATTTCATTGGCTAGAGAGAAAAGCACAGGTCTGAATACTAAAAGATGTCCAAGTTTTGCCCTAACTAGATCCCAGCTAGTCATTTCATCTTTGTGGCCTTGGTTTCCTCTTTCAACAAACTGGAATTCATGCAATAAATAGTTTTTGCATGTACTCTGTAATAGGCCCTCTTCCAGATACTGGAAACATGGCAGCAGACCAGACAAACAAGGTCCCTTCCCTCATGGCCCTTTTGTGCTATGCGGGGGACAGAAGCAATAGCCAATGAAAGGTAAGGGTTCCAGAGAATGATAGGCCTTTAAGAACAATGAACAAAGCAAGGTAATTTAGGGCGCATGTTGGAATAGCATGCGGGCAGTGATTCTTCAGAGTGAACAGAGAAGACTTCTTCAAGAAGAAAGCACATTAGCTAAGAGCTGTACAGTAAGGAGATCGCCATTTGGAAGAGAACAGTCAGGGAAAGAGCAGTTCACAGAGGGAACTGTCAGTACAAAGGCCCTCAGGCGAGAAACCCTTGTGATGTGTTCAAGATCCAGAAAGGAATTCAGGGACTTCCCGGGTGGTCCAGTGGTTAGGAATCCTCCTTGCAATGCAGGGGACACAGGTTCAATCTCTGGTTGGGGAACTGAGATTCCACACACCACTGGACAACTAAGCCTGCAGACCACAGCTACTGAGCCCGAAAGCTCTACAGCCAGTGAGCCACAACTAGAGAGTCCATGTACTGCGAAAGATCTGGCATGCCACAACTAAGAGTTGACACAGCCAAATTAATTGATTAATCACTTTTTTAAAAAAGGAAGGAAGTAAATATGGATAGAACAGAGAAAGCTGAGTAGGCAATGTAAAAAAGTGGTATAAAATGGCAGGGCCAGATCCCATGGGGCTTACAGGCCATTGTTAGTAGTAGTGTCTTGCCTTCCTGATCAGACATTATTGTAAGACTCAGTTGGATAACATTTGAGATGGGAAGGCAAGTCCTCAAAATAGATACAGCCTAGCCCAAGATTGTGTGGCACAATCCTAGGTCCTGTCAGCAATTGGTGTGTTCCCTTTTTTCCGCCCGAGTCTGTATCAGTGGCATGTACATGTAATCTTTATTAAATGGCTCACACCCCTGGGGTTGTTCAATCTGGATGAAGCCAGGGATGTTTGCCCCCTGCTTTTCTTTCTAACACTGTTTTCTGAATATAAAGAACAGTATAGGAATGGCAAATTCAGGAAAGTCATCTCAAGCAAGTACAGGGCAAATACTACGCTGCTTCCTTTAGTGGAAAAACAAACACATATAGCTATTTCCTTGTATTTAGATCTTTTTTTTTTAACCAGATGTTTACGGTTGGTAATTTGGAGTTGGAAGATAAACCTTTTAAGAAGAAATAACTTCTCCATATCCTCTGACTTCTGATGAAGTTAAAATGCACGTGCAGATGAGGAAACAGATGGGCTGCCCTCTGTATCCATGAAGGAACATGAAACAGAACCTGGGCTGCTGGGGGAATGCCAACAGAGCTCCAGGAACAGGAAAGTTCATTAAAAATGTAAAATCAATGCAAGGATCGCATGTGGTTGTCTGCGGGGCAATTCGCTTTAGACCTTCAATGTGTTGGAAAACAGTGCTGCAAATGCCATAATTATTTTAAGATACAAAATGATTTAAATTGGCTAATGAATGCAGGCCCTGATACCAGTCTGAGTAAGTCTGAATTTATTAGCATGTTCTTGGTGAGGTGGGAGGAAGGGGACTCAGAAACAGCTTTATTCACTGGCAGCAGCATTGGCACTTTGTTCTCCACCTCAGCCCATTCAAAGACAGAATGTCCTCAACCCATGATCATCTAGAGGAAAAATACACCTTCACATCCATTAGTGAAATTAATTCTAATCACTGGTATTTGTTGCTATAATCTTGCATACTTTACCTGTGCTTTACCTATAAGAAAGTCATACTCACAGAGGTTTACTGTCTTGCCTAAGAACCCACAGCCAGGAATGGCACAGTCACTTGAACCCAGTTCTTCAGTTTACGAATCCTCCCTCTGCGATTTTATGCAGCTACCAGTTAGCAGCTTGATCACAAGTGATAGATCCTGTTAGAATAGAGTTGTTTTTTTTTTTCCAGTTTGGCATCTAGCAGTTCCCAGGAATCCAGAGAATCTGTGTAGAAGAGCAGCTCTGTACGTAGAAGCCTTCGGTGATTCATCAATGTGTCAGATTAGTTTTTGCCAAGGATGCTCTGTCTCCCCTCCCTTTTCTTTTCCAGCCTTTTATTGGCAAACTGACCTTGCCATGGTTTTAAACCTGACATCAGCCATCATCTCCCTCCAAGGGCAACAGGTCTTGCGAAGATAATGGGATTCCGCGGCAGCTGTCTGCCTTTGCAGGTTCCTGAGTGACATACTATCTCTGCCACCTCTTTGTTCTCTGATAATCTTTGTATTATTTTTGTTGTTATTATTTCCTAGTACAGGATGGAGATTACAGCTATTTGAGATAGCGCCCAAAAAACCCCAGCATGTTTTCTTCCATTTTATGATCATTAACCATATCAACGTTCATTTACTGAGTACTTACTGATGCATGATCCCCAATAGACTTAGGATTCTGTTCTGTCCCAGGGACTATAGTTCTGAGATTGACATTGGTTAGAAGGCTATAAACTGTAAACTGAGGAGGATGTCAAGGTGCCAGCATGAGATGACAGTCCCAACTTCTGAGCAAGATGCCCTAAGAAGAACATGGCAGGCAGCTATGACACAGCCAACTCTGAGTATATTCTAGGATCCTTCTGATCCTATCCAGTGAAATTGCAGAAGACTTGATCAGTCTTGTCATTTGGGATTGTTTGGGGAAGGCCAGATTAATCCTAGAGAGTAGGGAGTGAATAATTTCAGGAAATTAAGTTACACCCAGTTTCATACCAGAGGAAGCAAAAGCCTCTTATATGCCAGAAAGTCAAAACCTCTGTCCATCTTTCACTCTCTGCCTGCTTTCCCTGGGACCCACACACAAGCCCATTATTCTTGGTTGTTTCTCCAGCACCATCCTAACTAGGAGGGAAGATTTGGTATTCATTATCTCCCTGAGAGGCCTGCTCAAGAAGTTAGGCAGATCTGAGGGATGGGAAAGGGACCTAGACTTCTGTAGACAGAATGAGCCTCCCTTATCCAAGCAACCCACGTAAGGAAATCAGCCTTTGCACAATACCCGTTCCTGAGACTGCAGATGCCAGATGTTTAATTACTTCATTTCTGCTTTTTCATTTGAAAATTACTTTGTTTCCTATTTCAGTTGGGATGTATATTTTAATCCCCAGGTTGTATCTCTTCTCCCTCACACAACTGGGAGCAACTGAATTTTATTAGAAAAAATAATCACAGATATTGTGAATTTAAAGAGCTCCAGAGGTGACATTGCCCACGTTCCCAGATATACCTGATTTTAAAATGGCAAATTGAGACAGTTCAGTTCAATAAGTATATAGTGAGTCTATATTATACTCTGGGCAAAAAATATATTCTAAATTCCTACTGTATTCTGAAAACTATGCTAGACTAACAAAGATAAGCAACTCAAGTCGCTTGAGGAACTCACACTCAGATGCAAGATTATACTTTCAGTGTGACAGCGTTGGTTACAAAACTGATGAAGCAGAAGGGCAAGAAGAAGGAGCACTAAACTCAGCCTTCTAGTATGGGGAGGCTTCCTGGAGTTGAGCTGGGCCCTGAAAGACAAGTAGAAATGTCAGTAAAGGAATATTTGTAAAAGGGCACAGAGAACAGAATGCACAAAAACAAGACATGGACAGCAAGATGGCACATGAGAGGCACTGCACGAATTTGAGTGTCACCAGAGGATAGGCACAAGACAGGGATGGAGAGCCTTGCAAACAGTGCTAAGGAGCTTAGATTTTATTCTGTGGGCAGCAGAGAACCACTGTGGGGATTCTGTAGGAGAGCAGAGTGGTCAGAGTCCTATGCTGGATTATATGGAGGATGGATATAAGAGAGATAAGACAAGTTGGCATAGGGTGTCTTTTACATATTAGAATTACATGCAGAATAGTTTAAATTCTAGATTTTATCACTTACCCCAGATTTTTTTTTTTAATGTGCATTTTTTAACACATCCCAGAGATTCTGAAATCTACTCTTGACTGAAAACCACTAATTGGGATGTTACATTGCAATAGTCCAGACAAAAAATGATTAGGACCTGAACTAGGATTATGAGAGTGGGAAAGAGGTGAATACAAAGAGTTGAGAACTATTTTGTAAATTTAATCAACGTAATATATTTATTTATTTATTTATTCATTCATTCATTCAAAAATTATTAGGCCAGGCACTATGCAGCGTGGTAAAAACAATAGTGAAAGAGACTCACTCTTGCCATTAAAGATCATATAGTCTAAAGTGCAGAATTTCTCCAATATATCATTAATTTTTTAGCAAAAGGGAAAATAAGCCAAGAAAAAATTACCTGAGACATTGTCACCATGAGCCAGCACTGACATGAGTTTGCAGCTTGGGCAGCCCAGGGAACTGCAAAGAATTTGGTATCAGCACAACACAGAACAAAAGTAAATTCTCTTTAGAAAAACACTTTTGAGGGAGCCTCAAGGAATCTCTATAGGTGGTTTTTTCAAGAATAATGAGCAATGTGCAATTAAAGAAAGCACATAGAAAATGAACTTCAGAAACAGACTTGTAAGGACTTCAGTTTATCAGATATTCAGAATGTTTATATATCCAGTCTATCAAAACTATAGAATCTATATTTAAACACATAAAAGAAAAGTTTGAAAGTGATAGCAGGGACAGGAAACTGTAAAAAAAAATGACCTGCCAGATGTATAAGGATCCATGTGATATAAAAAGTACAGTAATCAAAGTGGAACACTCAGTGGACCATTTTAACAGTAGAACAGAAATGAAGAAAGAGTTTGTGAACTGGAAAATAAGTTATCTATAAAGAGGCAGCAAGTATTTTTCTGTAAAAAAGCCAGAGAATAAATATTTTAGGCTTGAAAGGCAAATAGTCTCCGTCACAACTACCCTGTCACAGACAATATGTAAACAAAAAGGTGTGTCTGTGTTCCAACAGAACTTTATTGACAAAAGTAGGCAGGGAGACAGATGTGGACCACAGGCAGTAGTCTGCCAGTCCCTGGAGTCTAAACATGAAGCCTAGGAAAGAGAAACATTTGCAAAGTAAGGAATAGATGCTAAGAAACAAGGAAGGCAGAAATATGTCTGACATGTTAAACAAGAGTTCCTGAAAAAAAGTGGAAAGACAATGGGGCAGAAGCAGTATTTGAACACATGACTTAGAATTTCCCAGAACTCATGAGACAGTTTATTGAGTGGCAAAGCCCAGCAAATCTCAAGTAGAATAAATAAAAAGAAGAATATGTTACTTTACAACTGTGTTTCTCAACCCTGACTGGGATATTTTTAAGTAATATATACCTTTGGGCCCTCACCCTGGAAAATCCTTATTCTAGAGAGTCTGGGAGCTTTGAAAGCTCCCTGGGTGATTCTGTTGTGCAGCCAAGGATAAAAAACAAGACTTTAGAAACACATTATCTTGTGATTTTACATAATTACCTTTTATGTCTAACCCTTGTTTCCCTAAATAGACTATTAATTTATGGAATACAGAAGCTGTATCTATAATTTTTCTGTGAGCTTCACATAATCTTGTCAACCAGGCATAAGTCAGTGCTCAACAACAACTTAAATGATGGACTGATTGATTTAGCATGATGTTGGATACAAAGCTTTTGGATAGGAAGGAGAAAACCCAAAATCTGTAACTCACAAGCTACAATCCTGTCTGGATTTCCACTTCCTCATTTGTAAAATGATGGTTATAGTTAAGTTTTCAAATTCCTGGGAGCTTAAAGGAAATAAAAGATCATGAGTTATTTTTAATATTTCAAAAAGCCATGGAAAGTTATGGATTTCATATCAATTTGCAGGTTAGTAATCTATCAAAATACTTATTGATGAATGACAAGAAGAAATAATAAATCTTTAGTTCAAAAAGTTTAAAATTACTTTGAAAACTATAGGATTCCATGCCTCCATTTGCTCAATATTATGATCCAGATCCTGTGGGAGAGACAGTAGAACAGAGTAAAGTTAAGAAATTTAGAGTTAAACGAACTTGGGTTCAAATCCCAATCCCACCACCCATGAGCTGTGTTCACTTTTCTCTGAGCCTGTTCCTTCATCTGGAAAGTGGACATATTGATAGTAGCTATTCCATACAGCTATTGTCTTCCCAGCTTATAGATGGCCACTTCCTCCTGTATGCCCACATGACATTTCTTCTTTGTGTGTGCATGGAGAACGAGAGAGAACAAGCTGTCTCATGTCTCTTCTTACAAGGACACAAATCCTATTGGTTCAGGGCCCCATCCTTATGACCTCATTTAACCCTAATAACTTCCTTAGAGGCCCCATCTCCACTCTGGTTGAAGTCATACTTGGGTTAGGGCTTCAACCTGTGAATTTATCCAGTTGAAACAAACATTTCAGTCTGTAACACTTGAAATGAGAGAAATACTCAGAATTAATGACAAGAAGAGAAAGGATACTCAAAGAAGTCACAAAAAATATTTCTCTCAAGAAACGATCTGTCTCCTAGGCTGGAGAGATTCATAACAGGTTTGGGAACAACCCTTGAGCTTCACAACCAACCAATGAGTTTGATAGTCACTATGGTGCAGCCAACATCATGGAATCTGGGACTAGGGTAAGAAAACCACAGCAGTTCCCAGAGCCAGGCTTCTCCCACCTCTATGCATATTTACATCACTGGGAGGATGAGATAAAAAGCCAATTCCCGGCTGCCCACCACCACCAGAGATTCTGGGTAGGTCAGGAAACTGCATTTATAACAAATCTACAAAAATACCACTTTAAGGAAATTATCCTAGCAGAAAAACTCAAAGCCCAAGTGGAGAGGAAGAGGGTAAGCTGACAATGATGCTTCTGCTGCTACAATGCCTGCTGGGGAGGAAGCCAGTGTGTATGATCAGAATGTTTCATGGCAAGAGGCAGAGGAGGGGTGGGGAGGACATGGTGGGCTGGCTAGGCAAAGATATGGGCACACAGTAGGGGTGGGAGACAGGAGGAAGGATGATAAGTGGATGACTGCCTTCAGAGGAAGCCAACCCTAAGGGATCTGGAGTTGTGGGATGCCTGAGAGCCTGTAGATGGCTGCAAGAGTCTGGGGGGTCCTGGACTCCAGTTCCAGAGACTGGACAAGGAAGGGTAGATTAATCACAGAGAGCCCCAAGATTTGGTTTCCTTCTAAATGGTTCTGTTTGCTTCTAGACTAACTTTTTTCCTGTTACCATCCCCCCAAGTGAGCTTCCCAAGTGGTGCAGTGGTAAAATCTGTCTGCCAATGTAGGAGCAAGAGACGTGGATTTGATCCTTGGGCTGGGAAGATTCCCTGGAGAAAGAAATGACAACCTGCTCCAGTACTCTTGCCTGGAAAATTTCATAGACAGAGAAGTCTGATGGGATCCAGTTCATGAGGTCTCAAAGAGTCAGATGACCGAGCAACTGCAGGCGCATGTGCACACACACGCACACAAACACACACATGACCCCAAGTAACTACTGATTATCATATGCAAGGGGTAATGGGCACTTTACTGGGAGTAAAGGCACTACTGATTACCATATAAAGTCCAAGGCTTGAGGGTGCTAATGATAATGGTATAGGCCCAGCATTGCTACAGCAGCATCTGGTTTCTAGACTGAAGAGAGGCAACATGGCCAATCAGAGGAAGGCTTGTTTTCACAAGGACAGTTAGCATTCCTTTGACTACTTCTGTTATTTTTCTGTTCTTGTCAACCTGTTGTTGGATGCACCTCTCCCCTGATGACTGAATGCCATGATCACAGGCAAGACAAACGTTTGATGGTTTGGTTCATTGTCATATTTGTGACAAAAACCATGTGTACCTTACTTTTGCAATCACTGTGTTTCTAGACAATACCGAGAGAGAATTCTCCACCCAGTACTTTACCCTGGTTCCTAGCCATTCAAGTTTCTAATATTTTTTAAAAATTTTTTTCTTGTGATGAGAACTTTTTCTAAAAATGATTTTATTTATTTTTGGCTTTTCTGGGACTTTGTTGTTGCTCAGGCTTTTCTCTAGTTGAGGCAAGCAGGGGCTACTCTCTAGTTGCAGTGGGCAGGCTTCTCATTGTGGTGTCTTCTCCTGTTGTGGAGCACAGGGCTCTAGAACATGCAGGCTTTATAGTTGCAGTTCGTGAGTTCAGCAATTGTGGCTCCCAGGCTCTAGAGCACAGGCTCAATAGTTGTGGTGCATGGCTTAGTTGCTCCACAGCTTGTGGGATCTTTCTGGATCAGGGATTGAACCTTTGTCTCCTGCACTGGCAGGTGGATTCTTAGCCACTGAGCCACCAGGGGAGCCCTCTAATATTTCACATGTTCATTCTGATATGTACTTTTCCACCAAGGCTGGGAAGGAAATGTGCCTGCGTTGAAATAGGAAGTGATCCTTGTGACTTCTGAACCTATTCTTAACATCAGACCTTATCTGAAATTGGATTCAACTTAAGAATTTTAAAGTTTAACTGAGGAAATCAAGGATAAGTGTTATAAATTCTCTATCCAGAGTCCATTTAAGGCTGCCAAAATGAGTTATTATTAGTTAATGTTCTGATTAATTGGATGGACAGTGCTCTGGATTATATAAATGGGGATGGGAATGTCAAAGGGGACATTTGGTTGAGAGAAATGTTTTTCCATTCCCCTTATTCCACCTTTACTTATACACACAGCCCTTGTTTCCACACCCTGTTATGCATTCATATATGCATGAGAAAGAGTTGCTAAACAACCACTGGGTAGGGCTACTGCATTGAAAAGTGCTGGGTGTATGCCCAGCATATCCCCAGAGAAAACTGTAATTCAAAAAGACACGTGCACCCCAGTGTTCATTGCAATTATTTACGATAACCAGGACATGGAAACAACCTAAATGTTCATCAACAGAGGAATGGATAAAGAATGGAATATTACTCAGCCATGAAAATGAATGAAATTGGGTTTATTTGTAGAGACATGGATGGACCTAAAGAGTCTCGTACAGAGTGAAATGTCAGAAAGAGAAAAACAAATGTCATATTTAATGCGTATATGTGGAATCTAGAAAAACAGTATAGATGATCTTATTTGCAACCTAGACAGCATATTAGAAAGCAGAGACATTACTTTGCCAACAAAGGTCCATCTAGTCAAAGCTATGGTTTTTCCAGTAGCCATAAAGAAAGCTAAGCACCAAAGAATTGATGCTTTTGAACTGTGGTGTTGGAAAAGACTCTTGAGAGTCCCTTGGACTGCAAGGAGATTAAACCAACCAATCCTAAAGGAAATCAGTCCTGAATATTCATTGGAAGGACTGATGCTGATGCTGAAACTCTAATACTTTGGCCACCTGATGCAAAGAACAGACTCCTTGGAAAAGATCCTGATGCTGGGAAAGACTGAAGGCAGGATGACAGAGGATGAGATGGTTGGATGGCTTCACCAACTTGGTGGACATGAGTTTGGCCAAGTTCCAGGAGTTGGTGATGGACAGGGAAGCCTGGCGTGCTGCAGTCCATGGGGTCACAAAGACTCAGACACCATTGAGTGACTGAACTGAACTGAATTGATCTAATTTGCAAAACAGAAATAGAGACACAGATGTAGAGAAGAGAAAAATGGACACCAAGGGAGAAAGCGGGGGATGAATTGGGAGATTGAGATTGATACATATACACTCTGTTCATGGAATTCTCCAGGCAAGAATACTCGAATGGGTAGTCATTCCCTCCTCCAGGGGATCTTCCTGACCCAGGGATTGAACCAGCATCTCCCACATTGCAGGCAGATTCTTTACCATCTGAGCCACTAAGGAAGTCCACACTGCTAGTTCCCTGTGCTATACAATAGGTTCTTGTTAGTTATCTATTTTATACATACAGATAACTAACAAGAACCTATTGTATAGCACAGGGAACTTTACTCAGTACTCAGTGGTGACCTAAATGGAAATCCAAAAAAGAGGGGACATGTGTATATGTACAGCTGATTCATTTTGCTGTACAGCAGAAATTAATAGAACATCCTAAAGCAACTATACTCCAATAAAATTTTTTTTAAAAGAACTGAGTGGCTTTGGGCATGGCGTCTTCTGTTTGCTGCAGCTGGGGAAGATCCAGACTTTAAGGGAAGACCTTGGAAGTCCTTTACCCTCTTCCTGCTCTCCTAACTCTATGTAGGAATCAAGACAGGCAGGCCCTTCTTATTAAGAAGTTCTTTGACCCCTTTTCAGCCTTCAGCCTAAGTCATGTGTTCCAGTTCTATTTAACCAAAGATACCTCACTGAGGGCAGATGGGGTGATAATGCCATAAATGGAAGCTTGCTCAGATACTAATAAATCTGGTTATTATTCTCACACTACTGATCTTTGTATGTATAATTCCACCAGAAGGAAGTGTTTGTCTTGTGATTTGGGCACAAAATTCTCTACCTTGAATCTTTATTAGAATTCTCCTGTCACTGAAAAGTCATTGATCTTTAGATCTTTAGTCATTAAATAGTTACAAAACCCACTGTGATCAGAGCAGTTTTTCCTCAGCTCTCTAAGTAATACCCACATTGTACATTATAAAAGGTCTAAGAGATTTTCTACCACTTTAGGTGTAGGCTTGCAAAGGCAGCATGTATGAGGTGGCCCATTTTTACTGGAGGACATAATCTGTGGTTGGATGCATCATTTCCAAATGATTTGTGTCAACTTTAGTTTTCACCTCATGGTGAGCCTGTAGAGCCTGGTGTATTTCAGAGATTTCACTTAGAAGTTCATCATCTTTATGAACTTAGACATGAGGTCATCTACCCAACCACTAGAAGTTTCCAAAGAGTCTAGGTCTTAGAAGTGATCTGGTCTACCTTCCACCCCACTCAGAAATTCCTTCTACTCTATCCCTGATACCTGGGATTACCAGCATCTACACACACTTCCATATTAGAAGTACACAAAGGTTATCCATATAAACTAAATTAATGTTATTTCCTGGAGGAAATGTAGCAAAATATAAAACTTTGAAAAAATTATGTGGTGGTTGGGTTCCCTGGTGGTTCAGTGGTAAAAGAATCCGCCTGCCAATGCAGGAGATGCAGGTTTGATCTCTGGCCCAGGAAGATTCCAGATGCCACGGAGCCACTAAGCCTGTGTGCCACAACTACTAAGCCTATGTGCTGCAACAGCTGAAGCCCTCATGCCCTGGAGCCCATGCTCCCCAACAAGAGAAGCCATTACAATGAGAAGCCTACACACCGCAACCAGAGAGTAACCCCCACTCTCTGCAACTAGAGAAAAGGCCACAGAGCAATAAAGACCCAGCACAGCCAAAAATAAATAGACAAAATTATACATATATGTAAATTATATATATATATATATTGGAGAAGGCAATTGCACCCCACTCCAGTACTCTTGCCTGGAAAATCCCATGGACAGAGGAGCCTGGTAGGCTGCAGTCCCTGAGGTCGCTAAGAGTCAGACACGACCGAGCGACTTCACTTTCACTTTTCACTTTCATGCATTGGAGAAGGAAATGGCAACCCACTCCAGTGTTCTTGCCTGGAGAATCCCAGGGATGGAGCCTGATACGCTTCCGTCTCTGGGGTCGCACAGAGTCGGACACGACTGAAGCGACTTAGCAGCAGCAGCAACATATATATATAAGAATTATGTGATGGGAACATGGTTATTTGACACCTTGATATGTTTGAAATTAGTTATAGTGTTTCATGAATGCCTGAAATAGTTCAGAATGAGAAAACAAGATTTTAGTTGATTATAAAAATAAAACACAAAATGAAACTAATATTTCTGGTAATTACCTTAAATCACAGCTCTATAAGCACGCATTGAAAATGTGCTCAGTATCTATGTCCATTGAATTAAAAAGATTTCATCATTTTTCATTATTTACCCCAAGAGCATCATAATACAGTGGTCCCTCATTTATCTGCAAGAGAGTTTTCAGGATCCCTTCCCATCTTTGGATGCTCCAAATCCAAAGATGCTCAAGTCCCTTAAATAAAATGGCATAATGTTTGCATAAAATCTACAGTCATCCTCCTGCATCCTTTGAATCATCGCTACCTGCTACATTACTTATAATATCTAACACAATGTAAATGTTATGTAAATAGTTGCCATGTGGCAAATCCATGTTTTGCTTTGTGGAACTTTGGGGAATTTTTTTTTCCTAATATTTTCCATCCATGTTTGGTTGAGTCTGCAGACAGGGATTCAGGCAGAAACCGAGGGCCAACTGTATCTAGCTGCCTGATATAGTTTCATAGTTTCACCATGAGTATGTACAGTGTCTTTAAAAATCACTCTTACCTGGTTTTCCTTTCCTCTAAGAGACCCACATCTAAACTTACCCAGATAGATGACAATCTCTGCTCTCAGAAAGGGCTTCAGTAAAAACAATGTCCATCATCTGGGGCTGCAGGTGGAGATTCATGGTTCTCAGTGCCAACAAATCCTTTCTATTCCTCTTATTCTGATTAAGGCTCCTCTCCTCTCCTACTCTGGAAACAGAAAAATTGAGCACTGTTCTCTGTAAAAGTAACACTTCATGTACCGTATATATTACTGAAAAGGTTACATTATCCTCAAAAATGGGATTCCCTGGTGGCTCAGCAGTAAAGAATCGGCCACAATGCAGGAGACCCAGGTTCAGTCCCTGGGTTAGGAAGGTACGCTGCAGAAAGAAATGGCAACCCACTCCAGGGTTCATGCCTGGAGAACTCCATGGTAGCCTGGAGGGCTACAGTTCATGGGGTTGGCCAAAGAATCAGACACTACTTAGTGACTAAACAACAACAAAAACATCCTCAAAATATTGCTTTCTACAAGATAAAGAGTCGACAGCAGATCCAGCTAAAGGAGGAGGGTTGAATAAAATGTGTGAGCATACCAATTATTTTAACATGGGAATGATTTGGGGTTACCAAAGGGGAAAGCAGGGGCAAGGAAGGGATAAATTAGGAGTTTTGGATTAACAGATACACACCACTGTATATAAAATAAACAACAAGGACCTATTGTATATTACAAGAAAATATAATATCAATATCTTATAATAACCTCAATGGAAAAAGAATCTGAAAAGGAATAGATATCTGTATATGCATATCTGAATCACTTTGCTGTATACCTAAAGCTAACACAGCATTGTAAATCAACTATACTTCAATTAAAAGAACAGAAATGATTCTGGTTTATAAATGGCCCCATGGTCCCTTTTTCCTTCATATTCCTATCCTAACTTTCCCACCATCCCAACTATTTTTCCAGTACTGACCTATTCAGTTAAGTGTACTGGTTATCAGTCTAAACCATTGGTTTGAAAGGAAACCTACCACCCAGCCTTCTGTGGATTTAGCCAATTGAATTATTTTGTTTTCCTGGAGAGCTGAGCCTGGGTCTTATTCACTTTCAAGTGCCCAAGCCTTGCACCAGGTCCAGAGTAGATGGTCCATATACAGTCTTTGGTTGGAAAAAAATGGAATGAACAGATCAATGAATCAGAAGTACTCAAACGCAACCACCATATTAATCAGAAATGCCTAAATATTACCACCAGATTGGGTTCAAGCCAACAGATTATAATTATTTTACAGCTATCAGTGTTAAGCTCTTCACACCAGGCGTGTTGCTTTATCTACTCTCTGTCCTTCAGCTCACAATCCTCCTAAGAGGTAACTCAGGCTAAGAGAGAGGATTAGGACAGGTTCAAAGAGCAACTCCCATATCCCCACCCTTAAATGTTCTATTCTTGCCTTTCCTGGCTTTTAATCATTTAGGTCCCGCAGTCATGCAGGATTTTGTCATCCTCGTGGCAGCATTCAACACCTCATGACTGAGGAAGTCAGCCAACTGACCTTGCACTAAACCGGCCTCTTCCCCCATCTCTTTGTCGGGGACCAAGGCATGTGTATGCTGGCTCCCGTGTGCCACCTGCTGGTCTCCCAAGTCACTGCTGCCAAAGTGTCTCAGGAGTGTCATGTTGTGTCTGGAGACATGGAAGGAGGAGCCCTTCCATGGCAGAAGCTCTAGGGATCCAGCTCTAGTCCGGATGTGAGCTAGTTCATTCTTAACTACGTGTCAGTGGAGGGGAGGCGTCTGAGGCCCAGGGGGATGAAGTCTCTCCCTGAGCCTGTCACCTGTGTCTATGAGTCCTGAGTCCTTCTCAAAACTGACATCCACAAAAGAATGTTTCAAAGAAAGAAGGCAGGAAAAAAAATCTATGCTTAAACACTTGTGAGGGATGAAAGTGGGATAAAGTGACAATGGGTTATCTAGGTGTTTAGGCAAACCTATGACATTCTCTGTAGAATAAAATAAAGAGGGGAGGGAGGAAGGAACAGAAGGATGAAAGAAGAGAAAGACATATTTTTATCAAAAAATATTGCTTAATATACATCTAATTTTTTCCAAACACTTTCTAAGCTGAAAATGTTGAGGATTTATTTTTCACTTGTTTTCTTTCTGGAATTTCATATGAAAGTAATAAAGCAGAAAAATCATAAAATACCATAAAAATTTTATTACTAGCTTATTAAATATTAAATGCAATTGCAAAGATATAAGGTCATATCTTATATGACCCTCATATCTTAAAGGGTATCTTTAAGTCACACTCTATAAAGATACTGGTATGGATTTGGTAGCAGCAAATCTAGACTCGTAGCTCTAACCCAATGGGCTCCTTGGGCAGTTTCCTGCTAGTGCATCACAACCTCAGCTAGTCTGGGTTTCTGAGCTAACATTCAGCATGAATGATTCTGTACAGTATATTCTTACATCCCCTCCCAGAGACTCATCTCAATCACTCTGAGGAACATTTCTAAATTTCCAGAAACATGTGCCTTCGCCTTCTGTTTTAAGAAGTATTTCTTGCACATTGTGATAACTGCCAAACATGACTTTATGTAAAATTATTTCCCATCTGAATCGCTTCCCCTGCTCTTTTCTCCTAAGCCACAGGTTCACAGATATTGTCTATGGAAGCCCTGGTGAAGAGTAATTCAAGGGTACGTCTCATCTCTTCCTCGAAGACTAGAAGAGCCAGTTCCTCAGGATCTCAGACAACCCTTCCTCACTCTCCTCCTGCCTGAGCCCCAGTCAAATTCTGTCTGTTGAACAATAGAGTGAAACAAAGTCTAAAACCCTAGGCCGCAGACAGAAGATACATAAACACTGAAGTTAAAAGTCTGAACAGGAACAAAAGGACTTCTCTGGCAGTCCAGTGGTTAAGGGGCTTCCCAGGTGACTCAGTAGTAAAACAAAAATGATGCAAGTGGCTCAGGTTTGATCCCTGGGTTGGGAAAGATCCCCAAGAAGAGGAAATGACAACCCACTCCAGTGTTCTTGCTTGAGAAACTCCAAGATAGAGGAGCTTGGTGAGCTACAATCCATGGGGACACAGAGTCAGACCTGACTGAGCTCACACGCATGCCAGTAGTTTAGACTTCCCACTTCCTCTCTAAGGGACATGGGTTCGATCACTGGTCCAGGAAATTGCATGCCTTGTGGTGCAGCCAAAAAAAAAAGGCTTTAAAAAAATCTGAACAGGATATAAAGATGTCAGCTTTTTTCTTGGCACTGTACTTAGCCCTCTGAGCTATGGAAGGCAGGTCATTTTCCTCTCTATCTCAGTTGCTTTTTTTACAATGGGGACACCAATATTAACAGTGATGGTTAATGTTTATGGAGTGACGACTACATGCAGTGCCCTGTACAAAGCAGGGTTATCGAATTTTAAGCTCATAAAACCACTGGAAACAAATACTCATTATCCCCATGTTATGGGTAAGGACAGAGGGACTACAGTGGATTAAAGCCTCTTATTTATTATTTCTTCAATATCCATCCTTCAATAAATATACACCTCTTCTGTGCCAGCCAACAGGCTGGATTCTGGGAGCTCAGGACTACATACAAATAGAATTCCTACTTTCAAAGTTCTCACAGGCTAGAAGGGGGACCATAAAGGTAAACCATCGAAAGCAGAGGTCTGAAAGAAGGGCGTGTCACATGGAGCGGGGACTCCTAGAAAGGAGTGAGAAATCTTTGGGGGTGTGAGAGGTGACAGGGTGAGTAGCCTACTGGGAGGAGCCCTAAGCAGAGGGAGAAAAGGAACCTTAGGGCGCTAGTGACCATGGGGGCCTATAAGGACATCTTTACCCTAATTTTCCATTCTCAGGTGATGACTCTGAGGCCCCGGATTGGAGGTGCTAACCTGCCAAGTTGCACACAGCTCTCTTACTGACAGAAGGGTCATGAGTTTGGGGGGCAGTCAGGAAAAGGTACCAGTACCAGCTGAACATATATTTGTGAATTCAAGTGAATGGCAGGTACCCCCTCTCACTATTTCTACAAAAGTCCTGGTCTCAAGAGGCTTTAACTACTTAATGAAAGGATTTCCTCATCTGGTTTGAGCCCTGCTTGAATTCGGATAGAATTAGTGATTGAATTCTGAGGACCAGACTTTTGGATCTTCAAAGAGCCTGGAGGGTCATCTATGTGCCTGAGGCTGTCACGTCCACCTCATCAAAACAGGCCTGGGAAAGTCTGGGGCACCTGCAGTCTGGTCTGGGAAGCTTGGTGGTCAGACCACAGCAGAAGCGAAGTCATGACCAATGGGCTCCTTCTGGGGAGAAGGTAACTCTGGATGTTTGCGCCCTCCTTTGAGATGGACAAGGACCAGGCAAGGCAGCTCTTGTGATCCTTCCTTTGAGGCTGTGAGGAGTGAAATGATTGACATAGAAGACCCAGTTAGTACTTGGCAGAGTCAGGACTGGAAACCAGATCAGCTGGATCTCAGAGCCTCGCATCATCCCCTCTGACATCCGTCTGTCTGCCCAAGCCATGCAGTTTTCAAGTGATTCCCCAACAGATGCCAGATTTATGAGCAAAAACGGATTGACTATAGCAGGAAACACAATGCCAGTGCACGCCCTAATAACAACGCCTCTGCAGTGTCATCTCTGTACCCAAGGACAGCGTAACACCCACAGCAGACAACAGTCACTGGAACTACTTGGTACAGGTGCTGGGCTGAGCTGCTACGGACAAGATCGCATTTCACCTCGCTGTTATCTCTGCCTTGTACACAGTTAAGTAACTCACCCAATGTCACAGGTAAAACCACATCATTTGACTCCAGAATTCAAGACGAATGACTATATTCCTGGTCACTGATCCTCACTGACTCTTCATGAAGAAAAACCACCAGTGGGCCCCATTATTTGAACAAATTCTACCATGAGGCAGCCAATCTCTATACCTTATGGATTTTTCTAGTTTTAATTTCCAGGTCCTATTTTAGTTACCTGTGTGGACAATAATAGCCTGATGCATTGGTATGAATAAAGCAGCTCCCCAAGCTCCTGAGAAATCTTGAGGGCCCTGATAAACTTTAGGTAAACGAGATTACCTTGAGCATTTTGAAGTAGTACATACTTCAAAATTGGTTGTCTTTATAACTAGAAGAGAGAAATTACGGGATTTCTTTAAGAAGGCTCACTTCTCATGGACCCTTCCCATGACAATGTGCCTTAATCAACTTTTAAAAAAAAATTTGTGGGCCATTTTTAACAGCTTTATTGAATTTACTACAATACTGCTTCTGCTTTATGCTTTGGTTTTTCGGTCCTGAAGCGTGTAAGATCTTAGCTCCCCAACTAGGGATCAAACATGCACTCCTTGCATTAGAAGGTGAAATCTTACCCACTGGACCACCAGGGAAGTCCCAACTCTTAATTTTTTTTTAATTGAAGTATTTACAATGCTGTGTTAGTTTCAGGTATATTGCAGAGTGAATCAGTTATAGATGAGTGTGTGTATACTTTTTCAGAGTCTTTTCCATTATAGGTTACTACAAGATGTTGAATATAGTTCTCTGTGCTATACAGTAGGTCCTCGTTGTTTATCCATATTATATATAGTAGTGTGTAGCTGTTAATCCCAAACTCCTAAATTTATCCTTCCCCGCTTTCCCCTTTGGTAACATAAGTTTTCTAGGTCTGTGAGTCTACTTCTGTTTTATAAATTAATTCATTTTATCATGTTTTTGTTGTTGTTCAGTCCCTCAGTTGTGTCTAACTCTTTGCGACCCCATAGACTGCAGCACGCCAGTGTTCCCTGTCCTTCACCATCTCCCAGAATTTGCTGTTTTTACATATCACATCTAAGTGATATCTGTCTTTGATTTATTATTGCCACCGTCAGCTCTTAGTGGAAAGAGTACAGATGTTGGAGTTCAAGGCCAGGCTTGACCCCAGGTCAGCAGAGTGAGGAGGGCCAAGGAACATGGTCTTTCTAAGCCTCACAGCTT
The DNA here is from genome assembly GCF_016772045.2 of Ovis aries. NCBI lineage: Eukaryota > Metazoa > Chordata > Mammalia > Artiodactyla > Bovidae > Ovis > Ovis aries. Next base: position 49,403,084 of record NC_056061.1, read on the forward strand.
GCAGATGCTACCTGCCAGATGGGCGGGAGGCTGGAGCAGTCACCCATATGAAGAGCCTGGCCGGGGGCCTGGCACCCACTAAAGGATCAACTACATGTTCATTAAAAAAATAAAGTGAGAGCCTGGTTCCAGGGCTGACAGGGACTTTCGCATCACCAGGCAGAAGCATCACTCCATGCAGCCCAGGCTGGCACTGGCCCTTGTCTCTGCCAGGGCAGGTGGCCTTCCTGGACCTCAGGAGAGAATGTTTGGGAATCAGGACACAAAGCCCGGATGCCGACTGAGAGCTGCCTCTCTCCAGCACCGGCTTTGCCAGGCCCGCTTGCTTCAGAGTGAGAACTCATTCCTCAGCCCTCAGTCAGGTGGTTTGCAGGGGGAGGAGTGCAGGGAGCCCGAAAAGCACCAGCTCTGGTCTCAGGCTTGATGGCTGCAAATCCCGCTGGGGTTCAACTGCCTTCAGATTTATGGGCCCATAACCAGGGAGAACTGCCTGCTGCCAGAGTCCAGCGCCGCCTTGGGGCCCAGGGGGCTCCTGGCGGATGCTGTTTGTGAACCTCTTTATCTCTCTAATGCCATGTTCCCTAAATCTGTGGTATTAAAATGATGAGAAAGGGCAGAGGAGGGTGATTCATGCTCCGGTTGCACTGACAATGAAATTCATCGAAATCAAATTTCTTCCGAGCATGCCAACAACATCCTGGCTGGTGCCCCTCTCAGCTCTAGGTCTGGGTTTGTTTGGTTTCTACAACAATTTTTCTTTTTAATGTCATTATTTTTATTATTTTCACCTAATGTTTTTATAACGTGCTTACTGTGGAGGTTGTTCCATGCCTGCCAGCTCTCTGGGGAGGGAGGTGCGGGGTAGGCAGGCTTGCTAACCCCGAAGCTGTTTTTTGTACATCCCTCCAACCACCAGAAGGAAGCAGGATCCCTGCCTTGGTCCCCTTTCCAGCCCTGTCCTGACAAAGACAAAGTGTCCCAACTCTAAACATGGAATCTGTTGGTCCTCACACTGAGCAACACCCCAGTATTAATTAATGAACTCAATCAACCCTCCCCTTCAGCCACCTACCTTCCATTTTCCCAGTTAAAAATATCTGGATGCTTCTTTCTTTGTATGTCATGGCTTCTAGCCCCAATTTCCATCTTCCCACGCTGGAAAGCCATCCCCTCCCTTATTTGCCAGTATGCATCTTAAAGTGTGACATGGAGAAGGACTGAATAAACACGTCCATATCACAGAATATTAAGCATTATGATCTAGGTGGCTCAGATGGTAAAGAATCTGCCTGCAATGCAGGGGACCTGATCTCTGGGTTGGAAAGATCCCCTGAAGAAGGGAAGGGCAACTCACTCCAGTATTCTAGCCTGGAGAATCCCATGGACAGAACAGCCTGGCAGGCTACAGGACATGGGGTCTCACAGAGTCAGACACAACTGAGCTACTTTCATACATATTAACCCAGAAAAGGTTAATGACATATCCTTAATTGAAGAAAGAAAGTTGGAAAACCAATACAGTATTGTAAAGCAAAATAAAGTAAAAATAAAAGTTAAAAAAAAGAAGAAAGAAAGTTGGAGAATATTGCATATTGCAGGATCCGCTTTACAAAACACAGTTCCTTTGAAAGTCTTATGTGGATTTGTTTCGATATGTTTATGTCAGCATGTTTAACAGTGTGGAAGGATGCACCTGAGGATATTTATACAAGTTACCTGGTTTAGGTGATGTTGAAAAGAGAAAATATTGATTTTTCAAATATATCTAATCATACGTCATTATCAGCTGCAGTTAATTCTTGTTAGTTGGGTAATTTCTGAAGAGGAATTTGGTAAAAGAATTTGTAATCAATCAATAGGTGACATACACTTTGATTTTTATTTTAAATGTGACAGACACCTAGAGTCCTGTGGATGTGGCTGGACCTGTGCCAGGCTTGTTGGGAATGACACTGATTGTGCTTCTAGTCAGACAACCTAATTTTCATTTCCTTTGTGGTTAATTCATATTGAGGCTACAGTCCTTACTTGTTTTCTTTAGAATGGTTTCAAAGATAGAGCTCTTTCTTCCCTCTTACATGCTTTTAAAGTACATTTGCTTTACCCTAAGTGCAGGACCTTAAATTTCTTCTTATTAAATTTTTTGTGTTGGTTTTGGCCTTTTGCTCCACTTGTCAAGATCTTTTAAAAACCTAGTCTTCTTAGCTAGCCTATTAGCCATTCTGCCCAGCTTCATGCCGGCTGCAAGTGTGATCAGTAGGTCTTTTATGTCTTCATCCAAGTCCCTGATAAAAATGTTCAACAAAAACAGAGCCAAGGTACGGTCTTATACTTGCCCATTTTATTTCTATTTTTTAATTTACTTTATTGAAGTATATTTGATTTACAATGTTGTGTTAGTTTCTAATACACAGCAAAGTGATTCAGTTATACATATACATATTCTTTTTCATATTCAATTATGGTTTATTACAGGATATTGAATACAGCTCCGTGTGCTGTACAGTAGGACCTTAGAGTTGATCCATTTTATATATAATAGTTTGCATCTGTTAACCCCAAACTCCCAATCCATTCTCTCCCACCCCTTCCCCTTTGGCAACCACAAATCTGGTCTTTACACCTGTGAGTCCGTTTATATTTCATAGATAAGTTCCTTTGTGTCATTTTAGATTCTGCCTATAATTGATATCATATGGTATTTTATCTTCCTCTTTCTGACTTAGTATGATATCTCTAGGTCCATCCATGTTACTGCAAATGGCATTATTTCATTCTTTTTTTATGTGTACTCACCCATTTTAGATGAACAAGTGCAAATATTTTATATTCATCTTTCAATGAATTCCTTTCATTGTGTGCAAGGCTCCTAATAAACTGAGAGATTTGTATTGGGCAAGTCAATAACCATCACCACCATCTGACTTGGAGAGGATAACAATAAACACTAATCACAAGCCAACATGAGCCAGCCTAGAAGCACAGCAGTGTGAGTCATAGCTGTAGAGCATATGGCTCTGTCCACATCTGCTCAGAGGCATCCAGATGGAAGTAGGAGGTGGGCTCGGGGAAGGGGGGGGAGGAGGAGCAGGCAAAGCAGGGGAGGGCCGGTGGGGAGGAGGGAGCAGGCAGGTGAAGGCAGGCGGGGGGAGGGCTTCAGGGACCAGGCTCCCAAATCAATCTCCACGATTGTGTGTTTAATGTGCGAGCAGCACGCAACAGCTGCTGATGGCTCCCATCCGTGACAGCACAACTATATGACAAATCCTTCCCTTCATACTTAGAGAGCCGTGTCTTCTGCTTTATGGTTAATGGTCCTTTGACGCACCTACTCAAATCACTTCTTCGCAGGCCTTACAAGTCTTTGTTACCCATGTGTGGTAATGTTTTTCTTCTCCAAGCAGCCACAGTCAGTGTTGTAACCTGAGTAAGTGGCCCTCCTGCCCTATCTTCCCCCTAACATTCCTCCATAGCCTTCCAGAAGCTGCTACACTCCTGACATGTCCATCTCCTGATACAAAAGAACAAACGCTCACCTAAATTGTAGAAGATGTGAATTCAAGCAGCCTTTGTTTACGTTACAGCCCAAAGCAACATTTAACCCTCTTTGTGCCTCCGCATCTCCCACTAAAAAAAGAAATTTCATGACAGCAGCATTTTTCAAAGACTAAATGAGATGGCGTGTGGCAAAGAGGTAGATGCTGAATAAACAGAAGCTGCATCTGACATTGTAACCCGAAGAAGACACAGGCATGACTCACTCCAAACTTCTGGCTTTGACTATTTGCAGACATGGGGAGGGCCAGCAAGTGGCTCTAGAATCCTCAATGCTTTGTCACGACTCTTCTGGTCTCCGAAGAATGTGTTGGGAACTATGTGCAGGATTTTCACAGCTGCATGCAGTCGATTCACTCCCCCAGCATTTGCTAGCTGTCAACTCTCTTCAAACACTGCACCTGGGCCGAGGTGTACAAAGATGGTGGAGACAAGATCCTGCCACTCAAGTCACTGTCTAGTGCCCATGACTTACCGTAAGAAATATTCCCAGACCCAGACAAACACACACACTAGCAGCAGCAGCAATAGTGAAAGTCCGCATACTAGATGCTTACTAAAAGCAGTGGACTTGATATTTTCTTTTCTATTGCATTTTAAAATTTTATTTCACCACCTCCTAATGAGATATTGACACACAGCTTTAAAAACTACTCTCAGGCTGGATAGATATGTGAGGCTCTGTTCTCAGTGTTTCCTAGACTTCCATGGAATGTCATGTGAGGAGGTCCTCGACCTGCCTTGGGGAGTCAGAAGACCTGACCCTTAAGCTTGAACGAGACTCAGGTATGCATGGGGGCAGTTAGCGTCTCTGGAAGAGGGAATGGCTTGGACAAAAGCACAGAGGAATGAAAGCATGAGTGCCCAGGGAACTCCAAAAAATTATAAATAGGTAGAATCTAGGAAGCTTTGGCATAGTCAATAAAGCAGAAATAGATGTTTTTCTGGAACTCTCTTGCTTTTTCCATGATCCAGCGGATGTTGGCAATTTGATCTCTGGTTCCTCTGCCTTTTCTAAAACCAGTTTGAACATCTGGAAGTTCACAGTTCACGTACTGCTGAAGCCTGGCTTGGAGAATTTTGAGCATTCCTTTACTAGCGTGTGAGATGAGTGCAATTGTGCGGTAGTTTGAGCATTCCTTGGCATTGCCTTTCTTTGGGATTGGAATGAAAACTGATGTTTTCCAGTCCTGTGGCCACTGCTGAGTTTTCCAAATTTGCTGGCATCTTGAGTGCAGCACTTTCACAGCATCATCTTTCAGGATTTGAAATAGCTCAACTGGAATTCCATCACCTCCACTAGCTTTGTTCATAATGATGCTTTCTAAGGCCCACTTGACTTCACATTCCAGAATGTCTGGCTATATGTGGAAGAAGCACAAGCTGGGGAGAAATATCAATAACCTCAGATATGCAGATGTCACCACCCTTATGGAAGAAAGTGAAGAGGAACTAAAAGCCTCTTGATGAAAGTGAAAGAGGAGAGTGAAAAAGTTGGCTTAAAGCTCAACATTCAGAAAATGAAGATCATGGCATCTGGTCCCACCACTTCATGGGAAATAGATGGGAAACAGTGGAAACAGTGTCAGACTTTATTTTTGAGAGCTCCCAAATCACTGCAGATGGTGACTGCAGCCATGAAATTAAAAGATGCTTACTCCTTGGAAGGAAAGTTATGACCAACCTAGATAGCATATTCAAAAGCAGACACATTACTTTGCCAAAAAGGTCCGTCTAGTCAAGGCTATGGTTTTTCCAATGGTCATGTATGGATGTGAGAGTTGGACTGTGAAGAAAGCTGAGCACCGAAGAATTCATGGTTTTAAACTGTGGTGTTGGAGAAGATTTTTGAGAGTCCCTTGGACTGCAAGGAGATCCAACCAGTCCATCCTAAAGGAGATCAGTCTTTGGTGTTCACTGGAAGGACTGATACTGAAGCTGAAACGCCAATACTTTGACCACCTCACGCAAAGAGTTGACTCATTGGAAAAGACTCTGATGCTGGGAGGGATTGGGGGCAGGAGGAGAAGGGGATGACAGGGAATGAGATGTCTGGATGGCATCACCGACTCGATGGGAATGAGTTTGTGTAAACTCTGGGAGTTGGTGATGGACAGGGAGGCCTGGTGTGCTGTGATTCACGGGGTTGCAAAGAGTCAGACACAACTGAGTGACTGAACTGAACTGAGGAAGCTTTGGAGAAATGGAAGAAATATAAGGCTTTAGAGATAAGTTTTCAAATAAGCTAGGTTAAGGCACCAATGTTTGAACACTGCGAGGGCAAGATTTCTACTGCCAAACAGGAAACCCAATCTAGCACACATCTCAGTAGGCTCTGGGGGATGAGATTTCAGGTGAAAAAGAAAGAAGGTGAATTTTTAAAAATCAAACAGGTCACAAAATATTAATGTCCCGTGTTTAAAAAGTCAAGTTTCTTGGGCATTGCTGACTGTTTAGCAGCAGGAGGACACGAAGTAAGTGCTTGACTTTGTGGAGGTGCTGTCTGCTACATGCTAGAGCACTCACCTCAGAATGGGATACCCAGAGGTCCTTTGTGGCTTCCTAGGTGGCACAATGGTAAAGAATCCATCTGCACTGCAGGAGACCCAGGAAACTCAGGTTCAGTCCCTGGGTCAAGAACATCCCCTAGAGGAGGAAATGGCAACTCATTCCAGTATTTCTGCCTGGGAAAAAGATCCCATAAACAGAGAAGCCTGTCAGACTACAGTCTATGGGGTGGTAAGGGGTCGGACATGACTAAGCACACACAGGGTCCTTTTAGCAGACAGTATGTCTGCTTCATGACCAGTTGATTATGTCATAAAGAGCTCTGTGGCCTGCTGAAGAGTTTGGACATTAATCTGGCTAACGAAGCCATCAGAAGATTGAAAGCGAGAAGAGTACCTAAAAATTGGCAGAAGCATCAACATTGCTGTAGAGTAACAGGCAGATTGGAAGGAAGGATTGACTAGAGGCAGACCAACCAGATAAACAGCTAATGTTGATGAAACAGTGATAAGAACCTTAGAATCAACAGGGATGATGAGGATGAAAAGGAGGGGATGGCTTAGGAAATAGAAAGTTGGAGAATCACATAACCCATGGACTGACTTGATGTAGCGCAGGAGAGAAGAAAACCCCAGGATGAAGCGCTAAGTTGCTAACTTGGATAGCTGGGAGCATTGTGGAACTCCTCGATAGAGCCGATTTTTGGGTATTTTGAAAAGAAACTGGAGGATTGGGACAGTAAAAAGACACTTTCAGAGGACCTGATTGGTGTTCTGTGCATTACCATGGCCAGAGAAAGAATTCTCTTCTACCCACAAAGCCAATATCTCCAGAAATTATAGAGCTAGCCTTCTTGCTGGACCATCCACTGAGGCTCAGAGTCAAAGCCTCGAGGAAGGGTGGGTGTCTCCTGCTGTGGTGCACAGAATTACACAGTAGCTTCTTCCAAGCAATTTCTCCCTTCAGGCAGTCATAGAATTTGAATGGATAGGACAGTACAAGAGAGAAGCATTTGTTAGCTTCGCCTCCAGAAACTCTCATTGTCCATCTGTCTGGATTCAGAGGAGAGACCCAGGTGGGCAGTATCAAGAGGCCATTCAGCTTCCTCACACACGCAATTTGAAGGGTGACATCTATCTTGGGTTGAATTGTGCTTCCCCCCTAAAAAAAAACACAACCAAGTCCTAACCCTCTGTACCTGTGAAGGAAACCTTATTTGGAAATAGTATCTTTGCAAGGTGAAATTAAGTTAAGGAGGGGTGAGAGCATCCTGAACTTCGGGTGAGCCCGAAATCCAATGACTAGAATCCTTATAAGGAAAGAAAAGGGGGATTGAGACACACAGACACGGAGAGAAGACAGCCGGGAGAAGGCAGCCTCAGAGACTGAGCGACGCATCAGAAGCCAAGATGGCTGCCAGCAGCCGCCTGACGCCAGCATGGAACCCATTCTCGCTCTGAGCCTGTCTACACCTTGATTTATGGTTTCTTGTCTCCAGAACCATAAAATAATAAATGTGTGTTGTTTTAAGCCACACGTTGGTGGTAATTTGTTATAGAAGGTTCCAGGAAACCAAGACAACGTCCCAGTTAGTACTTTCAGGACACTTGGGTTAAAACCGCCTAGTGACTATCTCAGAAGTGATTATTACTCTCTGGAAGCTTGCCTCTTCTCTCCGGTCCATTTCCCCAGCGTAGACACACCTCCTCACCTCAAGTCTCTATTTTCCACATTTTCTTTGCTTTTTTTCCAGAGCAGCAGATTTTCTTTCCAGCTCAGATGCTATTCTGAGCTCAGGGTAACAGCCAATTAAGCAGGTCTTTACGGAAGCCCTGTGGGATCCTGGAGGCAGAGCCTAAGTGAGCCAAGGAGAGGAAAAGCACAATTTTCTTAGGCATTTGGTGAGAAGTTGGGAGAGCCTGTGTGCCTTCATTCCACCACTGGGCTCTTGAAGAGGTCAAAGGCATATTATCAATCCTAAACCTTTACCTTCTTGATCTGCACTCCAGCTGCCATCCCAGTTTTCCCTTCTTTGGAAAGTCTTCCTGGGAAGAAGACCAAGACCCAAAGCCTCTCCTGTCTGGTTTTCAATTCACATTATCAGTATCTCAGTTCCTTCCCGGGCAATAATTCCTAGATTTCAAAAAGTAGCTTCTAATTAAGAAAGGTTGGAAACCTCAGCTCTGTTCTAAGGCTTGGTCTGAGCCTGTGGATCGGGAAGGTTGCCATATCCCTAAAAAGCCACAGCATTCTCATTTCTACTTGAAAACCTAACACTCTCTCAAAAGCAACTATATCCCCAGTTTGTCCAGGTTCATTGACTGATCCTGATAGTGCCATATTGAAGGTGCAAATTTTGGTGAGCACTGGAATTAAAATGTCTCTTTCTTCCTAGAAATTAAAAAAAGAAAAAAGAATGAAAGAACCTAAATCCCCAGGTGGCCCTAGCCCAGTTATTTAACCTCTGCTTGGCCCAGTTTGCTGTTCAGTTCCGTTCAGTTCAGTTCACTCGCTCAGTCGTGTCCGACTCTTTGCAACCCCGTGAATCGCAGCACGCCAGGCCTGCCTATCCATCACCAACTCCTGGAGTTTACCCAAACCCATGTCCATCGAGTCAGGGATGCCATCCAGCTATCTCATCCTCTGTCATCCCCTTCTCCTCCTGCCCTCAATCCCTCCCCAGTATCAGGGTCTTTTCCAGTGAGTCAGCTCTTTGCATGAGGTGGCCAAAGTATTCGAGTTTCAGCTTCAGCATCAGTCCTTCCAATGAACACCGAAGACTGATCTCCTTTAGGATGGACTGGTTGGATCTCCTTGCAGTCCAAGGGACTCTCAAGAGTCTTCTCCAACACCACAGTTCAAAAGCATCAATTCTTCGGTGCTCAGCTTTCTTCACAGTCCATCCATGACTACTGGAAAAACCATAGCCTTGACTAGACGGACCTTTGTTGGCAAAGTAATGTCTCTGCTTTTGAATATGCTATCTAGGTTGGTCATAACTTTCCTTCCAAGGAGTAAGTGTCTTTTAATTTCATGGCTGCATCACCATCTGCAGTGATTTTGGAGCCCCCAAAAATAAAGTCTGACACTGTTTCCACTGTTTCCCCATCTATTTCCCATGAAGTGGTAGGACCAGATGCCATGATCTTCGTTTTCTGAACTTATAGATGGCATTAAATGGGAATTGTGAGAAGACATCTTATGAATTAATTAATGACTAAAAGAGGCTTTAAAAGTGCTATGCAAATGTTCAGCGTTACTGTAAGGCCCTTGGGAATCTCTGACAAACTCCAAACTGAGGATTATAACCAAGGAGAAAATGTAAGCACTTTGGAATCTGAAAGAACTATTAATATTCGTTACTATGATGGATTTGTTTTCTTCTAGTCCAGATCAAGGCATGAAAAACTGTTAAAATGTGGAGTCAGTTTTAAAACTCTAGTGAACGCAGATGCTCGCTGAGTAGTTATACTTCAGAAAACACCTGCACATTAAAACAAAGTCAAAAGATCAAAGGAAACTGGGATTGGAGAAGAAGCAGATACATAGAGCCAACGCTATCAGAAACAATTCATTGTAGCTGCAAAATCAGATGACTGGCCTTTACAGATATCTGTATATATCATTCAAATACTGCAAAAATGAAACCTCCTGAACCCATCTAATTTTAATATTATACTCATTAGAGAGAGAAAACCTCTCTCAAACCACTAGCTTGTGGAAACCCTCCAGGCAAGGCAACTTGGGTTTTCTTTTCCTTGATAAACAGACCCCTGGCTTTATGAGGTCCTGGGGCAGCCACTGATCCTTATAATTGTAAACAAAACAGGGTATTAATTCATCCTTTTGAAAAAAAATGTATTCAAATTAGGCCATCAAGTTGGGGCTATAATGTCTTCTAAAGGCACATAAAGCTATCTTAGCAACAATGCCGACAAAAATCAAGAAACAACCCAAACAAATTTTTACTGTTTAAACACCTTCTGGCTTCAGTCATTATAAGAGAATTGTTTTGCCTGATGGAAAAAGCAGCTTTTAGTGTCCAGGTCTGATTTAACATCTATTTTCATGCTTTAATGGCATTCTAAGCTACCAGCATTGTGTGTTCCCTGGTCTACCATGCAAGAGCAGAATTCTCTAGACTGGCAGCTTCTCGTCTCCAAATCTTCACCATGAGTAAGGAGCAGCATCCATGCCATTCAAGACAACATATCTGAGTGAGGAGACCAGAGAAGCAAGACACAACAGAAAATCTTGCTGCTTGCCAAAATATTCCCTTTAAATGAGAAAAAATGTTTGATCTTTATTTTCTTGTGCTGCTTTTGTTGCTAAGTCTGGTCCTATTCAATAACCAACCATGGCCAAAGAGACACTCAGGACTATCTGGGCAAACGATGGTCCTCAAGCTTAACTGCTTGAGCAGTTGGTCCTTAACTGCTTGAGCTCACAGGGTTCTTAAAGCCACAGATGCTTTTTCCACATTTATACTGATAATTACATGATGAAAATGCTAAGTGTTCAGAAATTTGGTGGAACATTTATAGCAAGTGATTTTGAAAGAGTATTGTGATCACGGGCTTCCCAGGTGGTTTCAGTGGTAAAGAATCTACCTGCCAATGCAAGAGACACAAGAGACTTGGGTTCAATTCCTGGGTCGGGAGGATCCCCTGGAGGAGGAAATGGCAACCCACTCGAGTATTTCTGCCTGAAGAATTCTATGGACAGAGGAGCCTGGTAGGCTACAGTCCATGGGATTGCAAAGAGCTGGGCACAACTGAGCAAAGCACAAGCAGTCAGTTCCTTCCTTAATCTGTTCCTAATCTCCTGAAATGGCAGAAGTGGGAATGTCAGAATCCCCTGAAAGATTAGAATAATTAAAGGAAATATCACCAGAAAGAAAAGAGCATTTTTCAACTTTGCACTAAATATAATTTCTAGAATACCCAAGAAGTTCAGCTTTTCACAGTGGCATCTTAGGAAATCCAAGATCCTAACTTTGTTGCCATGTTCCCATGACTTCAAAAGCAACTTCCTTCTAACCCGTTCTCCTCCCTGAGCAATTCTCTACCCATGGGATCCCCCTGTCCTGAAGCAGTACATCCTGGGTCTGAGATGCTCAGTCTAGATTAAGAACCAGAGGCCTTCAGGAGACTAGGTCACAATGGCCTTTAGGTCTTCATATCCTGACACTCTTAAGTCCAGTGACAAAACACAGCATAGGTATGGGTTCCCTTTCAAGAAATGAGCTGAAGACATGCCTATCCTTGTTGTTACCAGGTAACTTTTGTTTTTTGTTGTCGTCATTGTTGTTTGTTTGTTTGTTTGTTTGTTTGTTTCTCTCTCTCTCTCTCTTTTTCACTGCACTAAGTCTTCATTGCAGTGAGGGCTTTCTCTAGTTTTGGCTTGCGAGCTTAGTTGTCCCATGGCATGTGGGATCTTAGTTACCAGACCAGGGATCGAACCCACATCTCTGGAATATGAAGGCAGACTGTTAACCACTGGACCAGCAGGGTTACTTTTGGATCTATGTTTGTCTCTGTCTCTCTTCCTTTCACACACACATATACATATACAACATTCATTCTCAGAAACTGCCAGTGGTGGAGAAGGGAATTTGTTTTCCTAACTCAGTCTTAACTCACAATGCAGTCAGACTCCTGTTATTATTTACAGCAGTATTAATTCCTTTCCTTTATCTTTCCCTTCCTAGCCCTTTCCCTCATTTGCAAATTATGTCCTACTGGGCTTTCCTGGGGTCAAAACCTGACCCATTAGTAAGCTAGAGATCGCTTAAAATGCCTAGCCACACAAAGACCCTCTGAATGCTTCATTCATTCATTCATTCAACAAATATTTCTTTATTCACTTCCTCCAGTACCTTGCTAAACATTTGGAATACAGTGGTGAACAAACCTCCATGAAACCCTTGCCTTTTATAAAGTAGGGCTTCTGGGGGTGGGGGAGTAGGAGGGTGAGGAGACTGGGGGGTTGGGGGATAGGGGGGTTGGGGACAGGTGGGCATGCATCCATCCTTCCCAGCCCCTGGACAGACAAAGTAGAAATCCTTTTTTCGATTATGTGTTTTAAACATCCACCTAGGAAGCACTCCCTAAATGAATTATCATGTTATCAAGGATTTGAACCAGGTTGCCTTCTATCTGGAGTGCTATTTGTACAGAATTGTTGTCACATAAGACAGTGAGCTAGCAGAAGCTGGATGGCTTCTTAGAATTTTCTGATTCTCTAGTCACATGATCAGAGTATGAAAGCCAAGCCTAGAGATTATCTAGCCCTCCCTCCCACATCCCTACATCCCAGATGAAGAGATGGAAGACAAAGACTTGAAGGACAAAGTGAGACAGTTATCAGCAGAAGAGGGAGAGTGAGGTGGTCCCCTGCTTGCTGGTTCTCATCTCCCTCCACTGCACCCTCCAGCCTGATAAGGAAAATCTGGCTTCAGAAATCTGACCCCTTTGCTGCTCTGCTGAAGCTACCAGTCTGTGAGCATGCACGCTCAGTTGTCCAACTCTTTGCAACCCTGTGGACTGTAGCCCACCATGCTCCTCTGTCTATGGGATTTTCTAGGCAAGAATATTACAGTGGGTTGCCACTTCCTCCTCCAGAGGAGCTACCAGTCCCCATTGGCCAATCGGAGGCTAACTCAATATTCCCTATGTTGATCTTTCTAACTCTACTCACATTCAGAAGCAGAATTTAATAAATACATTACCAACAGTCTCTCAAAGCCTCCAGAGGAGAGGAACCAGCATTACTCTTCAGAGGAAAGTGTGAAAATATATAAAAAGTAGCTGAATGATAGGCAGCTAGAAAGTCACTTCTGTAATAAAGTTGGGGGATAGCTATAGATATGGATCATTACACTGTAAACCAGATTCCTTTTAAGCTTATCTACGATGAAACCACAGAAGAGTAACAACAGCACAGTGTCAAGAGTTTTTCAGGAAATGTATTTTTTTATATTTTTATTCATTAGCAGGTAAGGGCAGTGTCAGAAAAATGGCACCCTGCCAAAAGATCTATACCATACAAGGTTACAGAAGCTGACGCTCTGATTTTCCTATATGTACCACATACATCATTCATTAAAATTAGAAGACATAGTTTTGTTATTAAATGTCTGAGTGTTTGCATTCCTTTGCTGATTTGTATTATATAACTAGCGCCTACATCTTGAAATATATCAAATGTAAATTAAGTACAAGCAACACAACCAGCATTAGTGCTCCATCCTTTAGAAAACAAGTTTGAAAAATAAAAAAAATGCAGGGCAAACAACTTGGTATTGCAGTTCTAGCTTCATTTCTTCATCCCTGGTCTTCAAATCCTACTCTGTGGGGTGAGTGAGGGGTTAAAATTGCGCTCCCTTGACACGTGTGTATGCATGTTTTTAAGTTTTCACTAGGTTCTCTTTGATTACCTTTCTGCTCAAATCCCTGGTGGCCGCACTCCATTTTTAATAAGCTGGAAACCCTGTCAAGTGATTGTTCAGTGGTCAGATTTAACTAGCAGGCCAGTGGCAGAGCCAAAGGTCAGCTACTGGGCTCAGAGAGGATGCCGGAGGGCCAGCAAGCAGGCACAGCCTCCCTGCTTTCAATGCACACCCTTTCATTCTCCTGCTCATTCACAATCAAAGGGATTTCAAAGCTCATTCACTTCCATGGAAGCCTGGGCCAAGGGGTGGGGGGAGGGACATTGCGCTCCTCCATATCAGGAAACGAAGACTTGGCTGACCACCGTCTTACATTATTATGATTGTTGCTATTATTATGCTTTTGCTTATGAATATGGAGTTTCAGTAATAAAAACAAACAGGTCTCTCAGCCAGGAGGCCAACAAAGCCTGGTAATATGTTTCCTGCTGGAAAGGCCCTCTGGGGTCCATGCTTCATCCCACCATCTCTTTCTTTCACATGTAGAACCATCTGGGGTAGGGAGGAGATAGTGTTTCAAGGGGGTCTCACAGGAATCCTGAACAATCCCAGTCATTGGTGTGTCTGCCACTAGGAAGGGAGAAAGGCAGAAAAGTTTCCATTATAGATAACATTGAGTCGGCCAAAAAATTCATTTCAGTTTTTCTATAAATTGTTACAGAAAAACCCTGATGAACTTTTTGCCCAACCCAATAATTGCCAAAAGACACAGAACCACAAAAACACAAAACCACGAAGCTAGACAGGCCCCATTCTGAAGATTAAATTGTGGGGGGGGGCAGGGGGTGAGATCTGGGACAATGCCAGTTTTGGTATATTTCTACATGCCTGTGCATGTATGTTGAAATACACCCTCACATCTAAAAAGGACGCTGACTTTGGGTCTCCTTCCTCTTAATGCTGTGCTGTTAACAACAGCTATCTGTCAGCTGTTTCTACACTGGCTAGGGGAGACCAGCATGTGGAATATGTTACCAGTGTTGGCCATGAGGTTTGGAAGGGAATTAAATGACATAGATGACCACAGATTCAGAAACATTTTAGCAGATCTTGCACAAATTGGCAGGATCCCCCCAAAGTCGATGTAGGCCTCAGGGTCTGGCAGTTTCGATGGCCTGCTTGGGACTATCAGCCATGCTCTGACGAGCTGTGGGAAAGAGCACTCTACCACATGCATGTAGACATGCATCCGCCAGCACCGCCTGGAACACCCCTACCTAAGATGACAGGCTATCCGCAGCTAAAATTATACAACCATCTGGTCAACCTAATTCCTGGCCTTATCATATATTAAGGTTTAACGTAGCATTTGGGGTCCCAAACTAACACCCAGCTTCTACTCCACTGCTGTGGAGATGCCAAAACAGACCTCTGAACAAGAATCCAAGCATCGTTGTTATTAATAGACTAAACAACCATCTAATTAGCCCTTTGCTAGAGGTTTAGGCTTCCTGGAAACAGCTGGATTGGAGTATGTACTCTGGCTTCATATCTCCTACTCCAGATTGAGGACAAACAGACCCAATGGGAAAGGGGAGATCTGACTTGCCTCCTAGTTGTAGGTAGAAATGCTGGAACAGAAAATGAAAATGCCTATCTCCAAC
This sequence comes from Ovis aries, assembly GCF_016772045.2. Taxonomy (NCBI): domain Eukaryota; kingdom Metazoa; phylum Chordata; class Mammalia; order Artiodactyla; family Bovidae; genus Ovis; species Ovis aries. Next base: position 49,418,201 of record NC_056061.1, read on the forward strand.
ATCATCATCAGTATAGAGAGGCCTTGCTTTGAGTGTAGAAAGCAAGGAGGAAGGGGCCCTTTCTTACTGATCAAAAGGTAGGCAATGAAAAGGGAGAGGGTGGAGCCCATTTCCTTTTTGTTTGTTGTTGTTGGAGAGATATAAACATATACCCATTTTCTTTTGAAGAACACAAGCCCATCTTCTTATAATTTGTCAAAAGAAACATCAAGCTTCTGCCACTTGCTTTCTTCTTTAAAAAAGAACATTTATTTCTTTATTTGGCTGTGCTGGGTCTTAGTTTTGACACACAGGATATCCCACCTTGATTGCACGTGCAGGATCTTTAGTTGTGGCATGTGGGATCTAGTTCCCTGACCAGGGATTGAACTCTGGGCCCCCTGCATTGGGAGCATGGAGTCTTAGCCACTGGAGCACCAGGGAAGTCCCTGGTCATTTCTACTAGCCATTCACTCATTCAAGGGGAGGAGCAGGTGGAAGCTTGGAGAAAATGTCAGGGACGACTCTGATTTGGCCCTATAGGGAAAGAGAGAAGCTCTCTTCTCTACTAAACCATGGCAGAGGGGTCAATAATTAGTCCCCTCCCCAAATTCACTGTAAACATTGAAGTAGAGAGTAGTCTTAGAGAAAGGCTATCACACAGCAGTAGGGTAACAGCTCAGGGAAATTTCAGGAGGCCTGCAGAGAATAACAGGGTATTTTTAAGGTTTGAACACAACCCTACATGCTGTGGGAGATGCCAAAGAAATAAAAAGACAGAGTTCCTACCTTTGTAGGGGGGGACATCAAACTTGTGTAAGCTGTAACAAGAAAAAAAATTTTTTTAGTACAGACTAAGAGAATAATCAAGTTCAAGTTATGTGATACAAATTATATTCATTGTTAGGTTGAGAGGAATAGAAGGATGTTGTGGAACTTCCCAGATGGCTCTAGCAGTAAAGAACCTGCTTGCCAATACAGGTAGATGTAAGAGACGTGGGTTCAGTCCCAGGGTTGAGAAGATCCCCTGGAGAAGGGCATGGAAACCCACTCCAGTATTCTTGCCTAGAGATTCCTATGGACAGAGAAGCCTGGTGGTCTCCACAGGGTTGCAGAGAGTCAGACACAACTGAAGCCACTTAGCACTGTGGAATAGAAATAGTCAAGGAAAGTCTTTAAAGGAAGTGGCACCTGACTCAACCTGAGTAGGAAGTAAAGAGAAATCATCACAGACAAGGAAGAAGATAAAGAGGGCAGAAAATAGTGTGAGAGGGAAGAAGGAAAACCTGGTTCAGGCAGGGAAGCCAATGTCAAGGGTAATGAGAGCAAACAGAGTTAAGATGGAGACAGTTGCTGGGACCCAAAAGCCAAGAAAAATCATTAAGATTAGATATGACAAACACTATAGATTTTGACAGCCTTTCTAGCACAAAGGTTATCTTCCAAAACAAATAATCCTTCCAAAGGAATGATCTTTGGGCCAAGATACAATATTTGGAGAAGAAGATTCCAAGTCAGAGTCATGGAGTCTCTGGGATTTAGATTCCTTGGAGAAAAACTTCTTATCCTACAAGGCATTCTGTCTTTCCTTTTCTTATGATAGACCTCAGGCGCTGGAAACCTTTTCCAAGGGGAGAGGAGTATGCTGTATCTCCAGTGATCCTCTCCTCCCACATGAACTTCCAGGGTGAAGAGGGCAGAGGGCACAGTTGGGAGGCAAAGGGAGGACACAAACTGGCAAGAAACAGGCCACACCTCTTGCTCTCCTTCAGTGGGTAGTGCTCTGTCTCAGCTCATAGACCAGCATCAGGTACCTCTTGTGAACACCCATTGAGTCCCACGTTCCCTAAAGCAGAGTGATGACAAATGATCAAGAAGGAACTAGTTAGGCTTCTCCTCAACCCTGTATGCTGCTGCTGCTGCTGCTAAGTCGCTTCAGTCGTGTGCAACTCTGTCCAACCCCACAGACGGCAGCCCACCAGGCTCCCCCATCCCTGGGATTCTCCAGGCAAGAACACTGGAGTGGGTTGCCTTGTCCTTCTCCAATGCATGAAAGTGAAAAGTGAAAGTGAAGTCACTCAGTCGTGCCTGACTCTTAGTGACCCCATGGACTGCAGCCTACCAGGCTCCTCCATCCATGGGATTTTCCAGGCAAGAGTACTGGAGTGGGTTGCCATTGCCTTCTCCCTGTATAGTTTATCTTTAATCCCAGCACTGTCCATGCCCTGGACTGGCCTGTCAAACACCGCCTCCATCACTCCACCACTCTCCATCGTCTCTTTCCCCTCTAAATAGGCTTTTCCAACAATGCGAGTACCCTTTCCAGCCTTCAGTATCTCCTGACATCTCTTTTCCTTAACAACTCAAGTGAGGTATTATTTGCATGCCATCAAATTCACCTGTTCTAAATGTAAAATGTACTGATTTGTAGTAAATTTACTGAGGTGGGTAACTGTCAGCACAATCCCTGTGGAGTACATTTCTAGTACCACAGTAATATCCCTTACGTCTGCTTTCACCTTAACATCGTAATGATACTGTCTGACAGGCAGCCAAGAGTAAGACAAGGACACAGGGGAAAGAGGGGGAGGGGGGCACTTTAGGGGTGAAAGAACTCCAGAGGGAGATGCAGATGGGAAATGCAAGAGGAAGACGAAGGAAGATTTCAGATAATCTCAGAGAGCACTGGACTGTATGTCAGGGGTGGCCAGATCTTCAATGCCCCTCCCCAATAGAAAGCCATAGGATTACAAAACTATATTCCCAACACATGATTTAGCGATCAAGCTCCTTAGTATTTACCCAAAGGAATTAAAAACCTATACCTGTACAAAAACCTGCCTGTGGATATTTATAGCTAAGTTTATTCATAATTGCCAGAACGTGGAAGCAACCAAGATGCGATAAACTGCAGTACATCCATAACAATGGAATACTCTTAAGCATTCAAAAAGAGAGAGCTATCAAGCCATGAAATGACATGGAGGAAACATAAGTAAGTACTAAGTAATGTATCTCCTAAGTATCTCCTACTTTTTCTACTAAGTAAAGAAGCCATTCTGAAAAGGTTGCATACTATTTAATTCCAATACATGACATATTGGAAAAGGAAAAATTATAGCGACATTTTTAAAAAATCAATGGTTAGGAGTTGGACGGAAGGCAAACAGGTATAGCACAGAAGATTTTTAGGACATGTGCTTGTGTGTGTGTGCTGAGTTGCTCAGTCATGTCTGACTCTGTGACCCCATGCACTGTAGCCCTCCAGGCTTCTCTGTCTGTGGGATTTTCCAGGCAAGAATACTTGAGTGGGTTACCGTTTCTTTCTCCAGGGGATCTTCTTGACCCAGAGATTGAACCTGCATCTCCTGCATTGGCAGATGGATTCTTCATCAGTGTGCCACCTGAGAAGCCCATAAATACTTTATATGATAAACATATACATGTCATCATTAATTTGTTCAAACTCACAGAGTATACAACACTCAGAATGAACCCCAATAAACTACAGACTCTGAGCGATCAGGATGACACCATGTAGGGTTCATCATCAATTGTAACAAACGTACCAACTCTGGTGGAAGATGTTGATAATGGGCTGGGGGGTGGGGGCAGTAGTGTCTTATATGGAGGCAAGAGTCATTGAAAGTCTCTATACTTTCCTTTCAATTTTACTATGAATTTAAATCTGTAATTAAAAAATAGTCTTAAAAAATCAGAGTACATGGCCCCATTAAATATAGCACAACAGATAACAAAGCATAGAAGCTCCATTTTCCCAGAATGCCCAGTGCCCAATACCTAATGCAGCATCTTATGTAGGGTTGATACTAAATGTTAAATTGAAATGAGTTGGGGAGAGGAGGAATTGGAGAGGGAAACTTCGTCTCAGATGTTTGTCATCCAGCATCCTTTCCCACTTTCTAACGGCCCTCCAGTTTTATTTTTTGTCTTCGCCTCATCCCACTGTGCGTCATGTATCATTTTAGAGGGACAGTAATTCCAGGAAGCCGTGGAATCGGATTTTCCGTCTTCTCTCCCCAACACATCCAGGGACAAAGGTGTCATTTGGACACTAAACCAATGATGCAAGGTCAGGAGCAATGGCTGCACCACCATCCGTGGCCACACCTGTCCTGACCAAACCAGAGTCAACCTGCTGTGAACCAAGCTTTGACTTCCTGATTCCCGGCTTCCAGAGAAGACTTGTTCCTACCTCTTCACAGACCCATGGCCTGACTCCTGCTGATTTTGTGTGTCCTTCCAGTAATTCCTTTTTACTACATAGAATTTGTTTCTGTTGCTTGCAACCAAGGAGCCCTAGCCACTTTATTCCCTTTAAAAGTCACAATAATGATACACGTGCGAAGTTGCTAGAATCTAAATTGGGCAATAGGGTGGCTTCCATAATAAGGAAGTTCAGGGACTATTTAGTGACTAAAGAGATATTTTCAGGCAGGAAAGGGAGAGTAGTCAAAATTGGTATTTTATACTTCATGTGTTTCTACCACGAAGCTCTTTCGGTCATTCGACCTTTCACCCAGGTGGGCCGAGAGAAGTGGTTGCATGTTCCTTATAAACGGATCAACAGAGCAAACTATTTTAAGCCCTAACACATGAGGATGAATAATTTTCACATGCTTTTCACTTCACAGAGAGAACAACCAACACGGCTTGTCAGGCATTTGGTCTCACTGTTCAACCTCATGCACGTGCCGCCTGAGCTAGTGAGTCAGGCTCCTTCGAGCACTGCTTCCTGCTGAGTGGAGGAGCCAGGGTGTGAGTCAGTCCTGCTTACAGCCAGGAGGCTTTGATTCAGGATTCTCTTCTGCGTTAGCACACAAGATTCAAAACGCCCCATTTCTTTTCTTTAGCACTGATGCCCAGATAGTTAGAAATCAGAGTCTAGTGCAGCTTCATTAAAAATGTTCATTTTCATATAATACCAGTGAACTTATTTACAAAAATAGAAAGAGACTCATGGACATAGAAAACAAACATGGTTACCAAAGAGGGAAGGGTAAATTAGTAGTTTAAGATTAGCAGATACACACTTTGTTGTTATTGTTTAGTTGCTAAATCATGTCTGACTTTTGCAACCACAAGGACTGTGGCCTGCCAGGCTCCTCTGTCCATGGGATTTTTCCAGGCAAGAATACTGGAGTGGGTTGCCATGCCCTCCTCCAGGGGATCTTCCTGACCCAGGGATCGAACCTACATCTCTTAATGTCTCCTGCACTGGCAGGGGAATTCTTTACCACTAGCATCACCTGGGAAGCCCCTGAATATATATATTCATGTATTTATATGTATACACACACACACAAACACACACACATACATATAAATCATTTTGCGGTACACCTGAAACTAACACAATATTGCAAATAAACTATACTTCAGTAAAAAGAAATGTCCATTTTCAGAAATCATTGCTCTTTCTGCACTCTTCCAAAATAAACATATAAATAAACAGAAAAAACGAAAAAGCAAACAAGAAAGAGCAAAATGTCGAGGGTATAACGTTAATACTAAATGGCTCAATGCCCAGTTGATTATGATGAAAGCACTAGCCAGAGGACAGACATTGGATGAAATGAGGACTGAATTAATGTGCTACCTCGTGAAAAGTATTTATGACTTTCTTGGCTGTTTGACATTGGATAAAAGCTGTAATCATTGAATAGATACATATTTTGTTAGCGCTTCTTCAAACTGATACTTACCAAACTGTTACAACCCTTTCAGGTGTGGGAATCACAGAGCATTTTTGCAGAAAGTCATGACTTAATGCACTAGAGAGGAAAGGCCAGCAAAAATAACAGAGAAACAGCCCCTTACTAAAGGGCTATGGTATAAAAGACATTTTGGTTGGAAGGGATCCCCCCACCCAAGGCTGAAGCCTGCCAGTTAGAACCCACTCACCAGATAATTTGCAACTGTGTCTTCTCACATACAGATGCTCTGTTGTTTCTCCTAGTATTTCAAAGACTGGGAATCTGATCCAAGAGCAGGAATAGATTAGCAGAGTTTATTCAGTTTATGCATGAACCCTCTTATTGCTCTCTTTAGAATGGAAATATGTCATCCTAGATCAGTTTCCGGGGGTCACAAAGATAAGACAGTATCTACTTTGATTTCAAACAGAATCCTTTATGGATAAAAGAAGCCTCCTCAATACAATAAAACAGCTTTTCAAATAGCCTCTCTCCACAGTTAGTAATAATTTATGCTTGGTGAACAGGAAAATATGCTGAATTTATTCATTTTACCATGCACCGCCTGTCGAAAGGGCAAACTGATAAAGAAAGAGTGGGGGTGGGTACCTTGTCAGTATTTGCAAATCTGATATAAAAGATGTTTCTAATTCCTTTTGATTTCAAGAGAAGACAATTAACTCTGAAAGTGGCAGAACAAAAAATATTCCTGTTATTGTCAAAGCCATGGTATCTGGCATTTTACCAATAGATGGTTCTAGAGGCTTTTTCTTTTGTCCCCCAATGTAAACTTTTGCTACACTTTTGAGCCCTCATTTAAAATGACAGTCACAAAAGACAATCTCTGGTTATGAACCTAGAGTCTGGCCCTGTTTCACTGGAATCTGTTCTGTCCTGTCCCACTTTCATAAACGTGGCTAATAGCTGGATAGTGGTTTATTCTCCTCTGCCAAGCAGCCCCTTTGCTTTAACCAGGGCATATTTATTTTCAATCCTAATTATTCCTGAAGTAAGACTTTATTTTCTTGCATAGTTTTAAGGTATGTTTTACAGTGTTTGAGCTTTCAAACTCCACTTGGCAATGGAAGATGGTTTCTATACACCCAGGTGGTCTTCTCATGTTCTCTCAACCAAGGAAATGCTGAAGTTCCTTACCTTTAAATAATTGTTCAGAGGACATCTGCGGTTTTCCGCTTCGTGTGGCAGACAGGGCACTGGGTACAGCTTGAAATTTAGAAAATTAACCTAAATTAAAGCACAGATGACTGGAAGTCTTAACTTGTATGCCACCTCTTTCTTTTTTCCAACGTGTCAAACGGTAAAATCTTTATCATAAATGAAAAATAAAGCTTGAAGTTTGGGGCATTTTGAAGGGGAAAAAAGGTGTAAAGAGTTCAAAATTCAGCAGGTTCATTTTATAGACCTGATGTATTTGTTTGCACATCACAAAATTCTGGCTGAAAACCATTACCTACAATGGCTTAATGGTACTATCTCATTTGTAAACATTATAACTTAATCATGAAAAGAGTGCATTTTCTAGACAAAGCTTCTTTCTGAACCCACTTCTATTCCCACTTAAGTCTGAAACGGCACAGGCAATGCCACCCACTGAGAATTCTTAGAGGTAGTTGAGCAGAAACCTCAAATTTCAAAATAACTACACCCTGGCACACCACAACCACATCCTGAATCATCAGAAGCAGAGGAAATCCAGTAATGAAAGCTCTTCCTAATCCCACAGGAATCTATGGTGGGAGTTGGGGGGTAGGGCGGCATTGCTCTTGCCCATGGATTTGGGCATCTTTGAACTTCCTTCCCCTCAGGCAATATCTCCCAATATTGCTGCAGTAACCTGGGAGACTGTGTGGAAGACCAATCCACCTGTGAGCTCAACACAAAGATATGCTCCAAAAAGTCCTCCTCTTCAGAGGTCCGGACCCTCCCCTTACATTTGGAGACCAGTTATGAAGCAGAATCAGACTCATCATTACTTGGCAGTTGTGAAGCCCAGAAGCATCATGGGATACTGAATGAAACAACATTTTCCAAAGTACCATCCAATCAAGGGTTTCCATATCCTCCTAAGACTCCTTTCATAGCTACCACTTAAAGGGTTCAAGGTTTGGAGTCTTTTGTCTTTGTGTGTTTGATTATTTATCTTTAGGAGGTAACTAAGGAATACAGCCTGGTCAAATATTTTTTTTCCTTGCACTTGCTTCCTCATCAGTCATGAAAACCCTGCTCTAAGAACATCCTTTGATGGGTCATATGATAGTTCTATTTTTGTTTTTTTAAGGAACCTCCATACTGTTCTCCATAGTGGTCATATCAATTTATATTCCCACCAATACTACAAGCAGGTTCCCTTTCGTCCACACCTTCTTGAGCATTTATTGTTTGTAGATTTTTTGATGATGGTCATCCTGACTGGTGCGAGGTGACACCTCTTTGTAGTTTTGATTTGCTTTTCTCTAGTAATTAGTGATGTTGGGAATCTTCTCATGTGCCTCCTAGCCATCTGTATGTCTTCTTTGGAGAAATATCTATTTAGATCTTCTGATCATTTTTTGATTAGGTTTTTTTTATATTGAGATGCATGAGCGTTTGTATATTTTGGAGATTGATCCCTCATCATTTGCTTTGTTTGCAAATATTTCCCCCCATTCTGAGGGTTGTCTTTGACATATATACAGTACTCTGAAGCTTTCCCTGTGGCTCAGAGGGTAAAGAGTCTGCCTGCTATGCAGGAGACCTGAGTTCAATCTCTAGGTCAGGAAGATTCTCTGGAGAAGGAAATAGAAACCCACACCAGTTTTCTTGCCTGGGAAACCCCATGGACAGAGAAGCCTGGTGGGCTATAGTGCATGGGGTTGCAAAGAGTCAGACACAACTGAACATGTATAGCTGGGCAATTTAAATTTTTGATGTATGAAATAGATAAGTAATGAGAACCTACTATTTAGCACAGGGAACTCTACTTACTGCTGTGTGGTGACCTAAATGGGAAGGAGATCCAAGTAAGAGGGAACACAGGTATTCATATGGCTGATTCACTTTGCTGAACAACAGAAAATAATACAACCAGTGGAAAGCAAATATACCCCAATAAAAATTGTTTTAGAAAACCAGAACATCCTTTGACTATCATCATGACTTCATTCTGAAGAACTGAGGTAAAGACTTGGCATAACCAAGTAATTGGCAGGTGCCTAGGTTACCCACCAGAAACAATGTACACAAATTAACAGATAGTTCTTCCATCTTCAGTGGATTTTTCACTCACTGAAGAAGCATTGTGGTAAACCAGAAAGTCTGGGCTCTGGATCAGACAAATTTGGATATCAATGCCAGCTCTATAACTGTGTATCCTTGAGTAAGTTATACTCATCCCCAATTTTAAAGGACTGTTAAACAAGCACTTAGCACTCTGTGGGGCACACAGTAAGCACATAATATTGTAATTTCCTACATAAGGATGCTGGGTAGAATTATATGAAATAATATCCATGGAAGACTGTGGTAGGAGCTCAAAAAACATTAACTCCTTTTCCCTTGGAGAAAATTAAGTTCTTTCTGAATCTGTTTGGGATTTTTTAATTGAGTTATGGTTGATCTGCAACTTTATAAAAGTTATAGGTATGTAATATAGTGATTCACAATTTTTAAAGGTTATACTCCATTTATAATTATTATAAAATATTGGCTATTTTCCCTGTGCTATACAATATATCCTTATAGTTCATTTTATAACTAATAGTTTGTGCCTCTTAATCCCCTACCCCTATCTTACCCCTCCCCTTACCTCTCTCCCCACTGATAACCACTAGTTTGTTCTCTATATCTGTGTGTCTGTTTCTTTATATATATATATATATTCACTAGTTTGTTTTATTTTTTAGATTCAACATGTAAGTTATATCTTACAGTATTTGTCTTTCTTTGTCCGAATTTACTTCACTTAGCATAATACCCTCCAAGTCCATCCATGTCGTTACAAATAGCAAAATTTCTTTCTTTTTTATGGCTGAGGAGTATTCCATTGCGTATATATACCACACTTCCTTTATCCAGTCATCTGTTGATGGACACTTAGGTTGCTTCCTTATCTTGGTAATTGTAGATAATGCTGCTATAAACATTGGGGGGCCTGTATCTTTTTGAACTTGCATTTGGGGTTTGTTTTTATACATATACCCAGGAGCTGAGTTGCTGGATCATAAGGTAGTTCAATTTTCAGCTTTTTCAGAAACTACTGTACTGTTTTCCATAGTGGCTGCACCAATTTACATTCCCACCAACAGTGTGCAAGTGTTCCATTTTCTCCACATTCTTGCTGACACTTGCTATTTGTAGATATTTCGATGACAGACATTCTGACAGGTGTGAGCTGACATCTCATTCCATTTCCCTGATAATTAGAGATGTTGAGTATCTTTTGAATATGCTTAGGTTTGAAGTGATCTGAATCCGAAGTGCTTCCCTGGAACCACCTAATCATACAAGCCTCTCCCTCTTCCCACAGAGGAGAATATCTTAAGAACGTCTCTAGGCCATGTGATCCTCCCCACCTATCTCTAGTTTTAGCAAGTCTCCTGCACCTCTTGTCTGTCCTTCTCTTCTCCAAACACCAAAATATTTTTATCAATTTCTTATCACCATCTGATTTCTAGATGAAATTCCAAATCCTGCCCTCAATGTACCCACTCCCATTTCCTCTCTCTATCCATCCCTGACGTGCATATGACCCAAGCACATTTTACAAGGACAAAAACAAACACATTTGCTTTTAGATCAGTTTTTTCTTAGTCAAACTGGGGTACATTCACCCTAAAAAAATAGGAGAGGACTGGTAAATTTTATCACAAGGAATTAAAGCTATTATCCTTCAAATTATGGAACAACAAATTGGTTCCAAATAGGAAAAGGAGTACGTCAAGGCTGTATATTGTCACCCTGCTTATTTAACTTATATTCAGAGTACATCATGAGAAACGCTGGGCTGGAAGAAGCACAAGCCGGAATCAAGATTGTCAGGAGAAATATCAATAACCTCAGATATGCAGATGTCACCACCCTTATGGCAGAAAGTGAAGAGGAACTAAAAAGCCTCTTGATGAAAGTGAAAGTAGAGTGAAAAAGTTGGCTTAAAGCTCAACATTCAGAAAACGAAGATCATGACATCTGGTCCCACCATTTCATGGGAAATAGATGGGGAAACAGTAGAAACAGTGTCAGAATTTATTTTGGGGGGCTCCAAAATCACTGCAGATGGTGATTGCAGCCATGAAATTAAAAGACACTTACTCCTTGGAAGGAAAGTTATGACCAACCTAGATAGCATATTCAAAAGCAGAGACATTATTTTGCCAACTAAGGTCCGTCTAGTCAAGGCTATGGTTTTTCCAGTGGTCATGTATGGATGTGAGAATTGGACTGTGAAGAAAGCTGAGTGGGGAAGAATTGATGCTTTTGAACTGTGGTGTTGGAGAAGACTCTTGAGAGTCCCTTGGACTGCAAGGAGATCCAACCAGTCCATTCTGAAGGAGATCAGCCCTGGGATTTCTTTGGAAGGAATGATGCTAAAGCTGAAACTCCAGTACTTTGGCCACCTCATGCGAAGAGTTGACTCACTGGAAAAGACCCTGATGCTGGGAGGGATTGGGGGCAGGAGGAGAAGGGGACAACAGAGGATGAGATGGCTGGATGGCATCACTGACTTGATGGATGTGAGTCTGAGTGAACTCCGGGAGATGGTGATGGACAGGGAGGCCTGGCGTGCTGCGATTCATGAGGTCGCAAAGAGTAGGACACGACTAAGCTACTGAACTGAACTGAACTGAACTGATCCTCCAAATCTGATCAATGTGAGCAGCCAAAACAAATATGTTGAGTTATTTCTTCCCTCACTAGTTCTTTTGCTTGAATTTTCCAGACAATAACTTCACATGACCAAGTGTCAAATAGTATATTATATTCACTCCTAACACTTGCATTGTTTGGGGTATAATTTTGAGAGAAGACATTTTAGAGAGTAGATTCTTGGGAAAAAGATATAAACAGTATAAATACTACATAGACAGATAGAGATAAATACCCAGATTTCAGAAACATTGCAAAAAAAATAACAACAGCAATAATATAATGACTGTAGTTTTTCAAATATCTTTGGACCACAAATGTAATGTGGGGGGAAATAGATATATTTGTCCTTCTCTTGCCTGATGGCTGAAAGAGCAAGCTGTGCATGACTTTTATGACCTGGCTAGTGATGTGTCCCTACAGGGACTTATTAACTCCATCCTTATAGATGGTGCCTGATCCTCATCAAAATTAGAAATTGCTTAAAACCAGAAAAAAAGCATTTCATTCCTAAATAGGCCATTAGTGATATTGGATAGTTTGTTATGCTATAATGCAATATTGAAATTCCTTGAGGCAACTGATTTGCAGTGGTGAATTAAAAAGAACAGAACCAAACTGAGTGCTTGAGTAATGGGTGAAAAACATCTTGGACAACTAACTTTTTATAGGTTGCGTGTCAGCAACTGACCTTTTGAAAATAAAATCATTAGCCCTCCCAAGACAACTAAATGCAAATGAATCCAGCCCAACCGTGCAGAAGGTATGAAAACATCTGGATGGAAAACTAATGTCTATTTGGATTTCAAGTGCAGGGGGAAGTAAACAAGAAACAAAATGTCAGAATAATGAACATCATCCTCAAAAGAAAATGGGCTGAAAATAGAAATGGACAGTTTTGTTTCTTAGATATTATAAGCACTGATGCATAGAGTAATGGCAGTTGACATTTATGGCAGGGTTTCTACCTTGAATGTGTGTCTGGATTCACTGTCCTTGCCTCATTGCATGGCTAATGTAACCTTTGACAACCTTTTCCCAGGGGTGCAGAATTCCAAGAATAACACGCATGAGCAAAAGAGCATCATTCCTTACCCTACAACAAGAGACAAGCTGATTTACTGGCTACATGTGACAATAGATTTTAAAAAGATACCATTGTTTTGATGCCTGTACCTGTCTTCAGGTTTAAGGTAAATACCTGCTTGGAAGACTGCCACTAAAGCTATCAAGGTATTGAAGTGATTCACCAACAGCTCTAATTACAGAAGTATAAAACCATATGTGTCTATAGGCTGGCAAATGCTAATTTCCATTTTTCACCATTTGTATCAAAAACCCCAGTTAATTTCCTTTTCCTGAATACAGAATTTGAATTACAAAACTGTGGGAAAAGTCACTTGTCTAATGAATGTATCTTTCAACAGATACTTAATTTCCTTCCTGAAGTTACTGTAATTTATTTCAAGAACTGAGACTTTTTTCTGGGAATCTTTCTTGTTCTCATCAAGACCGGTATGTTCTCCAAGGACATCTTGATATTTCTTTTGGCTAGTCTCTGGGGATGTTATCAAATGTATGGTACACTAAGTTAATATTTCACCAAAGGTTAAAAGAAAGGAAGAATGCATGTACGTGTGTGAGGGGAGGAGGTGTCAAAATCATATTCAGGTTAAAATATTATTAAATTCATAGAACTGTAAAGATTTTATATCAATAGAGATGGTTTCAATAAACATATAAATTAAAGCCTTGCCTAATCCCTTGCCAGATTGATGAGCTTTTTCCATTAAAATTGCCCATTACATCCCAAATATGGATAATATATAATTCAAAGTTGAAATCAGGTCCCTTGAGTTTCTTGAGATTGGATAAATGTCTCAAAACATTAGCAAATAGGCCTTAAAGGGAGGCAGTGATCTATAAACCATCCTGATGTCTTGTCAATAGCAGAAGGGAAGCAAGATGAGACTGTAAACCAAGCAACCTTTGCATGACCTCGACCCTCCCCCAACCTCTGAAAAGAAATAAAGGCTGCTCCTTGGATCTTTGTCTGAGGAAGCTCAGAATAAGAATGATGAGCCCCTGCATTCCCATGGAGACCTAAAGTAACCACGGCTCCTTTGGTTCAAAATTGCTGTATTTGGTGAACCGAGGTTCAGATAGAGGAGATTTTGCCATGTTTAAAAGTTCAGAAATAATTCACAGTATTGTTCTCCTGAGTGAGACAGCAAGCCAGGGTTACTGAGGCTCATGGGGCTGGGGGGGTGGGGATTAGGGCACAGAACAACATATTTCAAGATGGTAGGTGGACGGTGGAATAGGAACCGTTTGAATGATTTTCAGAGACTCTGAGATTTTAGCTAAAGTTTTTTTAAGATGAGAAAAGAGCACCAGATTCAGAATTTCTAAGCCAGGTTTCTGGTCAGCTCTGCCAGTAATTTATTTTGTGACCGTGATTTCTTAATCTCTTAATTAATATTTCTTAATCTCTCTAGGCCTCAGCTTCCCCATTTACAGACTGGTTGAAACAATGTCTAAGTTACTATTATCTCTCCAAAGTCTGCAGTTTTGTGACTGGTACTTGTTCATCAAAGATATAAGAATACTGATGTTAGTTATAATCATGCAGCTGGAGCAAGAAAGCAAATAAGAACTAAAAATGCCACCAGGGCTTCCCTGGTGGCTCAGATGGTAAAGAATCTGCCTGCAATGCAGGAGACCTGGGTTCAATCCCCGGCTTGGGAATATTCCCTGGAGAAGCGAATGGTAAAAATGCCACTGTCCATTTACTGTTTACTCTTTCAGCAGTAAACAAAGGATGTTATAGCCATCAAGCCATCACATTACAGACGCCCTGATGGTAAGCCCTGAGGGAAGTCTGGATGGAAACAGGATGCACCCCCTAACTAGTGGTCAATGCTGCAGCCACCCACATTGGCACACCCTGAGAAAACTCAGGAAAGCACAGGATGCTGGCCCCAGACAGCTGTTCAGTTCAGTTCAGTTTGGTCGCTCAGTCATGTCCGACTCTTTGCAACCCTGTGGACTGAAGCACAGCAGGCTTACCTGTCCACCACCAACTCCCAGACCTTGTTCAAACTCACATCCATTGGGTCGGTGCTGAGGTGCATAGAAAAGGAACAGTTTCAACGAGTCCAGGCTTTGTATTTCCCATACATAGAGAAGCACTAAATTCCTTAACTTGAGATGCCTGGTTTTCCTTAATTAACAGTAATCTTTTGATGGTCTGACTAGCTGGTCTTTGTTGCCTAAACTCTTATGTATCCGGGCTACCTCCTTCTTCTTGCCTCTTCTGAGAGTGCAGTCTCTCAGTGTTCTCTGAGATGATGGGTTCCAGGCTTAAGCCCTCAGTTTTTTCCACAGAATAAAATACAACTCTCAACTTTTAGGCAGTGAATTTTTTTTTTTCAGTTGACAAAAACAAATTGAGTCTTTTCAGTCTAGCTAATGACACTCCACAGCTCAGCAGTAAGGCATCAGAAATAGGCACTGGAACAAATTATCATTCTTAGGTTAATTACACTTGGAAGACCTCTGTGCATCACTCTGGAGACCAAAGGGAAAGTAACCCCAGTGAAAGACAAAGAGTGGGAGAGTAAACATGGCTTATGATAGGAAAAGATAAAAATCTAATTTAACATTAAAAATCTAAGATCATGGCACCCAGTCCCATCACTTCATGGCAAATAGAAGGCGAAAGAGTGGAAGCAGTGACAAATTTTATTTTCTTGGGCTCCAAAATCATTGCAGATGGTGACTACAGCCATGAAATTAAAAGATGCTTGCTTCTTGGGAGGAAAGCTATGACAAACCTAGTCAGTATATTAAAAAGCAGAGATATCACTTAGCCAAAAAAAGTCCATATTGTCAAAGCTATGGTTTTTCCAGTAGTCATGTATGGAAGTGAGAGCTGGATCATAATGAAAGCTGAGTGCCAAAGAATTGATGCTTTTGAACTCTGGTCCTGGGGAAGACTCTTGAGAGTCCCTTGGAGAGCAAAGAGATCAAACAAGTCAATTCTAAAGAAAATCATTCTGAATATTCATTGGAAGAACTGGTGCTGAGACTGAAGCTACAATATTTTGGCCATCTGATAAGAAGAGCCAACTCACTGGAAGACTCTGATGCTGGGAAAGATTGAGGGCAGAAGAAGAGGGCAGCAGAGAATGTGATGGTTAGATAGCATCACCCACCCAATGGATATGAATTTGAGCAAACCCTGGGTTATAGTGGAAACCAGAGGAGCCTGGTGTGCTGCAGTCCATGGGATCTCAAAGAATCAGACATGACTGAGTGACTGAACAAAAACAACAGGTAAAATCTACCATAGTCTATGACTTCACCAAACGAGTCCCCAGTGCAATGAGATCCTAATTATTCACCACCTATTGATATTTCTCCCGGCAATCTTGATTCCAGCTTCTGTTTCTTCTAGTCCAGCGTTTCTCATGATGTACTCTGCATAGAAGTTAAGTAAGCAGGGTGACAATATACAGCCTTGACGTACTCTTTTTCCTATTTGGAACCAGTCTGTTGTTCCATGTCCAGTTCTAACTGCTGCTTCCTGACCTGCATACAGATTTCTCAAGAGGCAGGTCAGGTGGTCTGGTTTTCCCATCTCTTTCAGAATTTTCCACAACTTATTGTGATTCAGACAGTCAAAGGCTTTGGCATAGTCAATAAAGCAGAAATAGATGTTTTTTCTGGGACTCTCTTGCTTTTTCAATGATCCAATGGATTTGGCAATTTGATCTCTGCTTCCTCTGCCTTTTCTAAAACCAGCTTGAACATTTGGAAGTTCACGGTTCACGTATTATTGAAGCCTGGCTTGGAGAATTTTGAGCATTACTTTACTAGCGTGTGAGATGAGCGCAGTTGTGCACTGCTGCTGCTGGGATGAGCATCCTGGTGGGCTGCCATCTATGGGGTCGCACAGAGGCTGCTGAGTCGCTCCAGCTGTGTCCGACTCTGTGCGACCCCATAGACGGCCTCCTACCAGGCTCCTCTGTCCCTGGGATTCTCCAGGCAAGAACACTGGAGTGGGTTGCCATTTCCTTCTCCAATGCATGAAAGTGAAAAGTGAAAGTGAAGTCACTCAGTCGTGTCCGACTCTTTGCCACCCCATGGACCGCAGCCTACCAGGCTCCTCTGTCCATGGGATTTTCCAGGCAAGAGTACTGGAGTGGGTCGCCAGTGCCTTCTCCAACATAAGCTTAAGTGATATTTATTAGAAAGTATCTCAGCCCACAGTCTTAGCCTTAGGAGAACCAATGGGATGGACTGGGCTGTGGACTTCATGTGAAAGGGAAAGTGAAAGTGTTAGTCACTCAGTCGTGGCCGACTCTTTGCAACCCCATGGACTATAGCTCACCAGGCTCTTCTGTCCATGGAATTCTCCAGGCACGAATACTGGAGTAGGTAGCCATTCCCTTCTCCAGGGGATCTTTATGGGAGGGGGATGGGTGAGCCATGCCTGGTATAAAGATGAGAACTGCCCCACCAGCACCATCGTTAAGTATCTATTAGAGAGGTCAGCTTTCTTCTCCATTCTGCCCAAGACAGGTGGAGACAGACCTGGGAGTACATTTGGGTCACTTACCAATTATCTGTTAGGAAGCAGAAGTTAAGTTGCTTCAGTGGTTCAATGGTAATGAGATGACTGCTTGAGCAGTGAGCAACAGACAACTATTTTGATGCAAGATGAGCATCTGGGCCACTGGACAACGGTGTTGCCCTAGAAAGGTAACAGAGCAACCCCAACAGCTAACTATACCCTAAACTCAGAATCCCCTTTCCACAGTACAGAGCTATGAGTGGTCTCTGCAGAGCAGCTGCTTCCCAGTCCTCTTGCATCTGGAGACAAGATAACAGGAACCAAAATAATGAGCATCAATCACGTCCAGACAAGGCTTGTAAGCAATTACTGGACCTTCATTCCTTTTCTAAAACCTTTGTCTGGATGCAGATGTCAACCTCCGTGGGTTGATAGAGCCACAGGATGGAAAAAGCCTGGGTTGGAATCATTTCATAAAGGAGATATCCATCCATAAGGAACCATAGCTTGGCACAACTACCTTAACAAGAAATCAATTTCTGTTCGTTTGAGGTATTGCACATTGTAGGATCTATTTGTCATAGCAGCTAGCATTACCCTAACTCATGTAGTTGGTTAGGCCAAAGGTGAAAAACAGTTATTCTAGAACTCAGGGACATTATCTACATCTGAATAAGGTCCAGTCCAAGGGGCAAGATCCTGGAAATATCCCTGCTCTGACTAGGAGTTTGCAAGGGATGAAAGACACATGATAAGCTTTACCTGTCTTGAATGGGAAGTATTCCTTTTTGGATTTTCTTCTCTCCAGGCCATGCCCAAGGATAATGTTCACAGGAAAGAGATATAACTCCTCTCTGTCTCTCTCCCCATCACAAGCCCTTTGGAGAGGGGTGTGCTTCAAAGGCCTGGAACACCATCTGGCTGCAAAATGTTTTAAGAGTTGATGAGTTTTCTTTTGCAAAGAGCAGCCCCACTTAAAAAAAAAAAATACAAGGCCAGGAAACCAAGCTATATCCCAGAAGAGAGCCTACAAATTGCCATGAGAATGTTGACTGACTTATATTTTTGTGCAATAAAATATCCTAGAAAATTATAGTAGTGGCTTGTAGTTCACACACACACACACACTCCTGGAGATATTTGCCCCTTGACTCTCAGATTCAGATTATATCTATTAGAGACAAAGCCACAAAGTGAGTCCTTCAGGTGGCTAAAAAGAAATAAGACCCCATCCCCGACCTCCAGGTACTGCCAATTAGAATCTAACTCTAACCCAGGTGTCACAAAAGAGAAAGCTGCGGAATGTGCTATAAGAATAAAACAAAGGAAAGGAATAATTCCACATTGGGTACCCAGGAAGTTCTCTCGGGAGGGATGGAATGAAAGTCATGTGTAGGAGGATTGTCCAGAAGGGCAGACAGAGAGAACAAGTACAGACCCTGAGCTAGGAGAGGACAGGAAGTTTACTTACACTGGATCCTCTTGCTTACCAGAGGCTTTTGGTGCCATAATCTCAAGGCAAGGGAGTAATACCATCTTAGTTGCTAAGCTTCTTAGCTTTTTTCTTTCCAAAAAGAGATAAACATGCAATTTTTAAGCAATGAACCTACCACTAAGAACTCTGGAATATTGGGTAGGTGAAGGGAATGGCGTATTCTGAAGCACCCAGAGGACTGGGACACAGGCGGGCCCAATCCACAATTTGCCAAGATTATGTAACATTCAGGTTTCTAATGAAAGCTAAGACACTGAGTAAGGACATGGAAGGAAAGGCTAGAAAATCCACATTGCTTTTGGGTAAATGACCTGTGAAATGGGATGGGGCCATACTTCAATAGTGCCAGACACCAAGTAGGCGTTCATTAAATGCCTGTTAAATGAATAGCCTCTACATCTCGCCTAGCTTTGCAGTGATAACCTATGCCAGAAATATTGTTAAAAATTCATTGCTTCTGTTGCCCTCATTTAGTGACTCATCCTCTGTCCTCACCGCCCACATGCAATCAGAGCACAGAAACTTCTCAAGGCTAAGCTAGAAAAATAAATTTATTTTACATATATATATATTAAATATATATACAATTTATATAAGAAATATAAAATGTCTTACTCCTATCAGAAAACAGAATATATATCCACATAGGGGTCATACATTGTAATTCTTACATAAAACATATATATGTATATTTAATATTTAAAAGATTTTCCAAGCTGGGAGTCCCATAAATACTCAGCACTGCCCTCCACTCAAGCTCCAACTCTGTCTCACTCTCAGTCACAGAGAGAACAGGAAAGGCCCATCCACTTTGAGAGCTGTAGACCTTTCAGCAAGGACAATTTTAACGTGTCTGACATGGTGAGAGCTATGAAATCATTCTCCATGTGTGCATCTTTAAAGGTCTATATGCATAAATTAGTTTCCCATAGTGCTACAGAGCCCTAATTATTTTTTAATTTATACAAATACATGCAATTAAAGCTCAATTACAATGCAGTTAAAATGCCAGTATAATCAAAATGCAGAAATAAGAAAACTTATAAATCTGTTCATGAATCCCCTTGATTTCTTCTTGGGTTCAATTAATGCCACTTATGATTTAAAGATGGTGAAAAATCTGATTTCAGTGAGTAAACCCATCTCATCAATCCATGTAGCTTAGAACATGAAGATTCGTCTACATCCACAGGGTATATATATCTTTATCATAAATGCTGGGGCAGAACTGGCCAAATTAGAGCTGCTTGACAAAGATATAGGCAAAAGAAGGTAGGAGGAGGGAATTAAGGATGTCTGCCTTACAGAGAAGTAAAGAAGGCATGCAAGACCCAGGTCTTCCAGTATTTCTCAAATGTTGGTCAGTTATATGTACATAGTTCGCTTACAAGAGCCACAACTCTCTTTACCCTAATTTCTCTGTAGATGAAGACATTCAGTTAATAGGGACTGATCTGAGGGGCCAGCAGCACACGATAGACTTAAAAAAAAAAAAACTAAAGATGCCTTCTGCTAAAGGATTATCTCTCTTTTCAGCTTTTTATAGATTAAAAAAATTGCATTGGGAAGGGGGGAAAAAAGACAGCAAGCAGTCCAGTAACAAGCTACAAACTCAAACCTAAAAGGCTAGATTTGATTAAATTATATTTCATACAATAAATACTTATTGAGCACTTCTAGGGCTCTGAGTTATAAAATAACACGTAGTCCCCATCCTCTGGGAAGCCATGGGTTGGAAGAAAGAATAGATATGTAAACAGCTCATTGTTATACAAAAGGATCAATGAGATAGTGGTAACATGCACTTCTGGGGCACAGAAAAATTAATGATAAAAGAGCTCTCCAGGAAGCTGAAAATGCTTCAGTTGGGGTGCTTATTATCTCAGTGATTGGGGCACAACTGGCATTTTGTGGGGAAAGGTCAGGGAAGTGAACCATCCTCACCTTGGACCAATTCCCCACATAAAGTAACTGTTCTGCTTCCCAAGTGACTCAAATATCATGCCAGGCATTTAGGAGCTAAAAGACCTGTTTATAATCACTTGAACATTGATGTTAACTCATTTTTACTTATAAACCAGAAAGGATACGTTATTTATTTATTTATTTATTTTAAAACAAAGTGAAAGTCAAAGTGGCTCAGTTGTGTCCAAATCTTTGTGACTGTAGTCCATGGAATTCTTCAGGCCAGAATACTGGAGTGGGTTGCCATGCCCTCCTCCAGGGGATCTTCCCAACCCAGGGATCAAACCCAGGTCTTCCCAGATTCTTTATCAGCTGAGCCACCAGGGAAGCCCAAGAACTGGAGTGAGTAGCCTATCCCTTCTCCAGCAGATATTCCCAACCCAGGAATCAAACCACAGTCTCCTGCATCACAGGTAGAATCTTTACCAACTGAGCTACTAGGGTTTTGATACCATTTAAATATCCAGGAATATTTTTTAATTTTCCAAGAGCACAACTACCTTGAAAAACAAAGAAACGTTGCCTTTTGTTTTGTTCAGAACTTTTCATTCTTATATAAACATATCAAGGTATGTTTATTTTTCAATCTTTTCTTAAATTAGCTTATTTATTTGGCTCCACCAGGTCATTGTTGCAGCACTCGAGGTCTTCAATCTTCATTTGGGCATGGGAATTCTTAGTTATGGCATATGGGATCTAGTTCCCGAGCCAGGGATTGAATTCTGGCCTCCTGCATTGGGAGCTTGGATTCTTAACCACTGGGACAACCAGGGAAGTCCCTCCAATCTTTTGATACAGGGCAAGAAATGTTTTGCTTCCGGATATGTCTTTTGATAGGAGTCATAGATTTTATTTCTTACACAAATATCAAAATATGTCTACAGTCTCCAGTTTCAACTTCTTGAAACCAGGTAGAAGTAGTAGGACAATTTCTAATGACTATGAGGGAGCTCCAAGATGGAATCAAGATTGCCAGGAAAAATATCAATAACCTCAGATATGCAGATGACACCACCCTTATGGCAGAAGGTGAAGAGAAACTAAAAAGCCTCTTGATGAAGGTAAAAGAGGAGAGTGGAAAAGTTGGCGTAAAGCTTAATATTCAGAAAACTAAGATCATGGCATCTGGTCCCATCACTTCATGGGAAATAGATGGGGAAACAGTGGAAACAGTGTCAGACTTTATTTTGGGGGGGCTCCAAAATCACTGCAGATGGTGATTGCAGCCATGAAACTAAAAGACGCTTACTCCTTGGAAGGAAAGTTATGACCAACCTAGATAGCATATTCAAAAGCAGAGACATTACTTTGCCAACAACGGTCTGTCTACTCAAGGCTATGGTTTTTCCAGTGGTCATGTATGGATGTGAGAGTTGGACTGTGAAGAAAGCTGAGCACCGAAGAATTCATGCTTTTGAATTGTGGTGTTGGAGAAGACTCTTGAGAGTCCCTTGGACTGCAAGGAGATCCAACCAGTCCATCCTAAACGAGACCAGTCCTGGGTGTTCACTGAAAGGACTGATGCTGAAGCTGAAACTCCAATACTTTGGCCACCTCATGCAAAGAGTTGACTCACTGGAAAAGACCCTGATGCTGGGAGGGATTGGGGGCAGGAGGAGAAGGGGACAACAGAGGATGAGATGGCTGGATGCCATCACCGACTTGATGGACATGAGTCTGAGTGAACTCCAGGAGTTGGTGATGGACAGGGAGGCCTGGCGTGCTGTGATTTATGGGGTCACGAAGAGTCGGACATGACTGAGCAACTGAACTGAACTGAACTGCTGAGCTCCATATCCCTAGTTTTTCCTCCAGGTTTTTAGAATTGTTTCTGTGAATATTTGTGAGATCTATTCTAAAGTGAGGGGCTGAGCATTGCCTGGCTCCAAGATTTCTGCCCTGCAGTAGCCCCCATGCATACCTTGAGGTGCTTCCCAGATGGCACAGTGGTAAAAAATCCACCTGCCAGTGCAGGAGATTCAAGAGACATGGGTTTGACCCCTGGGTCGGGAAAATGCCCTGGAGTAGGAAATGGCAACCCACCCCACTATTCTTGCCAGGAAAATCCCATGGACAGAGGAGCCTGGCAGACTACAGCCCAGGGCGTTGCAGAGTTGGACACAACTGAGCAACTGAGTGCACACATGTACACATACCTTGAGGTAGAACTGTTGAGTCATGCAGAGTTTGAGCAGTCAAATTTTGCTTGATATTCCCAAATAGTTCTTCAAAGTAGCTGTCCTATTTATGGGTCTTCCAGCAATATTCCCACAATCTCACTAATACATGGAGTTATCAGACTTTTTGATTTTTGTTCTTCTCACTAATAACATAATGGTATTTCACTGCTGTTTTGAAGTTCTCACATAATCAGAGTAGATGGATATTTCTTATAGGATTATTGGCCAGTCAGGTTTCACCCTCTGTGAACTACATGTTATATCTTTTCTCCATATTTCTCATAGTTATTTTCTTCCTTCTTCTTATTGAGTTAAAAGCGTTCTTAATATACTTTAGATCCTAATCTCTATGTGCATTGCAAATATCTTCTCCTAGATGGTGGTGGATTATCTTCTCAATTTTGTTTTAGGTTTTATTGTAGTCAATTTTAACCATCTTTTCTTTTTGGCTTGTATTTTTTGTGTCTTATTCAAAAAATCTTTGCTAAGCCAAAGTTATAAAGCTCTTCTACATGTTTTTCTTAAACTGTTTAATATTTAATGTTTGCTTTTCTAATTTTGGTCTTTAATCCATCTGCGTGTGTGCACGTCTGAGTGTGTGTGTGTGTGTATTATGGGATAGAGATGCAATTTTTTTTCATGTAGATATCTAGTTGTTCTAGCACCACTTTTTTAAAAAAGAATTAACATTTTCTCACTTACTTGTAATGCTGCTAATGTCAATGACCAAACTCTTATATCTACTTGAGTCTATTTCTAGGTTCAACTATCTAATTTGTTTTCCTGTGTATCAGTGCCATTCATTTCATTACTAATGCTTTAAGATAATTCTGATAACAGATAGTGTCTTTCCCTCCTCTTCTAAACTGTCTTGACTCTCCTTGTTCATTAACTCTTCTATGTGAGTTTCAGAATCTAATTGCCAAGTTCTCCTCATATTTTTATTGTAATCATGTTGAATATAGGTATTAATTGGAGGAGAATTTATCATGCCAAATGTACTCATTCAGAAATAAGATATGGTTCTTCATTCATCTAGGATCCCTTACTATGTTTTAATAAAATTTATTATTTTCTTTATAGAAGTCTGAAACAACTTTTCTTGTATTTATTTTTAAGTACTTCAGATTTTTTTCTTGCAAATATACAAATAATATATTTCTAAAATTATATTTTCTAATTATTACCTGCTTAGATAAAGGGATTACTTCAGATGTTTAAATATTGTTGATAAATCAAGCAGTACATTTGCCTCACTGATTAATTCCAATGGTTTGTAAAGTCCTGTGTTTTCTATATAGACACTGCGAACAATAGTAAATGCCAATCAATCTTTTTTTCTCTTATTGTGCTGATTAGGACTTCTAATATAACACTGAATATGAGCAAGAATAGAGGATAAATCTTCTAAGAATGATATTCATTATACATTTCTGTTAGATACCTTTGTCCAGTTAAAGAAGTGTTGTTCTATTCTAGTTTGCTAAAAAAGGTTTTACCATAAATGAGTGTTGATATTTTTCCAGAATTTTTGCAAATATTTGAGGAACTGAATGGTCATTATCCCTATTCCTAAGATAATCATATTTGATTATTATTTTATATATTTTATACTCATCTCTGTTCATAAATGAACATAATCTCTAATTTCCTATTTACATGCTGCCCTTTCCCAATTTTGTTATCAAAAATATACTAGCCTCAAAAAATATGTTGGGGATCTTCCTCCCATTTTTGTGATATCAGATACAAACAAGACTTGACTTGACCCAGTTTCCAAGTGAAGCGGTCTTTCTTATCATCATGTATAATGCTCTTAATAATAACTGAAGAAGAATGCTCAGTTCCTAAAGAGTATTTGTTATTAGCATATCTAAACTAACTCTATTTTACTTAGAATGGCCTAGAATACATATTTTTACCCTTTAATTTTAGCCCTCTGTGTCAAGTATTAGGTGAGTCTCACTTAAGTCAAGCTTTAAAACTTGAAAACATAATCTATTTGGAATAATCTTTATACTCCTGGGTACTCATACCGTATGAGGAACGTGAAAAGTGCAGAAGAAAGCAGAAACTGCCACTTGGGAGTTCACTAAGCAACACACTGATACTGGCACGCAACCCACATATACTATACTGCACTAAGCTTTCCCTTCACAACTCAGGCATTGGATTTTTCCTTTCAATGACCACAGTATTCGTTGGACTTCCCTGGTGGCTCAGACGGTAAAGAATCTGCCTGCAATACAGGAGACCCAGGTTTGATCCCTGGGTCAGGAAGATTCCCTGGAGAAGGAAATTCTAGTATTCTTTTTTTTTTTAATTGAAAAAATTGATTTTATTTGGTTTTATTTATATTCTAGTATTCTTGACTGGAGAATCCCATGGACAGAGGAGGCTGGTGGGCTACAGTCCTTGGGGTCCTAAGAGTCAGACCTTAGTCAGACCTTAATGAGTGTCTAACACACACACAGTAACCATTATTAGGAGTTCTATTTGATTTATTTGCAAGATGTCTTGTCTTCTCAGTGTATCTTACCTTGTGTGATTTTAATGCATTCTTCTACATGTTCTGTTATTTTAAATGTACTTATTTTATCATTCCCATTGCAGGTTTGGGGGATTCAGTCTCCTATTTACCATGCCACGTGGCTGTCACTCATGATATGTTGTTTTTTCTCATCTGTTTTGTAATCTGGGATTGTGACCACATCTTCAATAAGTTCTGTTGAAATCCTCTACCACAGGGAGATGTTTCTCCAAAGTGGCTTTGCGTTTGTTTCTGTAAAGCATCCCAGGGACACCATTAGCTTGCAGCAATTTTCTTGAAATTTTCATACAATTTCATGGCTTGAGGGTGCCCAGAATATGTGGATATTATCATTTCAAACCTTGGGACCAGGTTCTTAGAGATTTTCCTTTCTCTCCTTCCCTCCAGGCAGATACACTTTCTCATCAACTCTTTATGTTGGTATGTGGATTGTTTTTTAGTCCACTTTTACACAGAAGGTGTAGCATTTCAAAACCCAGGCTTTATACAAGGGTTTTATTTTG
This sequence comes from Ovis aries, assembly GCF_016772045.2. Taxonomy (NCBI): domain Eukaryota; kingdom Metazoa; phylum Chordata; class Mammalia; order Artiodactyla; family Bovidae; genus Ovis; species Ovis aries. The sequence goes on from NC_056061.1 coordinate 49,444,031, forward strand.
AACTCTCTAGTAATAAAGGATTAGCCTCATTTCCTCTCCCTTGTAGGCATTAAAGCCATTTGGCTTCAGCCTTCAAAAAAGACTAAACATCAGCTCAGGCTCATTTAATTTACAATTCCTGGTTTATCCTTGGAAACTGAGGTCCATTTTTTCATAAACACAGTTATACATGTCTAATAATTTTTATTGTATTCTATCCAGCTTGTATAGAAGCTGTTAGAAGGAGAATGTTCAGACTTTTTTGTCTGCCAGCATGCTGGAAGAAGAAATTCTCAATTGTATTTCTTACATGCAACTCTCTTTTTGTACTAATATCACAACCCTTTATGTTCACTCTCATTAAATTACATAATTGTAAGTCACTTCAGTCATGTCCAACTCTTTTACAACCACATGGACTGTAATCTGCCAGGCTCCTCTGTCCATGGGATTCTCCAAGAATACTGAAGTGGGTTTCCATTTCCTCCTCCAGGGGATCTTCCTGACCCAGAAATGGAACCCATATCTCATATCTCCTGCATTGGCAAATGGGCTCTTTATCACTAGTGCCACCTGGGAAGTCCAATTATAATAGTAAGTTTAACTTAAATCAAAAGATTTCACACTTATCTGATTCTTTGTGAGAATACAACTTCAAGTGATAGAAGCAGGAGTTTAGGGCATATGAGAGAGTGTCATGCTAGCCAGATATATTTTACAGGCTGTAACATCATTTGTGTATTTAAAAGAAAGAATGGGGAGTATTGTAAATCCAATAAGGGAGCTCAGTGGGTTTTAGGAAAGCATCCATTATAACTTTTAGAAATGGAGTGCAGAAGTTGACAAGTAATGAGTCTAGAGAAATACATTAGATTCAGGCTCTGAGAACATATTAGTCATTCTAAGAAATTTGGCCTTAATTCTTAGGAAAAGTTCATGGGGGTCATATCAAAGTATACAGACCCATGGATTTTGAATGAGAAAACATATATAAAACAATCTACATCAAGTTTTACACAACTCTAAGACATATTTCCTATATTTCCAAGATCAGTAAAATCTCCCCAAACCCCTAGAAGTTAGTGAAGTCAAAAGCTCTAATAATTACACGACTTCAAGTTGTCAAGCCACTTGGAAGTTTCTGCAGATGTCCTTGCAGGGAACAATCACTCCACTCACTCAGCCTGTGACACCTCAGTGAACTTCTCCACCATCCAATGGACCTTTGTTACACCCTCTTCAAAGGGCTCTCTCAGTCTTAGTGATGGGGGAATGCATTCATTCCCTGTGGGCTCTGCCTCAACCCTCAAGCTACTGGCTGCTCCTGGATTTGTCATTCTTGTCTCCTTTAGAGGTGTTTTACCCATTGGTCATTATGTCCCACTACTAGTTAATAATTCTTTTTTTAAATTGCTCCCATTTTTTAATTAATTTTTATTGGAGCATAGCTGCTTTGCAATGTTTCTGTTGTACAACAAAGTGAATCAGCTATATGTTTACATATATCCTCTGTTTTTTGAATTGCCTTCCCATTAGGTCACCACACAGCACTGAATAGTAGAGTTCCCTGTGCTATTTAGTAAGTTCTCATTAGTCGTCTATTTTATACATAATACTGCATATCTGAGGCTTCCCAGATGGCACTAGTGGTAAAGAACCTGCCTGCCAGTACAGAAGACATAAGTTACAGACGCAGGTTCGATCCCTGGGTCAGGAAGATCCCCTGGAGGAGGAAATGGCAACTCACTCCAGTGTTGTAACCTGGAGAATCTCATGGAGGAGGCTGGCAGGCTACAGTCCCCTGGGCGCAAGAGTCAGACACAATTGAAGTGACTTAGCACGCATGCAGTGTATATATGTCAATCCCAATCTCCTAATTCATCCCACCTCCTCCTTAATCATTCTTTATATTAAACTTTCTCTGTGTGAATTAATGTGATGTTTCTCTTTCCAAATCAGACCCCTATTAATATACACATTGAAATTTGATTATCAATTTTCTAGATCACAAAATTATCCTAGAGTTGCCAGTTATTTTCACCAAAAGTAAATGATTCCAGTGACCATACAAATACTTGCTCCTAAAAGAATGAGAATCATAAACAACACAAATTTAAAGTTTCAAATAAATATTTATTCAGGGAAATTCTGACATAAGTCACATAGTATACACTTTTATGGCTATATATGTAATCTATATGTGTATGTTGATGCTTTTCTGAACATAAAAGCCTATAAAACACTAGTTTAATTATTTTAAATCCCAGGTCACTATGATTCAAGGCAAGATTAATAATCTAGAGAACTAAGAGATAATTTTAGTAATTATAGTTCAAAGTTATTTGAAATACATTATAATTATTCATTTATAGAATTCTATTTCAGTCATAAAATGAGTACAAAGATCAAGAAAAAGAAGTATATTTTAATAGGGCTTTACAAAAGGAACATCCTTTCTTTTAAAATAAGCACAAGATCTCACACATAACATATTACACCCATTATTATAGTGAGTAAACATTGCTCTCAGCAAGAAACCCAACCTTAATTTACTTATTGAATTAAAATAAAAACAGCTACTCAATCAAAGTGACCTGCAGGTGCCATTGTTTCAACTGCTTCCATGAATACATTTCTTATAAGAGATTAGGCTCTTAAAACAGAAAGTCCAGATAAGAAAGAGAGAATTGCACATCAAAGCTCCAGGCCACAAAGCTTCAGCACTTTAGCTTTTATCTCCTAGGTAACTTTAATTTACAAATCTAAATTTTCAGGAGGTTTCTTATCAATCCCTCTTCCCCAAAAGTGAGTTCATTGTAAAAATCATCCTTGATCCAGAACTGAAAGATTTTATATTCCTCAAGGTACTTTCTTAAAACCAGATTCATCCAAACACAAAAATCAGAAAGGTATTCCCAGCTTTTATGATGTGTACTAGATAGTACTGATGCTTATGGAATGTCCTTAGGCTCTACACTATTCTATATGAGACAAATGACTTTAAAAAGTAGAAGTTTTCTCCTAAAAAAATCAAAACAACTTGTTCAGAAGACTGAGAGTTCCCCCCAAGTCTCAGTGTCAGATGGAAAGTTCAAATTCTCCTAGATTAATGCTGTGAAAAGAGCTGCTCTATTATTTTAATTTCTGCTTCCATGTTCCTTTGAATTTTAGTGTCCTTATTTCTTTGTTTTCTACGTAAACATATCACAGCAGAATCTCAGTCTTTGTTGTTTTTTTTTCCAGTGGTATCTACATAAAACCCACCCTTCTTTGTGAATTCACTCCATGTTTGATGGTTATCATCTAACAGAATTCAACCACCTGCCTCTTTCATTTTGTAGATGAGCTCAGTCTGGTACCCACTTATTTTCCTTGCTATTTCACTCATATTTTCACTGAGTTGATTTTGGCCTCTCACCTGTTGATGACCCACATCTCAAATCCAAGAAGTGTATCTGGTGCCAAAAAAATTATTCTTAATTATTTTCAATCATTGCATTGATTTCAGTTGCTTAACAGCAGAACATGGTCTTTTTCTTTCCAGAGGAAGTCTGTGCTTGGTTTGCAAGAAACACCAGGTAACTCTGATAGAATTAAGACACATATATTTGAATGGGAAACAACAAAATCTGGGTATCCTGTTCACAGCCTCAAAATGCAAACCTCATTTCTAGTTATTTGCTTGTCTAGAGGGTTTCATAACGTTCTGATTATGATTATCTTGTCTTGAAACGTGAGGAAGAGAGAATGTATATTGATGTTTTATGGATAGAAAATCTAGTGATGAGACAAAAGTTAATGAGCTCATGTTGACCACTCCTGATTGCCAGAATGTATTAATTTCTCATAGCCTTGAACCTGGATTCTCTAAACCAGGGCTTGTCAGATGTTATTGTGCATACTAACCCCCTGAGATTGTTCTAAGGCAGATTCTGAATCAACAAGTCTGAGGCAGAGCCTAAGATTCTGCATTTGGAACATGTTCCCGGGTGATGCTGATGCTGAGGCCTGGGGCCCCACTTCCAGTAGCTCAGCCCCTCTGCTGTAGAAAGCAATTGAATCACGAGAAAGTGCATGTGCACTTCTAACAAAGGGACCTCGTGGTAAATGAAGTTGTGAGAAGAAAGCCCTCTTTTCTGTTAGATCAAATCTAAGCTCCATTTCTGAACACAGGAGTCAGGAAAAAGACTACTAGAAAGTTTGAATCCCAAGTGAGAGTTGCCACAATGTGCATCTAAATGTGCCTGTTCATACAATAATAGCTGGAGACTAACTTGCCTCTTTTGCAATCCCTTAAACAGTCAGTGGGAGAGTCACTATCACATGGATTACCAGCTGCATCCATGCTAATCAAACATGAGCACAGGGTGAGCTCTTACACCTTCATATTAAGGGTGAGAGATTGGAAGAGGGGAAAAAATTGGGGTCACTATTTTTTTTGGTCCACTGCACCCCTAATAAATAGACCCTTTTAAAGGAATGTGGTATTGTATGTTTGCCTCTATTGATGCCCTATAAGTGGGTTAAAGAAGTAGTAACAGACTTCAGGCAGGCCTAAATCCTGGGCCTCCTAAGCAATTACACACCGGGAAAACTGACCTGGAAGATCTACTTTCAGTTTTTCCACTCTCCAGAAAATTACTGGGGTTGTTAACTGTTGCTTTCCCTGGGACCTCAGGCTTATAGAGGATATTCTGGATGGCTGGGGGTGAGATGGGCGAGACAGGACATGTCACTTCATGAGAATCAAAAAGGGAGTCTTGGAGGACTCTTTACCCAAAGGGATCCTCACACTCTGTTAGGTGTAATCATCTTCACTCAGTGGGGACTTCTGTGAGAAGAGATCCCTAGCAAAAATTAATCACCCAATCACTGAGACTAAGGAAGGGACAGACTCTAAAAGGAGAGGAAGGGTCTTCAGAATCAGACCCTCCTCTAAGGACTCTTCTGGCAGATCATGGGACACTAACACTAAGAAGCTCTCAGAAATAAAATCACTACCAGGTTTGAGGAAACCTGGGATTGGGAAGGAATTGTACTTACTAAAGCCCCAAGGTGTTTGAGTGGGGTGATGAGGCACTGTAATAAAAGTCCTGCCTTATTCCTTGTATTCAAACACTGGTTATGCATAAAACATAGAGTGTTTAGAGACAGAAAGAAGAGAATTTAACAAAACAGTCACTCTGCCTTAATTTATGGAAGTTTATCTTAGTGGTCTTCATCGTAGTGTGTCCACAACGACTAATAGTGGTGATATATGTACATGCTTAGCCCGTCTCCCAATACACTGTGTGTTATCAGTATACTGTTCTTGTCACTGTTAACGTTAGTGTTAGTGTCGACACTGACATGGAAAAGGTTGTAGAATGCGGAAGGGCAGACACTGTTGACCCTTCTTGGTTGTTGTTGTTTGCAGCTAAGTTGCTTCAGTTGCGTCCAACTCTGTGCGATCCCATAGACTCCCCACCAGGCTCCCTCGTCCTGGGATTCTCCAGGCAAGAACACTAGAGTGGGTTGCCATTTCCTTCTTCAATGCATGAAAGTGAAAAGTGAAAGTGAAGCCGCTCAGTCGTGTCCGACTCTTCGAGACCCCATGGACTGCGGCCTACCAGGCTCCTCCACCCATGGGATTCTCCAGGCAAGAGTACTGGAGTGGGATGTCATTGCCTTCTTGTGTCCAACTCTGAGATCCCGTGGACTATAGCCCAGCAGGCTTCTCTGTCCGTGGATTTCCCAGGCAAGAATACTGGAGAGGGTTGCCATTTCCTTCTCCAGGAGATTCTCCTGACCAGGGATCAAATCCAAGTCTCTTATGTCTCCTGCTTTGGCAGGCAGATTCTTAACGGCTGAGCCATCAAGGAAGCCCCAATTTGTAGAAGAAGAAACCAATATAGAATAATGTAGAAGAAAGAGCACCAGACCCAGAAGCAGAACTCTGTGAGGTCCTTGCTTTGACACAAACTAATCGACCTTTGGCAAACTACATTAACTCACTGGGCCATACTGTCCTTATCTTAAACTATGATACATCCTTCAGAGAATGGCTCAGTCGATTAAAGGAGATGATGAATGTGAAAGTACCACTCATCTCTAAGAGATTGTTCAATAAAGCCTGAAGTATGGTAATCTAATCCTATTCCTATCTGAACGTGTACTATCCAGCACACAGTAGATGCTCAGCAAATTGTGTTGATAAATGAATTAATTCAATCTAGCCCTTAAAAGGGAAAACATCCACATTTCATCCCTGAATTCCAGATTTCTGATGCCTTGCAAATAAGACTTCTCAGATGTCCTTATTTATAACCAGGCAAACCCAGAATCATAAGGACAATGTATTTCCTGAAGGCAGCATCTCAATTATCCAAAAGAAATTCTCTTTCTTGGGTTGCTGCTTATGTTCAGAGCTGCTGCTACTGCTGCTAAGTCGCTTCAGTTGTGCCCGACTCTGTGCTACCCCATAGACGGCAGCCCACCAGGTTCCCCCATCCCTGGGATTCTCCAGGCAAGAACACTGGAGTGGGTTGCCATTTCCTTCTCCAATTGTGTTCAGAGCAGGCTATTGGAAAGACCGCATCCCCTGGCAACACACAGGATGCTGTGGACTCAGATAAATCTCCTTTGGGTAAGGACTATACATCTGATACATTCCTCAAGGGGTGAGAAAGTGAACCCAGAAAGCAAAGCCATAACAGCCAGCATAAACCTCCAGTAATTGTAACTCTGGAGTCCAGTGGCCACGGGGGAAACATTTGGGGATGTTATATGGTTGAGCGCTATTACCATATATTGCACATTCTGACCTGGGGCTTCTTTCTCTGCCTGATGACTCACCCTTTTTCTTAGTACTGTCTGCACTGTTTCTAAGTAGACTGATCAAAATGTTCACTTAATATCTCTTACTTTAGTACTTAGCCAATGACTGGGGTCTAGGAAAAGGAAAGTTAATTTTGTTGTAAATAGCAGAAACTGACTTGTAAGACTTACTGAAAAATCCAAATCACATATTGAAAGCAGACATTTTTCTTTGAAATATAGACAGTGCACACCACTGTGAATCTGTGGCTTCAGTCTTTAGGGTGATTAGACAACAATGCTTTCCCCTAACAAGTGATGTTTAGGAGCTCATTAGATCCTGGAGGGATGTTCTTTGCAGCATTTAAATAAACCTAAGTGACCAAGCCCTAAAGAGCATAATTGATCATGATCTTATATTTGATCAAAATGGGTGGCAATTATTCCTGCTGGGAGATTTATCCATTTGCATCTTGCAGTCAGTTTTAGAATTTTATCCCTTTGATCTTGCCATAATATCATGATTAATTGATTGATTCAAGGGTTGAGGAGTCAATAAACTCAGTATTTGTTATTATTTATTATTTAACTGCCCCCAGTGTGCTCACTGGCATTCAGACTGAATTTTCTTTAGAAAATACAATCCAGCCCTCATGGCTTCTTAAAGAATTAATTATGCAGAAGGAGAAAAAAGCAAAGAAGACTCCTTTTTTTATTCAATCTTGTGGATATTAATGGAAAAGAGATAACAAAATGCATCCTGTACTTATATCAGCCATGATTTAAACATGTTCTGAAGATCTGGATTGCTGCTTACTTTTAATTTAATTTATATATATATATATTGCATGTGTATCTGAAAATAAGCCTCCATGTTTAGTTATTCCTCACATTGTAGAAATTATTCTACTTGGGCATTACTCAAGAAAGACACGGGCTTAGAAAAATGAGCAATAAAACTGTCTTCAGTTCAGAGGAGTAAAAAATATGTAAGTCCAGTGATATTGGTTGTATCCTGGTGACCTGTATGCTTTTCTTAGATTAGGGCTAAGACTTCTTCACCTGAATAAACACTCCTGCACAGGCTGGATTTAGCAGTGGCAAAGAATGAGTCATTGATCCCAAGAAACTATATCCTTAGATACCTAGATCAAAGCCCTGGTCAAGTAAGAGTATGACTAATTTCACCAAATGAGAGGTAGCACAATGATTAAATATGTTACCAATCTTGTGCTTTAATTCTCAAATCATGCTTTTTAAGATCATCACCCAAACATACTCCCTGAGAGTATGATTTGCTTCATACAGAGTGGCATGCATGGGTATTAGAGCCTTATCCAGTGATTAGCACAATGGCAGGATGATTATTTGATGACTATTTGACATTTTACAAGGGATTAAATAAAGATATACAGAGTTCAGTGAATTTTTCCCAAGGATGCTAAAATAAAGTCAGTATTAACATTAAGATATTGAAATCCTAATTCGGAATTTCCAGAGAAATGTCTTTTCCTAGGTCACATTTCTACCCATAAACTGTCAAATTATACAAGGACGTCATTTCACAAATATTCTACTCTTACTTGAAGTTCCAGGAGAAATCTTTGCAGGATCCAAAAATGGAATTAATCACCAAAAGCTAAAAGCTCAAAGGTGTAGGGTTGCTACTGAGCTATGATTGATGGTATGCCCTAAATGCACCAACTGTGTAAAATATGAAACCATCGGCCACGTTAACATCCCGAAGGAACCTGGTGAGATAAGCACATGCGATGCCACATGTCCTGCATGACAGGCCAGACAACAATGGTTGACCAGATGTTCTTTTTCTTCTCATTTGCATGGTTAAGACATATGGTAACTGGGAAGAATGAAGTCATCGTTAAGCAGCAATATGAATGGCTTGAAATAGAATTGTTTTAAATCATAAGCCCCACACCTGTCATGGATTAATATTGCTGAACCTCTGAAAATAAGCATGTTAACTCTAACCTAAACACTTTATGTCATATGATGTTTTTTATGCCTTACTGCACATTTGCAATCCCTTAAATAAAGCCTAGATCTTCGGACAGTTGAGATTGCAGTTTTATCTGGAGAAAGGTTTGGTTTCCTTACACATGTTAAAGTTGGGAGTATTTCAACACTTGCAATAGCAATATTTGGATGTCAGAAGATCTAGATTTCAGCACCTAGAGATAATTTGGTATATAAAACATCTGGTGTGTTTGTAAGAGAATATCAAATTTAAATCACTGGTTTCCATATTTCTTTTAATTTAAACATGCCTTTTGGTAGCAAGTTCAGTTTCTGGTTTCCATTCTTGTTTTTCCAAAAGCTAAAGTAAAACTAACACACATTTTAATAATAGCAAAGAAGAAGGTAAATTTGCTTGTCATCTTGGGAACATGAGCAGCCAGACCACATAGCTGCAACTTATTACAGCTGATTCTCATCCTCAGGATATTAAGGACAAAGTCTTGGTAGTGACTTACACAGCATAAATGAAACAAAAGCCCTGAAATTCAGTCATGTAAGAATTCCCAAGGAGTATGTAGAGTTGGGACTCAGTCTTCTTAAATCTGGAAGTGACAGGAAAGGAAAAAAGCCACATACTCTATCCTTTTGCAACATAATTGACTTCTAGACAAGGAAAATTTGCCCCATCTATGGTTTTTATGCTTTATTTTGGCAGATTTCCTAAAATTCTGGTAATGTCAATACTCCCTGTGTACCTTTATGCATACCACAGACAAGTTACATTAAATGAGACTACCCTGTCATTAAAAAAAAAAAAACCTATAGATTTTATGAAGCATTTTTTGGTGTATGTCATCACCAGCTTATTTTGAAGCCAGAATGTGAATCACACCAAAGAAGGAGAATAAAGTTTGAAGTTTTATTCTCATGTAAGAATAGAGCTTCTGAGTTGAAAACATTCTTCTGGACCAATGAGGATAAGATTTTAGAAGGTAGACCAAGAGAAAGATTCAGCAAAAACCAAGGAAAACATTAAACAGTTACTGTAACAGAAACCATAAAGAGGAAAGGACTTAACTGTACCAAACACATCACAGTTGAACACCATTAGGTCAATATCTGCTGGTATCTGTGTCAAATATTGAGTATGCAATCTCTTCCATTTTCAGGCTGGTGCTTATGAATACTGACAACAGAGGCAGAATCTTTTGGCCACATCAGTCCTAAAAAGGGACTGCTAGATAAACCTAGGAAACTGACTGGACCTTCCACTTCATGTGTTTATTGGCATCATGTCTAGGCATGGCTACGTCTATGGACCAGAGCAATACCAATACCACAACCTTGCCGGGTGGCTCCTGGAAAATCCTGAATCTGGTATGACTCTCACCTAATGCTCACCGTCACCATCTCAATCCTCGGCACTCCACTTTCAGCATCTCCCCCAAATAATGCTCAGTGTCTCCCTGTCCCCACCCCTGCCACTGCTGCCAACACACACTATTGTCCTGGTGGAACAGCCAGCACTGCCAACCCATGAACCACTCTGTGTCATGCTGGAGACTTCTTGTAGACATTCTTTATCACATTGAGGAAGCTCCCCCTCTATTCTTCACTTGCCAAGAGATTCCTTTATCATGGTGGGTATTGGATTTTGTCAGGTGCTTTTTCCCTTTCAATGAATATGATCATATGATTTTTCTTCTTCAGCTTGTGTATGTGGTAGATGACTTTGATTTTTGAGTGGTGGCTCAGCTTTTATCTGTTCATTAAAACACAAATAAGGAAACAAAATTCTATTCAATGAGCACAATAAATAATAAAAACCACCTCAGTATTTTTCTGACATAAGCAATAAAGATGAGAAACATTGATGGATACTGTTATTTTTTAATATAGAGAGGGCATGAAACCATTTGGGTTTACAAAAACATAAAATAGCATTATTAGGCATTGTTATAAAGATTAGTTTAAATCTCTCTTAAAGTTTGGAAGCTCTAGGATTCCTAAAATTCTCTTCTTTTCATGGAGAAGCCTCCTAACTTCCAAGGCTAGAATAACAAGATGTTTGTTTGGAAAAACAAATTTTTTTTTTTTATTTTTAGGGAAAAAAAATGGCCTGCTTGATGGAGCTATATCACCAATGTGTAATTGAACAACATTACTCCTAGGACTTTTAAATCCTGTTGCATTTTCTACCGAGAAGCATAAATAGGACCCTCATATGGTGCTTGCTCTATGGGACAGAGAGTGGAGCCGGTATCTGGGTTTGTTCACAGGATTCAAGTCCCCTCCATTGAACTAACTGATAGTGAAACATTTCCAAGGAATATTGGCATTTTGTTTGCTTATACCCAGAACCTAACCTCTAAGTCAGGTCTTCAGGAACTGGACAGAAGAACTTAAGATCAGGTCAGCAGGACTGCCAAGTATTTGGTGTCCCTCTCTGATCACACCAATTGCCTAGAGAACCCTTTGGACAGAGGAGTCTAGCAGGCTACAGTCCGTAGGGTTGCAAAGAGTCGGACACGACTGAGTGACTAACACTTTAACTTTCGATCACACCATGTGACTCACTGCCTAGTTCAACTACATCAGTGACTTTTCAGAATCTTCAGGTAGCTATTTTTAAAACTGTGTCCTGAGGTTTTAGTTACAATCAGTGGGAGGGTATAGGGAGTAAATTAGTAAGTTATAGGGAGCTCAAATCACCATAATAGAATCAGGATTCTGTACATTTCATCTCATAGACAAACAAATTAAGGCCCAGAGAGAAGGACAATGATAATAGCAATTTCTAACATTTGTTATAGACCTTGATGGTCAACAAAGCACTTCTGCCTTTAATCCATTTCAACCTCACAGTAATCCGTTGCGAAAGTCCAGCCTGCTAATACCATAGAGTCTAGCGAGCTGCAACTTATGTCATAAAATTAAGGCTGTGTTTAACGTTTCATTTTTATGTCTCTCTACTGTTTCCCTTGATTTATACAAGTAATATATCCCAACAATGTAGGAGGACATGGATTTACAGTGGTGGGACATAAATTTGCAATCAAATGGAAAAATTTTAAGAGAGGGCTCAAACTGAGGCCAAAGAACACGAGCGTCATCTTATCCCTACCTCGAGGGACTTAAGGCTGATGGGGGGATGAAACCAACAGGCCTGCTAAGAGTTTTACTGAAGTGAGCGAAAGGACTTTTGGATCAAAACAAGCAGAAGGTTACTAGCCGAACACCCCTATGCATATGCTGCACACATCAACACAGGGCAAACCAGGATACCACAGAGGAAGGGGCCCTTTGCCATTGGTAAGAGGTTCTCTCTATTTCTTAATTCTACTCCTGATGTTTCTAGTTTTCATCCCACTTATAATTTTCCCAGCGCATTCATTTCATCCACATAGCAACATAAAATTGACAGAACAGGCTCTTGCTTTGCGGTTTTTATCATTGTTGTTACAGGTGAGAAATTGCTGTCCAGAGAGTTAGAGTCCTTTATTTTTTCCTTTTAAACTTTTTACTTTATATTGGAGTATGCTGCTCCTGCTGCGGCTAAGTCTCTTCAGTCGTGTCAGGCTCTGTGCGACCACATAGACGGCAGCCCACCAGGCTCCCCCATCCCTGGGACTGTCCAGGCAGGAACACTGGAGTGGGTTGCCATTTCCTTCTCCAATGCATGAAAGTGAAAAGTGAAAGGGAAGTCGCTCAGTCGTGTCCGACTCTTTGCGACCCCATGGACTGCAGCCTACCAGGCTCCTCCATCCTTGGGACTTTCCAGGCAAGAGTACTGGAGTGGGGTGCCATCGCCTTTTCCAATATTGGAGTAAAGCCAATTAATAACGCTGTGATAGTTTCAGGAGAGCAAAGGGACTCCACCATACATATACATGTATCAGGTGCTTTATTTAAGATTACAAAGTGAGGTTCAAAGTGAGCAAGAACTAGGACATGCGTCAGAAGGGGTCTTCAAAATGTAGTAGAGCAGTCTACACATGGCAGGCTGATACTACATGACTGATACTGCATACTATGATGTCGACCTCTGGGTTATGGGCCCAGCACGCTTCCGCGGCGCCACTCGGCTTTTCGCGACTATATCATAAATTCCATCAAATGACAGAAAGGAATTGAAAAGATTTTAGCCTCCAAGAACAAATGATCAATTGAAGAGATAGCAACAGATAGAAATTTCAACAAATGTTTGAAAAACGGTCAAAGGATGGACATGTGGTTTGGGTTCAGCAGAGAGCAGGACAGCAGAGTTAAGCTTCCACAAAGGGGAATACCAAAAAGAAAAGACCTCACTTGATACCAGAACTGATATGATGTGGAGCACAAGTTATGGATGGTAGAAGGGCATGTCAAGGCCGAAAACAAGGCGTGGTGCCAGGAACTTCCCTAGCAGTCCAGTGGTTAGGACTCTGCTTCTACTGCAGGGAGCTCAGGTTTGATCCCTGGTCAGGGAACTAAGATTGCACATGGTGCATGGCCAACAAAATAAAATAAAGAACTTAAAAAAAAAAAAAAGACATGTTGCCAAATCTTTACACAACCTGATTTGAAACCCATATCATTCTCCCCAACTCCCACACTACAAGTCATAATACTCTAAACCCTGATGCTTGATTTATCGGATACTATTATGGTGGGTAGGAATGTAGACTGGGAACTGGGGTTGTGTACACAAGAGTAAGCTCTCATTTACTATAACAAGAAACTAAGAAATGGTGTCCAAAACTATTAAATCAAAACCGTGTGCTATATTACTTAGAAACATGATGATAAATACCAGAAGAAACAGCTGGATTTGACAACGGTCACCTCTGGGGTTAGAATTTGTAATTGAATGGGATAGAGCAAGTGACTGTAATTTTTCATTTTAAACCTTCATATATATATCACTTTACTTGAAATATTAATTTTAAAAATAATTTTCAAAAATAGAAATAACCTTAGTTACAAGGGGGAAAAAGTGAGTTTCCAGCCATGTCCTCCTCAGAGGGCTAACTAGCACACCAGGTGTCTGAGGAACAAGGAGGACATCCTAACCAAGAGGGAGGGACCCAGACACAGTCAGCTGGATCCATGGCAGAGCCTTGGTCCTCAAAACACAAGGAGAAGCACTTCCCTGGTGGTCCTGGGGTTAAGACTCCATGTTCCCAGTGCAGGGGTCCCAGATTCAATCTCTGATCAGGAAACCAAATCCCACATACTGCAACTAAAGACCCAGCCTAGCCAAATAAATAAATAAATATGTATTTTTTGGTTTTAAAGACAAGAAAACCCACCAAATGTACAGCTCACGGGATGCCCCTCAGAACAGTTCTCACTCCAAACCCCACTGTCCTCCGTCAAAGGAGTACAAGCCCAAACCATAAGTGCTAGTTCAATGAGAACTACTCGGTGGCACTCAGCCCAAGGACAGTCCTGTCTTGGAATCCCTCCAACAGAATGTGTCCCAAAAGTGGGGAGATCCCTGGGCACAGACCCCTCCCCCAGCTGTACAGTTTGAGAACTCCAGCCCATCCAGGCAGTCTCCAGAGAAAGACAAATGCTAGAAGAAGTAGGCCTGCCTGCCCTGTTGGAGCAGAAGGGGAGTCTGCAGTGTATAAAATGGGTGATTGCTGGCTGACCTTGCCCATGAACACATGCAGCACCTCCTGGGGACTCACAAGATCCCATGGGACATTTGGCAGTCACCCAAGAAGCCGTGTGAGCAGATGGAGTGAGATGGGCGAGTTCAGCATATTTCTGCTCAAGTGGCCCTGCTGCCCGCAGGGGCTGGTGACCTGGAAAAGCATATCTTCTTGAAGAGGGGCCAGATGTGCCAGCTTAGGCATCTCGCTCGGGCAGAGTTTCACCTGATCACCTCGGAGTGCCCTTGCCATGAGCGGTCTCCCCAGATGCCAATCAGAGAACATAATGCTGCCCCAACAGGCCCCCAGAAACCCCCTGTTCCCCACTCATGAGCGGCCATGCGTTCCCCACTCATGAGTGCAGGGAGACTTTCTCACAAAGTCTGAGGAAGGGGCTGTGACCAGAGCACAAGGCCAGGGCTACTAGGTCCATGGTCTGAGTTCCACACCAGGAAGTGCAAGAGATTGCAGTGAAGTGAGCTTTCAGCTCTGGTACCTGCTCTTCCCCATGTGTCCACCTCCTCCATCTTGGGCACTGGGCACATCCTCACCTTCCCCGGCCAAAGCCACAGTTTCCTGTAGGTAGTGCCAGATACGAGTATGGGCTGTCAGTGGTGCCAGGTACTAGTGTGGGCTGTAGGTGATGCCAGCATACTGGTGTGGGCTGTAGGTAGTGCTGCAGTACCAGTGTGGGCTGCAGGTGGTTCCGAGTACTGATGTGGGCTGTAGGGAGTGCCAGTGTACTGGTGTGAGCTGTAGGTGGTACCAGGGTATCAGTGTGGGCTTTAGGTGGTGCTGGGGTACTCTATGGGTGGTAGGTAGTACCAGGGTTCCAAGGAGGTGGCTCCGATCACCTCCTGGGAGGCAGGGCAGCATTTCATGCCTTTTTCCTTCCTCTGGTGGTTCTGTTGTTACAATGGATAAGAGGGATTTTCACTATAAGGGTCATTTCAGTTTCCAGGAGAGCAGGGAGCCTGTCTGAGACCTCATCTGAAGCCCTACCCTGCCCTCTCTAGCCCAGATACTCCAGATTACATCTCACCATTCAATTGACAGCTCCTCTTCTAAGGAAGGTCTCCTGTTGTTTTTCACAGCTTGATCTTTTGTCTTTAGCTAGACATTCCAAATTACAAGGATCAACCCTAGACATATATTCTGTAGTCCCCAAAGCACCAGCCCTGGTCCAATAAATATGCCAGCAGTCAGTGTATATGTCAGAGAAGGCAATGGCACCCCACTCCAGTACTCTTGCCTGGAAAATCCCATGGACGGAGGAGCCTGGTGGGCTGCAGTCCATGGGGTCGCTAAGAGTTGGACACGACTGAGCAACTTCGCTTTCACTTTTCACTTTCATGCATTGGAGAAGGAAATGGCAACCCACTCCAGTGTTCTTGCCCAGAGAATACCAGGGACGGGGGAGCCTGGTGGGCTCCCATCTATGGGATCATACAGAGTCGGACATGACTGAAGCGACTTAGCAGTATATATGTTGGCATTCAACAAATATTACTTCACTAGCTATTTCAACCAAAATGGCTAGTTTCATAAGCAATCTGAAAAGTGGTTTGTATGGGGGAAAAGCAAAGAAAAACCTACAGGTCCTTCAAAGTGCTTTTGATATTCTCGCCTTCCTTTTCAACCCCTTCCCCACCCCCATCCATACTAAGATACCTCAATAAGATACTGTAAGAAGCCAGATGTTTAGAAGAACACATTTTCGAGGGATTTTTTTTTTTTTCAACAAATCTTGGATGCCTGTGAAGGTTGCAAATTTACAGCTGAAGATCTCTGCCAGAAGTTCCTTGGGGTGGTTACAGCTATGAAATACAACCTTTCAGTGACTGTATATCCTCTTCTGTGCTCTCAGCCCCATTCCAACAGCCAGTATTCCTGACAACATAACTCATTGCAGCAATAATGAAGTAACAAGAATATTTATTTGGATTTACACACCACCCTTCACCTAAGGGTCCCTGAGCAACTTCCAACACAGCTGAATTGGCTCCAAACCATGTACCTCTCCAACTTGGATTCAGAAGCTAAAAAAGGAGGCAGTCTGCTGTGTGTAATTCCTTGGCAAAAATCATACACTTCTCCATAAATGGAAACAGTGAATCTTGGTTCCTGTTCAATAATCTCCTCTCCCTTCCTTATGCCTTTCTTTGTTGGTAGATAACCAGTGGTATAACCTGTGTGTATGTGTGTGCTCAGTCATGTCCGACTCTTTGCAACACCATAGACCACAGCCCTCCAGGCTCCTCGGTCCATGGGATTCTCCAGGCAAGAATACTGGAGCACATTGCCCTGTCCTCCTCCAAGATTTCGTCCCAACCCAGGAATTGAACCCACATCTCCTGCACCTCCTGCACTCAGGTGGATTCTTTACCACTAAGCCACCAGGGTAACGCATTGGTATCACATATACCTCAGTATACACTGTATTATTTTGTGCTTCTAAGATTTTTCTGCAGAGGGTAAGTATACTATAAAAATGAAGTGTCTCTATTTTGCGAGTTTCTGTAAAATAACTTTTCAATACTTAAGAAACGGGAAATTCTGTATGATCTATGATTTTAGTTCAGAAATCCTCTGTCCTCCAATATTTTCTTTTCTCAACACTTGTATGTTCATTTTTCCAAGATTATAGCTGTTTCTTGACTTGCCTTATTCTACTCTACTAGATTGGAAGATTTTTAAAAATAAGACTTCTGTGTTTATACTCCTTCTCTTTATACCAATTTCTCTCGTGCCTCATGCAGGGAGTATATAGACCTGTGATGAATTCACTTATCTCAGAATTGCATCAATGATCTAATTTTTTTCTAAATATATAATGAGCCCATTTTCTACATTAGGGTACAGATGAGAAGGTAAAAATAGTAAGTACCCACACTCTATTTTTTTTCACTCCATTAGTAAGTGTAAGTGTTAGTTGACTGCAGCCTGCCAGGGCTCCTCTCTCCATAGGATTCTCCAGGCAGGAATACTGGAGCGGGTTGCCATTTCCTTTTCCAGGGCATCTTCACAACCCAGGGATTGAACCCAGGTGTCCTGTATTGCAGGCAGACACTTTACCATCTGAGCCACCCACTGAACCTAAACAAACACCTCCCAATGGTGCTAACCATCCTTCCTTATCCCTGGAAACAAGGAAAGCAGGGTACTAGACTCACCAGCAGAGGAGCCAGCTCTCTTGCTTCAGTCCAGCACAGCAATAGAGGGAAATTCCTCCGAGGTCTGGGCTTATTTTAGCTCCACTGTTGGGCAGATAAAATGCTAACCGTCTTGGAAAACCTTGGCTCTTAAATTTAAATAAGGACTCTACTATGTGTCGGACATCGTGCTAAGGGCTGAGGATGCAAGAATGTGCGTTGCTTTGTCCCTGAGGAACGTGTAGTCCAGGGAGGCAGACCTTTGGAGGAAGAGAGAAAAAGAGGGAAACACTGTGAGTGACGCAATTACACCCGAGGCAGATGTGGCTGCACCGGAGCTCAAGCTGCCTGATGCTTTCTTGCAACGACAGGCAGGGCTGTCAGCATACTCTATCTTTTTCATTAATTTTGATTCGAGTAGAGTTGCTTTACAATGTTGTGTTAGTTTCCACGGTATAGCAATATGAATCAGCCATACATATACGTAGGAAGTCCTCCCTTTTGGACTTCCTTCCCATTTAGGTTACCACAGTGCATTAAATAGAGTTCCCTGTGCTATACTGTAGGTTTTCATTAGTTATTTATTTTATACATAGTATCAGTAGTGCATATATGTCAATCCTAATCTCCCAATTTCTCCTACCCCACTTTTCCCCTCAAGATCCATATATTTGGGCTTCCCTGGTGGCTCTGATGGTAAAGAATCTGCCTGCACTGTAGGAGACCTGGGCTCAATCCCTGGGTTGGGAAGATCCCCTAGAGGAGGGCTGTAACCCATTATTCTTGCTTGGAGAATCCCCATGGACAGAGAAGCCTGGTGGGCTACAGTCCATGAGGTTACAAAGAGTCAGACACACCGAGCAACCAAGCACAGTACATCCATATATTTGGTCTCTATATCTATGTCTCTATTTCTGCTCTGCCAATAAGATTATCTACACCATTTTCTAGATTCCACATACATGCATTAATATACATTTGCTTTTCTCTTTCAGACTTACTTCACTCTGCGTGACAGTCTCTAGAACCATTTATGTCTCTGCAAATGACCCAGTTTTGCTCTGTTTTATGGCTGAGTAATATTCCATTGTGGGCTTCCCAGGTGGCGCTAGTGATAAAGAATCTGCCTGCAAGGCAGGAGATGCATGAGACACAGGTTCAATCCCTGGGTCAGGAAGATCCCCTGGAAGAGGAAATGCAACCCACTCCAGTATCCTTGCCTGGAAAATTCCATGGACAGAGGAGCCTGGCAGGCTACAGTCTATGAGGGCACTGAAGACACACACACACACACACACATACATACACATATATACATACACACACACCCCTTCCATAGCAGGCTGGTGGCAGTCCTGATACTCCACGAGTTCCAGAAGGCAGGCACTGGGGCCAAAAGCAAATAACCAGCAAGTCCTTCTGACTTCCTCCCAACACACAAAAACATATTTAAGGGAACCTGATGGTGTGGGGAGAAGATGGGAGAGCATATGACAAGTGAAAGGAAGGGAGCTTCATCTTCCCTCATTCTCTGCCCTAGAAAAGATGCCCCTGGGCTAGAAGAAGGAGAGGAAGACAGAAAGATACCAAAGGGTACCAGAGCAGCCATATTTCCCTCATGAACCCACAGTCTTGACAGCAAAACTCTAAGTGGAAGAAGGGCTGGGGAGAGTTTCACTAATCAAACCACAGGCAACAAACAGCACAGGGCACAGCCACAGCAGAGAAACGGCCTCTGGTGGGAATGATGGCAGCCTCAGCAGTCACCTCCCTGATGGATGCCCAAGGGCCAGATCACTGCTCTGTACCCTGATGCCTCAGCACTGCACAAGAAGGGACATGCAAATAAGTGAAATTAAGTTTTTCCCCCAGGCTAAAAGGAGGGGTGCTCAGTGTGAAATGAAGTTGACTTGCAAACTATAACAGCACATGACGTTTCTAATGTCTGTGAGTTGTGTGGGCTGATTCATTCTGGTGCCACCCTCTTCCTGGATGCTTTTGTTTGTGTCCTGGTCTTCAAATACTATCAAGCTCTAGATCTAAATCTCAGGTTGTGTTCTCTTTCTCTGTCATTTGGAGTGATATTTCAAGTGGCTTTCTTTTTTTTGTAATTGAAGCATCAGTTCAGTTCAGTTCAGTTGCTCAGTCGTGTCCGACTCTTTGTGACCCCATGAATCACAGCATGCCAGGCCTCCCTGTCCATCACCAACTCCCAGAGTTCACTCAGACTCATGTCCATCGAGTCAGTGATGCCATCCAGCCATCTCATCCTCTGTCATATCCTTCTCCTCCTGCTCCCAATCCCTCCCAGCATCAGGGACTTTTCCAATGAGTCAACTCTTCGCATGAGGTGGCCAAAGTACTGGAGTTTCAGCTTTAGCATCATTCCTTCCAAAGAAATCCCAGGGCTGATCTCCTTCAGAATGGACTGGTTGGATCTCTTTGCAGTCCAAGGGACTCTCAAGAGTCTTCTCCAACACCACAGTTCAAAGCACAGTTCAATATCAATTCTTCGGCACTCAGCTTTCTTCACAGTCCAACTCTCACATCCATACATGACCACTGGAGCATAGTTGATTTACAATGTTGTATAGTTAAATGCTTTCTAAATGTTTCAAAATGTTTCTAGGGACTTCCCTGGTGGTCCAGTGATTAAGATTCCAAAATCCCAAGGCAGGGGGTAGGAGTTCAATCTCTGGTCAGGGAACAAAGATCCCATATGCAGCTGGATGCAGCCTAAATAAATAAATATATCAATGTATATATGCTGCTGCTGCTAAGTCACTTCAGTCCTGTCCGACTCTGTGCGACCCTGAGACGGCAGCCCACCAGGCTCCCCCATCCCTGGGATTCTCCAGGCAAGAGCACTGGAGTGGGTTGCCATGTCCTTCTCCAATGCACGAAAGTGAAAACTCAAAGTGAAGTCACTCAGTTGTGTACAACCCTCAGCAACCCCATGGATATGAATCTGTTAATAGGAAAATGGTACTGATAAACCTACTTGCAGGGCAGGAATAGAGCCCCAGATGTGGAGAACAGACATTTGGACATAGCAGGGGAAGGAGAGGGTGGGATGAATTAAGAGAGCAGCATTGAAATATATGCAGTACTATGTGCAAAACAGATAGCTAATAGGAAGTTTCAGTATAACACAGAGAGCTCAGCTTGGTGCTCTGAGACAACCTAGAGGGGTGTGATGTAGAGGGGGGTGGAGGGAGGCTCAAGAGGGAGGAGAAATATGTATACTTATGGCTGATTCATGTTGTTGTATGGCAGAAACCAACACAAGAGTATAAAGCAATTTATTCTCTAATTTAAATTTTTTTAGTTAACTAAATAAATGTTACTTAATGTTTCACTTCAAACTTATCATGTCCTAAAGTGACTTCTACCTTTTTGACTCTCCCGCATCCCGCTCTACCAACCCAGTTCTCTCCTCTCTTCTCTGATAATAGCTTTAGAATCCACTGATGCTAGAAACTTCATCTATATCCATAGTTTCTGTATCCTACCTCCAGGCAAGAACACTGGAGTGGGTTGCCACTTCCTTCTCCAAGGGATCTTCCTAACCCAGGGATCAAATGCAGGTCTCCTATATTGCAGGCAGATCCTTTACCATCTGAGCCACCCATTGGACCTATCCTTACCTCCTCAACTGGTCAGTTCCATCTCAGGAATTCCCTCCATTTTCTCAGCCCTATCCATTTCCCAGACCTCATCATCTGTCCACCATATTCACATAACAGCTTTCCTACTGGCGTCTTCATCATCAAACCCTCTTCTACTCTACCCAAGGCAACCAAGATCCTAGGTTCCTCCGCTTCCCATTAGAGAAAATCCACATCCCTAGGCAGGGAATACAGGACTCTATTTAAATATGGTCTCTGACTACTTCATCTGCCACCAATTCCTACATGTTTGCACACCCATGCACTCACACACATACCCTAGAATCTTACTACCTCTCATGATCCAAGAGGTGACAACTGGCTAAGCAACAGAAGAGGAAACTGTAAGCTTGTGGCTGAGTCGAGGTGATAAGCTGGTTGAACATAACTAAGCATGAAAGAAGTAGGAACAAATGAGAGAAAAATCTTCGTGTGATTTCCCCCTAGAACTTTCTTAAGGTGCAAAAAAGCAAATCCAGGAGAACCTGTGAATACAAATAAAGTTTCTGAATTCTGTAAGGCTACTCTGGCCAGCTTTCCAAGAGTCTTTAGCCACTTCTGCTATACATAGAGTACTACCATTCTTATGCTGTTTTTGTTTAAGCACAAAGGTGATAGTGGGGTGGGGAGGGGAGTTCTCTGTAAACTGCAAAGTGCTATAATACAAGGACTGACAACTTTTTCTCTAAGTAAATATTCATTTACTTCTGTCTCTTACATTTCAAAATTCCTTAGAAAAATTCAACTCACAGAGGGTTTTTCTGAGGCAAAAAGGAAATGCCATACACCCGTGACAATCCAAATAAATTTTTGTAATGAAAGATTGTTGGGACACTGCTGGGTCATCTTTTACTGAGACTAGGATAAGGAATCCATATGAACTGAGAAACATTACATCATAGTTGTTATCATCAGGGCAACCCTGGTGTGTCTTGGCTGAATTTTTAATATTCTTTTTAATCTTGCATGACTCACCCTGGCAAAGTAACTCCAACAAGAACAGACGCTTCATAAATGTTTGAGGTTGGGGACTAGCTGTTTGTGAAACTCACTGGCCATTAAGCACTTGTAGGTAGGCCAAATAAAATGTTTTATGGAGACTAATATATCTATGGCAAGGCCTCATTAAGTGTGTTACTGTTTTTATGGCCCCTTCAGTACAGCAAACAAATAACCTATCCTTTTTCTCCAGACACTACTCTGATCCCAGAATCTGTTTGCACTCGCCTTGCATGTAGATAAGGGATCGAGGCAGGTTTTACAAGATAAAAGAGTGGAACCAGTTCTTTGCTGCTTATAAAGCCCTGATAATACATGATGAGGAATAAAGTTTCATTTAGGTATTCTCCAAACCATGTTCTATAGAACATTAGCACGTGTAATGTGTATCGTGTATTCTGAAAAAATAAAAAGGAAGGCGCAGCCATGATAATCAGCTCCATGAGCAAATAGGTTTGAGAAATAATCAGCCAAACAAAAATAAAGAGTTCTCTTTCCTGCAGGATATGTAGAGCCTTCAAAAGGCCAAAGTGCTTTGTGAAACTCCTAGAAGGAAATACAGCACATGAAGCTCCTCACCTCCAAAATTATTTGACCACAGGACTCATATTCTATATAACACAGTACAAAGGATATTAATGTCCCACAGAACATAGTTTAGAAGAGTCTGTTTTGTTTAATACAGCCAAGTTACCAATGACAACCAGTTCAATCGTCTCCAGAACAACATATTTCTCATTGAAAGTCCTAAACAAAGGAACATCCCCCACAAGCAATATCGTTACAAGAAGCATGAGACAGAATCATCTGCAAATGAAGTTCTGAGTAAAATGCATTAAAATTTCACGACAGCCTGAGGATCCATAATTCAATATTTGAAGCCATCAGTTTTCTTTATTGAGAATAGGAGACAAAATTGACAAAGGAGGTTACCATATTTTCTACACTTGGCTGTAGGATGACAATTTTTACTAAAGCACCAGAAGGAAAATATTTTTTTTTTAAATGCTAAGTATATCTGCTGTCCATGCTTTCTCTTGGGAAAAAAAAAAAAAAAAAAGCAGAACAAAAGCATCGTAAGAGTAGCAAGCTTATAAAATATGACAGCTGATCTATAGGTTACCTCTGGTGTTGCCATGTGTGACCATATGAAGATCTTTGCTTTACATTGTCCCTGCTAAAACCCAGTGATGAATTTAACAATCTGAGAGCTTTCTGGCCTGTTCTAGTCATGATGCTACTTTCTCTGAAATCTTGATGCAGAGTGTATCTGAGGTCAAAGGGGTTTTGCTATTGAAAGATATTTTTCTTTTCAGCTTTGATAAAAAAATTTTTTAAAAATTGGGATGGGGAATCCCTGGTGGCTCAGATGGTAAAGAATATGCTTGCAATGAAGGAGACCGGGATTAGATTCCTGGGTCAGGAAGATCCCCTGGAGAAGGGAACAGCTACTCCCTCTAGTATTCCTGCCTGGAGAATTCTATGGACAAAGGAGCCTGGCAGGCTACAGTCCATGGGGTTGCAAAGAGTTGCACATGACTGAGAGACTAAAAATTTCAAAAATTTAAAGCTCTTAAAAAAAAAAAAAAAACACACCAAGAGTGGCCAGGGTAGCCAAGAATGGGAGCCATAGTGTGAACAGCCTCTCCAGTGATTCCAGGTTGTCATAATGGATGCTATTGGTACCCCTCCTGGATACCTTTTGCCTGGCTGGTGCATCCATCCCCTAGTTGCCATGTGGGTTGCCAATGGCTCCAGAGGTTTCCTCCCTGGGCAACTGCCCTTTGCTTTATCCAGGAGATTATATCACCCACATCAGAGTAGCTCACCACCAGTGACTGGTTAACAAGGGGTACAAAAAGCTAACCTTATTTCTCCAAGGTGGGATCAGCCATGTAGCACAATTCATGCCCTGAGCTCCCTGTAAGATTAAGTTAAAGCTGGCCTACAACTGAGGCCACACCCTTGCTTAGCACTTTCCACTGTGTTACTTCCATCATTCTCTTTTTCCTCAGACTACTCCAGTGAATCACATACACCAAAATGCTGATCTCAGGTTCTCCTCCTAAGGAATCCAGTAAGACATACAGTTTAGATCATGAGATATAAGGAGATACTTTTTGCTCTTAATTATAACATTAATGTCATTCACAATGGTCAGTCTTCTCACCTGCTTCAGGAACCTTACATCATGTACTAATAGGAGGTCCTAGACTAGTATTTCACATCATGTGGTCTTGGACCATGCGCGTTCGAGTTATCGGAGTGCTGGCTAAAAGATGTAGATTGCTAAGGCACACCCTAGACATACTAAATGAGAATCTCTGGAGGTGGAATCCACAAGTTACATTTTTTGTATCAGGTACGTCTCATGAATACTAGAGTTTCAGATCCACTCTCAGAAGGCCATGGTTGAACCAATTCCCCTCACTCTCTGTAGTAACTGAGAGATACTCCCAAGGCAAGCTAACTTGTCTTCTTACCTTCTGTCTACTAATAAACTCCTCAGAGGAAACAGTGTGTGAACTTCCAAGTGGAAATTTGCCAGGTGGTTTATAGAGAGAGAATATATATAAAACCAAGCAGGCATTTGCTTGACTAATGACAAGTTACTTCCAAATGTAAATTTTGTTTTATTTCCTTGAAATAAAAAAAAAATGTTACTTGAGATGACAGTCTCTAGATAAATAAGTTGGAGAAGCTATGTTTAATCATCTAAAATCAACTGTTTCCAAGTATCTAAGGGACTATGGGAAGGAGGAAAATCTGAAAACAGTTTTTTCAAAGCACGATGCAGAGAAGATTTACAGCGGTTCATAAACATCTAAATTGCCATATTTATTCATCTCACAAAAGTTGTCTGTTGCCTGAGTATTATTTACCCAAATATCTCTGAATCCACAGTGAAACCACTACTCAATGCCATGTCTTTCCATTCCTCTGAGAAGCACGTGACTACCACAGCTGGGCATACGTACACCAATTAGCAGGACAATCAAAATTAACCACATGTAAGTTAGTAACAAGAGGCCAAACAGAGCTCTAATAGCAACCTGCTATCCACCACAGACCCAAGATGGTCAAGAGGAACTGGAGGGTGGTGGTTTTTAGGGGACTTCATGGAGTTGACTGAGAAGCAGTTGATT
Source organism: Ovis aries (assembly GCF_016772045.2). NCBI lineage: Eukaryota > Metazoa > Chordata > Mammalia > Artiodactyla > Bovidae > Ovis > Ovis aries. The sequence continues at coordinate 49,469,389 of NC_056061.1, forward strand.
CAAGTCTAGACTGCTTGGCAGGCATTCTCCTCTCTTCATTGCTGGGGTGTGTGTGTGTGTGTGTGTGTAACCACATGTGTGTATGTACATGAGCATGCACGTGCACCACATATGTGGTCTTAGTTTCTCAGTCCAAGAGAAATAAAGTGGTCTTCATTCCATGCCAAACAGAGTAGTTCTTCACTGGCTGGCATTTCCTAATGACCATCTCGGCAGGGATCCCAAAATGAATCAGCCACCCCTAGAAAGCTCACTCACCCCTAGAAGATGTGTCTAATAATTATCTGGCACTTCGTTAATAGAAAATAGAAGAGCACACTTCTAATCAAAGTGAAGTACTATTTCAAATCCCAGACGTCCAAAAAGCTACCTGCTAGGAAGCAAGTGGGTCATTGGATTTGCTGTTCTCTTCTGGAAGTTAAAAAGAGGGATTCTGTAATAGCTAGTCTAAGCATAACACTCAAAGAGAAGTCCAAAAATACATTAAGGCCAATATTTTAAAGAAGAGATACTCCAAATATAAAACACTGCAAATAACACATTTTTGAAGGAAAGACAACTTGACAGGTTTGAACATGTAGTTTCCAAAGTCCAAAGTGGTTCCAATGTGCTGTTTTCAAATGAACTCAAATTTCCCTGGAAAATGTGCTATTAGAGTGGCTCCTTTTGAGGAGAAGGTTATACTTCACTCCATGGGATTACTGTGAAGACACCTGAGACCACACCCAACAAGACTTTGGGTTTGCCGTGAATTTCAAGGGAACTCTGTTGGTACACCTCCACACACTGACCACACCAAGAGTATTCTGCTCTTCTGAAAAACTTGAGGTTCTCAAAGAGACCCAACAAGAAGAAAGAACTATTTTAGAGGAAGGACTTGGGCAATGACACTAAAAGTAGTTAATTCTCTAGCTTTCTACCAATAACTGTCAGGGCAGTTTTACTGGGCCGTAAAGGGAAGGTAGGAAGAAACATGACAAGTATAAACTCATCTCCCCAACAATAATTCCTGTGGTGACACTAGGAAAAATCATCAAACTGTCTGTTTGAAGGGCACCTGAGAAGCACCAGGTTCAAATAAACTTACATGCCTCTCTGAAGGGGAGGATGAGAGGGCCCCTGTAGCCCTTCAACCACAGTGTTGATCTACATGGTAAAAGGATAAAGGAAGTGGAATTAGAGTTGATTTTCTCAAGTAATTCAATTTTGGTCTACATGATACACTGAGCAATTACCTAACAAAGTATGGTTTAGCACCTAAATGGTCAAAAGCAAGATTCAAAACAAAGAACTGCAGAGTATCATCAGAATGAAAGCTGGAGGCTTCCTGGTGGCTCATTGGTAAAGAAACCAGCTGCTAATGCAGGACACACAGGTTCTAACCCTGGTCCGGGATGATCCCACATACTTCCAAGCAACTAAGTTTTTGTGCCACAATTATTGAGCCCATTTTCCAAAGTCCAGGAACTACAACTACTGAAGCCCATGCACCCTAGCCCCTGTGCTCTGCAACAAGTGAAGCCACTACAATGAGAAGCCCTGCACCACATTGAAGAGTAGTCCCAGCTCATCACAACTAGAGAAATACCAGCACAGCAACGAAGATCCAGAGCAACCAAAAATAAACATAAAGAAAGAAAGAAAGCTGAGGTTAAATTGCATGCCTTGGTCCTTCAGATGACACAAAGTTGAGCTGGACTGCTTAAAAGTCATGAAATCCTAATTGAAAGCCATATTTTTGGGCTCCAAAATCACTGCAGATGGTGATTGCAGCCGTGAAATTAAAAGATGCTTACTCCTTGGAAGGAAAGTTATGACCTACCTAGATAGCATATTAAAAAAAAGAGACATTACTTTGCCAACAAAGGTCTGTCTAGTCAAGACTGTGGTTTTTCCAGTGGTCATGTATGGATGTGAGAGTTGGACTGTGAAGAAAGCCGAGGGCCAAAGAATTGATGCTTTTGAAGTGTGGTGTTGGAGAAGACTCTTGAGAGTCCCTTGGACTGCAAGGAGATCCAACCAGTCCATTCTGAAGGAGATCAGCCCTGGGATTTCTTTGGAAGGAATGATGCTAAAGCTGAAACTCCAGTACCTTGGCCACCTCATGCGAAGAGTTGACTCATTGGAAAAGACTCTGCTGCTGGGAGGGATTGGGGGCAGGAGGAGAAGGGGACGACAGAGGATGAGATGGCTGGATGGCATCACTGACTTGATGGATGTGAGTCTGAGTGAACTCCGGGAGTTGGTGATGGACAGGGAGGCCTGGCGTGCTGTGATTCATGGGGTTGCAAAGAGTCGGACACAACTGAGTGACTGAACTGAACTGATAATAAAAAATAAATACATAAAAGATGCTCAACTTCATTATTCATCAGGGGACCACAAATTCAAACTATATATGATACCATTTTGCACCATCAGAAAGGCTAAAATTAAAAAGACCGATAAAGTGAGATAGTGGTGAAGATAAGAAACAATAAGAACTCTCAGACTGATGGGAATGTAAATTGGTTCAACCAATCTGGGAACCTACTCAGCAGTAAAGCTGGCCATACATATACACGACATCTCAGTGATCCCTTGGCCAGGTCTGTAGCCAACAGAAATGGGTACAGGACTTCCCTGGTGGTTCAGTGGTTGGGAATCCACCTGCCAATGCAAGGGACACAGGTTCCAGTCCTGGTCCAGGGAGATCCCACAGGCCAAAGAGCAACTAAGCCCACATGCCACAACTACTGAGCCTACACTCTAGAAGCCACACTCTGCAGCAACAGAAGCCACCACAATGAGAAGTCTACACACTGCAACTACAAAGTAGCCTCTGTTTGCTTCAGCTAGAGAAAACCCATGTATAGCAACAAAGACCCAGTGCAGCCAAAAGTAAGATATAAATAAATAGATAATTTTTTTAAAAAGAAATGGGCACACACATTCACCCAGTTACTTCTAGTTTTAGGCTACTATGAAAAGTGCTGCTATGAGTAGTTAAAAGCTCAAAACAAACAAAATTCATCAACAGTGTTTTAGGTTAGGATAGTGCTACCCTTATGGCAGGATGAGTACTAGTAATATGTGTCTCTTGATCTAGATGCTGGCCTGGCCACTTTGTGAAAATGTTTTGAGTTGTAACTTACAATTCATATACTTATAACAATACTGTATGTTATACACTGAATTGTGTTCCCTCCCTCAAATTCATATATTGAAGTCCTAACCCCAAATGTGATGGAACTTGGAGATGGGGCCTTTGCATGGTGATTGGATTTAGATAAGGTCATGTGGGTGGGGTCCCCATGAAGGGGTTAGTACACTTATAAGAAGACATAGCACAGAGCTTGTGCTCTCTCTCTCTGCCACAAAAAGACACAGTGAGAAGGTAGCTCTCTGCAAGCTAAGAAGAGGGCTCTTGCCAGGAACTGAATGGGTCAACACCTTGATCTTCCAGCCTTCAAAATTATGAGAAATAAATGTCTTTTGTTTAAGCCACCAGTCTGTGGTATTTTCTTATAACAGCCTGATCATATTAATATATTAAAATTAGTAAAAGTTGACTCAGATGAAAATAATAACAAAAAAGCAATGGTAAACATTAGAAAAATAGTCCATTAATAATAGAATTTACTTGAAAACTGTGCTATCAGTACAGTGTCTTATAATATTATTGATTACTGAGATCTTCTCAAATTCCCAAATTTGCAAACACCCCTTTAGATAAAACAAACCTCCCCAGAATATGGTTGTAGGACAGACAGAGCAAGCACTTCCTACATGACTGCTTATGGACACTAGCCTTGCAGTCTTTGAAACTCAAATATTTGCTTCAGTAAAATGATAAATGACTTTCTTTTGGGGTTAGTCTCTCACACACACAAAATCTCACTACTGTAATCTCCAGAAATGCCACGTCTGCCATATAAAGTTTGAGGATATAAAGCAAAGCCAGAGGTATCAAGAATAGCTTGGGCAAAATCATCATTCGAAAAGATACATGTACCCCGAAGTTCATAGCAGCACTATTTACAATAGCCAAGACATAGAAGCAACCTAAATGTCCATTGACAGAGAAATGAAGATGTGGTACATGTGTAATGGAATATTACTCAGCCATAAAATAAAACAAAAATAACATTTGCAGCAACATGGATGGACCTAGAGATTATCATACAGAGTGAAGTAAGTCAGACACAGAAAGACAAGTATCACATGATATTGCTTATGTGTGGAATCTTAAAAAACAGTACAAATGATAACACAGGGAACTCTACTTAGTACTCTGTAATGGCCTATACGGGAAAAGAATCTAAAAACAAGGTGGATATATGTATAACTGATTCACTTTGCTGTACAAGAGAAACTAACACAACATTGTAACTCAACTATATGCCAACAAAAAGTTTTAATAGTTTTCCACTCTTAAAAAAAAAATAGATTGAGCAGAAAGGGTCATCATGGATCACAAACTCACAGTGGAGTATGAAAGATTTTTTTCTGGAAAGTTTTAAAGTTAGATGTCATCTGTTTCTGGTCAATAGAACTTGGGCTTCTATATAGGAAAAATTCCATCACTGATCCTGGGCTCTAGCAATAGGAGTTGGCATACAAGGGCTGGGAACTAGCCCTTTGGGGCTTCCAAGGTGGTTCGGTGGTTTAAAAAAAAATGCAGGAGCTGTGGGTTTGATACCTGGATTGGGAAGATCCCCTGGAGAAAGACATGGCAACCCACTCCAATATTTTTGCCAGGGAAATCACAGGACCAAGGAGCCTGGTGGGCTACAGTCCATGGGGTCGCAAAGAGTCAGACAAGACTGAGTGGCTAAACAACAAAACAAAAATGCTACACTAGATACTCATTATAGGATATTTAGTTTGGATGAAAAACACATTTAAAATGTTGGAAATCGTGCAACATAATAAAAGTAAAACTGTTAGGCAAAAACTAAAGATACCAGAGTAGACAGCTACTAGAAGGACAGCCATGCCATGTGTTCTGGAGTTCCACTGACTGCCTGGATTGAACATGGCTCCACCCACGTAGTACTCCATCTGGTTGGCCTTGGGCAAATTATATACCTAACCTTTTCATAGGCTTCCCAGGTGGCACTAGTGATAAAGAACCTGCCTGTCAATGCGGAAGACTAAAGAGACATGGGTTCGATCCCAGGATCAGGAAAATCCCCTGGAGGAGACCATGGCAACCCACTCCAGTATTCTTGCCTGAAGAATCCCTTGGACAGAGGAGCCAGGCAAGCTACAGTCCATTGGGAGGTCACAAAGAATGGGACACAACTGAAGCGATTTAGCATGCCTGCAACATTTTCAGTACTCTTGCCTGGAAAATCCCATGGATGGAGGAGCCTCGTAGGCTGCAGTCGATGGAGTCACTAAGAGTCGGACACGACTGAGTGACCTCATTTTCAATTTTCACTTTCATGCATTGGAGAAGGAAATGGCAACCCACTCCAGTGTTCTTGCCCAGAGAATCCCAGGGACGGAGGAGCTTGGTGGGCTGCAGTCTATGGGGTTGCACAGAGTCAGACACGACTGAAGTGACTTAGCAGCAGCAGCAACCTTTTCATGCCTCAATTTCTTCATCTGTATCACTTAGGATGATAACAGTGATCCTCCATGAAATCACTGTGAGTCAGCTGAATTATGTGCCTGCCATCTAGTAAACAGTATTCATACAGCTGGACTGTTACAACAGAACAAGAAATAGCTTTGAGAGTCTTACAGCTGGTAAATGGTGGTGGTGGTTTAGGCACTAAGCCATGTTCGACTCTTGCAGCCCCATGGACCATATCCCGCCAGGCTCCTCTGTCCATGAGATTCTCCAGGCGAGACTACTGGAGTGGTTGCCATTTCCTTCTCCAGGGGATCTTCCGACCCAGGAATCAAATCCGGGTCTACTGCATTGCAGGCAGATTCTTTCCCAACTGAGCTGTAAGGGAAGCCCAGAGCTGACAAATAGGACTCGACAAATAGTTTTTCCCTTCATGCCTTAGAGTACAGGAATAGAAAGGGGACAGTGGGACCAATTGTAGGATGGAATTTCAGAGGTCCCCAGCCCCCAGAGCACTTCATTCCCTCACTCAGAGACACCAGAATTGCCTAAACACATTCCACAGACATACAGACTTGAAATAGCAACAGCACCTTAAAGCAGCTCTTTGAATTTCACCTTATTTATGCTATGATGTAAATGATTGATTGCTGGCAGGACCCTCACCAGGAATTCATTTGAAAACTGGAATACAGAGCTTTCTGGGGCACTGGATACTTGAATAGAGAGGCTCAAGAACCTCACAAGAGGCAGAAGAGACCAGGAAGGTTGAAAGGCAACTTCAGCACTTTTTTTTCCCAATCATCAGACAGGACACTGGAAACTATTTCCTTATTTTAAAAAAGATTTAAAGAAATCTTCTGGGTACTATGCTGCTGCTGCTGCTGCTGCTAAGTCGCTTCAGTCGTGTCCGACTCTGTGCAACCCCATAGATGGCAGCCCCTAGACTCCCCCATCCCTGGGATTCTCCAGGCAAGAACACTGGAGTGGGTTGCCATTTCCTTCTCCAATGCATAAAAGTGAAAATTGAAAGTGAAGTTGCTCAGTTGTGTCCAACTCTTAGTGACCCCATCGACTGCAGCCTACCAGGCTCCTCCACCCATGGGATTTTCCAGGCAAGAGTACTATAAGTTCCCCCAAATCATTTCTCCTCAATTACTCGTGTTTGTCAGGTGACATGCTTATGCACTTAAATTGCCAGAGAGCAATTACTTTACATGAACTCCGTCTGTGTAAATACGTGCTTTGTATTAAATACTAACAAAGAAGGCAACAGAAAATGCATGTGTACAATTTTAACTCGAATAAAGATGCAAATCTTGGGAAACATGATATGTGGTTTTATGTGCTTTAAGTGTACATTAAAATGTAGACTATGATTAAAAACAACCACTATGCTGGATAGCACACTGCTAGAAACGGATCTGTGATGTGCTTTTAAAGGTGATTTAGTAACTGGCTATAAATGTTGACAGTAAAAGTTAGCAGGCCATCTCTGACAGAACTTTTTTAAATTTATGAACAATAAAGGCTTATGGAGCCCTTCCTGAAAGGGTTTGTTCACACCCTTCTGGTGGTCTGTGCCTGCCTCAGGCAACAAGCCATTTCAACACAGCCTCTGGAGACCCTTTCGAGGTCTGTAGTTCTGCAATAAAGAGGTAACTCACAAGAAGGGAAATCAACACACAGAGAAAACACCTCCATTGAAACATTCCACTTAAGAGTCCTAATTCTCCAAATTACCTTCTCCTAGGAAACTCAGGACCGTGGTTCCTTCTTAATTCAGCAGTGGCGGCAGAAATGTGTATCCAGGTAAAAATCTTCTATCATTTCTGATTTCCACAAAGAGGGGAGAAAAAAACACAGGTTCTCTCTCTGTATTGAATGTGTTGCTGTTGTGCAGTCTCTCAGTTGTGTCCTACTTTTTGGGACCCCGTGGACTGCAGCATGCCAGGCTTCCCTGTCCTTCACCATCTCCCAGAGTTTGTGCAACACATGTCCATTGAGTTGGTGATGCCATCCCACCAGCAGGCCCCACTGGGATTCCAAACCAGGATCTTCCATTTATGAGACAGGCACTTTATCCAACTAAGCCACAGAGCCAGCTATATTGAATTAATGGTGGTTAAAAGTGGTGATGGGTAGAAATTATTATTACTGTACAGAGCCAAACTAAAATAACTAGCAAGATAAGAAAAGAAAGAAAAGGAGCAAAAAGAGTAAACTAAAGAAATTCTTGGTAAATAATTCTCATTTTTTAAGATCTTGGCCTGAAGCTTTTCTGTGAATTTTAGATAAAGATATTCAGCCTCTGCAAAAATCTCTAATAAAACAACCAGCCCAACAATAATGCATTTTCCTGCTCTGGCAGAAGACTGCAGTTCAGTTTTCCAGCATTCATGATCTGTTTTCCATGCAAGAAACAGAGCCAGGCGAAAAGGATTTTTCCATAAGGCAATAAAGGTATAACATGGATTAGGAGGAAAATAAAATGACTCTTTATCTTCTTCTATGTAAATATTTTTCCTAATATACCACCTGCTGGAAGCCTCTGGCAGAATATGATTGCAAGAACATAACTTCTGTGAAGCAATTTTCTGAATTCTTGAGTAATTCAATCAAAAGTGGGACAACTCTTGAGTTATCTAAAATATTATCCAATCTCAAACCACTGCTTTGCCCTACTTTTACCAACCTGCCCCAGAAACCTCATTATCAGATTTTCTGTTTGGTAAGATGAATTCCTTTAGTTTTGTCCTTGAGTCTGAAATCTGATCAGTTAACAAATAACCTTGCCACTCTCAAACCTGGGAGTCATCTTGCATTTCCTCACCCTGTCACCTTCATACTAGCTGGGCCCATTGGTCCTCCTCTCTCACATACACACACACACAAGCTAAAATATGCAGTTGTGTCTGATTCTCCTAATGGGCAGTGCCTTTTCCCCTCCTACATTCACTCAAATTCCAAATCTTCAAGGCCAAATTCAAATTTATCTCTTTCAGGCAACTTTGCTGGATGAAACCTACTCAAAGCCCTTAACAGTGAAGTGCTAAGGTCAAAACCTATGAAAAAAACTCCAAATCTTTGGCTGGTTCTTTTAACATTGCTTAAAATGACATGGCTCTTTAGTATTGGGGGCTTGGTCCTCCCAGCCCCAATCCTTGCTTCCATCCCCACTGCCCACCCCCAACACACACACAAGGGCACCACAGACTGATCAAGACCAGGGTCCTTTGCCATTTCCCTCATCCTTCCTAAATCATACAGTATTTTTAGCAGTGTAGTTATTAAACACATAAATATTAGTTCATCAGTTTAGGGCATTTTTTTTTTTAGTATAGCCAGACATAGAGGCCATAGAAACTAATCTGTCAATTAAATACCTGACCCAGGAGGCACCCAAAATGTCAATACCAGTGGTTTTCTTGAAGGCTGTCTTTAGGGGCTGGCAACTGGAGTGGGGAGTGTTTAAATAATCTGTATATGAGACTATAGAATGTCTTCACAAAACTCTGCTTGATTTTCCCCATCTGACTAGAACAGACCATTACAACCCCAGCTCTCTAACCCATCAGACTAAAGACACATCCTTTTGCCAGGCTGCTTCTCTGTTCTCTGCCAGAGTTTCTTCTCTGCAAATATCACAGAAGTAACAACTGGAATACTTTAGCGCGTCGCAATCACAGCATTTATTTATCCCACGTTCATGCAATTTATATGTTAGTTTCCCACAGTTAAGGTTGTCAGACTTAGTGTATTAAAATACAGATTGTCAGTTAAATTTAAATTTCAGATAAATAGTAGGTAATTTTTAATATTAAATATGTCCCAAATTTTGTATGGAACATACTTATACTTTAAAAATTATGTGTTGTATGGGACTTCCTCGGTGGTCCAGTGGCTAAGACTCTGCACTCCCAATGCAAGGGGCCTGGGTTCGATCCCTGGTCAAGGAATGTTCACATGCTGCAACTAAGGACCAGTGCAAACAAATACATACTTTAAAAATTATTTGTTGAATATTTGAAATTCCATTTTACCTCAGCATTCTATATTTTATCTAACAGCCTTACCCAGATTAGACTGGAACCATCACTGTATCTACTAACACCTACCTCACCCAGTAGGCACCTTGTAAATGCTTTTTGAATGGATGCTCCAAATTGCATTCAAAATTAAAGTCTCATAATAGAAAGGACAAACGTTTTAAAGGGTCATCCTGTAGCCATAACAATATGGCTGTGCTGTGCTAACTCGCTTCAGTCACGCTGGACTCTTTGTGACTCCATGAACTGTAGCCCTACAGGCTCCTCTGTCCATGGGGATTCCCCAGACAAGAACAGTGGAGTGCGTTGCCATGCCCTCCTGCAGGGGATCTTCCCAACCCAGGGATCAAACCCACATCTCATGCATTGCAGGTGGATGCGGTACCATCTGAGCTACAGGGAAGCCCAAGAATAGTGGAGTGGGTAGCCTATCCCTTCTCCAGCAGATCTTCCCAATCCAAGAATCGAACCTGGGTCTCCTGCACTGCAGGTGGATTGTTTATCTGCTGGGCTACCAGGGAAGCCCAAACAACATGGTTATATGATCTAAAAAGAAGGAAGATATTGTTCACAAAGAGTAAATGTGAACATGTTCACTCTGAATAGCAACATTGTACAAGTGATTCCCTCAAAATTCCCTCAGTTCCCAATAAGGACGATAATCATTGGTCAAATTCAGTGGGAAGACCACGGTCAGGATTGCAGCTGCCCACACGGGTCGCTTTCCAAAAGGCAACGCTTCACGTCTGCCTTTCCCCCAAGGCTGCCTTATCTTCCTTCCTCCCAGCCCAAAACGTATCCTACAAGTCATATTTCTCAAAAAAAAGATAAGAAACAAGAAAATCTACCACCGTGGAGTTAGAAAGAGATAAGAGAAATAAGCTGTCTAGAATCCAGCTTAGCAATGGAGAAAGGAATTAAGGACCTGATATGTTTCATAGGTGGAATGATGAATACAGAGGATAAAGAAAATAAGAAAGTTTCTTTAGGACTGTAGTACATACTGAGAAGCATACATAACAAACAGTAACATATTCAAGGCTACAGAGATCAGCAAAGCACTTCTCCTGATAGTACATTTTTATAGACTTGCAGATCAAAGGTTGTCTCATGAGGACTTCTTTATTAATTCTTCAGATCCCAAACCCTGTTAGTAAACCTGTCCTCCTAACAAGGCATCTTTTGTATTGTTGCTTAGCAAAGCTACTCTTAAAATCTGAATGCTGTCTGCAAATAGGTTGAAAAGAAATTGTCTTTGGAAAGCAGAAAGAATGAATCTATATAACTCTCAGCTCCAAACATCGTTAAAACATTGCTTACTTCCCTAAAAAAAATATTTCATGGTACATATCTAGAAAGGAACACCAGCTCACATGAGAAAGAGTGTGGCTTGTAGACAAGCCTGTTAATAGCTTTGAATTCTTGAACAAATTATTTCATCTCTCTGGCCTTGTCTCTTTCCTTTAATTGAAATCTAGTTGATTTACAGTGTTGTGTTAGTTTCAGTTATACAGCAAAATGATTCAGCTATACATACATATATATCTAGTTTTTTCAGAGTCTTCTCCCCTACAGATTATTACAAGATACTGAGTATACCTCCCTGGACTATACAGTAGCTCCTTGCTGGTTATCTATTTTATATATAGCAGCATGTATGTGACGTGGAAGTCGCTCAGTCATGTCTGACTCTGTGCGACCCCATGGACTACACAGGCCATGGAATTCTCCAGGCCAGAATACTGGAATGGGTAGTATTCTGGGAGATCTTCCCAATCTAGGGATCGTAGCATGTATGTGTTAATCCTAAACTGGCCTTGTCTTTAAAATGAAGTTATCATGCTTACTATAGGGAGTGAACATCAGTTAACATCTATAGGACACCCAACACAGACCTCAAGACTCATCTATTCATTCACATAGAGTAACATCACTATCATCATCACCAATATTAATGCCAGTTACTGGTTGCCAGTGACACATAAATAGGCTTATACACATCCATTATCAAGCATGGCAGATCTAGGAGTCTAGTTGCCATTCTATGATTTTTAAAAGCCCTTTTCTGTTTACTCTGCCACACTGCCTCTGAGAATAAAAATTCTGTTATGTAAATCCCTTTACTTCAACCTTTTACACTGTTCGTACTTTGACAAGTCAGAAGATTTATTGATATTTAATAGCAAGAAAACCAAGGCCTTCAGAAGTATGAGAATGAAGCACACCCTCCCATGGAAATCTGGTGTAAATTTCTGATTCTTCTGAATCTCAGGGAAGATGAACTTCCCCCAAGAAGAGAGAGCATTGCTGGACAGAGAACCCTGCTGACAGAGACAATTCTGGGGGTGGTAAGGACAATTCTGGGGGTGGTGAGGGCAGGGTCAAGAGAGAAAAGGCACCTGCAGCGGATGATTAGGACCCAAGAGAAGAAAGCAAACACGTCCCTTGGCAGCTGGAAGTCAATTATCAAGGCTGAGGATGGAGGGGAATCTGAAATCTTGTTTACAAAAATTAAAGAATAAATACCTCTGGAGTTCAGATCTTTTCAAATCAGTGTATTTTGTTTCTTCGAAATCAAATGTTTCGAGGTCTCAAAAATGACCTACCCAAATTGACCCTTCAGGTGTGCTCACGCAAGTGAACCAAAATGTTTAGACAAGGAACTTCATTACAGTATTTTTCCTAAAAGCAAAAGATTAGAAAGAACCCAAATGTCCACCAATTGGAAATGAAAGAACTGTTCATCTGCTACAGCAAAATTCTCTGCAGTGACGAAAAAGAGTAAAGTAGACGAATGCGTGCTGATCTGGACGGACTCTAAAGCCCAAGACGGTACCTGTGTGCTAATCAAGGAAAGTGTTCCTCTTCCAGGCTGCCCCAGCCTCCTGCCAGAGAACACAGTTTATTGAATCTCAGCCTCCACTCTTCGCTGGACCAAGTGCCTTGTGCACAGCTATATATGGTAGCTCTTTCAAGGTGTATTAGGAGAAATGGGAGATGGATGAAAGCATAACTGGAGTGTGCATTTCAAACAGCATATACATAAATACTGAGTATACTTTTATGCATAAAATTCTTCTGCAGGATCACCTAAGAAATGGGTAACACTGCTTGTCTCTGGGAAGAAGAAATGAGAGTTGTGGGTGGGGGATGATGTTTCACTGTATTTTATTTTGTACCTTTTTTTTTTTTTTTTTTTTTACCATGGGCATATAACTTTCCTAATTGGGGAAAAAAAAAAAAAAAAAAGGAAAGTTCTATTCTGAATGGCATGCCCGGAGACTGTGAGGCAAAGGGTCACGGCTGCTGCTGCTGCTCTGCTACCCATCCTGCTACCCAACCAGACCCCCCAGCAGCCCACGTGTGGTGTCCTGATCCAGTTCAGTGCATGCAGCTTCCATTTATCTGTGTGCAGTGCAGATTTTTAAAGTCTGCATGTGTCAGTTGCTCAGTCGTGTCTGACTCTTTGCGACCCCATGGACTGTAGTCTGCCAGGCTTCTCTGTTCATGAGAGTTTTCAGGCAAGAATGCTGGAGTGGATTGCCATTTTCTTCCTCCGGGGGATCTTCCCAACCCAGGGATCAAACTCTAGTCTCCTATGTCTCCTTCATCGCAGGTGGATTCTTTACCTGCTGAGCCATCGGGGAAGCCCTTTTAAAGTATATTTTTGGTTTTATACAGTCCTCAGCAATGACAACTCTTCAAGTCATTTGCACCAAGTGCTTCTCACTTTAGCCCAATACCCAGCTTGACCTAAGCCAACCATGAACTCTTTTGCCACTTCATCCAACCATGGTGGGAAAACAGCACATATACAGCAATGTGTGCAGCAGCCTGAAAATTCCTGCAATGGGTGGGTTTCCGGGTGGAGTTTGTAGGTTGTATTTAGCATCAGGCCTCAGCACGTAGGATAAACTAGTTGGAAGGGTGCTGATAAAAACCATGATCCCTAGAGCTCTGGTTAACAACTTGATCTGGACCTTTACTAAGACTGTGATCTTGGACCAGTTCCATACACACTCTATGCCTTAGTTTTCTCATATGAAAATTGGGACTAATCACACTTCCTTTAGAGCAGCAGTCAGGGACTTTTTGGCACCAGGGACTGGTTTCGTGGAAGACAATTTTTTCCATGGACCTGGGCTTTGGAGATGGTTTCAGGATGATTCAAGTGTATCACATTTGTTATAAACTTTATTTCTATTATTATTACATCAGCTCCACCTCAGATCATCTGGCATTAGATCCCAGAGGTTTAAGACCCCTATCTTAGAGGATTAGTGTGATGCTTAAATAAAATAATGGATGTGCCATACACATTTACCATTCAACAAATAAATGTTGTTGTTGTGACCACTGTCTTGTAGTAAAGTGATTGTTGCCTGTTAGAAGATGAGACAAACAATTTTAATGATAGGTACCAATAAATCCATTATCCTCTGAACAATTAATCTCCTCTTATCAGATGTAATTTTATCCTGTACATCATCTTCAATAAGTACAATAACATTTGCCATTTAAGCCTGAAAGTAAGGTGCATTGAAAAACTAAGCCACGTCTTTTATGTTATTGCTTGGATTTCATTTTAGTTTAATGACATCAACTGCCATTATTAAAGACTGGCAGAATGGGGAAAAAAAAAAAACAGACAAAAAAGAAAGTAATTATCATTTATAATCCGGCTCCAGAGAACCACTGTTAACATTTCAGTGTGTTTCCTACTGGTCTTTTTTCCATGCGTGATAATAGCTGAGATCATATGAAATATTTTCTAGTTTTTTTCCAATTTAAGCATCTCCTAATATTATTTAAAACTTCCATAAATATTTTCATATAAATGGGTAGTTAGTATTCCTTTATAGTTATTGTTTCTTTCATAAATATCCATTGAGAGCCTATTGTGTTAGGCACTGTTGCTTCTGCAGGAGATACAGTAGTGAAGAAAACAAATGAGTCCCAGTTCCCATGAAATTGCTGCCGTGCTAAGGATTGTGGTGCACATTTTAGTGACTTGAGGTGAAGCTAGGCGGTGGAAACGTAGAGGCAGTGCCTATAGGCAACTCTTTCAACAAGTTTAGCTGTCGAGTGACTGAAGCTGAAAGGAGAGGTGAAATGGATGTTGTACCTTATTTCATTATAGCACTCATGCAGAGATACAAATATGCATCTCAAATGAGCTCTTGGCCATTTGTTACTTTAAAAAAGTATTAACTACTTAATAAAAGTTGCTAAAGTAGTTTCTAAACTGCTTTTGTTGAATCTATTTTGGCCCTCATGTGTTTCTGCAATAATTTCATGGTCTTTCAAAATGGCATAAACAGGGAGTTGGATTTAATGGTCATGATACTAGTCTGAAGGCAGGATTCTACTATGACTGTCGTGTTATTACCTTGCAAAACCATCCATCTCACTTTAAGAATGGATTTTGTAGAAACCATTTCTGCCTTGAATCCATCCAGTTCTTTCCTGTTATTGTTTTTAAGGCAGGAGAGGAGGGAAAATTGTTCTTATAGGTTTTGTACTAAAAATGTTTCATGGTTCCTTCCCATACCTTCTTCGAGCTGAAACCACGTGCCCACAACCCTGTTAAGAAATGGTGACCACATTTCATAAGACATGAGCTACGCTCCCCTACTCCTGGCAGCAAACACACACACACTGACCACTGACGGAAATAAAGGTGGACTCTAACCCAACAGCAGCAGTGACCAATGACCTATGAATCTGAATGGCTCTGCTTGATATTTAGGTTCCCTTGTCAGTTTCATTTAGGAATTGGAATGATGGGGTTTAAGAGCAGTGAGGGTAGAAACAGAAGTAGTACCAGAACTAAAGAGGCCTTAGTTATACAAACCACAATAAGCTGGAGTTCTGGAAGACTAAAAGTAAGTCAGCCTAACAGAGAAAGGAATACAGAGAGAAATTCATAGAGAAGCAGAGACACTGTGAGATTAATTCCTGATCTTCCCCAAAACTCATGGATTAAGACAACTAAAATAGCAGCTAATTAAAAAAAAAATTTTTTTTTTTTAACCAGCTGGCAAAAAATAAAGTTTTCTGCAGAAAGGAATCAGAGCAGGGAAAGTGGTCAGCAATGAATACCAAAGCTGGCTTTCACCCTGAAAATTTCTGCTAAACCATGGAGCTTCTGAACTTCTGCCCTGAACTGGTGACCCAATCAAGATGCTCAATCTGATTGAAGACCCCTCCCATAATGTTGGAACCCCAGAGGACTACACCTTCAGTGCACATACAAATGAGTGAGAAATAAACCCCACTCTACAGAAAGCAGAAACAAGGATCTCATTTCTCTGGGTCTTGGTGCTGATTGGACACCCTAAGCCAGCCCTAAGCTAGTCCTCACATGGCTTGCAGTCCGGATTCCTGCTAGCGGTAGAGTCTGAAAAGCTTCAAACAGAGGGGGCCTGGGTTAGCAGTCCCAACTTCAACCTCGGTCTCAAAGAATTCCCACGGTTGCAGAAAAGGCTGCTCCTCTCAGACAAAAATCACAAAACACACAGATACGCCATGAGAGGAAAAGGCCGTGCAGCTCTTGAAAGACAACTGCCTTCACTCCTCACTTCCTGTCCTTGGATAGCCAAGAGATTCTTTAATGCTGCAACAAAGTCTTTTACTTGATCGAATTTTACAGATACTTTGTTCTTTAAAAAAAATCACAACTCCTTTGATATCATTTTTGTCCCCAAACAGAAGGCTGGCCGCATGGATGTTGAGGACAGCAGTCGGGGGTGGTGGCCAGGGAAGGGTCTTTCTTCACTCCTCTGCCATCTGTTTACCATTACTGCATTGGTTTCTGAACCGCATCCCACAACCTCCATTCTTGTCATCACCAAGCACCAAGGATCACACACATCTCTCTTTGGTATCAATTTGAATGACATACTAGATGAACAAAAGGGGCTTACTGCGTCCAAGTGGGACTGGATTGAAGAAGAAATGTATTAGGAAAACTCTTGTGGGAAATCTAGCTTATGCTAATCAAACACAATTTGGATGATAGTAAATGCCTGGGAATTGAGCAGAATGAAACCAAAGAGGCAAAGGGATGGCCACCTAATTCCCCACAAGGGTTGAACACAAGAAATATCTAGTCTTATCATTTTAGACACAATAGGAAATGATCTACAGCCGAGTCTGGTCTATGCAGATAAATCTTTCACAGAAATGTGAATAAAGCAACTGCGAGCCAGTTTTTAAAAACGTAATATGGTGCTATTATACAAAACCGCCTTTTGTCAACCTGGGCTCTCCTTCTGGGAATGATCACACTGTTTCAAACCCCAGGCCTATAGATGAGGATAAAAATGTCTGGAGTTCTCCAGAGAACTCTACATTGGCTGGCTGCCAGCTGCTGCTAGCACTGCTTTTTCTAGAAATTCTCACCAGTGCTTCTGTTTGTAGTCCCGCTAAACAAGCGAACCACCTGGCTGTTGACAAGACTCTGATGGGGAGACACTCAGAGAGTGGTGGGGAGACAGAAGGGATTGGAACTCTTGACCTTCCTCTTGGGCTGAATTCACACTCTTTGGTTAATATTAAATATAATTAATCACAGGGAAAGGAGATGCACTTGGGAGCTAAAGCTAGTGCCTTCTGCTGCTTCTTTTGACTCTGTGAGCAACTATGTTGAGGTTAATTGGACTTTTATCTGGGAGATCCAGTTGTGTGAGCCTTCTTTGCTCTGCAGTGAGCAAACCAAGGCACCATGATTTCCTGCTGAAGGTCAGGTACACAGTGATATTTGAAAACAGTTCATCATCAGGCATTAAGGCAGGGAGAAAAGCCTTCTGTTTCCTCCTTCCCAGTTTGTAAAGCCACATTAAATTTCAGGCTAAGTGGAAATTTAGGATCCAGGAGTAGTGGTTCTTCCAAAACAGTAAATTAGGTATTCATCAGTTGTAGATGAGCGTGGGAAAAGTTGATCTGATCAATCTGATATGTACTAGGCAGAAGTGTTTGGGACTGCTGCTGCTGCTGCTAAGTCACTTCAGTCATGTCCGACTCTGTGCAACTCTATGGACAGCAGCCCACCAGGCTCCTCTGTTCACAGGATTCTCTAGGCCGAACACTGGAGTCGGTTGCCATTTCCTTCTCCAGTGTTTGGGACACTGGGGCATTTAGGCTACAGGGGAGTTACATATTTCCGTTGATATCTCAGCAAAAGACTTTTTCTTCTCTCTTCACAGCTTGCTTCATTTGAGAAGAACTAGCTTTCTCTAGATTTGAGCAATTAGCCCTCCCTAAACAATCTTATTTGCAGTACTGTGAGTCCTAATCTTGTTTCTAGAACTCTAAAAGAAGAGAAATATATCTGTCTGTAAACTTATAGATTTATTTACACACACACATACATAAAGAATAAATAAGGAAAGGTGTACACCTTTAAACGAATACTGCTTAGAGTTTAGCCTTTTTAACTCCTGGGTTCAGCCAGTTGGTCCACTAATTTAAATCACCAAGTATTTATTAAACATCTACATGTTCAAGGCATTATGCTATGCCAATTGAGTCAAATGTCAACCAAAGGGAGGAATCTAAAACTAGTTGAATTTCACAAAGTTCATCAGTGAAGTTCTCAAACCAAAACACAGTCATTTTTTTAATTCATGAATTCTGACTTAAATTGTATGGAAGGCCTCTTATGTAATCCTTATCAGAGCATATGCTAAATGCCTCTGTTCATCACCAGGAATTTATTCCTACTAGAATAGAGAATGTAATTTTTCTTACCATTATCATCAAAAACAAAAAACTCCTACAGATGCAAGGTGTCATCATGAAAAAATCAACATATACGAGGGGTCTGGGGAGGGTCTGAATAAGGAAGGACCACACAAGGCATTCTTTGTGGTGTTGGCCTTGCTCTGTATCCTGATTGTCACAGTGGCTACAAGAATCCATACAAATGTAAAAACTCAGAACTGTGACCAATAAAAAAATGAAATGTACAACATGTATTTTTAATGTGTATTTTTAATGCACAAGAGCAACACAGAGGCAGACTGACCATGCAGTTGATGAAGCTTAAGGGCTCTTGTCAAGTACAACCTCTTTCAAGCCCTCATACCTAATTTGTACTTTTTTCCTTAAGAGGGCCACACCCCAAGCTATATAAGCTTCAGGATCTATACAACTTGGATTCACCTCTAGGCATACGACTCTAAAATAATTCAATTCATTTCCATCAGTCAAAGATCAGAAAAGGTGAATGGCATACGAGGCAGCAAAGCTGAATGCTGGGGATTCTGTGAATTGAGGAGCTCAGAAGGATTTGGATGGGGGTCTTTTTAATAGAGTCTGACTCCATTTTTTTTGTATGACAGCTGGGAGCTCACAAGCACCATCACTCCCAGATCCCTTCTGCCCCACATCTTGGCAAGCCAATAAGAAACTCAGATGCTGCCTCTTTTGGTAGTGGAAATAAATAGAAACTACACAAGCCCTGGCCCGTGTGGGATCCCTCATCCTAACCCTATTCCTTAATCACAATAAAAGCAGGATCAGTCTTGCTCTCCATAGACAGTTCCAGTATGTGAGAACTAGATCTTTACATACCTTCTTGGTGCAGGCATGACATCATCAGTCTTGAACGTTCAAACCATATTGTGGATAGAAACCAAACACTGGGTGATGATCCATCCTATTCTGTTTCTGCAAGATGACCAAAACAGTCTTGAAAATACATGTAACCAACATGCACAAAGAAGAAAAGAAGGACACTGTAGGGACAGAAAATTGCTTATATGAAGACATGGAGGTGGAAACATGAAAACTGAGTTTGCAGGATGGTGTAACTGAAACCAAAAGTTTGCACAGATGAATCAGAAGGGTGGAGTGGGAGGGAGGTGTCATTGCACAGGTTAAGAAACATGGATTTTATCTTTTATATATCAAGAAAATACCAAATATTTTTTCCATGGGAAAATAACAAAGTCAAATAAATATTTTAAGATTATCTATCTAGTTATGGAACACAGAAGAGGTTGGAGGCAAGGAGGTCAAGAGAGAAGAAAACTGTCTTATTTTTCAAGCATAGGATGGCAAGGGACTGAGTTGTTGCACAAATTCAAGTCTTGCTTTGGGGAACTTTCTGAAATTTTCTTTTTTCTTTACATACTTTCACTCTAGAGTTGGTTGAGTCTACAGATGCAGACTCCATGGATATCCAAGGCCAACTGTGTGAATATGTGTGCTGCTCATATATGTGTCTGTCCATATACACACAAAGATGTATATTCATACGTATATGCATATATTAAATACACACATGCTTTTTAAAATATACATATTTAAAGATATAGCCATGTATATGCTAAAATAGAAACAAATGGTTACCTATGAAAAAGAGAGAAGGGGATGGAGTTAAGAGCATGGGAGTAAAGGCTAAAGTCTTTTGAATAGTTTTGTTTCATAGATTTTACTTTGAAATCATATAAATATCTTACAAACTATAAAATAAAATTAAGTTTCAAAAGACCCCTTTTTGAAGCTAAAAAGAAATAAATCCAAATGTATATCTGGTGGTACCATGAAGGTGAAAGTGAAGTCACCCAGTCGTGTCTGACTCTTTGCAACCCCATGGAGTAGTAGCCCACCAGGCTCCTCCCTCCATGGGATTCTCCAGGCAAGAGTACTGGAGTGGGTTGCTATTTCCTTCTCCAGGGGATCTTCCCAACCCAGGGATCGAACCCGGGTCTCCCGCATTCCAGGCAGACGCTTTAACCTCTGAGCCACCAGCATAGCCATACAGAAAAGAACCAATTCAGATTATTTTAGTGGAAAAGACTCTAAAAACAAAAAGAATTGCCAAAAAAAAAAACACACCTTAAACTATTTTCAGTAATCATTTGTTGGTTGAGATGATGGTATTGATATTCTGTCACTGTTCTGTGTATTCTGTGGGTAAAAAACAAATGTGCAATTATATGATATTCTGATTCAATAGTTTCGGTGACATTGGGAGCTAGGACTCTCAGTGTAGAGGAAAGAAAGTATAGATGTAAAACCAGAAACATTAAATAAAAGCCTTGTCTTGATTTTAAGTTGAAATATCACAATGAGTTTCTAATTTTACCTTGAAAATAAGTAATTCCTAGATCTGCCCACCACAGAAAAGGCCCACCACAATGATTATTTTAGTAGCAACGAGTATCTCGGCACTGAGGTTTTGCCTCTAAATACCATTTTTGACTAAAAGGAACCAAGAATACTTGGAGAGAATGTTTAATTCCAGGTCAAGACAGGGAATTTAGAAGTTGATGTTGGAGCATCTTGTCAAAGCAGCAAAAATGTTACCAAAGATTAACAGAGCATCAGAATAACTCAGGAGTGGATCTGAAGAGGATCCCACGAGTCAACCATGAGAAAATTTAAGCCTCTTGCTCACACATCACTCTGAACAGTATCTGGAAAACTTAAACTGGAAAGTCTCCAGACAAGAAAGAATAACCACCATAGAGGACAGTAGAGATGCAGTTGTTGTTGCTGCTGTTATTGGTGTTTAGTTGCTAAGTTGTGTCTAACTCTTTGTGGCCCCACGGACTGTAGCCACCAGGCTTCTCTGTCCATGGGATTTACCAGACAAGAATACCGGAGTGGGTTGCTATTTCCTTTTCTAGGGGATCTTCTCAACCCAGCAATCAAATCCACGTCTCCTGCACTAGCAGATGGATTCTGCTGAGCCACCAGGGAAGTCCAGCAGTACTAAAGGTGAAAAAAGAGGGACCAAGTGAAAATCTGCATTATGGATGCTGAAACTCCAGCCTTGCCCATTGTCAACCCTTGAGCTCGAGCAGCCAGTATTATACTCCTAGGCAGGAGATGGTAGCATCCTTCACTGTAGTAAATGAACCTGAAGATACAATACATACTAACACGCTGAGAATTCAATTAAAAATCTCTGTGCCTACCAATTGCCCCACAGCACCATTCACCAGCTGATCAGTCCCACACAGGCACAGAGTTCCAATTAGCTTTTTACTGCCCTGTTCTTAACCAGATATAGACAGGCAAGGATTATCAGGCAGTTGAGGCAAGTCTCCAACACAAGAGACCAGTGGCATAGTAGGAGACACAAAAAGGCAATGAAGAAAGAAGAAAATTTTGAAGATGTTACAAATAATAGCTTCAAAGAAGGGAAAATGATAGCAAAAATGACAAGTCCAATTGGAAGATTGGACAGTAAGGTCTAGGACAGAAGATGAAGTTCAATAACAAAAACAACAAAAGCAGATATTGGTATTAGAAAAGAAAAGATAAGAAAATTAGAGGTCAATCCAGAGGTCAAGATTAATAGGAGAGAAGATGAAAAATATAGCAGGAAATTATCAAAAAAATAATATAAGAAAAGTTCTATTGGACACAAGTCTACAGATTAAAAAGCCAATGAAAGAATAAAATAATGCTATTGGAAGCTACATGAATGGACCTAGAGATTATTTACCGAGTGAAGTAAGTCAGAAAGAGAAGGACAAATATCAAATGATATCACTTATATGTGGAATCTAAAATATGACACAAATGAACCAGCCTATCTATGAAAGAGAAAAAGACTCAGAGAGAACAGATTTGTGGTTCCCAACGGTGGGTGAGAGGGGATAGACAGGAGTTTGGGGCTAGCAGAATGCAAACTATTATATATGAAATGGATAAACAACAAAGTCCTACTATATAGCACAGGGAATTATATCCAATATCCAATAATAAGCCTTAATGGAAAAGAATATGAAAAAGAATATATGTATGTACACATATATATAACAAAATTACTTTGCTGTACAGCAGAAATTAGCACAACATTTTAAATTGACTATACTTAATTAAAAAAATTTTTAAATGCCAGTGAAGCTAATGAAAGAAACCTGGGTCATTATGAAATTTCAAAGCAGTAAAAGAGAAGATTTTGAAAGTTCTGGGGAATGGAATGCATGAGGACAAGCAGATTATTCCACAGATCATTACATAAAATGGTCTGAGATTTCTAAGAGCAGTACTGAATGTAGCAGGCAATAGAACCATGTGTAAAGATTCTGAATGAAAACGATTTCTAATCTTGAATCCTTTATCCAAATCAAATTATTCATCAAATGCAAGAATAAAGACTTTTTAAAATTAATAGACTTTTTTAGAGAAGTTTTATAATTATAGAAAAAAAATCAACAGAAATTGCCAAGTTCCCTTGTATCCTTTTTCCCACTCTTCCCCATTGCCCCAACAACAGGAAGTTTCCCCTCTGATTAGCATCCTATATTGGTGTGGTACATTTGTTATAATTGATGAGCGAATGTTAATACGTTATTATTAACTAAAGTCCATAGTTTACCTTAAAGTTTACTCTTTGTGTTTTACTCTTCTATTTTTGACAAATGTATATTTTTATCTATTCACCATTACAATATCATGTAGAGCAGTTTCAAGTCCCGAAAAATCGCCTATGCTCCCCATCTCTCTCATCCCTCCTTCTCTCTCATCTGAACCTGTCAACCACTAATGTTTTTACTCTCTTCATATTCTTGCCTTTTCCAGAATATTACATAGCTGGAATCATATAGTATGTAGCTTTTTCAGACTAGTTTTCTTCATTGAGCATTGCATTTAAGTTACCCCCATGTCTTTTCATGGCTTGATAGACTTTCTTATTGCTAAATAATATTTCATGGTATAGACAGTCCCCAGTTTGTTTGTCCATTTGCCTATTGAAGGACATCTTTGTTGTTTCCAAATCTGGACCATTATGAATAAAGTTTCTGTAAATATTCTTATGCAGGCTGTTGTGTGGACATAAATCTTCAACTCATTTGAGTAAATCGCAACAAGATAATTGCTGTATTATATACTAAACTATATTTAATTTTCTGAGAAACCACCAGACTGTCTTCTAAAGTAGCTGTACCATTTTGTATTCCCACCAGCAATGAGGGAGAATTCCTGCTGCTCCATGTCCTTGACAGCATTTGGTCTTGTCATGTTTTGGATTTTGGCCATCTAACCAGCAACATGTAGTGGTTTCTCATTATGTTTTAATTTGCAATTCTCTAATGACATACGATGTTGAGCAGCTTTTCATGTTTATTTGACATCTATATATCTTCTTTGGTGTCTGGGTATTTTGCCCATTTTTAATTGGATTCTTCACTGCCCTGTTACTGAGTTTTGTAAATTTCTTCACATATTTTGGACATAGGACCTCTACATACAAGTGTTTTACAAATATTTTCTCCCAGCCTGTGGCTTATATTTTTACTTTTTTATATAAACACAATTTTAGACAAACAAAATCTCAGGAAATTAACCTCCTTTGCACTTTTCCTTAGGAAGTTACCAGAGGATATGCTTCATCCAAATGAGAGAACTCAGAAGGAAGAAACATGGAATTCAGGAAACAGGTCCAACACAAGAAATAGCCAAAAGGAATTTCTAGATTGATGGAAAGGAAAGCCCTAGGATAATGATTGTGAGTAAGCCTAGAGCAGACATCTCACCTCCATCTCTCCCCAGTGAGCAAAAGACAATCGGGGCACAAGAAGGAAGTAACATCTTTTTACTTATTTTAATTTTTGTCTTTTAAAATTTTGAATTTTGTTTATGTTCATTGTGTATATGCTATTACAGAAAAACATATTTTATAAACAAAACAATATACAAATATAAGAGGCACGTGTTTCTTTGAAAATTGATAACAGTTCAGTTTAGTTCATTTCAGTCACTCAATCATGTCCAACTCTTTGTGACCCCATGGACTGCAGCACGCCAGGCCTCCCTGTCCATCACCAACTGCTGGAGCTTATTCAAACTCATGTCCATTGAGTCAGTCATGCCATCCAACCATCTCATCCTCTGTCATCCCCTTCTCCTCCTGCCTTCAATCTTTCCCATCATCAGGGTCTTTTCCAGTGAGTCAGTTCTTCGTATCAGGTGGCCAAAGTATTGGAGTTTCAGCTTCAACATCAGTCCTTCCAATTAATATTCAGGACTAATTTCCTTTAGGATTGACTGGTTGGATCTCCTTGCTGTCCAAAGGACTCTCAAGAGTCTTCCCCAGGACCAGAGTTCAAAAGTATCAATTCTTCCACACTCAGCTTTCTTTATAGTCCAACTGTCACATCCATATATGACTACTGGAAAAGCCATAGCTTTAACTAGATGGACCTTTGCTGGCAAAGTAATGTAAATTGATAACAGTCCACCATCTTAAGAATCTAGAGGCTGCTGGCCTAGGGAAAGCCAGTCCAGAATGCAGCAGGAGGTCAGAGGGCTTCAGAAGAAATTTTACAGGATAAAATGGAACTTATAAATTATATAACAAGTTTGATCATATGGAAAATTGTC
The DNA here is from genome assembly GCF_016772045.2 of Ovis aries. NCBI lineage: Eukaryota > Metazoa > Chordata > Mammalia > Artiodactyla > Bovidae > Ovis > Ovis aries. The sequence goes on from NC_056061.1 coordinate 49,494,346, forward strand.
TAGTGAGCCATTTAACAGAGCTATTTGAAGGTAGGAAGACATCACATGTCAAAGAAATTTAAGCAAATGAAATGACAATTAGTATCTCCAAGAAAAAGCAAAAAACAAAAAAATTATTATAGCCCATTATCTACAGTGGTAGTGAACAATATTCATATACTAATCATAAAAACACTAAATGTGTACTTAGCTAAAAATAAAAAATGAGATTAAATCATTAAGATTAAGAATGAGAGGCTAAAAGTAAGCAAAAGTCCTCACTATGTGTACTAAACTTGGAAAATGTAGACATAATAGATAATTAATATCCATTTTCAACATGGAGGTAAATATCAAAAGAAGCTGCAAAGTGTTCAGAATGGTTCCTCTTGAGACAAAGCAGGCAAATGTGAGTAGAGAAGGGATTGCTCTTTCTTTATGCCATTTAGCACTGTTTTATTTTATGGGATATTTGCATATAATATTTGCATGTTATGATTTAATAAAATAAAAATGACTTTTAAAATTTATAGCAACCTATAGAAAGAAATGGGCTTCCCTGATGGCTCAGTGGTAAAGAATGCGCCTGCCAACACAGGAGACTCAGGTTTGATCCCTGGGTTGGGAAGATTCTCTGGAGAAGGGAATGGTGACCCACTCTTGCCTGGAGAATTCTATGGACAGAGGTGCCTGGCATGCTATAATCTATAGGGTCACAAAGAGTCAGACACGACTTAGTAACTAAACAACAAGATATTAAATAATATTTTCAATAATAGTCAATGTTGGAAAATATTCAAAACAATGTCAAATGCAAAAGGGAGATTAACAATTGGTAAAATTTTATAGAAATATATAAGTATTTTAAAAAATTTGACAAATTTACCAAATTCCAAATCTGCATGTCTTTCATCAGGATAAAATCTGGATGGAAATATATCAAAATACATTTACATCAAAAGTAGTTATCACTGCATGATAAGTTAAGGGTAATTTTAATCTAATTTTAATCTACATTTTTTTAACCATCCACAACGAGCTATATTATGTTCTTAGGCAGGGGCAGAACTTTTTAAAAACTTTTCTGACCTTCAGTTACAGTAGATATTGCTAAATTGCAAGCGGGGATTCACACTTAACTGATGAGCACAGCAGCCTGAAAGATACAAATTGGGTAATACTGGGTCATAGCCTTCCTTCAGCTGACTTTCACCCTTGCCCGCTATTACAGTCCCTCCTCCTTGCGAGGAGCTCCTACCTCCCTCCCACCCCAGCCCTACCCCATCCCAATGAATTTCTAGGCATTCCCTAGGGCAGTCTTGAATATATCCAAGAACTGCTGCCTCCACTTGGCGAGGATCTGCCCGACATCTCTGCCACCCAGAAGAAGCCGTGGGGCCTCGGAGGTGACAGTACTAGCCTGTGGCCTCTGGAACTGTCAGTCACCACAGCTGCCTTCGCCCTAACTCCTCCTGAGTCACCATCTGTTGAAGGGCTATGAGAGAAATTCCACCAGGGACCTGGGGTTCTGGAGAGATTTAGGTAAAAAGAGCTCTTTGGAGATTTCATTTATTTGCTTGAAAACCTAGTGTTTACACGCACATACACACACACACACACACACACACACACACACACACACCCTGCAAGAATCAGGGCACAGAACTGGGCCAAAGAAAACCATTTCATGAAACAGATGTCCTGTCCTGACCCCCCTTATTCCCAACCTGCCAGTCTGGCTCCCTCTTCCTCAAGTCTAGCTCACTGGAGTTCTTTCCTAGGGGCTCCCTCAATGTGCCAGGGAGAAGGGTTTTATTAGGTTACCCACAGACCCACAGAAATGCCCAGTGGTGTCTGAATTCCAGAGGAGACCACACATGGGTGCTGTTATTTACCCATATTTTACAGGTGAAGACACTGAGGCACAGAGAAGCGAATTAAATTACTGAAGGTCAAACAGACACTAAGGGCAACCTGGCTCGAGGTGTTCTCACTGTTCTCACCCTCTACAATGTTGCAGAGCATGAAGCAGAGCCTCCACTCTGTGCCAGTTTCCCTGGGGTTCCAGAGAGGCCCTGCCCTCAGAGAGCTGGTGTTCAGTCGCTCAGCAGTGTCTGACTCTTTGTGACCCCAGGAACTGCGGCATGCCAGGCTTCCCTGTCTGTCACTGTCTCCCAGAGTTTGCTCAAATTCATGTCCACTGAGCTGGTGATGCTCTCTAACCATCTCATCCTCTGTCGTCCCCTTCTCCTTTTGCCTTCCATCTTTCCCACCATTGGAGTCTTTTCCAGTGAGTCGGCTCTTTACCTCAAGTGGCCAAAGTATTGGAGCTTAAGTTTCAGCATCAGTCCTTCCAAAGAATATTTAAGGTTGATTTCTTTTAGGATGGACTGGTTTGATCTTGCAGTCTAAGGGTCTCTCAAGAGTCTTCGCCAACACCACCGTTCAAAAGCATCAGTTCTTCAGTGCCTTCATTATGCCTCAGCCTTCATTACGATCCAACTCTCACATCCATACATGACTGCTGGAAAAACCATCATTTGGACTGTACAGACTTTTTTCAGCAAAGTGATGTCTCTGCTTTTTAATCCACTATATAGGTTTGTCAGAGACTTTCCTACCTGGTGATTCACAGCCTCAGATAGCTGAGAGAAATTCTAAGAACAATCGCAAGGCATTCTTCAAGTCCCAGGTAAGACCACCTCTTTCAGGTGAGCATCAGCCCGCAGACATGATTGCCGCCTCTTCCATGACATCTTCCTGTAGTCCCCCAGTCAGGACTGGATCTCAGCCCCTTTCCTACTCCCACAGCCCTTCAACTCTAGAGAACAGAGCAGTCTCATTCTCCTGAGAGAGAGCGATCGATGTCAGCATCTCACAGTAGAACATAAGCTCTGTGGAGACAGGACTGGTCTGCTTGCTGTTAATGTCTGACAGCACTCATGGAACTACCTATCTAGACAAGTGTTTCCTTTTCGTCTTTGTTGGACTGTGTTGAGACTTTGCTGGACACATAGTGGGTGTGTAATGACTCCTGATTGGGTGGTGTGCACTGGGGTGGAGGCCTCTCTGCAGAGAGCCCCATACAGTGTTAGGTCAAAGTCTGTGAAATTGCCATTCTAAAGGTTAAGTTATTCAAATATTGACAATTTCATATTAGTCAATTATATCTCAGTGGTAAAGAATCCACCTGCAATGTAGGAGATGCAGGTTCAACCCCTGGGTTGGGAAGATTCCCTGAATAAAGGAATGACAACCCTCTCCAGTATGTTTACTTGGATAATCCCATAGACAGAGGACCCTGGAGGGCTGCAGTCCATGGGGTCTCAAAGAGTCATACATGACTGAGCACACACACACACATATATATACATATGTATATATATTTATATATCCTAACTGGAATAGCCTATAAACCCCAGAAAGTGTTTCCTTGGCAATTTTGAAATCTCCTTTCTTGGATATCTATCTTTTATAATTTAACTATAGTTATTAAATAATATTTTGTAAAAATACCCCCAAAAGTCCAAATTTAGACTATAAATCCTCCACTATCCCAAAGCCCAGACAAGAGTGATGAAATTTGATTCCAACAAGTTTGTTCAGCTGTGAGTTCCGAGGGTCATGTGGACAAGGCCAACTGTTAACAGAAAATAGAAGAAAAATAGGATTTACTCACTTCCTCTTTTTCAAAGAGCCAGCTGAGCAACACCTTCTGGCACCTGTACATTGAGGGTTTCTATGTGCAGTGGATTCACTGTTCTTTACTTTCGTCTTCTGCTCTCTGGCCCCTTTCAGCGGATGGACTCTCCTGCATATTAATCTTTGGGGACCTCACTGACCTCTGGGAGGAATGTCAACAGTGGGAATTCAACCAATAGATGAGAAGTTTCCTCCACTGGCAGCTTTTCTTTGCCTGGTTCAAGCCTCTGGAACTGAAGGCTATAAAGGCAACTGACAATCTAATTTATCCACCATTTCACCTGGAAACAGTATCATTTCTTTGCACTCCCTAGAGACCTTCGCCTGGAAAAAAGGCCCAGGATGCCTGTCAGACCAAATAATGCCTATCATATTTTATTACATAGGATGAAATCTAAAACTTTATACTCCATTAGCAGAAGGTTTCATTTTCACTCCAGGAAGGTAGTTCAACATTATATCTTATCGTGTTCTTTCTTATGTTTTTAATATAAAGGCCTTTAAATTGCCAACTTCCATCCCCCACGCCCACCACCCCAGGCATCCAGAAGCTATATTATCAGATTTTACAGTCTGAGATAATATGCTATTGTAAGAGTGCCAAAATATAAGTGGTGTGTATTTTTTTTAAATAAAACTACAGCCTGATAGAAAGAAGAAGTTTGCTCTCTAGTGGCTGACTTATAAAAGGCTCTGAAAACCACACAATAAAATAGCTGAGAAAAAGAAGAGACTTAGGAGTGATACTTGCGTAACAAGGTCTGAATACTCATTCTGTTTTTATTGATCTTTTTAATTTTTCTTATGATAAAAACTACATCAGAGAGAGTATTCTGTGGATATTTTTTCCTATTAAAATTTTTCATATCATTAAGCTAATTTTAATTCTAAATTCTTAGAGTAACAATTAAGTTTCTAGTGTTTTATTAGCCTGTTGTACCTTTAGAAAGCTTTGTGGGTTGGTTTAATATCATGTAATTAATGTCTATTATAGAAACGTTGCCATAAATATAACATTATTAGAGCTTTTTAAGCCATTTTTAGCTCTTTGTAGGAAGATTATATAAATTCAAGAGGAATAGTATAATTATTAGTATGATGCCAATTAATATCATTTTATTACTCCCTTTTCTATAGCAACTCAATTCATGCAGTTTTATTACAGTATGAATTATAAAGGAAAAAATGTATTCAGTGTGCCCCTCTTTTCAACCCCTGTGCCTAAGTTCACACTATTTTTCTCAACTCTCGGTCAGATAACAGGAGCAAACCACACCATTGGTCCCTAAGTCCCCACTTCTAAAAAAAAGACAAAGTTATCTAGGAAACTTTCTACCTACACAGCAATAAATACGTTAAAGGATTTTCAAACCTGTAAAGATTCCTGGGACTTCCCTGGCAGTCTAGTGGTTAAGACTGTGATCCCAGTGCAAGGGGCTTTAGTTCAATCCCTCGTCAGGAAACTAAGATTACACATGTCCACGTGGCACAGCCAAAAAAAAAAAAAAAGCATAAATATTCTTGTTCTCACTTTACCTGTGAGAAAGGAACCAAACAGCACAAAGAGGCTTAACCTCCTCTGCTGGTCAGGACTACAGTGGACGTACCCGACAGTGAAAAGAGGAAGAGTGTTCTGCAGGTGGAGCAGGCATATGGCAAAACGCAAGGGGTGGCTCAGAAGGGGGATGATGCAGCCTGATATACATTTTTGAAAATCATTCTGGCTGCTGAATGAAGAAAGTCCCACAATAAGAACAGGAGTAGAAACAGGGAAACCTCTTTGGAAATGACTACAGCCATGCTACATAAGAAAAAATGAGTGGCGCCGACAGGGGTGGTGAAGTTGTAAACAGTGAATAGATTTCCAAGGTATTCTGGAGGTAGCTCCAATACTTTGGCCACCTGATGCAAAGAGCCGACTCATTGGAATAGACTCTGATGCTGGGAAAGATTGCAGGCAGGAGGAGAAGGGAACAACAGAGGATGAGATAGTTGGATGGCATCACCAACTCAATGGAAATGAGTTTGAGTGAGCTCCGGGAGATGGTGAACGACAGGGAACCTTGCTGGGCTGCAGTCCATGGGGTTGCAAAGAGTTAGACACGACTGAGTGACTGAACAACAACTGGAGGCAGAGCTAATTGGCCAGAGGTGGGAGTGGGGCATGAATTCAGAATGAAGAATTTACTGGAATTGGAAAGGATGGGAGGGAAACAGGTTGGGGAGGTGAGGGGCACTGAGAACAAATAGTTGTGTTTGAGTTGGTTACGGTTCAGTTTGAGATGCCTATTGAGGAGAGATACCAGGTAACCTCTTGGAGATATCAAGAGTTGTCTACACATCCAGATCTCTTCTTGTTAGAAGTCTGGAGCTTTGGGAAAAGTTGGGACTGGTGATTTATATTTAGAAGTCTTCAGGATACAAATAATATTTAAAGATGAGATCCCCAAAGAGCAAGGTTGGCTAGAGATGAAAGCCTGGACCTGACCCTGGGTCATGGACTCATGAAGTAGGGAAGGGAGGGTTAGCTCAGAAGATTGAGTGGAAATGTCCAGGAGCAGGGAGGACGGCAGAAGAAGATGGGTGAGGCAGCACTGGCGAGAGGTCAGGTACGATGAGGGCATAGACACGACCACTGAGCATGGCAGCACAAGGGTCATGGGTGGCCTTGACAAGAGCCCTTTCAGCAGCATAATGGGGACAGAGCTCCTCTTGTTCTTTCACTTGCCAAACATGGGCCTAAAAAATTCTTTCCCTTAGCAAGCATGCAAGGCGGAAGGGAACTAGCAATGGGTGCAGAGTTCAGGGGAAATTTCTCTGTTGTCTGTGTTGATAGATGGTTAATTAATACTCAGTCTTCGATCTGGATTCATTTTATTTGAATCCTTTTAGAATCAAAATGGGCAAGGAAAGGGATTCTTGGATGTCAGAAATGGACACCCTTTCACAACATAACTCATCTTCCCCACAGATTAGATGATAGAGAGAAATGGTATAAAGGAGAAAATATTAACTCAGGAAGAATCCACTTGACCTAGAGACTGTCAAGGAAGAGAGAAGAAGAAGTAGGGGGAAAGTGCATCTGGGGGACTTCTCTGGCAGTTTAGTGGCTAAGACTCCAATGCAGAGGGCCTGAGTTCGATCCCTGGTTAGGGAACTAGATTCCACATGCCACAACTAAGACCCAACACGCCAAGTAAATAAATAAAAAGAAATAGTTTTTAAAGCATATTGGGGACAAACAAAGATAAAAATAGGAAAAGAAGGAGCTAAGGATGGGCTTTTTCCTAGAGGCATAGCCCGAAGTGAAATTTCAACTACCTGCCAATCTCAGAGGAAACAGAATCAGACAATAAATATGGAAAACATTTCCATGTCAGACTCCATGCCAAGGGTTGGGGAACAAGGAAAGAGAGTAACACATTAAACAGGAGGAAGAAATTGCAAAGTGAACAGGTGGACAGCAGAAGGTGCTTATTTTCTAAAAGGCTCTTAAAAATTTGCATAGCTATTTAAAACACACACCCCAGGCCTCCTGACCAATTAGTTTCTGCACAACCGAATCTCTTGTTAGTTTGTGAGGATGTCCAGGAAAACTCAAATGAGGGACAAAATAGAATTGTGGCCAGTAGAGTCCCTTAAAAAAAAAAAAAAAAACTTGATGTGTTGCTATTTTTAAGAGCTTGAATAAGCACATTTTGAAAATGCAGAAACAAGTTATAACTGAAGGGACAAAACACAGTTGATTCTTCTCTTTCACACTCTTGGGATGAGTCTTTGCTCAACTCACAGTTCACCATATGTCGTTTAATGTCTCACTAATTCTATGATGTGAAAATTACTGGGCTTTAATGCTGGTTTGTGCTAACTTGGCAGACTTTATAGGCCCTCAGCAACACCAGTCAATCTGGTCAAGTAGGGGGAACTTTCAAGTGAAAAGGACTGACCAGAACCCTAAGACAGTCTTGAGATCGCACTATTTCCAACCAAAGCTTCCTACCACCAGGCAACACTGTCCTCCACCACCCTAGCCTCCTCTCACCAGGGTCTCCGCTGTGGGTGTGCCCTAAAGTCCATGGTTGAAAGCACCTCTTCACATGGTATCCATCTGGTATTGAGATGATGGTTCACTGAACTCATTTCTCTGCCACATCAGAATCTCAGCACTGTCACTGTTCAAGTTCCAGCTTGTTTCTCTTTTTCTACCTCCTAACCATCTATTGTTTCACCATTATTTTAAGGACAGAGCACTCTGATTAGAAATGGGGAAGGGGAACACACATCTCAGCTCCCCAGACCAAAGAAACACACTGGCAGTAAGTTGAGGTCCAGTGTGTCTGCCTTCTCCTGCACAAAATCCAGGGATGGCAGTAGGAGGCTTCCTCCTCTAAAAGCAAGGAGGTCATGGGTGTTCACTAGCAATGACATCTGGAAAGAAAATAATGGTTGATTAAATGATGCTAAAATTATCTCATGACTTCTGTCTCTTGTACAGCTCAGAAGGAAAAAAATCAAGAAAAGCATCAATACTAATTGGTGGGCTAACTGCCTAAAATAGATGAGAAATATCTCCTTCTCTGACTTCTGTGCTCCCATCCTTGAAACAACTATTCAAGAGGGATGATCCTCAAATCTTCATCTCCAAAATCAAACTTCAACCAGGATGTTCTGGAGAACTCTTCTGATTTCTTACTAAATTAATTTTAAGAGGATTCCAAGCTTAGGCAGTGCCAAGTCATACCAGAAAGTTATGTTTATGGGTGTTTATTGAGATTTAGTAGGCTAATTCTGGCAAGTTCAAGTAAGTCTCTATGCCATCACAGAAGAGTAAAAAGTTAAAATAGAAGAAACTTCAAAAGGCTGTCAATGATGAAATCATACTACTGAGACTTTATCTGAAAAATATGAAAGAGGGCAGCCCAGTCCAGGGACTAAATATTCCCTATACTTTTAGTAAACATCTGGGATTTGCCTCAACTTTTACACATAATGGTTTCCACTACTACAGATGTTTGCATTTTGAAACAACATTGAGAAGAAACAAACATAAAGAGTGTGGAAATCTAGGAAAAGTAAAGGAAAACAACTTTTGAGGGTCATTCAGATTTCCGAATAGGTATGCATGCTTGAGTGCATTCTAAGTCGCTTTAGCGGTGTCTGACTCTTTGGACCGATGCTATGGACTGAGCCTGCAAAGTTCCTCTGTCCATGGGATTCTCCAGGCAAGAATACTGGAGTGGGTTGCCATGCCCTCCTCCCAACCCAGGGTTCAAACCCACGTCTCCTGCAGCTCCTGCATTGCAGGTGGACTCTTTACCACTGAGCCACCAGGGATGACCTCCGAATAAGTATACACATATGCTTTAAATACAGCACCCCACCTTTCACTGTAGAGTATGTGGATTTGGCCCTTGGTCAGGGAAATAAGAGGAGCAGCTAAGCCCTTGTGCTGCAACTACGGAGAGTCCACATGCCACAACCAAGACCCGAGGCAGCCTAATTAATTAATTAATATAAATAAATAAATATAGCACCCCAAACAGCAGTGAAGCCTCCCTGTCCTATGTGCATGTGTAGAATATTGGTTTATCCCCAAATCATAATAGATTCTTATGGCCATGCATGATTCTGTTTTATCTTACATGAAAAAAGGAACATTAACTATAAGCTAGGGACTAGATCTGGGGGTAATGGAAGTAGGGGAAAACCCACATCTTTTGGCATTTTTTTTTTTTACTGTGATCATTGCTAGGGAAACCATTTCCTATCCATACATGGCACACATTTCCCCTACTTATTATTTTCCTACTTATTATTCTTATTATTCTTATTCCCCTACTTATTATTCTTATTATTTTTAATGTGGTATTTAAAAATTTAAAAACATGAGGACAAGAGCTCAGTAACACATATTCAGAAATACTCAAAGCTCTAAAATAATTGGGAAAAGACTCCTGAGGTTGTCCTAAGAGTTGGGGACCAAGGTGCATTCAGCCAAGAGAGAACCTGCTCCTTATGGTTAGTACTCGCTATCCAATCCAAGGTAGAAGGAATGCCCTGGGGCTTCAGAAAAGGGGCTGCTTCTGTTCCCATGACTCCTCCTCCATCAGGCAAGGATGCTGGAGCTCACAGTTCACAGAATCACACAGAATGTGAGAGCTAGAGGAGTTCTAACCTAATTGAAGTTCCTCTTTTTATATCGAGGAAGCAGAGCGGCTTGTCAAGGTACCCTGGCCGGGTCATGGCTGAACCAAAACCAGGAGTCATTTTCTGACCCCCCAACACAGAAAGAGGAGTTCAGGAAGTGTTGTTGGATGGCTGGAACCAAAAGACTTGTAAAGTCTTAGCATGAAAAACAACTGACAAAGAACAGATATATATGTATGTAAATACATAAACTAATTCACTTGGCTCTACACCCGAAACTAACACAACATTGTAAGTCAACTACACTATATGTCAACTATAAATTTTTTAAAAAAATTTTAAAATCCAAAGCAAAAAAAAATCTCAGAGTGAAATGATAGCTTGAGGTCTTACAAGTTCAACTTTGCCCTGCAGTACAGAAATTCCCCAAAAGTTTCATTTTTATTCACACTATGAACTTGGGTAATTATGACTCCTTCCTTAATCCACCAACAAACATCTACACACAGTTCACTCTGTCTGAGGAAGCAATGGAGGTTAAGGGCAGTGTGGACCTCTATGGCACAGATGTGATCACAATGCTCGTTCAACTCTCAGGAGTGTGCCAAGGCTGCTCCCAAAGCTTTTCTCAGGGCCCTAGAAACTTCCTGGCTGACCATTTTCCTCTTCTTCTCCTATTTTCAGCGCTCTCTCTCTCTCTTACTGTGCCTTTATTGGCTACGCTAACAGCCAAAGAGATATCCTCTAAAGGAAAGAAAATAGAAGAGAAAGGACCAGGAGCAACCAAGAAACAACCAAGAAAAGAACCTAGGCTTTGATGGGATAATATGGTTGATGACAATGGTGGTAAAGGAGAATTTTATACCAATTTGGCTTTCCATCAAGTTGGCTTTCCACTGCTGCAAATCAGTTATGTGAAACAGCTAGGTCAAACTGCAGTTATCTAAACTCCTCTTCTCCCCACTAACAAGAAATCCCTTCGATTGCCTGAAGTTAATTAGAAGCTTGCAAACATTAAATAGATTTCTTTTGTTTGACAGAATTATTGCATTTTCTTCTCCGCAAATGCCTTGATTGAAAATATTTCAGCACAGTGGCATTTATCAGTATGTCAGATGTCCATCAGCCCTAGGAATATAATCCTATTGGTGTTTTGTCTACAGTCCATTAGCTCTATCCTTTCCCATACTCAGTCACTAAGCTATAAAGAAATGCACACACCACAAAATACTATTCTGCCTCCACCTTCTGAAAAAATGTTAATCTAATAATTCTGTTCTGTGGCATATAGGAAACACACACGCACTTGAAAGCAAATATAACTGAAATTTCTCTAGTTTGGATTTTTTCCTTTTATGGTTCCAAACTCAAATATGAGTCAAAGAAACTGCTTCCCGTAATTGTACACCTGATCTCTGGTTAACACAAGGGAGATATAGTGAGTGACAAAAAGAAAGCAAGAAGAGTCTTAGCAAACCAATCTGACTTTCTTTTTTTTTTTTAATTTATTGGGAGTATAGTTGCTTTACAATGTTGTGTTAGTTTCTGCTGCAAAACGAAATGAATCATCTACGTGTATAAAAATATTCCCTCCCTCATGGACCGCCCTCCCATTCCCACTCCCCAACTTTAAACTGTACTTTTCCTCTCCTGTGCTTTTGAGAGAGTAATGCCACCCTTGATATTATCAACTGTTTGTTCCCATTGTATTTCTTGTACAATTTCTAATTCTATGATCAAAAACATATGTTGGTCCTTAGCTACTAAGAAACTAGATATGTCTTTTTCAAACATGGTCAGAATATTGTTTCACATTATGAAATCATTAAAAGATGTGTGATATAAAAAATATGAAGTTTCCTCAAGAACTGTTTTCATAGTATCTTTATTTCTATACAGATATGTACTTTTGAAAATACTTTCTCATGATAATAGCAGCTAATATTTACTGAACACTTATTTTCTGTTGGACATTGTTTTAAGCGTTTTACATAATAACACATTTCATTGTCTTGTCTGCAGTTTAAAGAAGAGAAAAAAAACTGAGACATTTTTTCCTATGTAAATGTTAGCTCTTCTATAAATCAGAAATTATCTCACTTAAGCCTTCACCAGTTTGTAAGAAAAACTAAATCTACAGCTTCCTATCCCTGCCACTGTATTTTATCTGTGAAGAAACCAAAACTCATTCATTTTCTCTCAGAGAATTTTTCATGTTTTCAACTTAATTACTTGGTTGTGAAAATACAAAGTCCCAAGTTTTCAAATATGAAAACCAAATCCCAATTAATATTGGTAACAAAAAAAAGAACAATTTGCAGGTTACAGACTGATTTTCTATTAGTCCTGTATGGCTTAACCATCACCATAAATAAAATATCTGCCTCAAACAAAAAACAAAGAGGATTTATTGAACACAGGTCTTGAGTAAAATACAAACTCTTGAATTTTTGGATTATGAGCAGAGCAATGGCCTGCCATTAAAGAATGAGTCTTCAAAATATTAAGTTGAAAAACAAAATGCATGTATTTACCTACTTTTTCTTTTCTCACTGCAAATTTTTTGTGTGTGACCTTTAACCATAGCTCAAGTGCATCTGTATTTATGTCTGTGTGTGCAGAGAGCTAGAGAAACAAATGGACAGTCAGAATATCAGGATCTTAGAGAGATATCCAGACATTTGTAACTGGAAGTCAGATCTTTTTCTTTTTAACTCAGAGGAATATTTAGGATAATTCTAAATCCATAACGTTTTTTACTTTAAGATGTGCCCCCTAAAATACCTTCTCTATTACTAGAGAAATTAGTGCTATCGACCTAGTTCATCAACTAAAGTTGCTTTGGGACTTCCCTGGTGGTCCAATGGTTGAGAATCTGCCTGTCAATGCAGGGGACACGAGATTTAGCCCTGATCCAGGAAGATCCCACATGCCTTGGGACAACTAAACCTGTGAACCACAAATATTGAGCCCGTGCTCTAGAGCCTGTGCTCCAAAACAAGAGAAGCCACCGCAATGAGAAACCTGCACACTTCAACGGAGAGTAGCCCCCACTCACTGCAGCTAGAGAAAGCCCCTGTGCAGCAACGAAGACCCAGCACAGCCAAAAAAATTAAAATTAATTAATTAATTTTTTAAAGTAAAGTTGCTTAAATATATTAATTTAGTCACGTTGTCAAGTTGCAGAAGTGCAAGGACACATCCTATTTATCCTTGCCTCTCCTATAACTCATAGCATTACACCATGACTTGGGGGAATCACAAAACCGGAAAATGGGATCCCTGAGTTCTTGCCATTGGTTCTCCAACTGGCTAGGCGGGCTATGAGCCCCTACTCTAACCCAGACTACAGCATCCTCTAAAGCTGAAGACATTATCTTGACACATAGTGAGGTTGTTGTTGTTCAGTCGCTAAGTCATGTCCAACTCTTTGCAACCCCATGGACTGCAGCATGCCAGGCTTCTCTGTCCTTCACCATCTTCCAGAGTCTGCTCAAACTCATGTACATTGAGTCGGTAATGCCATCCAACCAACTCATCTTCTCTCATCCCCTTTCCCTCCTGCCTTCAATCTTTCCCAGCATCAGTGTCTTTTCCTTAGTGAGGACAGAGCACCTATTCATCAGCGAAAATAACAAGTTATGATTCTAACCGATAATCACAAATATTTCTCCAAACTGGAATCTGAGGTGATGTATCATTTATATTCCAATACTCATTAATGATAGCACAAAGTCTGCATCATCATTCAGAATATGTTCAGGCATTTTGGAAAGTACTCAACTGGCCACTTGCAGGTAACTGTTCTTATTTATGCTGCTAATTCACTTCAGTCGTGTCCGACTCTGTGTGACCCCATAGACAGCAGCCCAACAGGCTCCCCCGTCCCTGGGATTCTCCAGGCAAGAACACTGGAGTGGGTTGCCATTTCCTTCTCCAATGCATGAAAGTGAAAAGTGAAAGTGAAGTCTCTCAGTCGTGTCCGACTCTTAGAGACCCCATAGACTGCGGCCCACCAGGCTCCTCCAGCCATGGGATTTTCCAGGCAGGAGTACTGGAGTGGGGTACCGTTGCCTTCTTCAGTCCTTATTTATACATAGGGACAAAAGCTAATATTCTCAGTAAACTCCTTTCTTACTAGCAAGCTTGCAAGAAGAGACCTCTGTTTTACTAAACAAGAAATTAAACATCAGAGAAGTTAGATAATTTGCTCAAGCTCACATAGCTAGCAAGTGGAAGAGCCAGAATCTAACCCAAGACTGATAGGTTTCTTGGATACCAACTTGTTTCTACTATATTTGGCCATCTCAACCCTCTATATTAAAGCATGTATTAAGGTAATACAACTCCTCAAGGGTAGAAAATGAGTCCTAGTCATCTTTTTCTTGCTAGCACCAACAGATAAATCTACTGAATGAAGGAATTCATGCTCAAAAACATGCAGTTTCCCAGCCCTCATTAGGAATGTGCCCTGGACTGTGTTTGCTTCTCAGGGCAGTTGGACAAGACTCCATCCATAAGCAGCCTTATTTGTTACCGATGCACCCCACTTTGTCTATGAATGTTATCATTGTCTCTATGTAATGTTGTGGGAAGGATTGGGAAGCAGTGCATAACTTGCCAGCATGAGCAAGAGAAAATTATATGTTCATTGCAGTCAGGCTGGGCTGGGAAGAAAAGAAAACTTGAAGTTTGAAAGTCACAGCCTAGCCACAGTTGGAGTGGAAACCACAAGAACCAATGGACACTATGGCAATGAACTTCCTGAATCAGGAATGGAGGGAGAGTTTCTTGGCAAGGGAAACAGAAGAAGTCCTGTACCCAAAGCAAAGAAGGAGAAAATAGCACACTGAATCATTCATCAGAGCAGTGGGTGGGGTCGAGGGAGAGCTAGAGGGTAGGGGGCAGGGAGGTGTGTGATATGAGCTCCCGAGGAGTAAGACTCAGACTGATTTTGCTTAAGGAGTGTAGAAATGCAAAGGAATCTTAGGAAAAGCTCCCAGCCCCTATACCACTCATAATGGCAATAGTTGCTATTTATTATGTATTATATACCAGCCGTTCTACATACATGTATAATTTCATTTTTAGAATCTCACACCGCTCTCTAAAATGTATGCATTGTTCTTATTTACACAGCAGAAAACTGAATCTCAAAGGAGTTAAGTAACTCGTCCAATGTCCTACACTTGGTCAGCAACGAATAGCCAGGACTCAATCTCAAGCTGCCCAACTCTAAAGATCACATTTTTCCCATCATGCTTTGCTGCCTCCATCCACCCAAGCTCCATTTGAGAGGCAGAGTCTCCTTCATCTTTCATAGCAAACATCTTCTGTGAAAAAGAGTGGGGCAAAGATTTATCTAACTCCCAAAGCCCTGTTACAGCTTAATGAATCAACGGTGGCAGAGCACTTTGAAAATGCCAATGAAGCTCCATGAATGCCTGGGGCTTTGCTGGGGCCTAGAAGCCCTGAGATATGAGGTGCCACAGAGCTTATATGTCATACAACCATCACTAAGCAAGATTCCAGGAGCAGAATAGAGCCCTTCTCTTGGGAGGAGCTTTCAGAACCCTGGGCTGATGGGGTGGTAGGAAGACATCTCACACAGTGTGTGCATGCTTAGTCACCTTAGTTTTGGTTGACTCTTTGTAACCCTATGGAGCGTAACTTTCCAGGTTCCTCTGTCCATGGGATTCTCCAGGCAAGAATACTGGAGTGGGTCGTCATGCCCTCCTCCAAGACATCTTCCCCACCCAGGGACTGAACCTGCGTCTCTTATGTCTATCGCATTTGCAGGCGGGTTCTTTACACTAGCGCTACCTGGGAAGCCTCTCACAACAGAGCTGTCTCCAATTAAAGCTTCTACTCAACAAAGGGGGAGAAACAGAATTTAAGCTTCCAGAAGTACCTCAATAAATTTTTATAAAACACGCTGAGCAGAAAAAATGGGATAAAAGAAAACTTGTTTTTTTAGAAGAGTCATGAGTTGCCTTGCAAGGATTTGCATGGCATTAACTGAGTCTCAGGAAGCCTGGGGTGAGGAGGGTGAGGAGAAAAACCCTGAAATTTCCCAGATAAATACTGACGAACAATTAAAAGCTACTACCACTGGCTGGATCACTGAGCCACCAGCTTTTTACAGAGCTATAACTTGATCACGAACCTCAGAAAGCCATCCAGAGAAAAGACTGCTTAAGACAGCAGAGATAGCAGCATTTTCTTTTTTAGTTTGTTCTTTGTTTTGTTTTGTTTTGTTGTAGTTCTGAGACAAACCCCACAGTCAGATTGACTGAGCAGCATATAGCTGATTATATGTATGGGAGAAGGCAGAGTTTTGATACTAGAAGATACTAGTATTGATACTAGAGGACAGAAAAGCTTAGAAGACAAACAGTTATGGCTACTTGGTTCTTCTTTGTCAATTCTAATCTCGCTTCATGTTTATATCACAGCACAGTTCATGATGGCATGATTTCCCAACCTCCGTCTCTCGTCTACTTTGCTTCTCCCCTGCTCTACTACCTTCCCAAGACCACATGGGTGTCTCAGGTAGCTTTCACTGTGTTACGAAACACTGCAGATCTTAGCAACCTAACACAGCAATCACTCATGTAGTTCACAGTTCTGTAAATTAGTCAGCCATTTGGGCTGGGCTCAGCTGTGTTGTCTTTCTGTTCTTGTCTGAGCTCACTCGTGCTGCTTCCTAGCTAGGTGACTCATTCTGAGGTTGACTGGCTATTAGCTGAGGCCATGGGGACAACTAGGCCACCATCAGCCAGCAGGTTAGCCTTGGCTTGTTCTTAGGGAGCTTGGCAGGGTTCCAGAGTTAGAGCAGAAGGGTGCATGGCCTCTTGAGGCCTAAGCTCAAAATGAACAGAATCCACTTCCCTCAAATTCTGTTGGCCAAACAAGTCACAAGTTCAACTGAATTCCAGGCCCAGGGAAACAGACACCATTTCTGAATGGGAAGAACTGCACAGATACATTTCAAAGGGTCATGGGTTTACAGAGGGACATAATCATTCCCCTTTCTGAAAAATATCTAATGTATCTGTGTTTAGGGGAAAGGATCACTATTCCTTTGCTTCTCCTTCCCTTTTCTCTGCTTTCCTTTCCCCCTTTTTAGTCAATGCCTCACTCAATCTCTATGGGTTTTTACTTCTTCTCTCTGCCACAATCTCTTCTGAGATGATCTGGTCAATAAGATTTTATACAGCTATCTCCCTCTCTGTTTAGCTTTTTTTGGTAATGTCAAATATCTTGCCAACACAAGACAAATAACATTAGGAAAATAGCAGATTTCCAGAGCCTGAAGAATTTAGTTTGTATTTTTTTTTCTCTAAATTAACAATACACTTTGCACATAGTCCAAAACCCAAACCACTCTCATATTCTTGGCATACTATTTGCTCTCAATAGCTCCAAGCTTCCTCTTAAATCCTCTGTAATACTGCTGGAAATCATTAAGCAATGAGTCATGGAAGCTCTCTGATGGCCTTCAATAATGATTTTACCATCCACACCAGAGTGGTTTTTTTTAAGCTCCGTTTAACCAATTTAGTCCATTGCTGAGATTTCTTCTTGGGAGGATCCCAATTTTTCCTTTTTTCCAGGAGGAGCCTTAGGGTCACTGAGCCCCTGGCACTCAAGGTGCTATAGGGGCCAGCTGGTACAGTCTGATAAACCAAGGTGCCTCCTGAAAAAGAGTACTCATTGCTGCTGCTTCTGCCCTTTCTCACATTCTGGAATTTGTTCTGAGATCTCCTGAGCCTCTCCTTTGACATATCTCCTGTTCGCAGAGTTTCAAGAAAGGAGATCATCCTCAGGTCAAGAGCTGGAGTTTGTGCTGGAGAATTGAGCTTCTTAAACCTTCATGTCTATGGGCATCTACACGCATAATAGACACCGAGAATGCACTAACATCAAGCTGCATAATTCAAATATCAGTATAAGTCTGAAAAGACTCACCATATTTCTTTGCAAATTCTCAGTGTATCTTCATATTCTTTACCAGTTGTTATCATCTTCCTTTTCGTCCCAGGGACAGAGAGAGCCCTACCCCAGCTACAGATGGTTCAGATCCATCTCACCAAGTCTTTCCATAGCCCCATTTACCATGCAAATATCCCACCATTAGTATTCTCTCTTATTTTCATTTCAATCTCTTCTCCGTTGTATCCATGCCCTCAGCCTCCGGACATGACCAAATCCATGACCTCAGCCTGCAGACATATCAAGGGTTCCTATCCCCCAAATAAACTTTCTCTCCCTCCACCTGCTGCCCTTTTCCTGCTGCCTGTCTACTCTTCACACTTCCACTTCTTCATCTCCTACCCACAGCTCAACCCACTGCAATTTGTCATCAGCCCCCATCTCTACACTGAGTTAGCAATGGACAAATCAAATGGCTTTTGCTCCACCCCTTTTCTACTTGTCTTCTCAGAAGCATTTGACTCTCTTGATAACTGCCTCCTTCCTTAAACTCTTTCTATGACTTTTCAGAGAGTTACCTTCTCCTAAATCTCTTATTTCTCTGTCTGCTCTTTTCTAATTTCTGTCAGACACTCCCCTTCTTCCACTTCATCCTTACATTTTGACCCTCTTTCCCTCTCTCTAAACTCTCCCTAGGTAAGATTGCCTTCCCCTGTCTATCTTAATGGACATCTCTCACTAGATGTGCTGCAGCCTCTTAGATACTTCCCAACCCAGATTCATTTCTGCCTGCCCACAACTTCCTTACCAAACTTGCTCCCCTTTCTGCATTCTTTGACTCAGTTAATGGAAATACCACTGATTATCTCCCCAATATTCAGTCTAACTTTTATAGTAATAGTTTTACTTGGGCACATGGCTATCCAGCTAAAGACTACATTTCCCAGCCTCCCTTACAAGTAGGTGAGGTCATATAACTAGGCCATGGCAAACAGATTGTGAGCCTAAGTAGTGCAACCTTCTGAGTCATGCCTTATTAACCAGTGTGGATATTGTTGTCTACAAATGAAAAACACTGAGTAATAGAGTAATGAATGCCAAAAATAAAGTTTGTGAGTTTGGTTCTCAATCATCCAATGCACCCCAATGTCCTTTATTTCAATTCTGTGGGCCCCACTCTTCCCTGTCTGTGTCTTAATTTTTACTTGAGAGACCTGGCAAGACTATAAATTCAAACTATGTTGTAATTCAGCAACTCACAGGATTAGATTCTGAATATGATTTTCAGCTACAGAAGTCCTTTGCTATTAAATATTACAAAAATTCTTCAAGACAATCTTAGAAATTTCTTAGTCTTCTGATCACTCACTGAGCTGAGAATTTAAAACTTGAAACTGTTGTTTTCTTTATGTTTTTCAGGGTACTTTGGAGCAATAAGACAAACCCACAGATCTTAGATTCTTCATGTGGCCCCCACAGTGATTTCTTGCAACAGCCACTCACATTCAAAGACTTGCATGGGTGACCACTTACGTAATTCTTCCCCTACCTTACAGGTAATAAGAGTTGAAAAACTTTCATCTTTAATAATAACTGCTTCTTATTGCCTTCAAAATCCAACCCAAACATGTATCCAATCCTAGCTTCTGATTCCTTAAGGATCTGTTTAGAATGAATGTGTTTAATATTTAAAAATGATGCTATGGACATTTGGATATTAAAGGATTAAACTAAGGTAGAGAGTTCTAGTTCTGTCTTCCCTCTTAGTAACAGAGCCCTAATTTTATTTAGGATGGCAAGACAGCCAACCTAAAAGTCACATTTCCCAGGATTTCTGGCAGCTGGCTATGGTCACATGTCTGGCTAGTAAGACAAAGTAGAGGAATTATTTAAGACTTCTGGGTAGCTTGCTTCAAGGGAACTGTCTCAGCAAAGCTGTTTGTCCTTCTGTCTCTCCTCTTGTTTCTGGCCTGCATCACAGATAAGACACATTGCCTTGCAACAACCATCTTAGATTATGACATGAGCTTGAGAATGAAAATGTTGGACTAGAAGTATGGGACAGAAAGATACAAGATGTCTATGTTTCTGATGCTTGCAGCATCTAGCTGCCTACTTTCAGATTTCACTTACATTGGAGAGAAATAAAATCCTCACTTGTGAATCCTCTGTTATTTGGGGTTTTACTGTTATATGCAGCCTAACCTAATTCCAGCTGATACAGACAATGCTTCAAGGACCAAAAAAAATTTAAAGGAAGAGAGAGCCTCAGTAATAAACGAGTGCAGGACAAACAGCTGAGTGATTCCAACCCAAGAATGTCTCTCACCTAAGGAATGATTTTCATTGCAAACTTTTTCAATAACCCTGGGAAGTGACTCAATTATATTATCCTCATCTTTCATTGAGATAACCCAGCCTATGAAAATTTAAAGGACCACGCTAGAATTTTGAGCCTACATGGCAGAAAGATGACCAAAATTCAGAGTATATTTGCCTATATGTGTGGTTCCTATGGTCAACCAATGAAAACAGCAAAAACATGAGAAGGCCATAACAGGATTAGCCAACCCTCCCCTCCTACAAGATAGGGTGAGTTTGGATGATTGATCACCTGATCCCTTTTAGATAAGCAATATTCCATGAGGGCTTGTCAGGCCAAGTCCCTCTATGGATCATAAAAAGAAGGGAGTCTTGGAGTCATATTTAGTCTTCTTCTGACCTTCCTGAGAAACTCTGGTAGCACTTCTGTTCAACAGGTATTCTGGATCTCAGTGTGACCATGGGAGTCTGAAAGAAAGGGTGTGGATCAACTCAACTATAGGTTTTAACCTTTCCTTTGTCTTTACAAATGTATGTTACTGAAGTATAGTTGATTTACAATGTTGTGTTAGTTCCTAGTGTACAGCAAAGCGATTCAGCTTTACATATTTATATATATTCTTTTTCACATTCTTTTCCATTATGGTTTACTACACAATAGTAAATACAGTAATGGGCTTCCCTGGCAGCTCATGCAGGAGACAAGGGTTCGATCCCTGAGTTGGCAAGATCCTCTGAAAAAGGAAATGGCAACCCGCTCTAGTATTCTTGCCTGGAGAATCCCATGGACAGAGGAGCATGGCAGGCTACAATCCATGAGGTCACAAAGAGTTGGACATGACTGAGCAACTAAGTACACATAAATATATTCATAATTCCCTGTGCTATACCGTGGGACTTTGTTGTCTATCCATTCTATCTGTATATGCTAATTGCAAATTCCTAATCCATTCCTCCCCCAGCTTCTCTCTCCCTTGGCAACCAGTCTGTTCTCTAGGTCTGTCTGTTTCTGTTTTGTGAAGTGAAGTGAAGTGAAAGTTGCTCAGTCATGTCTGACTCTTTGTGACCCCATGGACTATACAGTCCACGAAATTCTCTAGTCCAGAATACTGGAGTGGGTAGCCTTTCCCTTCTCCCGGGGATCTTCCCAACCCAGGGATTGAAGATAAGTTCATTTGTATTATATTTTAGATGTCATATATAGATGATATTATACAGTATTCATCTTCCTCTTTCTGACTTACTTGATTTTAGTATGATACTCTCTAGGTCCATCCATGTTGCTGCAAATGGCATTATTCCATTCATTTTTATGGCTGAATAGTACTCATTGTGTATATATATACAATATATATTTTTTAAAGATGTGGTATATATATATCTTCTTTATCCATTCATCTGTTGATGGACATTTAGGTCATTTCCCTATCTTGGCTATTTTAAATAGAGCAGCTATCAACATAGGGGCCCATATATGTTTTCAAACTATAGTTTTGCCCAGATATGTGCCCAGGAGTGGGATTGCTGGGTCAGGTTTTAACCCTTTTCTAGGAGAGGCTTTTATTCATTTTCCCCCATATCTGGATGAGCTAGGGATAATATATAAAAAGATTTTGCCTTACAAATTAGTGATAAATATAACTAGGCCAACTAAGGGTTCCTGAAATTGAAATCAACAAACCAAGATTAGGTTGATGCTTCCGTGGCTTTCCAGGTAGCACTAGTGGTAAAAAAAAAAATTCGCCTACCAATGCAAGAGATGCAAGAGATGCAGGTTTGATCCCTGAGTTAGGAAGATCTGTTGCAGTAGGAAATGGCAACCTCCTCCAGTAATCTTGCCTGGAGAATTCCATGGACAGAAGAGCCTGGCGGGCTACAGTCCATAGGGAAGTCCGACAAAAAGTTGGACACACGGAGCATGCACACACACTTCCACGGCTATGATGAAAATGGAATGCATTTTTCAGATGCAGGCAAAGCCAGCTTTTACAGTCTGGTTCATCCACCTGGGTGAATATAAGGATTCAGCATCCCCTGCTGATTTAGAAGGTTTGATATGTTCAGTTTTGCATATTTTAGAATACATTTGGACACTGCAAATCCTAAAGGAATAGGCCTTAGTGAATAATAGAAAACATCAAACAAACAAATGCTGCTTTCAAGATGTATATGTCAACAAGTCATTTGATCATAAACTTCCTGTTAGAAACCAGCTTCCTGCCATTTCACAGAGAATTCAGGCTTCTTTCCGGCAATTCCAAAGCAAAATCTTCCACAAGGAGATCAGGGAAACCCCAGGAAGGGAGTCAAGGTTCTAGGAACAATGGATTGTCGAAGATTCTAATGTCAGGTTTTCAGATCCTACTGGGGAGTCTTATTCAGAACATTGGCACATTCTTCAGAGGGGTCCAAAAATGACCAACCCAGAACTGTGAGTTGAGGGCTGTGTGTTGCCATGAAATAGTCTTTCTAGAGAACAAAATCTTTGGAGCTATTAAACTGATTTGAAAGCAAAGTCTTCAGCAGTCAACTCACTAGTAATAAGAGACTCTGCATCAGTCTTCTTCAAGCCCTGAGCTTCCCACTCATCAGTCTATTTGTGGTTTCCTAATTGCACTGTGCTTGCTGGAGACCTGCTCCTTTTGCCTGTGATATCCTGCACTCACCCTTTCTTTTTTTTTAACATGTAAAATTTTTCTGATTTATTTTATTTCTTATTTTTGGCTGTGCTGGCTATTCATTGCTGCAGGCGGGCTTTCTCTAGTTTCAGTGAGCAGGGCCTACCCC
Source organism: Ovis aries (assembly GCF_016772045.2). Classification (NCBI taxonomy): domain Eukaryota; kingdom Metazoa; phylum Chordata; class Mammalia; order Artiodactyla; family Bovidae; genus Ovis; species Ovis aries. The sequence continues at coordinate 49,517,218 of NC_056061.1, forward strand.
CCAGTGGCAGTGTGCAGGCTTCTCGTTGTTGCAGAGCTTGGACTCTGGATCGTGGGCTCAGTAGTTGTGATATAAGGACTTAGTTGCTCCTCAGCATGTGGGATCCTCTCAGACCAGGCATCAAACCCATGTCCCCTCCATTGGCAGGCAGATTCTTAATCACTGGACCACCAGGAAAGTCCTCATTCTTTCTCTACCTGGTTACTACCCACTCAGCAAGTAACTCCCTGCTTCAGGGGTCACTTCCTTCAGAAATGTTCTTCAGCCACCTTAGCAGCAGGCAATGAGCTTCATCTGAGCCCCCTACACCCCAGGTATACCTTTCACCATAGTATTATCACACTGTATTATAATTTTCACATTATTTGAAGGCAGGTTCTGTTTTCTTTTTTATTCTGTGCTATCAGAGTGCCTAGCATAGTGCCAAGCCTGTAATAAGTCCTCAAAATCTGTCAAGTAAACAAATTAACCAATTACCAGTGGTAGGAGCACAGTACACCATAGTATGACCAGCATTGGAAGTAGCATCAAAAAACCTGCTTCCAAAGCATGGCTCCATCACTTATTCAACAGATTAAAGTCTCCTAAATTCATGTCAACTACAAACTTGCACTTGCCAAGAGCATTGCCAACAACTGAACAACAGAGGCTTTTGCTTTCTGTCTTTACAGAGATTGAACCCCTTGCTGCTATAGCTGTTAATCTCCAACAACCCCTGAGGGAATTCAGGGTGGAGTGAGGTACTCTGTGCTCCAGGGAATCTGGTGGGACAGGTCTTTAGGTAGTTGGATATTTTTAGAAACAGATTTTATGACCTTCTTGGCCTTTTGGCTAAGATCAAGTTGTGGCTCAGATGGAAAGCATCTGTCTACAGTGTGGGAGACCTGGGTTCGATCCCTAGGTCAGGAAGTTCTCTGGAGAAGGAAATGGCAACCTACTCCAGTACTCTTGCCTAGAAAATCCCATGGACAGAGGAGCCTGGTGTCCATGGGGTTGCGAAGAGTTGGACACGACTAAGCGACTTTACTTTTTTTTTTATGACCTCAGTCCTTGCATCTCCTCATATCTAGAGAAGCACTAAATCCCTTCATGGTGACATCAGATCCTTATGACCAGCAAAAAACCTTTTGTAAAATGAGTGCTTTAATGGTGTTGAACTCCCCCTTCACCAAAACCTTATATTTTGACCTTACCCCACTGCACTTTGGAGCAATCTCTCAGAGCTAACTGAGGGGCTGCCTCCTGGGCTGCAGTTCTCATTTTGACCCAAATAAAACTTAACTAGCAACTCAAGGGTTGTGCATTGTTTTTAGTTGATACTCAGTTGCTCCACTTGTATAAGGAGAGTTGTAAGCCCTGGTCCATTCAATGGCTGAAGGATTAAATAAGATAATACGGGTAAAAACACTGTGCTAGATTTCTAGTAGCCACTTACAAGATGTTATTTAAATGCTCTTTGAGCATTTGTATTAACAGTAATGTACAATTTGTACTATCTGCTTTGGAAAAGGACTTATAGCATCATAGATAACAGGAGATGCATACTTCTTATGCTAAACTTGGCTCAGTCTAAAGGAAATTATTCTTCAGCTATTTCACTTTGTTATCAGCTGGGATACCCACTTCACTCCACTGACTGCCCGTGTTAATATTTTTCACCCATAACTACAATCCCCAAAGGATGGGCAGTCTCAGAGTCCTCATTTCTAAAACAGGGAGTCAAATTAGACGTCATTTATCTGCCTTTGACTGATGAAGTGTCCTCTGGGTTAAGTTCTTTATGTGTCCTCTGCTATATTCCCAAAGCCTAGAACAATGTGTGGCATATAGCATACCCTCAATAAACATTGATTGAATCAGTTCCGTTCAGTTCAGTCACTCAGTTGTGTCTGACTTTTTGCAACCCCATGGACTGAAGCACGGAGGTTTCCCTGTCCTTTACCATCTCCCAGAGCTTGCTCAAACTCATGTCCATCAAGTCGGTGATGCCATCCAACCATCCCATGCTCTGTCATCCCCTACTCCTGCCCTAAATCTTTCCCAGCATCAAGGTCTTTTCTAATGAGTCAGTTCTTCACATCAGGTGGCCAAAGTATTGGAGTTTCAGCTTCAGCATCAGTCCTTCCAATGAATAATCAGGACTGATTTCTTTTAGAATTGACTAGTTGGATCTCCTTACAGTCCAAGGGACTCTCAAGAGTCTTCTCCAACACCATAGTTCAAAAGCATCAATTCTTCAGCGCTCAGCTTTCATTACAGTCCAACTCTCACATACATACATGACTACTGGAAAAACCATAACTTTGACTAGATGGACCTTTGTCGGCAAAGTCATGTCTCTGCTTTTTAACCTGCTGTCTAGATTAGTCATGGCTTTTCTTCAAAGGAGCATCTTTTAATTTCATGGCTACAGTTACCATCTGCAGTAATTTTGGAGTCCAAGAGAATAAAGTCAGCCACTGTTTCCACTGTTTCCCCATCTATTTCCCATGAAGTGATGGGACCAGATGCCATGATCTTAGTTTTCTGAATGTTGAGCTTTAAGCCAACTTTTTCACTCTCCTCTTTCACTTTTATCAACAGGCTCTTTAGTTCTTCTTCACTTTCTGCTGTAAGGATGGTGTCATCTTCATATCTGAGGTTATTGATATTTCTCCCGGCAATCTTGATTCCAGCTTGTGCTTCTTCCAGCCCAGCGTTTCTTATGATGTACTCTGCATAAAAGTTAAATAAGCAGGGTGACAATATACAGCCTTGATGTACTCCTTTTCCTATTTGGAACCAGTCTGTTGTTCCATGTCCAGTTCTAACTGTTGCTTCCTGACCTGCATACAGATTTCTCAAGAGGCAGGTCAGATGATCTGGTATTCCCATCTCTTTCAGAATTGTCCACAGTTTATTGTGATCCACACAGTCAAAGGCTTTGACATAATCAATAAAGCAGAAATAGATGTTTTTCTGGAACCCTCTTGCTTTTTTGATGATCCAGCAGATGTTGGCAATTTGATCTCTGGTTCCTCTGCTTTTTCTAAAACCAGCTTGAACATCTGGAAGTTCACAGTTCACATATTGCTGAAGCCTGGCTTGAAGAATTTTGAGCATCACTTTACTAGCATGTGAGATGAGTGCAATTGTGCAGTAGTTTGAGCATTCTTTGGCATAGCCTTTCTTTGGGATTAGATTGAAAACTGACCTTTTCCAGTCCTGTGGCTACTGCTGAGGTTTCAAATTTGCTGACATATTGAGTGCAGCACTTTCACAGCATCATCTTTTAGGATTTGAAATAGCTCAACTGGAATTCCATCACCTCTACTAGCTTTGTTCATAGTGATACTTCTTAAGGCCCACTTGACTTCACATTCCAGGATGTCTGGCTCTAGGTGAGTGGTCACACCTTCGTGATTATCTGGGTCATAAAGATCTTTTTTGTATGGTTCTTCTTGTATTCTTGCCACCTCTTCTTAATATCTTCTGCTTCTGTTTCAAAGGCAAAAATACATCCATGAATAGGTGAATTAATGATACTTAGAATAAACTAATGAACATATTTTTCATGAGCATCTTCCATGAATATTTTATGCCCCTCTGGAATAAATCATTTGCTGAGTATATTTTAAATAAGAATCCTATAGTAATAGTTCTTCAAAAGCAGCAGCAGCAGCTATTCCACTTGTGCTGCTGAGCAGGGACAAAAATGGTAGTCAGGCTAAAAAAAAACAAGAGCATATTGAGGGTCTTCTCAGCAGTGGACACCACCGATGCTGCCAAATTGTAGAAGTAAGTGGACACCTGTCCCTTTGACCTCATCTAACCACTTCCACAGAAGAGCCAACAGCCATAATCTGTGTATGGTGTAGTGTTTATGATAGTGAAGCAGTTGAGGACCACCCTACATTATCTGCTTATAAAAGACAATCCAACAGGCCTCTCTGTGCTAATGTGTTGCTTGCTCCATAAAACATCTCATATATGAGAACAAAGGAAAAATCCCAAGTCTCCCACAGAAGGCAGGAGCTAAAGGAAGCTGGACTTCTTATTTCTTATCTCTTCTCTCCCCTTCCCTTCCTTTCCCTTCCCTTCTCTTCCCTTCGGGTAGGAGGAAATTTTGACCTGTGGGGAGAAGTTGGTCTCTGCCTCCACTTGCCAGGGTATTCTTCAATCTCAACCTTGCTCTTTTCGAGTCTTTTCTCTTTTGTGTTTGTCAATCCCCAACAAATGAGTTTTAATACAATTGAATAATGTTGCCCAATGTAATTTTCCTTAATCCTGTATAGTTGAGATAGGAGCTCTGTATCGAAGAAGCAAATGAGCACAGCCCTGGGCCTCTACTGCATACCCAACCTCATATTAGACTCTGCATCCACTTCCTCTCCACCTAGGAGGGGCAGGAGCTGAGTGATTGTGTTGGAGGTACAAAGTGCTTTTCGGCACAAAGCTTGTATGAAAGACCCAAGTCCAAAGTCATTAACTCTGTTGGCTCCTTTTCCTCTGCTAAAACCTTGTAAAAGGCATTCATGCTATCTGAGTCATGAACCTACTCCTGTGTACCAATTCATTTCACCGAATGAGTCCTAATCACTTAGATTCTGAAGAGTGTAGTCAAGTTGTTAGATCTGACTAATGAACCTTTCCAACACATACACCATTTACTGTAAGCAATACTAGACCCACACAGCTAAATTACATGTCATTTAATCTCCAAAAAAAGCAGGGAGCTTAAATAGTGGGATTCAGCTCTGAATCAGTCACTTAACAGGTTTACCCTGTAATCTTGGTGTTTAGTTAACATTCAGGAAAGAGCAGAGCCATGCAAGTCATTCAAGACTGCCCAGTAGGTTGGAAATTGGTAGGTGTGAACACAGAGTACATGATTTTCACAACTTTGAATGAAGTCGTTCATATTTTGGCAATGTTGTGACCACTGTGAATAAATAGAATGGCTCATCTAGTGGTTTCTCAGCTACCAAGAATATAGGCAAAATTCTGCCTTCATTTTTAAAATGCTTCAAGGTCATGCTATAGGAATGAAATTCACCCTCACTTGAGTGCAAAGTCATGGACCAGGCACAGTGGGGCATACAAGATTGGGTCTATTGTGGTTCCTTCCCCCTGGAGTCCACATTCAAGCGGGAGATGAACATTATACAAGGCATAATGGGGTGAGTGTCTTCTAAAGAAAGAGTTCCTTCTGTAGAAGGTGGGAGGAAGGAGACCATAATTCTAACTTGCTGATCAAGGGAAGATGACAAAGAGGAAGTGGACCTAAAGGATGAAGGAAATTTCAGTTGGAGGAGAATGAGGATGATGGCATTCCAGAAAGATGGAATACCAGGAACAATGGCATGGAGGCATGAAACCATTACAAGCGCTAGAACTATATAATTATATCAACTCCTAAATCTTACTTACATGTCCTGCCTACACTGTGCTCAAAGCATAGAGGCCTTGAAAAAAAGAAACCTAGTACTGCCTCTTCTTCTGTGCTCTAAAGATACATGAAGACTCCCAAGCATCTTTTATCACAGTTATAGTCAGAAGAAACTAAACAGTATCTTCATCATTCTATACCCAGACCGTAATAATAGCTCCTTATTGATCTTCTGGCCATGGGCTCTGTTTCTAGTCCATTCTGTTCACTGAGGCTTCATGAACCTTCCTATAAGATGCATTTCTTCAGGTAAGAAGAACTCATGGAGTGGAAGAACTTATAGTCCTCTTCCAGAGCATCCTAATATTCACAAGATAAAGTTGAAACTCCTCAGCCTGGACCTCAGATCCCTCCTTGATCTGGTTTCAGTCACTCATTCCATCTTAAACTTCTGCTCCTCCTCATCGTGCAAACCAGGAAGGCATCTTATCACTAGGAAGCTACACAGAATTCAGGATGTAGAAAGAAGACAACTCTGTTGGGATTGATCGGAGACAAGGAAAAGAGCAAGACTCTGAATGGTGTGCCAGAGAGAGAGGCTTGCTAGCAAAGAGCTGGTGAGAGAAAAGACTTTTGTTTTTCTCAGTGAAAACTGCATTTCAAATTTGAACTTTAAAAATAAAAATAAAGTCTTAATGAGATTTTAATTCTCATCATATTTGGTCTAGTGAACCTCCTCCACAACTATTTAAGATGATCATTTATTTATTTGCTCAGCAAACACTGACTGAGTGCCCATACTATGCCAGGCACTGTTCTAAGTTCATGATGTTAGAGTGGTTAACATGACAGAAGTAGCCACAGAGAGTTTAGTAAAAACTAATATGGTAACATCAAAATGAAGTGGTTATGTAATAAGAAAGAATCTTCGTATACCATTACAAGTTAATCTTTAAAGGGATGTTGCCTGTAAGTTTAAATTATATATAATGCCCTGGTGGCTCAGACAGTAAAACGTCTGCCTACAATGTGGGAGACCCAGGTTCGATCCTTGGGTCGGGAAGATCTCCTGTAGAAGGAAATGGCAACCCACTCCAGTACTCTTGCCTGGAAAATTCCATGGACAGAGGAGCCTGGTAGGCTATAGTCCATGGGTTCACAAAGAGTTGGAGATGACTGAGCGACTTCAATGTCAATGTCAATGCCCTATCTATGGGAGCCCTGCCTCCCAGGTGAGTGCCAAAGGCATGAACTGAATTCTCCAGGCAAGAATACTGGAGAAGGTTGCCATTCTCTTCTTCAGGGGATCTTCCTGACCCAGGATTCGAACCCAAGTCTCCTACATTGCAGGCAGACTCTTCACCATCTGAGCCACCGAGGAAGCCCAGGTAATGAGTGTTCATCAAAACTACCTTTGTTTAGTTCACAGAAGACATCCTGACCAGACCCAGCAGTGAATGGCTACAGGAAGGAAGAAATTAACACATCTCCTCCAGAGGCTAGCTGGAACCAAGACTTTACCTTCTTCCCTTTTAATAGAAAAGAAGCCTAAACTCTAGCTTGGGGAAGATGATTCTTTGGGACATTAATCCATCAGCTTCTCAGTCTTTCTGAATAAAGTTACTGTCTTCTTGCCCCAACACCTTATCTCTCAGTTGATTGGCCTATTGTGGGGTAAGCAGTACAAGACTGGACTCAGTAACAGTAAGACCAGAAGGTGTGTATATGAGGTGCGCTCACATACCCACACTCCAATAAAGCAGAGAAGGGACTAGGTAACAAGATGGGCCAGAAAAGACAGATGCTCCTTCATTTCACTGGCAGATTACCCATCCACCACATTCTACCTGCCCTTCTGAAGAAAGGTGACGCCTATAAACATTGCTAAAATTTTAAATAGGGACAGCGAGATACATTTCCTTATCAATGTCCCTATTCTTTCTCTTAAATTATTTTTAGTTCTTTCTGAGATATTTTCTAATGCACCCTTAAACAAGAGTAATACCGTCACAAAAATTTCAGTTCTGTAGAAATTGAGTCTGCATTCAGATCTGCTTGGTTAACAACAACAGAAATCAACTTGAGCTAACTTTATTGAAAGGGAAATTTTACTTTAAGGTTACAAGGGTAATTCATAAAACCCAGGGGCATGAAGGCAGCCAAGCTTCAGAAGGGTCTAGAGCAAAGACCCAGAAAACCACTGGGGACCTCTCGATTTCTCCTTATTTCTCTCAGTACTCCTGTCTCTCTCTCAGGTCATCTTTATCTGGGTGATTTGCCTTTGCTTGAGTTTTCACTAACTCAGTTTAGGCCATAAAGAAAAGGTTACTGGCTGTCTCTGAATCTCAGCACCAAATTTCCAGGAGTGAGACTCTAATTGGCTGAGCTTAAGTTTACTCTGTTCTATTCAACAGTATCAGGACTTGGTATCCATAACACAAACATCATGCCAGGGTCCTGTTAGTAGAAGTAACATGGTGAGCCGGTAAGATTATCAGAAAGTTGTCTCCGATACCAGGAAAGTGCAATTTCATGAGAATGCGATTCCATTACCTCCTAGCACTGATAAATTTCAAGGTTCAGTAACTTACAAGTTTACTCTGCTAGAAAGGAATACAAAGAAAAGGAAGAATAACATGTTTAACAAATGCACCCAACATCCTTTTCCATCCAAATTTTATAGTACATAAGAGCAGTGATTTTCAAACCTTGTGATCTCAAGGCCCCTTCACAATCTCAAAAGTTATTGATGATCCCAATGAGCTTTTGCTTATGTGGGTTACATCTATTGATAGTTACCATATAAACATTGGGCTTCCCAAATGGTGCAGTGGTAGAGAAGCTGCCTACTAATGCAAGAAATGCAAGAGATGTGGGTCTGATCCCTTGGTCAGGAAGATCCTCTGGAATAGGAAATGGCAATCCACTCCAGTATTCTTGCCTAGAAAATTCCATGGACAGAGGAGCCTGGTGGCCTACAGTCCATGGGATCGCAAACAAAATTAAAATACATTTGAATTGGTTAGAATAAAACTAAAGTCAAGTCCTGTAGAATAATACTAGAATACTAGAATAATACTGGTTCTACTCCAAACCCTTTTTTTAATTTTAATATCTTGACTCAAAGGAGTATTTCTTGGAGGCCTGCAGAAGTTTCTCTTCTGGTTAAAAGAAAAAGGCAGCATCTGGGCATGGTGCTTTCTCATTGGCAACTCACAAATCTAGCTCTATTCTATTTAAACTTCATCTTCTACAGGTAAACCTTTTTACAAAACAGAAATAGTCAGAGATGTATAAAATATATTTATGGTTTCCAAAGTGGAAAAGGGAGGGGGAGGATAAATTGAGAGATTCAGATTGACATATACACGCTAGTATATATAGAAGAGATAACTAATAGGAACTTACTGTATGGCACAGGGAACTCTACTCAATAGTCTATAATGATCTATACGGGAAGAGAATCTAAAAAAGAGTTGGATGTGTGTATAACTGATTCGCTTTGCTGTATAGCAGACAAATAACACAACATTGTAAATTAACTATACTCCAATAAAAATTAATTTTAAGTAAATACATAAACTGCATCTCTTCCAAATTGACAGGAAATGAGGAAGAAGGGAGTGAAATTTTTCTTATGGGGTCCCATCACAAACCATACATAAAAAGTAAAGAGAACAGAAGTCAGATTACTGCCCTATGGCTTAATAAACTCTCTTCACTCACATTTCACAACTTTGGTTGAAGACACAAAATTCATAAGTTATTTAATTTTCTTTATCCAATGCCAGTGTATTTTTATAAAAGGAAACAGGGAAATATTTCCTTGGACCACATGCCAAGTGGCCAAAGGCAATGAACGTATTTTATGAGACAATACATTTGCGCAAGAAAGAAAATAAGAGAATAAGACATTATCCTGTGTAGCCACTAGAGTTTCATCCAGGTCTTACTCCCACACTATCCTGCCAAACTGCTGATCTAGGGTCTGGGACCCAATATGCCATAATATAGAGTCAGGAAATAACTCAGTTACTTGGCAAGCGCAGGGACTTGATTTGGAGAATATCCTTTTCTCCGGTTATCTTTTATACTAAAGCACTTTCCCATGAGCTTCATACGGAAACATTTAGATTCCTCCTTACACTAAAATCTCCAAAACCAAACAACTAAAATGCAGTGCCTTTGGTTTAATTTTAACGAGAGAATGCAACAAAACATCCATCCAGGATGACATAAACCAGAACAAGAGTTTTGTAAAAATATAATCAGCAGGGTAACAAAGCACACACTGGTAACATGTTATTTGGATCAAATAACAAAATGTTTGTTTACATGATATTTTTTTGTTTTGTTTTTCTAAAGCTAAAAGATTCACATTTTTTGTTAGATACTTTTCAGAATTTAGAGTATGCTTCTTCCAACTTCTCCTGGCTCAGTGGTTGGACAGGATATACAGGTGACAGTAGGACCTGTATAAAACTTTTTAGTGGCCACATAAGATCATGTCTAAGGGACTTTCCTGGTGGTTCAATGGCTAAAACTCCCCACTCCCAATGCAGGGGGCTCAGGTTCAATCCCTGGTCAGGGAACTAAATCCCACATGCTCTAACTAAAGATCCTGTATGCTGCAACTAAGATCTGGCACAGCCAAATAAATGACAAAGTAAATAAATGAATATTTAAAAAGAAAAAGATCATGCCTATCCACTTCATTCCTTACTTATGTAAATGTATTGCCTCTTATAAAAAATATTTGTTGTCTCAGGCCACCTAGCACATGTTTCAAGAAAGTACTTTGCTAAAAAAAAAAAAAAAAAAGAAAGTACTTTGCTGTTTCATTGTGCAAGAAAATAATGGTGGGAGTTCCCTGCCAGTCTAGTGGTTAGAACCCAACATTTTTACTGCTGGGGCCTGGGTTCAATCTCCAGTCAGGGAACCAAGATCCTGCAAACTGCACAGAGTAGCCAAAAAAAGAAAATACTGGTATTGGGTAAAGAAAATTAAATAACATATACTTGAGTCCTGAAAAATATTATTTAAATATATTGAGTACGTCAAGGCTGTATATTGTCACCCTGCTTATTTAACTTTTATGCAGAGTACATCATAAGAAATGCTGGGCTGGAAGAAGCACAAGCTGGAATCAAGATTGCCAGGAAAAATATCAATAACCTCAGATATGCAGATCACACCACTCTTATGGCAGAAAGTGAAGAAGAACTAAAGAGCCTCTTGATGCAAGTGAAAGAGGAGAATGAAAAAGTTGGCTTAAAGCTCAATATTCAGAAAGCTAAGATCATGACATATGGTCCCATCACTTCATGGGAAATAGATGGGGAAACAGTGGCTGACTTTATTTTGTGGGGCTCCAAAATCATTGCAGACGGTGATTGCAGCCATGAAATTAAAAGATGCTTACTCCTTGGAAGGAAAGTTTTGACCAAGCTAGAGAGCATATTAAAAAGCAGAGACATTACTCTGCTTTTGCCTACAAAGGTCCGTCTAGTCAAGGCTATGGCTTTTCCAGTAGTCATGTATGGATGTGAGAGTCGGATTATAAAGAAAGCTGAGCACCGAAGAATTGATGCTTTTGAACTGTGGTGTTGGAGAAGATTCTTGAGAGTCCCTTAGACTGCAAGGAGATCCAACCAGTCCATCCTAAAGGAGATCAGTCCTGATTGTTCATTGAAAAGACTGATGTTGAAGCTGAAACTCCAATATTTTGGCCACCTGATGCGAAGAGCTGACTAATTTGAAAAGACCCTGATGTTGGGAAAGATTGAAGGCAGGAGGAGAAGGGAACAACGGAGGATGAGATGGTTGGATGGCATCACTGACTCAATAGACATGAGTTTGGGTAAACTCCAGGAGTTGGTGATGGACAGGGAGGCCTGGCGTGCTGCGGTTCATGGGGTTGCAAAGAGTCAGACACGACTGAGTGACTGAACTGAACTGAACTGATATTTTATTTCTTAATAAAATTATTTATCATGTAGAGTAATATGTTATTTCATTTTTTAAAGTGGTAATCATTTAAAAATTGGGGAGCTAATATTCAAGCCTTTATAAAATGCAATCAAGATAAATATCTCATATTAATAGACAATGTCTTGGAGGATAGTCTAACCTTGTCTCCTGGGCATGTTTAGCCATGGTTAAAATATCAGGGTTCTATTCATTTTATATCTTATAAGATTCAGAAGTTTGGGAAACTTAGCACTTTAGGATTCGTTGCTGAGCAAAGACATTAAGGATTTCAGCATTTTCTATATCTGTGTTCCAACAATAGTATTGGGCTTCCCAGGTGGCACCAGTGGTAAAGAACCCACCTGCCAATATGGGAGACTTTTAACAGTCGCAGTTTCGATCCCTGGGTCCAGAATATCCCCTGGAGGAGGGCATGGAAACCCACTCCAGTATTCTCGCCTAGAGAATCCACTGGACAGAGGACCCTGGTGGGCTACATTCCATAGGGTTGCAAAGAGTAGGACACAACTGAAGTGACTTAGCATGCATACACAACAATAGTATTAACTCCAATGTTCCATGAGAAGCTCAGTACTCACCAATCAGATGAAATGATAGATTGAAGCATTAGAATTTTTACAGGATGATTTACATAATATGCAGAAAGCCACAATGGGATTTTTCTTCATTTAATGCACAAAAATTTCTTTCTGGTCTGCCTCCAAAATAAAGACAAGGGTTAGCCCTAAAGTAATGAAATTTCTCTGTTTTTTAGATCCAACTCTACTCTTTTAACGTCACTATCCACAAAAATTGAAATCTATTTTAGCACCCACATATTATGTAAGTTAATATAAAGAGAATACTGATGGATGAAGTTTAGAATGAGCCAAATAAGAAAAGTTTTCATTTTTCCATGCAACGAGAAAAAAACTACTAGAAAAGGATTCTTAAAATTTTTCCATTATTCTAAAGCTCCTTGTTTGTGGAAACTATCCAATTTTCCAAAGAAAATATTATCCTTAGGGCTTTGTACAAGAGCATATTTATTAAGTTATGATTTTAAAATTACTGTACTTTTATTATTAATATTAACTACTTTTTTAACACTGGAAACATTTCTGATGCCAAAGAAAGCATTTTTTATCATTACCTTTACCATACTATTTTAATAAAACAAACACAATATCAAGTCATAAGATCATTAGGCAAGAACAGAGGACAAGATTCCATTTCTAGTAATTGCTAAGTAGCTCATATTAGACCAATCCTCTCAAAGTCACAACTATAAACTCTGGACAAAACACACACACACACAAAATCAATGTCTGAAGCCATTTGAGAGTAGCCAAAAGCAGACAAAAAACTGGTTGTCAACATTTAGAAGAAAAGCTTGGCACTTGGATAATTGCCCATTTTTAATGTCCTTTTTCCTGAATATAGTCCACAAATGATGTCACTAGAAAGCAACTAAAGATTGAATAGAAACCTCTCTGGCTCAGTAATCAGAAGACAATATTCAGAGCAACAGTAGCTGTAAAATGGAGGGGGAAATACTGGAAAGAAGAGAGCCCCAAAGGGGAAGCCCCAAATTCTACATATAAACTCTAAGAAAATCTCTGGCCAACTCTAAAGTAAGCATATGTTAGGCTAATACCAAGATGCCCAGCTTAGGCTGAAGGAACTAAACAGAAATTTTAATTGCTGTATAACACAGGGGAATTTAGAATTTGAGATTGGATTAGCCAGGTTAATTGCCTGCTAAAACAGAAGAACACTATTCTTTATAGTAACCTAACAGAGGCCATGTATGGATGTGAGAGTTGGACTGTGAAGAAGGCTGAGCACCAAAGAACTGATGCTTTTGAACTGTGGTGTTGGAGAAGACTCTCGAGAGTCCCTTGGACTGCAAGGAGGTCCAACCAGTCCATTCTGAAGGATATCAGCCCTGGGATTTCTTTGGAAGGAATGATGTTAAAGCTGAAACTCCAGTACTTTGGTCACCTCATGCGAAGAGTTGACTCATTGGAAAAGACTCTGATCCTGGGAGGGATTGGGGGCAGGAGAAGAAGGGGACGACAGAGGATAAGATGGCTGGATGGCATCACTGACTCTATGGACATGAGTCTGAGTGAACTCCGGGAGTTGGTGATGGACAGGGAGGCCTGGCGTGCTGCAATTCACGGGGTCGCAAAGAGTCAGACACAACTGAGTGACTGAACTGAACAGAGGCCAGGGTCTCTGCAACATACTATTCATAATATACATGATATAATCTAAAATTACTAGACATTGAGGGGCGATAAGAAAATATGACTCATACACAAGAGAAATGACAGTCAAGTGAAACCAACTCCAAGATGACTTAGATGTAAAATCAAAAAGTATGTTAAAACAGCCATTACAATGGTGCTCAAATATATAAAGCAATATAATGAGTGGACAGAAAATAACCAAAGAGAACTAGAAATTATAAAAGAATTAAATGGAAATATTGGAATTAAAAATATATCTGAAATAAAAAATTCATTGGGTGAGCTTAACAGTAGGTTGGAAATAACAAAAGAGTCAGTCAATATGAAATCAGATCAAGAGAATTATCCAATTGAAGAAGAAAGAAAACATTTTAAAAAATAAAGCTTCCAAGACTTGTGAGAAATAGGAAATAATAGTACGTACTAATGATATTACACATGTAATAATACATATATTATTAATATACATAATAATAATACATGTATGGCAACCCACTCCAGTATTCTTGCTGGGAAAATCCCATGGACAGAGGAGCCTGATGGGCTACAGTCCATGGGGTTGCAAAGAGTTGGACACGACTGAGCAACTGAGCACAGACACACACAGTATTATAATATTATTATGTATTATAATGGACTTCCCTGGTGGCTGAGACGGTAAAGTGTCTGTCTACAATGCGAGAGACCTGGGTTCAATCCCTGGGTTGGGAAGATTCCCTAGAGAAGGAAATGGCAACACACTCCGGTACTCTTGCCTTGAAAATCCCATGGACGGAGGAGCTTGGTGCAGGCTACTGTCCATGGGGCCGGGTGGTTCAGATGGTAAAGAATCTTCCTGCAATGCGGGAGACCGGGGTTCAGTCCCTGGGTTGGGAAGATCCCCTGGAGAATGGACTGGCTACCCACTCCAGTACTCTTGCTCGGAGAATTCCATGGACAGAGTAGCCTGGTGGGCTAAAAGCCATAGGGTCACAGAGTTGGACAGGACTGAATGACTAAAACACACACATATTTTAATAATAATACATATAGCCTCAGATGGAGGGAAAACAGAAGAAGGGGGCAGGAAAAAAAAACCTTTGAAGAAAATGATAACAAAAAGTCCCATGTTTGGTAAAGGACATTTATAGATTTAAGAATCTCAGGGCACACTAAGCAGAGTAAATAAAAACTTATGTCATCTTAGTCAAAATACTGGAACCCAAATATAAAAAGAAAATCTTGAAAGCATCAGAGAAAAACAATACATTATATACAGGGAAACGATGATACAGATTGTAGCTGATTTCTCATCAGGAGAAAAAAAAAGGCCAAAACTTTTGGGAAAAAATATCTTTACACTGAAGAGAAAAAGAGAGAAGGGAGGGCAGGAGAGAAAAGAAGGAGGGAGAACTAGGATTATTTTTCAATGAAAATTTGAAACTGAAGGAAAAGTAAAAACACTTTTCATATAAAGGAAAACTAAGAATATTTGTTGTCAGCCCTTATTATAAGTACTTAACGAATGCTCTGGAGAAGGCAGTGGCAACTCATTCCAGTACTCTTGCCTGGAAAATTCCATGGATGGAGGAGCCAGGTGGGCTACAGTCCATAGGGTTGCGAAGAGTCGGACACGACTGAGCGAATTCACTTTCACTTTTCACTTTCATGTATTGGAGAAGGAAATGGCAATCCACTCCAATATTCTTGCCTGGAGAATCCCAGGGACAGGGGAACCTGGTGGGCTGCCGTCTATGGGGTTGCACAGAGTTGGGCACGACTGACTTGACTTAGCAGCAGCAGCAGCAGCAGCAACAAATGCTCTTCAGACTGACGGGAAATAGATAGAAATATGGATCTCCCAAAAGGATCTTCAAAAATGATAAATACATGGGTAAATATAAAAAACAATCTTTCTGCTCTTTTCCTTAAAATAATATTACCATTTAAAGTAAAATTTATAGCCTTGTATTAAGGGGTTTATTTCACACGGCTATGTGTTATGTATGACACTTGAGAGGATGATGGAGGAAACTGGGGGTAAGTGCAGGTAATCAGGGCAAGAAGAAACTTTCTGACGGCTTTTTCTCTCTTTCTTTTTAAAATATTTATTTATCTGTTTGGCTGTACCATGTCTTAGTTGGGACACTCCAGATCTTCAATCTTCATTGCAGCTTGCGGGACCTCTTAGCTTCAGCATGCAGGATCTATTTCCCTGACCAGGGACTGAACCTGGGCCCCCTGCATTGGGAGCACATAGTCCTAGCCACTGGACCACCAGGGAAATCCTTAGATTTTTCTTTTTTTTTTTTCAGTGTGCAACTTCCATTCAGTAAAGTGCACAAATCTAAGTGGACAGCTGGATGACTTTTTTTATTTTCCTGAATTTACAGCTTTGCTGATTTGACCATGGTGTGTTAATTTCTGCTGTAGCAGATGCACAGATTTTTACATAGGCATTCACCCAGGTAACCACCACCAAAATCAAGATATAAAACATTCCAGCTTCCCCAGAAGGTTCCCTCATGGCCTCTCCCATACGATGCCATTCTGCTTGCCTCTGTCACCCCAAAATAACTGTACCTGTACTGACAACCATGTTCCCCCATGTTTGCTTTCCTACCTCTTAGCCTTCTGTTCTATGGATGCAATCTTTAAGGCTGTATTAGTTGGCACCCCTATCAAAGGCTCACTGGAGGGAGATGTATATCTATTCTTTAATGGTAGAAGAAGAGACTAATTAATTTCTGAAAAAAGGAGGCATGAGCGTGAAAAAGACAAAAGGGCATAGAAAGAGGAGAGGAAGGGAGATGCTTTCTTGAACATGCTGAACCTACCAACTCCATGGAATGAAAACAAACACTACCTCTCTTCAAATTTCCCCCACAAGCCTGTAAACAGCCACAGACTCCGCCTGGGACAATCTCGAAGGACTTTCGGTTCCAGCTTTCTCTGATTTTACAGCCTCTGCAAATGGGCTTCAAAGCTCTTCGCCAAAGCAATTCCAGCAGGGCTCAGTGCCCGTAGCAGCCAAGGGCACCCTGGCTCCAAGTCCCAGGACTTGTTAATGATGATGCTGTTGGCCTTGAGTGGAGGCTTGCTGATTAGGAGGCGGTAGGTGGGGAATGCAGCGAGCTCTGAAGATAAGTGAATTCATTACTGCAGGGTGTGCAGTAACGGCTCACATCAAAAGCCAGCAGCAAGAAGGGCTCTTTGATCTCCAGTTCAGTACCCTTTCAAGTCGTTCCCTTTCTCCTTCCCAGAAAGTTCTTGCTTCTTCCTCCCTTGATTTCTGGGGAGAATTCTAATGAGTGACCTCCAGGCCGATCCACCCACCCAGTGGTATGCAGGAGAGAGGCTGGAGCATGAGCCAGAATCCACAATCAGTTCCCCGAAGAGCCGCACGGCCAAAGCCCCTGTCCCCAGCCACACGAAATGAGAGCACAGCTTTTAAGAGCAACTCGTGCACCAGGAGACCTGTACAAGAACGCTCTCAGCAGCATTGCTGCAAATAGCTCCAACAGCCAGCAACAACAGAATGACGTCTTGGTTATGTGTCCTAGCAATGGAATATTATGTAGCCGGGAAAATGGCTGAACTCCATCTATGGGGAACCACACAGAGGCCTCTTACACACATGATATTGGGTGAAAGAAACCAGCAGGGAAATAATAGGTGGTGCATAACCCCATTTCTATAAATTGTAAAGCTTGCAAGGATAAATTACAGTGTTTCCAGATGAATAGTTAGGCGGCCAAAGCATAAAGAGAAGCAAAGAAACAATTGACATTAAAACCTGGAATCTAGAAAAATTGTATTGATGAATCTATTTGCAAGGAAGGAAAAGAGATGCAGATGTAGAGAGTGGATTTATGGATACAGTGAGGGAGGAAGAGAGTGAGAAAAACAAAGAAAGTGGCATCAACATATATACATTATCAGGTGTAAGATGAGTCACTGATGAGAACTTGCTGTGTAGCACAGGGAGCCAGTCTGGCTCTCTGTGACGACCTGGAGGGATGAGATGGGGGAGGGGTGGAAAGCTAAGGAGGGAGGGAGTGTATGTATATGGCTATATACACACATATATGTATGTATGTATATGTATGTGTGTATGGATGGATATGTATATGGCAAATTAGCAAATTATGGCTGATTTGCATTGTTGTATGGCCACAACCAACACAACGTTTGAATTTTTTTAATTTTTAAATAAAAAAAAAAAAAAAAAACCTGGAAGGACTGGGAATTCCCTAGTGGTCCAGTGGTTAGGATTCTGCACTTTCAACGCTGAGGGCCCAGGTTCAATCCCTGGTTAGGGAACTAAGATTCCCACAAGCTACCTGGGAAAAAAAAAAAAAAGAAAATGTGAGTTCCTTCTGGCTGTTAAAAAAAAAGACAGAGAAGAGGGGGAGGAGTGTAGCCAAGCAGGGGGGCTGTGTTTCCGGGAGCCAGGAATGGTCTACTTCTTGATCCCTACAATGGTTTCCTGGATATTCCCTTCTTTATGTTCTATTTTTTTTCCTTCTGATCTTTTCAGTGACTGTATCACACAGTTTTAATAAAAGGGCTTCACAAAAGCAAAGCCTGAGAATTTCAAGACTAGCTCGGGGAACTGGGGTTAAACAAAACAAAACAAAAAAAGCAAAGTCTGCTCAGCTGCTGTGATGCCTAACAGAGCTGCAAAGGCAGCCCAAACCCACAGGCTATCAGATGCACCAAGTGCAAGCATGATGCATGCTGTGGAGATGAATCCTTGCATGAGGGTTTCACTGAAAAGAAGTCTGTCCTTGGCCACCCACCCTTCACCCGTGCAGCACCAGCCCGGGTGCTCGGTGCCTCAGAGAGGCCGGGGGAGGCCCACCTTTCACCGGGAAGCTCCCTGGCTCGGCTCCCCTTCACTTCTCCTGATGCCAGAAATCCTGACGGAAGAACAGTCTCCACGGTGCCAGAAGAGGAGGCTATAGTGCCGCCTGGAGACACATCCTTGCCGAGTCTGTGCTTCCCATAGAGAAAATGTTGCTTTCAGCCTCCGGGCCCTGCAGGCAGAACGTGCCCCCGCGGCACCCAGCATGTGACAGCAGGGGATTCTTGCCCATTAACCTCAGGCCCCGACCGTGGTGTATACTTTCCATCAGATTGGATCATCCAGCTGAGTCTTGCGGCCTCGCAGACAAACCGAATCAGATGAAGGTCGCTGATCCCAAGAGCTCGATTCTATGGCCAGTGCACCCAACTGGCCCCAAGCAGCTTTGACTTTATGGCAAAGATGGAGGCGTCAGGTGTGTCCTTATCCCTAGGTTAAGGGATGTCATCAGGTCTTGAGGGTAGACTGTCCCTGTCCTCAGAGAAGCAGAGAAAGTCCTTTCTGTTCTTTTTCCTTTCACATCCAGTTCAGAGAGTCTGCTCATGTCATAACAGGACAACCAGAACAGGCTGTGATCTAGGGAGGGCCACCTAGGGCCTTGGATGAAGCCGACCTGTGCGGAGACACACATGGCCAAGGCATGGCTGTCTCACTGCACTTTTAGCTCTGGGTCTTTAGTGGCAACCCCTCCCATCTCATGTTGTAATTATCTGTGAACTTGCCACTTACCATATCTCCTCCATTACTGGGCACAGGCTCCGGAGGACACACCCCATGCCTGGCACAGTGCCCCTGCAGTCATTAGTCCCTCTAAATGTTTGCAGAATAGAAGGAAGAGAATCAGCACACATTAATCTCAAAAATACACCAGTTACTATAGTAGATGCCTAGTGTATACTTAATGTACACTTCTCACGACCAGCATCTGGTCAGTGTTGACATCACCACATTCAGACTGAGTCTCAAAACTCTTAAGAGCCGCAGTTCCTATACTTTTGGGCACCAGGGACCAGTTTCATAAAAGACAATTTTTCCTCATATGGGGTGGTGGGGGTGGTTTTAGTACTATTCCCATAAGGAGTAGACAACCTAGTTCATGCATGCTCTGTTCACAGTAGGGTTGGAGCACCTGTGAGAATCTAATGCCTCTACTGATCTGACAGGAGGTGGAGCTCAGGCAGTAATAAGAACCAAGAACAGATGCAAATACAGATGAAGGTTTGTTGACTCTCCCACCTGCGGCTCACCTCCTGCTGTGTGGCCCGGTTCCTAACATGCCAAGGACCGGAACCAGGGCTGGGGACTCCTGTCTTGGAGGACTTGCCCAAGGTCACTCAGCCAGCCAGAGTCCAGTCTAGACTGGAGTCTAAAGCTGTTGTTCTGCCAGGTCCTTCCCTTCTGTCTCCATGAATGAGTGTGTGAATGGGGTTGATGTCTACAAGACACTTGAGTCCCCCAAGTGCTACTAACACTGCTTTTCAACAACCCTCACCTGAGGTTCGGGGGGCATTTTTCATCTGTACTGCAAGCAGAACAAACCCAAAGACAATAGAGAAGTGGCCTTGGCACAATTCTGTGAGCTACTTTCTCTGCCCACGTCACCACCAAGGCTAAAGTGAATGCCACTTCACTACTTGTGCTTGCTTTGTCCTTAAGCGTGACCATGCCCACAAGTGCTAAGCCAACTCCTGAACTCACCCAGGTCTGTTCTTTGAGTTGTCTGCCCCATCACCTACCTGCCAATGCCTGCTCATCTGTCAAGACCCAGGTCCTGCAGGAAACCTCTCCTGGCTCCCTCAGCAGAGCCACTCACTGTCTCTTCAGCTCCTGAGGACTCAGGGGTCACCAAACATACTGGAGGCTACAGTACTTGAGAGTCCCCCCCCCCCCCCCACCCCCCCGCCCCGAGAAACAGCAGGTCAAACCGGGAAGACAAGAACATAGACCATGAGAATACAACATGCACATCCTGACGTGGTATAATGGGAGACCTACAACGATGTTGTGTTATTGTCAGAAAAATATAATCTGACTACGGTTATGCTCAGTTGCTCAGCCATGTCTGACTCTTTGTGACCCCATGGACTGTGGACAGTCCTTTGTCCACAAGATTTTTCATTCCAGAATACTGGAATGAGTTGCCATTTCCTCCTCCAAGGGATCTTCTTGACCCAGGGATGGAACTCAGGTCTCCTGAATGTCCTTCATTGGCAGGCTGATTCTTCACTACGTGGGATGGTTAAGTCTCTAGATCTAACTGCCAGTTGAACGGAATGCAGGGAATAAAAAGACATAGTAAAAACACTCCAAGAGTAGAATCAGCCAAAACTGATTGTGGAAACAAAAACAATTGAGCTGATTTCATCAACAAATACATAGGGATGGTACAGGGCAGGAAAGGAAGTGATGGGAAGTTAAACTTAAGAATCTCTTTTTTAAAAATGTGTTTGTAATTTGCGCTATTGATGGGGGGTGGTATTCTTGGATTGCAGGAATTGTTGTCAGTGTGTGATTTTGTGTTTTTATTTTATAGAATCACCTAATGTGATATACCAATTTTTATATAAATGATATTTAGATAATTCTAATAACTGTACCTTTGACAACTATTAAAATGTTTTGCATTAAAAAAGAAACTTCAGAAACCTACCAATCAAATGCAACTATTGACCTAACTTTAAAAACGAAAATTATTTCAAAAAGACATTTTTGAGATAACTAGAGAAAAACACAAGCCAGACATTAGATGACAGTAGAGAATTATTGTTAATATTGTTAGGTGTGATCATAGTTTTGCAGTGACATTTTTCCAAAAGTCCTTATCTGTTATAGATGGATCCTGAGGTATTAGTGAATGAAATGATACAGCATCTAAGGTTTGCCTTAAATTTCTCTCTCACGAAAAGTAACTGAAACCAGAATGGAAAAGGTTAATAATTGCTGAAGCAGGGAAGGACCGTTGTTACACTCTTCTTTCTACTTGTATATATGTTTAACATTTTCATAATAAATGGTTAGATTTTTTGTTGTTGTTTTGGTCATGCCATGCAGCTTGTGGGATCTTAGTTCCCTGACCAGGGATCGAACTGGCACCCCTTGCCAGTTCAGTGTCTTAACCACTGGACCATCGAGGAAGTCCAAATATTAGATTTTTTAACATACAGATGGCATGTTAAGCACACTAGCATGCATACTAAGTACACTTATCATGGATAAAGGCTGAGGGCACCAGAGGACCAGAGAGGAAGGGGTTCTAAACTAGCCTGAAGTGGTTGGGGACAGCTAGACTCTCCACTAGTGAACTCTGCTGACACTTCCCCTTCTGCTTTCTCAAGTTCACATAAGAGATGTCACCAATTTATCTTTGAGACCCCAGGGCCCAATATAGTATAGCACCCAGCAGCTGCTAAATAAAAGCTGTTGAATGATTGACCTACAATCCTCCGAAGACCCCTTTGGTGTTCCTATGAAAGCAGCAGTGGCAGCAAACACTGTATGTTGTACTGGGCTTGAAGGATACACAGAGAAAACCGTCTCTACTCCCAAAGGAAAACAAGCCATTCACATAAGAAATGACCTGCAGAAAGGAGCTCAATGTGCTAAGTGCTAAACAAATGGTATGAGATGCTGAACACGGCACCTCTGCAGGATTCATGTGAGGATTTGTGTATGGAATGGCTCACAGAGGTACAAAGGGGATCCAGGCACACACAAATGAGGACCATCAGAAGTGCTGGTGGTGTGAAAATGAAGGATGGAATAGGAGGATATAGAGGGACCTATCCCACTGTGAGGAAGTGTGTAGACCAGAAGCGTGGCATCCCCAAGACGCTTCCCCGGGCCATCAAAGCTCACGTGGATGCTTCCATCATCTCTGCCAGGGGCCTGGTGAAGGGCATGCTGAAAGGATCACATGCACAGACAAAAGGGAGCCTGGTAAAGACTTGAGTTTTTGCCAGTGCAAGGGGTGCAGAGAGGAGGGAGAGGATGAAAATGTAGTACATGGTCCTTGAGCAACTACACCCTCTCTCCCTAATCTGGCTACCTGTGGGATCCCCAAATTCCCTTTCCTTCTCTGAATATCTCAAGAAAACCAAATGGAAAGATTGTTTAGGTTTTCTCTGCATGAACAAGACATGCCCAGCCAAGACTGAGAAGGGACCCCAGGCCTTTCCTCATTTCTGCGAGAAGCCACTTCAGGCTGATCACCATTGTCTTTCTGCTCTATCTTTAGAGCCTTCAATGGAGCAGCTTTCCCAGACTGAGCTTCTGAATGCCTGGATACAACCTGGAAATGGGCAGGGAAACCTCAAGAATGACTGACCAACCCAGCAGAATGTAGGCCCAAAAGTAAAATTAAGTTGATTTATATCAATAGAAGGGCTTCCCTGGTGGCTCAGCTGGTAAAGAATCTGCCTGCAATGCAGGAGGCCTGGGTTCAATCCCTGGGTCAGGAAGATCCCCTGGAGAAGGGAAAGGCTACCCACTCCAATATTCTGGCCTGGAGAATTTCATGGACTGTATAGTCCATGGGGTTGCAGAGTTAGACACGATTGAGTGACTTTCACATATCAATATAAAATTTTATAAGGTCCTGTTTCTTGCACATCTGAGTCTGTGGATTGAGATTTATGACCCCCACCTAAGGAACAGACCCTTTTCAAGTCAGCTTAAATAGAAAAAGGGGTTAATGGAAGAATACATGGAAATCTAGAACTCTCCATTGGGCAGGGCCAGGCTTCAAGACAGATTAAAACCAGGTCCAGAAGCCATCAGGAACAAATGCATCATCTCCATGTCTCTATCTCCCTGCCTCTCTTTCACTGTCCTTTCATCTCTTCTCTCTCTCTTTTTTCAATATGATTGGAGTATAGTTGATTCAAAAGGTTGTGTTAATTTCAGGTACACAGCAAAGTGATTCAGTAATACATATACATATATCCATTATTTTTCAGATTCTTTTCTCATATGGGTTATCACAGAATATTGAGTAGAGTTCCTTGTGCTATACAGTAGGTCCTTATTAGTTATCTGTTTTATACTGGGTTGGCCAAAAATTCATTCCATAACATTTAATGGAAAAACCTAAACCAACTTTTTGGCCAGTTCAATATTCAATAGTGTATATATGTTAATCCCAATTCTTCTCTCTTGTTCTCTAAATACTAACTTCCCCTATTCACTTGCACACACATAGGCCAAACATGGCTGCCAAGTCTGATTTTTTGTTGTTTCCAAAAGCAAACAAACAAAAACTATTTTAGTGACTACAATAATATTGTTTGACATTTTGCAAATCCCTTTAGTGGTTTTACTTAACAGAAGACAGCTAAATTCCTATCTCTGCTTTCAGTCTGTGGTGTCACGTTGTTTGGTTGAAGCATATGAAGACAATTCAGTCTCACAGAGACATGTAGCTAAAAAAGAGTGGCATATCTTAACAAGCTTTTCCAATGATTGTGGGTAACCTTTGATAACTATACCAAAACTTAGAGAATAGTAGTGTCCTAAAGTTTAGATGCAGTGTGGTATCTGAAATTATATCAATCAACCTTTCTTATTGTTACATTTCAATCTACTATTCTATCCACTTTGAATGAATATCTTATCCATGTCATTGTTATTTGGAAAATATGGATTTATTGAGGTCTGCATATCTTTCAAACATTGACACATTTCATATAAATATATATTTTTAAACCACATTTGTTAATGTCATCACCAATCCTTCCAGAATACTTTTAAGTTTTGAAAAGCTGTCAAGTTCATGCGGTAGTTACAAGTTTCTTGAGATTTTAGTTTTCATTTGGAAGCTCAAGTTTTATCATTGGCAAAAAATGCTGTTGGTTATTTTCCTTGAAGTGACAGGAAAACTTCATTCATTTTTCAAGAAAATGTCTGCCAAATATGCAGGGCTGAGAAACCACAGTTTGTTCTCTCAAGTAAGAAGAGTGTTCCTTAAAAAAAAATTTTTTTTTAATGTGTTTGGTTCGCAGCTCAAACAATTACATGTGTGGTTTTCCTCTAGACGGCTGCCTACTTCAGAAGGCAGTAAAAGTGCTATATGCAAACTTTCCATCTCATCACACAGAATATTAAAAAGAAGTGTACTTCAGAGTCAAGGGCTAATGAAATTAGTAATTTTTTTTTTACCATTTCGTCAAGAACACTCTTAACTGAAACTGGTTTTTGCTTTTCTTTTTTTCTTCTTTTGCATGAGTGCATAATGTTAAAATATATAATGACTACATTTGAGTGCCACTGACCTGGTTCATGCTAAGATGCTAACTTTTTTGCTTTTATACCATCAACAAAAAAAAGAAAGCATAATTTTAAAGAGCAAATAACCTCTTAGCATCATTATGAAAATCATTTTGACTTTATAGACCCCATGAAAGGGCCTCAGGGACACCCAGGGATCCACAGACCACATTTTGAGAGCCAACATCTAAACCATTCAAATTCAAACAATTAATAAACTCCCTGGGTCCCAATTTCCTATTCCAGGGAGAGGAAATTTGAGTTAGGTGCCTGCTCCTAGCCCTCAGTGTGGCCAGCCATGTGCTCATGTGGTCAGTTGTCTACTTAGCAATGATCATGGGACCAGAGAGTCTGAAAAGAGATACACAAGGCTGGCAGAGCTGAGATTCAGGAAAGGGTGAGGTTAAGAGCCCCATGAACTTGAAAAAAAGAGGTGGAATGGTGAGGGAATTCAGCAGGATATATCTTGGAACTTGACTAGATAGCTTTTAACAACTGAAGTATACACAAAGTTTTATAGATTCCAAAGTGGTTTCACATGCATTACCTCATTTAATCCTTCCAACAGCTTTGTGAGATGAACATGAGTACAGCCTCTTACAAGTGAGGAAACAGTAGCTGAGAGAGGTCAAGGAACTTGCATGGTCTTCTAACAAAGTGACAGAACTTAAGGTCTTCAGACTTGAAGTGAAGGGCTCATTCACCCAGGGCCAGCTGCCTGCCATGTAGTCACTCCCTAGGTGACCAGCAAGATGTGCTCAAGAGTGTGGCTAAGGACTTGGATGGGTATCCTGCACCTAGGGAGAGGGTGGGTGAAAGAAGGAAAATTTCAGCTCCCTGCCTACAGCCGGAGAGTCAGGCATCCTTAACTTTCTTGAACTCTGGACAATCGCGTGCTGCAAGGACACTGTGGACTGACTCCCCCATCCATATGGGCTGCCTCCCCCATATATGTATGGGTTAACTCCCCCATCCATATGGGCTGCCTCCCCCATATGGGCTAAGTCCTCCATATATATATATAGGCTACCTCCCCCATCCATATGTGCTGACTCCCCATATGGAGTGACCAACACTCCTTTCATTCTTATGGGAATGAGCCTGCCTTCTACATAGTGCTCACTGACAGCAAAGTACTTCCTCCTGTGGGAAAAGAGCACTGCTTTCAAAATACAAAATGTGAAAGGATATGAACTAACTATCTGATGTGAATTCTTGCTTTCAGACCAGGAATTAAAATATACACTTTGCTACATTATAAACACTTTTTTTTTTTTTTCCTACAGTCAACCAGCTGATGGACGTTCTCCATGAGAAAGAGCCATCAGGTCTAAACAGACAGCCATCCACTTAGGGAATCTGGCTTTGATCTTTTCTCTGACACAATCCAGTTTCCTCTAACCCCTCTCACCCAGTATCAGTTTTTAGGATATTATTCCAAAGGGGCTGAGCCCGGAGGAAATGAAGATTAAAGTTATAAAGAAAACCAACAGCACGCTTTTTAAATACACAAGCTAAGCTTGGCTTTTCATGAGAAGATCCAGGCTGAGGTTTAAAGCAAAGCCAGTGAAACATCACGACGGAGGACAACAGGCAGTTTTCAACACCCTCAGGGCAAGGTGCCCAGGATGCTGGTCACTCGAGTTCAACCCCTGGTCTGGGAAGATCCACTAGAGGAGGAAATGGCACCCATTCCAATATACTTGCCTGGAGAACCCCAGCTCTCATTAAATTTCTGTTGACCGTATCTGCCTGAAGGAGTCAACCCGATAACACTGCTGACCCCGTTGCATCTGACTCCTTTTTGCTTTTATTTGAACTGTATCAGTTTTGTTCTCTTTTATTTTTTCATTCCTTCTCACATTCTAATGATTAAAAAAATAATAATTTTGAAAGATGACTCATTCCAACTTAGTTTGAGCAAGTTGTGACGATGAAAATTTAGAAAGAGAAGGAAAGAATCTAAAAACCCAAAGTCTTCTGCTTTATTAAGAAGATTTTTAAAATCTGCCCATCTAGTTCCCTTTCTTGTTAAACAGAGGATGTCCTCTCCATGACAAATTGATGTCCCTTTTAGGGGAGAAAGAATAAATAATATAATAATGACAGTTTAGTTCCCATTTGACATTCACTAACCATGAGTCTGTTGCATTTGAGGTTTCCCACAACATATTAGCAAGATGGCACCAAAGCTGGGACAAATTACCATGCAAATTACCATCACAAATTAAATGCTATTACTTTGTGAAAATAAATCTAAGTAAGTTCTGACCCAGAGAGTTAAAGTGCCAGGCATAGGGAGGATGGAGGAGAGGGGAGGTAGACAGTGGTTGTGAGTGTGACCACACCATTACACTTCAATATTTTAGAAAAGCTGCAGAGTATTTGGGATGTCTGGAGGAATTCTGTGTCTTGCCTTTAGGCTTTCAACAAAGCTTTACTTCAGCAGAACACAGCCTTGAAGTTCAGGATAAGGGTTAACAAAAGGATGGGTCTTCTTGGAGCAACTTTAGCTGAAATATGAAGAAATACATAGAAAAAGGTTTGGGTAATGGGGAGTGCAATATTTGTTGTGGTTCTGTAGAGCAAGGGACCCCAACCTCCAGGATCTAATCTGAGATGGAGATGTAATAATAACAGAAATACAATAAATACAATGCCCTTGAATTATTCCGAAACCTTCCCCCAACCCCCCCACCCCACCCCCACCCCACCCCTCACCCCCCACCCCCTGCCAACCACGGGAAAAATCATCTTTCACAAAACTGGTCCCTGGTGCTGAAAGTGTTGGGACCACTGCTGTGGAGGATCTGATATTGCATTTCCTGGCTTCCCCATTGCCACACAAATGACCTTCACCACAGCTCCCAGGAGTGATTCACTGTTCCCCACTAGACCTCTCTCCACTAATCAGAAGCTTGTTAAACAAGTCGTACAGAAGCCCGCAGGTAGCCCATCAAACCAGCGGTGAGGTGTGATGCCTCCCACCTCCACCTCCCCTCCCATTGATTCACTCTCTGAGTGATCCTCGGGGCCTGGCTCAGCTATTGAAGTACTTTATTGAACAAAGCTGTATAAAAGAAAAAAAGAATCCAGGCAGGAGTACCAATCTTTAAAAACCAATTTTCGCAGCCTTGTTTCTACCCATCTTTCATCCATCTTACATCTCTCCTCCCTCTTTATTCTTTCCAAGCGCCTGCTGGATTTGCTCAAGGTGTGTGAATTGCTGTGAGGTTTCTGCACCTTTTCTATCTTTGGCAGCCTCCAGTTAAGCATTTCCCAATGTCCTGATGCTTCTCCGCCTGCCCATGCCTGCGTTATCCTCCCAGCTGCCTGGGAACAACCTTATTTTGCAAGTCACCACATGTGAACGAGCTGGAGTTTTGCTAGGATGTTTTGAAATGATGAAACTGATCTGTCCCCCAAGGAGACTGACTCAGCAAAGATCATTACAAAGGCTCCACATCTTATGATCGTGGGAAAGAGAAATTAGAGTTGGGATTAGTTTGGAAGACTCCAATTTTCAGTATTGCACAAGTACTAAGTATTGCTAAGATATTTTGAAGAAGTCATGAGAAAATAGGATATCTTCCTTAAATTTAAATGTGCATACTGGATAACTATACTTACTAAGTCTAAACAGACATGAAAGCTTAGCACTTAATCGTTCACCTTCAAAGTAGACTACAAACTTGATATGATTAATCTGAACCCACACCTCAATAGAGAAATCAGTATTACCAATCCCCATACATTTTCAAATGGAAAAACTTAGCCACAGTAAGTTTTTGAAAATTGTCCAAAGGAAATCAGCATGAATTAGCAGGTGTGACTTAAAGAGAAACAGCACCAGACAAAGGATGATGGAGAGAGAGGAAAAAAAAAAATGCACAGAGATACATGCAGAAAAAAGTCATTCTGAAATCTAAGAACTATTCCCTCTGGAAGGGAATATAAGACCAGCTTTTAAACAACTATAAGACCAAGTTTTCGTCATAGAATATTCTACTTTGAAATTATTGCAGATAATGTACTTATACAAATGAACCAAATTGGGCCAGTGTTTTCAAAAAGACAAAGTTTCCTTCTTGAAAATTGTATCAGTCTTTGAAGTAAAAATATGTATTTATTATTGCAAGAGGAATATGCTACAGTAATTGATGATGGTTATTAAAGATGCTAATCTTATATGGAAATTAATAAGAACTTTTCAATAGTTAAATATGGAGGGAAATAGATGGACAGTTAATACAACTATTAAGAGTGCATTTGCGGACAGTTGCATAAAGAAGAGATTTTTATTGAGTCAATAAATGTAAATCCTTATGAAAATAATAATGCAAGTCAAAATAGTAGAGATAAGATTATATAATTTTAATACTTTTGCCATTATTTGTATACTAGTACAAAACAAAAAGGGTTTCCCTGGTGGCTCAGCAAAAAGAATCCGCCGGCCAATGCAGAAGATGTGGGTTCGATCCCTGGATTGGGAAGATTCCCTGGAGAAGGAAATGACAACCCACTCCAGTTTTCTTGCCGGGGAAATCCCATGGCCAGAGGACCCTGGTGGACTATAGTCCATGTGGTCACAAAAGAGTTGTACAGGACTTAGTGACTAAACAACAACAAGACATTAAACACAATAATCTTTAAGAACTCAAAAAAATTTTCTTGCTTGAGAATAACCTGTAATACTAGCCCATATTGCCTGAAATTTTCTTTCCTTCTTCATCCAAAACACTGTCTTTTTCTCCTTGTTCTCCTTACAGTACTGTACTTGAATAGTTATGAGAGATATAAGCCCGTGCTAAGACGGGAACTAAGAATCAGATTAAAGTGAGTTCAGAAGCTGGTTCTGGGACTTCCCTGGCAGTTCAGTGGCTAAGGCTTTGCCTTCCAATGCAGGGGATTCTAGTTCAATCCCTGGCTGGGGAGCTAAGATCCCACATGCCTGTGGCAAAAAAAAAAAAAAAAAAACTCCACAAAACCCATAAAACAGAAGTAATATTGTAAAAAAATTCAATAAAGGCTTTTAAGAAATGGTCTGCATCAAAAAAAAAAAATCTTGAAAAAAACAAAAACCTGGTTCCACTGCCATGTTGAAGATGGGGAAATTCCTAATTTTCTAAAGTTGCTTCTTTATCTGTAAAACAGGATGATAAAAGTACCTATCTCTTAGGATGACAGCAACATAAACTCATAAAGTGTTTAATATGCTGTATGTTCTCAATAAACATATGACATGTATGTTCTCAATAAATGGTAATGATTAAAGTAATTCTCTTTGAAAGCAAGAAATCCCAGCTTAAAAAAAAAAAATCAGTGTCAGCAGCCAAAACATAAACTGAGGAATTTGAAGGGTCAGTCTCTAACAGCTTATTTTCCTCTCCCACGTATGGAGCTAACTGAGATGTAGACACAGAGGTCAGATGGAGAGGCCAACAATGGGAGATCAGATCAACAATGGATGGAGATGGGAACTTCCACTGAATGACTGACACAAGTGGAGAAGAGTCAGACATGGCCCTGATGTGTGGTCGCAGGAAGTTTGTATGGCTTTACCTCCAACACAGCACAGCTAGAGGCCTTCCCTCAAGGATAAACCTTAAGACAAGACAGACAGCAGAATAGGCAGGAAATTCTTTAAAAGAGAAAGGAGGGAGCTATACAGAATACACTCAGTTTTTCCTCTCTGGAATGGGAAAAGCCAAGGGTGTAACTCTAGCTGAAGTTATTCCACAAGGAAACATCAACAATTGAGAGAATGTTTTCCCTGCACCCTATTCCCAACAGGAAGATTTCTTTGTTTTCTTTTTTTTTAATTTATTTATTTGGCTGTGCTGAGTCTTAGTTGCAGCCTATGGGATCTAGTTCCCTGACCAGGGATCAAACTCGGGCCCCCCACCTTGGGGAGCTCAGAATCTAGCCACTGGACACCAGAAAAGTCCCAGAAAGTCTTTTCTTATTGAGGTTGCTCTCCAAAAACCCTTCAATTGCCCTCTTCCTTCAGGCAAGCCTTCCTCCATACAGTTCTCCCTTGGTTGCCTCTTTTCCTCCATAGGATAGTTCTCTGAGTTTGCTCCCCAGTTTTAGAGCTGCACTC
Source organism: Ovis aries (assembly GCF_016772045.2). Lineage (NCBI taxonomy): Eukaryota > Metazoa > Chordata > Mammalia > Artiodactyla > Bovidae > Ovis > Ovis aries. The sequence goes on from NC_056061.1 coordinate 49,548,021, forward strand.
CCAATCTCTGCCCCTGCACTCTGTACCAACCCAGTAATCACACACAAAGATGTTCAGGTTCAAAGCCTTTCATTTTCATAGTTCTTCGTACACAATCCTTCCTCATCACAGCAAAACTCAATTTAGAAGAACATAATGACAGTAAGAGTGTATAAAAAAGAAACTGAGAAAAAATATTGTATTCAGTCATTCAGTCTTTATTAAGCACCCAGTATGTACGTATGGGAATATGGTGGCAAATTAGACAAGATCCCAGCTACCTCCCATGGAGCTTCCACTTGGTGTGGGAGAAACAGGGCACGCTGCTAAGAGAGGTCCATCTCTGCATACATGGAGGAAAACAGTCAAGATCTGAGATCTCACCTGGGCTCTGTCACTAAACGACTATGTGACAAGGTTTTCCATCAAATTAAAGGGAGTGGGAATTCCCTGGCAGTCCAGTGGTTAGGACTCTGCACTTCCCCTGCAAGGAGCACAGGTTCAGTCCTTGGTCTGAAAACTAAAATCTCGAATGCCACACAACGCAGTGGCATTAAATAAAATGAAAATAAAATAAATAAAGTGAAAATAAAATGAGGCAATAGTATTAGAAACACAAGATATTGGCTGACGTTCTCAAAGATTTCCTTCACCCTTGGTCTTCCCAAGGTGATCCCCTCCTGAATGGCAGTGAAATCAAATGCAGACCTATCTCATTTGGCGGCTGTCCTAGGCAGACACTGATGAGAAACTTACAAGAATCTACAAGTCAAATATTGCTTACTTTTATTCTTTTTATTGAAGTATATTTTATTTACAATATTATATTCATTTCAGGTGTACAGCATAGCAATTCAGTATTTTGTAGATTATATTACATTATAGGTTTTACAAGTTAATGGCTATAATTCCCTGTGCTATACAGTATATCCTTATTGCTTATCTATTTTCTACATAGTAGTTTTAATCTTTTAATCTGGGCATTTTGCCCAGTGATGATGGATAAATGCCTTTTGTAGTCTATTTCTTGCCAAGCAGTTGCAAGCTCAGATGCTTTGGGGATCAAACCAACATGTAAAGTAACAAATGTATAAAGCAGTCATATGAAATGAAACTCAAAACACAGAACACAGCCAAGATTCAGACTCAAACCGTTTGAAAATTGTGACTCTTAATCAACGTTTACAGGGAGAGAAAAGTACCTCTTAAACTTAAATGCAAGGTCGCCCTCTGAAAGTGACCCTAGCAAGAGTCAATACATAATGGATGAGATTAGCTATCAGAAGAAAACGGGTCTGTACTAAGACTATGGCTGAGGAGTCACTACCTCTAGCGTTAGTCAAATAATCTAGAGTGAATCTCCCTCCTATAGTGCTGAAGGAAGTTTTTAAAGATAGGAAATATAAAAGATGGCTTGTCTTTCGCACAGCCATTCCTTTCCCTTCTTTACCATTGTCAGAACCTAACTACCATTACGGCCTGTGAAAATGCTTTTCATAGCCTCTCTTGTTGCTAAAAAAAGGGGATAGTGTTCCAGCCAAGAAGACATTAGGCAAAAACTGCTGAAGGTCATTAGGGAAACGTTTTCTCTGTTATAATCATTACCTTCACCATCATCATCAACAATAACACCAGAAGAAAGTCTATCACTTCCCTGGGCCAAGAGACTAAAGAAAAAGCTGTAAACTCTTCAAAGTGAGTACACAAAAGTATAATCTGAACTTCAAAACAGTTGCTATTACAAATCTATGTTTACTCTTGGAGATCAAAGGGCTGTATCTCTCTCTCCAGACACTTTCCAATCAAACTCTGTATTAAATAAGAAACCATGTTTGGAAAAACTGAAAATTCTGAGAGAAAACTGTCACACTCAGAAAAGAGTTGACAGTGAATAGTTTGCTCTGGGACATCAAAGTTTGCCCAGAAAGACCTAGAACAATTTTTATGAAGATGCTCCAGCATGATTAGATATCCTGCTTAACAGCAAATAAGATAGATTTGGCAACTGCCGTTGGGGATCTCTGTCAAGGAAAGTATGCTGTTGCTGCTGCTGCTGCTGCTGCTGCTGCTGCTGCTGCTGCTGCTGCTGCTGCTGCTGCTGCTGCTGCTAAGTCGCTTCAGTCGTGTCCAGCTCTGTGCGACCCCATAGACGGCAGCCCACCAGGCTCCCCCATCCCTGGAACTCTCCAGGCAAGAATTCTGGAGTGGGTTGCCATTTCCTTCTCCAATGCATGAAAGTGAAAAGGGAAAGTGACGTCACTCCGTCGTGTCCGACTTATTAGGATACAGTGAATAGAATAACTAAATACAGTAAAATTGTAGCCCCTTCTTCAGCTTTCTCCAGATAAAAAGGAATGTCAAGGGACTTCCCTGGTGGTCCAGTAATTAAGACTCTATGCTTCCAATGCAAGGGGACATGGGTTTGAGTCCTGGTCTGGAGTAACTTTTAAGAATATCTCCTGTCACTGAAAGGCAGAGCTGCTAGGGAGACAAGTCCAGGGCCTCATGCCTAGTGGTAGGAGGGCAGAGGTAAGACTACTTGCTTTTTATCTTCAAGGGATGTCCTGGAATGCCCTAGATCACTGGATCTCTAAAAACTTCACCAATATGCAAGTCCCTGAGTCTTCTGGGGACTTCTCTCTCTTTCTCTGAGACGTGTGATTCTGCTAAGGTATCTTCTACTTCCTGCTCACGAGATCCATTCAGCAAGTGCCACATGGCAATCTGATGACTGCCTCATTGAGCCCATGTGATAGAAAGCAGGAGCATCTGCTTAGTCCTGGGGCAAGAGCACCAATGTTTTACTGCCGCCCTTATATGACGGTGAACTACTTTTGATCTCCCTTTTTAGCGGAGATGGAGAAGTAAGAGTTCATAAGATCCACACCCCTTCATGGTCCAGTTCCCTTAAGATTTACCCCTTCACACATCCACCTAATACTCAGATGTATTCATCAGCTCCAGCAATTCCTTCAATACATACGCTATTTTTTCCTGAAGCAAAAACTGCACTTTCTGTTTGGGCTGTTCTCATACTGACCCTCATTTCTGCCTGCAGCGGTAGATTTTGGTGAGAACAGAGTCACCTGCCTCAGGTAAACTAATTACATAGTCTCCAAGTAAGTGAAGTCTCCTCTCTTTAGCAAAGAGAATAAGGATTTTTTCACCAACCTGGAAGTTTAAGACAGTTGGAAAGATTCCATATTCTCAGGCTTGTTCTCCCTGATATCCCAGTCCTAGATCCCAGAGTTACCCTTGTTTCTCATCAGGATCCTGACATTGACATAGGAGACTTGTTAAACCACACGTTCAGGCTCCTTTGTAATTCTGCCCCCTTCACGATTAAACCTTGGTTCTAATTTTCAGCAGAATATGCCCACAACCACAAGAGATAAAAGCCTTCTTAAACTGTGCCTTGGAGGCCTTCTGCCTTGAGTCAAAAGCTGGCTGACCCAGACCTGAGTTATTCTTTTCTCAAGGCTTCCATAGCAATCAATCAAAGCTCCACAGTCTTGATAATTTTCATTGCCCTTGTGACGTTCAAGTGCATAACCACTAATAACAATGCTTTTCCTACCACTGGGACCTCATCCTAACTCACCATGAATGAGTCTTAGTAACTGTGATGCTATTACACACCAGGATTAATCACCATCCAACCACTACCAGCAACAGAGTTCTTATCGCCATCTGACTGGCAAATGACCGCCTCTAAAATCCCATGAGGGCTTGCTTTCTGATGTCATTTCTGACACCAACTATCTCACCCCAGGTTGCCCTGAGAGTTGAACCTCAAACAAGGTCAGTGTATAGGGAGTTATTTGGGAAATGATCCTAATGAGCTGGACTGAGGTACAAGAGGAGTGAGAGGAACAAGACTCCTGAAAAGCATCTCAGAACTAGTTGCCAAGTACAGAAGAAGGAAGCAGTTGTTCCATGGCTCCCATTCCCCATGGGTCAAGGATGACCCCATGGATACCAACTCCCCTGGACTTCCTGTTTTCCCATTCATGAATGTCCAGAGATTCTGTGGGTATCAGAGAAGCTCTAGGGCAGCAATCAGAGGTTGAAATAAGGTGGTATCAGAATAAAACTGCATGCAGTTAGTCTAAACCTACAGGGAACTAGCTACCACAGCAGTGGCCAGAGTAAGTGGTGGAACCAGAAATATGTACAGTTCACACAAGTGTTCAAAAACTGTTATATTAGAGAAACAAAAACACATTGACTCAAACCAAAAATGCGTATGTGCAGAAGAATGCTGAATCCTGGAATTTAGCGTCTTTCTGCCTCAAAGAAGCAGTTCTGACACCTGATTAAATACAGCTAATTGAACACTTGTATTTTACTCCTCCTGCCAAAATCTCACCAAATGAAAGTAAAAGAATAGAAAAGTTCCCAAATAATAAATCCTTGAATATTACTTGTAAACCTGGACTCCCTAACAAAAACAATTTTGTCCTTGATTTTTACTATGTGGATGTCTAAAGATAAGTCATGATCCTATCTTTAGATATAAGGAACAAAGAAAATGAGCGAGAAGACAAGCTCAGACAAAAAGAAATCAACAGTAAAGTTGGAAGTTATAATACAAGTGGATAAGGAGTCACCGATTTGCTGTTGTTCAGTCTCTAGGTCATGTCTGACTCTGAGATCCCATGGACTGTAAGCTGCCAGGCTCCTCTGTCGATGGGATTTCCCAGGCAAGAATACTGTTGCCTTTCCTTTCTCCAGGGGATCTTCCTGATCCAGGGATCAAACCCATATCTCCTGCATTGTAGGTGGGTTCTTTACCACTGAACAATCTGGGAAGCCCAGTCATTGGTTTAGCAGAGTGGAAAAAAACTGAAATCTAAGCTTTCAAGAGGGCAGTTAGAGAGTCCATGATAAACTTCCACGAAAGCCTTAGAAATTGAAGATACCAAGAAACATCAAAAGCAAGCAAAAAGATGGAGCAGAGAATACAATCATTGTGTAAATCAGTGTAAGAAAGATTTAGAATGCCTAATACTGTCTCTGCTATCATTTCCCTCCTCCCTGTGCAGTCAAAAATCACTCTTTCCCTATCCAGACAAAAGACTGTTGCTTACTTTCTGGAGAGGTTGAACCAGACAGATTCCAAGGGTAGAAACTGATTGAGCACCCAATGTATTTAAACATTGAGGAGAAATTTTCATTACTGTCAGCAACTTTTGGATGAATTACTGATAGGTCCTATCAAGAGAGGACCTGGAGACAGAAGCATTTAGTAAAGGTGAGTAAATTTCACCTGAAAAGACAGCAGGCAAGGCAGACCCATAAGGACTAGCTCACAAAATTTAAAACACAGGTTTTTAAAGAGAAAAAAAAATCACAAAATTATCAAGCTACCAAGTTTATATTAATCTGTTCATGATGGAAAAAATAATTTTCTCACATCATTGTCTCCTTTGTAAAGGTCATGACTCATCTTTAGGCATCCACATAGTAAACATCAAAGACAAAATTGTTTTGCTAGGGAGTCCAGGTTTACAAGAAATATTCAAGGTTTTATTATTTGAGGGACAAGAACCAGACAGACCCTATTATTTTGGGATTGTCTCTAGATGAAAAGTTCTTAGTCTTATTGGAATCAAAGCAAAAATATTATTTTTTTAAGTCAATAGTACTTTGCAAACAAACAGAAACAAACAGAAGGGAGGCAATTATTAACTTCAGGGAAATGAAACCATCATAAGTGCTAGCTTTCTCTGCTCTCTCTCCATCTTGGGTTTACGCTCTCTCTCTCTGTAGACTGCATGACCCAAGCTTGGGTCCATGATGTGACGTGCCCTTTTTCCTTGGACAATTAAGTACCACCGTCTGACCTCTACCATTCTGGAATACCATCATCTCCACTGATATTATTTGTCCTCTGGCTTCTAGCTGTGCTCAGCTAGTGAGGTGTCTCCAACTGCTATCAATATCTACATCAAGAAATCAGAGGGCAGGAGAGGTTGAAATATTGACTCCACCCTTATCCTACCCTCATTTCTGGGCTGTGGCATTTGGGCAGCAGCTCTTTTCCCTGAACTATGAAACAGAGGAGACTAAGATCTCATAACCTCTCTATACCTGTGGCTCTTTATGGAGCCCATGCATGTATTGCAGTGGAATAAGTGGTAAGAAAGCTAAATCATCATTTAATTTTATTTCAGTTTTTTGGCCACACCACATGGCATGTGGGATTCTAGTTCCCTGACCAGGAATCAAACCTGAACCCCCTGCATTGAAAGCAGGAGTCTTAACCACTGGCCTGCCAAGAAAGTCCCTTGGGAAGTCTATAGATAAGCTCAGTATTATTCAGAAATACATAAATACCAGAAAATTGCCAGCTTTTTATGCATTTTTTAAGGTTTTTGAAAGTTTTTATTTTTTTTAGAAAAGAGGATTAGGAGATGCAGAGAGATGGAATTCAGTAATACTTTTAAAATTATGTGCATGTATTTATTTCTTTTTAATAAAAATTGAGTTTTAAATGAGGACTTCCTAAACACCTCCCCCCCCAAACAAGGTCAATGCTGAATTCCCCTTTTTGACCCATAGAAGAAGGGAAAATGCCTAGGTATACTCTAGGGTCTGTTCAGACTTAGAAACAGGGCTCCACTTGCAACAGCCCCCATTCAGGATCGCTGCCCAAGGCCTTGGCAACTGTTTTCAGCCAGCTGAATGCTTTAACTCAGTGTGGAATTCCAGTTGCCTCCAAATGTTTGTTCATCTTTGAGAGACCTCAGTATATATGAAACTAAATCCACAAGGCAATCTTTTTCCTCAAACATTAGGACTTTGTTACAAGAAGATATTAAACTACCACATCTGAACTTAATTTAGAGTGATCATCCCAACATTTTGAGAAAGGTAAATATTAATTTAACTTAATCTGGTAAGTTATTGAAGAAAAATTAACCTACAAACATAAAGCCACTGTAAGTTTTTTAAAGGCAGTGGGTCTTAAGCTGTTCTCTGGAGATTCAGCCAAAAACTTGAATCTAAAATGAAGTCTTACCTTACTTTGAACATAGGTTCAAGTGTTAACATATGTCCTTGTTCAACTGTGTCTGACTCTTTTGTGACCCCATGGACTGCAACCTGCCAGGCTCCTCTGTCCATGGGATTTTCCAGGCAAGAATACTGGAGTGTGTTGCCATTTGCTCCCCGAGGGGATCTTCCCGACCCAGGGATCGAGCCTACATCTCCTTTGGGTCTTGCATTGGCAGATGGATTCTTCACCACTGAGCCACCTGGGAATCCTCCTCAAATGTTACCACATTCAGAGAAAAACACATGTCAGCAAATTCTCTTGATCCTCAGAAAACTCCATGTTGGAGACTATCACACTCTTGCAGGGATACAGGGATAGGAAGAGATACAGATAGGGAGAGGATAAGCAAACAAACTCTTGCACATCCTCTCTCTGTAAACAAACTGCACTTACTTTTCCTCCCTAAATTCCATAGAGACACTGTTTGCTCCACTGCTAGAACAGATTGTTGTCTCTTGAGCCGAGCACCAGATGAAATTGCTAACATGCATTTTGGATTTTAAAAGTTAAGTTTCTTCAGCAATAGAATTGCGTTCAGTTTGGTGAGATTTTCACTCTATGCGAAGCCCTCAGAAATTGATCATAGCTAGGCAATGGCTTATTCACACATGTCAGCTCACATAAAGGAGGGACATACGCTCACTGAGTAGAGTGGTGGGTGAACCCTCATACAATGATCAAAAAATATGTCTCTCTTTCTCTTTTTTTCAGAGTTTGTAATTTGCACAATTAAATGCATATATAACACAAAATACATGTAATTTGGAATTAGATGAGGAGTAATCAAAATAGGTACAGTGAGAAAATTTTTCCTCAATACAAGAGTCCAGATGTTAAGGGATAGAATTTTCTTTGTCTGCGGCTGAAATTAAATTTACCTCTCAAGATCCCATCTCCTCAGAGAGCAGAACACTTAGTTGTGCCAATTCTAAAGACCTGAGTCATTCTCACCTCAAAAGGTAGTCTCTTAAGTTTCTCTTCCTTTCCCTTCTCTTTTTCCTCTTCTTTCCAGAATAATCTATGTTCCAGGGAAATTCCATATCAGTCTGGCATCAAAGGAAGGACATTGGTCCACGTGTCATCTCTGGCCTTTCGAGGAGTGACTTATTTTCACCAAGTCTTGAGCATCAGCCTGTTTCTGCTGTGATCATGGCCAAAGTCAGGCTGGAGTAACCTCTTTGCCATTTTGGTGCTCCAGGACAGCCTGGGAACATGGTGGTCTCTCTCACAGGAGCTGTCAATGGCATTGCAGACCCTTGCCACGTCTCTCATCCCATCCCTTTGCTCCTTGGCTGGACTGTTTTCCTATGACTTCTTCTCTGGGTCCCCTTGCATACATCCTGGTGGCTTGGATGGACACAGCCACCCTCATTTATGAATCTCTTTCAGGATCCCCTGAAGACATGAAAAATAATCATTAGATCTGTCCCAGCCCCATGGACTGAGGGATACAGATAAGGAGAGGATAAACAGACCAATTATTTCATGTCTTCTCCCCCTAAACATACTGCCCTTCCTTTTCTTCCCTATTGTGACCCACACATCAGTCCAGGGCACATTTCCCAGAGCTCCAGATGGACTGAGGAATCCCTCTGAGATTTCCATCAACATCCAACCAGAATTTTTATTTCAAGAGAAAAGGTGTAAAGGCAAAACTCCATTCTAACATCTCAGCTCTAGTATCCTCTTTCAATGTCCTGAGCCCCCCCACCCAGTCCAGAAAGGGGTCTTATATATTCTCTGTCTGGCCTCTGATGTCATTATGCTTCCTGCACCCTCTGTTAATGACATGCCCTAAATAAAAATAGACTTTTCTTCCCCCAAACTGCAAACCAAAAGCTCTTTAGTTCTCAGGCTATCATCTGCTATAAACTTTTCATTAAATTTGAAGAGTTTACAGAGATTTCATCAAGTATTCTTTCTGCTCCTTTTCCTTGCCTCTCCTTCCAGGGTTTCCATTATAAATATGTATACTCAATGATGTCCCACAAGGCTCTGAAGCTCGGATCATTTTTCTTCATTCCTTTTTTTCTTTCTCTTCCTCAAACTGGATAATTTCAATTGAAGTGTCTCCAAGTTTGCTGCTTTTTTTTCTTCTACCTGCTCAAATTTGCCATTGAGTCCCTCTAGTGAATTTTTCATTTCAGTTATTGTACTTTTAAAATCCAGAACTTCCATTTCATTCTCTATAATTTCTGTCTTTTTATTGATATTTTCTACTTGGTGAAATGTCATTCTCCTATTTTTCTTTTACTTCTTTAGATTTGATTCTCAACAGTTCTCTGAATATATTTAAAGTCTCACATAAATCCAATGTCTGAGCTTTTTCATGGATAATTTCTATTGATTTTTCCCCTATCTATGGGTAACACTTTCTTTTTTCTTTGACAGTCTATAATTTTTGCTGAAAACTAGACATTTAAAATAATATATTGTGGTAGCTCTGGAGACCAAATGCTGTTCCCTGCTCGGGGTTTCCTGTTGTTTACTTACTGACTTTTCTGAAAAAATTTCTAAAGTTTATATTATTTTCATGCTTGGCTGGTGAAGTCTCTGCTTAGTTAGCTCAGTGGTCAGCTAACGATTGGACATCTGCAAACTTAAATAACTGGAACTAAGAAGTTTTCCCGGCTTTGCTAGAGGTCTCTGCGTCTGTTGGGGCATGCCTTCAGTATTTAGCCAGGAAGCTGACAATTTTGCCTGAGCCTTCACTTTCTGTAGAGCCTCAGATCAGTCAGTCGTGAGAGCTCAAGACCTTCTCAGGTCTTTCCTGAACATGTACACAGGTCTAGACATGCCCAGAGCCCTACTCACACCCATGGCCTTCCACATTCCCAGGACGGTGTCAGTTTCTCAAAGCCCCTGTTGCCTCCTCACTCCTCAGTTTTTCCTTTAAAGCTTTCCAGTTATCCACTGCCTCAGGCAGCCGCAAAGTTAAACAATTGCTCTGAATTTTTCAACAAACATCTCATGCCACGGGAAAGGACTCTTTACAGAGGCAGTGAACAAGTTCCAAGCTGAAGTTAAATACAGTCTTGAAATGAGTCTTCCATTATACAGGAACCATTATAGTATAACAGAAACTATTATGAAGGAACCGTTATACAAGTCAAATAATGACAGTTCTCTGGAAATGAGGCTTTAAAGGAGTCGCAACACCATTCTGCCTTCTCCAGTGGCTAACACTGCTGCTTTTCCTCTCGTTTGTGGGTTCTTTGATTTCTGGCTACCATGTACATGAACAGTGGGGTATGTTAAAAAGCCACAAAGCTTGCTATTCTTATTGAGAGTCAGCTGTTTTCTTTAATGAATGCTCCCTGGAAGGCTGCAAGCCTTTGATTAATTTCTAAAGTTCTCCCAAAAATTGATTCTATCTTTTGCTAGTTTTCTTGCTGCTTTCGTGTAATATTTGCAGGTCCTGGCTCTGCCATTTTTCTTTCTTTTTTAAGTATTTTTAAATGTAAAGCTAAGCATGACTATTTTGCTTTCGGCTAAGATGATGATAATATTTACATGTATTATCTCAGTTAATCCTCAAAATAATTCTTTTAGATGGGTACTATTATTATCCCAGTTCACAAACAAAGAAAATATAGTATACGCTGTTCAAATAATTTGCCTAAAATAAATAAGAACCAAGTGGTAGAAACTGGATTTAAACTGAGGCTATTTGGCTCTAGAATTAAGGGCCACGCTGCTGCTGCTGCTAAGTCGTTTCAGTCGTGTCCAAACTGTGTGACCCCAGAGACGGCAGCCCACCAGGCTCCCCCATCCCTGGGATTCTCCAGGCAAGAACACTGGAGTGGGTTGCCATTCCCTTCTCCAGTGCATGAAAGTGAAAAATGAAAGTGAAGTCGCTCAGTCGTGTCTGACTCTTCACGACCCCATGGACTGTAGCCTACCAGACTCCTCTGTCCATGGGATTTTCCAGGCAAGAGTACTGGAGTGGGTGGCCATTGAGGAATTGTGAAAAAACTAAAAATTACTAGAATTAACAATACGTCATTTAGTATTTTATAAATATTAACCCACAACATCAGTTCAGTTCAGTCACTCACTCATGTGCAACTCCTCGCGACCCCATGAATAACAGCTCACCAGGCCTCCCTGTCCATCATCAAACTCACGTCCATCGAGTCGGTGATGCCATCCAGCCATCTCATCCTCTGTCGTCCCTCTCCTCCTGCCCCCAATCCCTCCCAGCATCAGGGTCTTTTCCAATGAGTCAGTTCTTCACATCAGGTGGCCAAAGTATTGGAGTTTCAGCTTCAGCATCAGCCCTTCCAATGAACATCCAGGACTGATCCCCTTTAGGACGGACTGGTTGGATCTCCTTGCAGTCCAAGGGACTCTCAAGAGTCTTCTCCAACACCACAATTCAAAAGCATCAATTCTTCGGCACTCAGCTTGCTTCACAGTCCAACTCTCACATCCATACATGACCACTGGAAAAACCATACCCTTGACTAGACGGACCTTTGTTGGCAAAGTAATGTCTCTGCTTTTTAATAAACCGTCTAGGTTGGTCATAACTTTCCTTTTAATAGTAAGCGTCTTTTAATGTTATGGCTGCAATCACCATCTGCAGTGAGTCTGGAAGCCAAAAAAATGAAGTATGACACTGTTTCGACTGTTTCCCCATCTATTTCCCATGAAGTGATGGGACCAGATGCCATGATCTTAGTTTTCTAAATGTTGAGCTTTAAGCCAACTTTTTCACTCTCCTCTTTTACCTTCATCAAGAGGCTTTTTAGTTCCTCTTCACTTTCTGCCATAAGGGTGGTGTCATCTGCCTATCTGAAGTTATTGATATTTCTCCCAGCAATCTTGATTTCGGCTTGTGCTTCTTCCAGCCCAGCGTTTCTCATGATGTACTCTGAATATAAGTTAAATAAGCAGGGTGATAATATACAGACTTGATGTACTCCATTTGGTTCCTATTTGGAACCAGTCTGTTGTTCCATGTCCAGTTCTAACTGTTGCTTCCTGACTTGCATATAGGTTTCTCAAGAGACAGGTCAGGTGGTCTGGTATTCCCATCTCTTGAAGAATTTTCCACAGTATATTGTGATCCACACAGTCAAAGGCTTTGGCATAGTCAATAAAGCAGAAATAGATGTTTCTCTGGAACTCTCTTGATTTTTTCATGATCCAGTGGATGTTGGTAATTTGATTTCTAGTTCTGTGCCTTTTTTAAAACCAGTTTGAACATCTGGAAGTTCACGGTTCACATATTGCTGAAGCCTGGCTTGGAGAATTTTGAGCATTACTTTACTAGCATGTGAGATGAGTGCAATTTTGCAGTAGTTTGAGCACTCTTTAGCATTGCCTTTCTTTGGGATTAGAATGAAAACTGACCTTTTCCAGTCCTCTGGCCACTGCTGAGTTTTCCAAATTTGCTGGCATATTGAGTGCAGCACTTTCACAGCATCATCTTTCAGGATTTGAAATAGCTCAACTGGAATTCCATCACCTCCACTAGCTTTGTTCATAGCGATGCTTTCTAAGGCCCACTTGACTTCACATTCCAGGATGTCTGGCTCTAGGTGAGTGATCACACCATCGTGATTATCTTGGTCATGAAGGTCTTTTTTGTACAGTTTTTCTGTGTATTCTTGCCACCTCTTCTTAGTATCTTTTGCTTCTGTTATGTCCATACTATTTCTGTCCTTTATCAAGCCCATCTTTGCATGAAATGTTCCCTTGGTATCTCTAATTTTCTTGAAGAGATCTCTAGTCTTTCCCATTCTGTTGTTTTCCTCTATTTCTTTGCATTGATCATTGAGGAAGGCTTTCTTATCTCTTCTTGATATTCTTTGGAACTCTGCATTCAGATGCTTATATCTTTCCTTTTCTCCTTTGCTTTTCGCTTCTCTTCTTTTCACAGCTATTTGTAAGGCCTCCCCAGACAGCCATTTTGCTTTTTTGCATTTCTTTTCCATGGGGATGGTCTTGATCCCTGTCTCCTGTACAATGTCACAAACCTCATTCCATAGTTCATCAGGCACTCTATCAGATCTAGGCCCTTAAATCTATTTCTCACTTCCACTGTATAATCATAAGGGATTTGATTTAGGTCATACCTGAATGGTCTGGTGGTTTTCCCCACTTTCTTCAATTTAAGTCTGAATTTGGCAATAAGGAGTTCATGATCTGAGCCACAGTCAGCTTCCGGTCTTGTTTTTGCTGACTGTATAGAGCTTCTCCATCTTTGTCTGCAAAGAATATAATCAGTCTGATTTCAGTATTGACCATCTGGTGATGTCCATGTGTAGAGTCTTCTTTTGTGTTGTTGGAAGAGAGTGTTTGTTATGACCAGTGCGTTCTCTTGGCAAAACTCCATTAGTCTTTGCCCTGCTTCATTCCATACTCCACGGCCAAATTTGGCTCTTACACCTGGTGTTTCTTGACTTCCTACTTTTGCATTCCAGTCCCCTATAATGAAAAGGACATCTTTTTGGGGTGTTAGTTCTAAAAGTTCTTGTAGGTCTTCATAGAACTGTTCAACTTCAGCTTCTTTAGTGTTACTGGTTGGGGCATAGGTTTGGATTACTGTGATATTGAATGTTTTGCCTTGGAAACGAACAGAGATCATTCTGTCGTTTTTGAGACTGCATTAAAGTACTGCATTTCAGACTCTCTTGTTGACCATGATGGCTACTCCATTTCTTCTAAGGGATTCCTGCCCACAGTAGCAGATATAATGGTCATCTGAGTTAAATTCACCCATTCCATTCCATTTTAGTTTGCTGATTCCTAGAATGTCGACATTCACTCTTGCCATCTCCTGTTTACCACTTCCAATTTGCCTTGTTTCATGGACCTAACATGCCAGGTTTCTATGCAATATTGCTCTTTACAGCATCGGACCTTGCTTCTATCACCAGTCCCATCCACAACTCGGTATTGTTTTTGCTTTGGCTCCATCCCTTCATTCTTTCTGGCGTTATTTCTCCACTGATCTCCAGTAGCATATTGGGCACCTACAGACCCGGGGCATTCCTCTTTCAGTATCCTATCATTTTGCCTTTTCATACTGTTCATGGGGTCCTCAAGGCAAGAATACTGAGGTGGTTTGCCATTCCCTTCTGCAGTGGACCACATTCTGTCAGACCTCTCCACCATGACCTGCCCATCTTGGGTGGCCCCACAGGGCATGGCTTAGTTTCATTGAGTTAGACAAGGCTGTGGTCCTAGTGTGATTAGATTGACTAGTTTTCTGTGATTATGATTTCAGTGTGTCTGCCGTCTGATGCCCTCTTGCAACACCTACCGTCTTACTTGGGTTTCTCTTACCTTGGGCATGGGGTATCTCCTCACGGCCGCCCCTCCTGACCTTGGACATGGAGTAGCTCCTCTCGGCCCTCCTGCGCCCGCGCAGCCGCTGCTCCTTGGACATGTGGTAGCTCCTCTCAGCCGCCGTCCTAACCTCGGCGGTGGATAGCTCCTCTAGGCCGCAGCCCCTGACCTCAGACGTCGGGTAGCTTGTCTCGGCTGCCGCCCCTGACCTCAGACGTGCGGTAGCTCCTCTCGGCCGCTCCTGTGCTGACACAGCCTGGCACTCTCAGGTGCCACCCCTGACCTTGGGTGAGAACCTATGACATAGACTTTTCTTTTATTGAACTCTAGATAATTATAGGAGTAAGAAGCATTCATATCAGATATTTCTTGTCAAGTAATTTTAATATTTTTAATAAAGGCAAATTATTAAATATATAACTGAAGAGTCTTCAATTTTCAGGTTTATTTGAATTTTCATATAAGAAATTTAACAAATTAAAAACAAAATCCTTTATCAGACATAATTTTGTTGTTGTTCAAGAAGATATTGCCACTATATTTTTGAGATCCATTCCTCCATCCTGGTGCTAAAATCTTTTCTGAGGTATTGCTTTAGTTTCAATTCAGTTCAGTCCTTCAGTCATGTCCAACTCTTGGCGATCCCATGGATTGCAGCACACAAGGCCTCCCTGTCCATCACCAACTCCCAGAGTTTACTCAAGCTCATGTCCATTGAGTCGGTGATGCCATCCAACTATCTCATCCTCTGTCTCCCCCTTTTCCTCTCACCTTCAATCTTTCCCAGCATCAGGGTCTTTTCAAATGAGTCAGCTCTTTGCATCAAAGCCAAATTATTGGAGTTTCAGCTTCAACACCAGTCCTTCCAATGAACGCTCAGGACTGACCTCCTTTAGGAGGGACTGGTTGGATCTCCTTGCAGTTTCAGGGACTCTCAAGAGTCGTCTCCAACACCACAGTTCAAAAGCATCAATTCTTCAGTGCTCAAGAAGACTATCTTTATTTAACTTTAACTTGAAACTTGTTCACTGCCTTGGTTTAGCTTGTTAAATTTCAATTCAACAAAAATTTCAGAGTGTTTACTTTGTGCCAATTACTGGGAATACTGGTGAATAAAGTAGGTTCTGTCATTAACAGGTTCACAGAAGAGTGGAAAAGTCATGGAATAATGACAGGTGTGCTTAGTATTATAAAGGGGGAAGCACGGATATTATGGGATAATATGATGAGAGACTAGAAAAGGCATCCTTGAGGATATGACATTTAAAATGAAACCTACAGGACAGGGTGCAGTGATGGGAAGTCTTGGCAGAGGAAACAGACATGCGAAGGCTAGAGGTCAAGAAAGAATGTGGTTTATTCAAGCAGTGAGAACTTATCATGGCCAGAAAACAGAAACTATGCAGAGAGGCAGTCATGGAAATAAAAGGACTTGGCTGAAAGATCCTGCTTGTTCAAAAGCATTTGTTTAGATGAGTTTAAAGTCCCTCAAAGAGAAAGGCACTATCTTCATACATAAATATTCTTTTAGCACATCATTAAGAAGTTGCCCGGTGGTAGCATACGTGATAGGATTCTACTCTCTTGTTGATAGTTTTAAATGAAGAATTGCCTGTGTTCTGCAATAGAGCTAAAATCTACCAGGAGAGAGGGACAAAAGGTTCATGAGCAAATTGGTAAAAGCAAGCCAAAATATAAAGCTTAAAAGAGAGACAGAGGGAATGGAAAACAAACTTACCTGAAGACAACAATACCACTGAAGTTATTCCAAAGTCTTCTCTAATTCAGACTGTCTTCTCTGCTTAGGTATTTTACAAAACATCAATTCCTATCTCCGTGACAACTTTTTGAAGTATTACATTTCCTTCTTTCATTTGTGGAAACCAAGGTTCAGAACCATATATGACTTCACTCACTTAGCAAGTACTTATTGAGTGCCTATTACAGACTGGCTTGTCAGTGAACTCAGGCTAATGGGAACTTATATTCTAGCAGGAACTTGTTCAAATTCACACAGCTGGTAAACCTCAGCTAGAAAGACTAGACTCTCCTGTTGCAACGCACTGAACAGGAAAGGGCTACTGTTTTCTTTAAAAAGTGATCTAGAAGACCCTAAATGTTTCACTAACAATAAATTGTACTATAATATCAGTTCAACGAAGCTCTCTATTATCTGCTGGCAATACAACCAGTATGTTGATTTCTAGCTGTAGGCAAAGATACCTAACGGGAGGCCGATTGAGCCCCTTTATCAGGCAGTTAGAACCATTCAGATCCCTGAGGACTGAGGAACATGGACATATTCCCACTAGGATGTCACTTGCTTCTTCTTGGCTCCACCTCCCATTCTCCTTCTTTAATCTCTCTTGAAGTGAAGTGAAGTGAAGCGAATTCACTCAGTTGTGTCCGATTCTTTGCGACCCCATGGACTGTAGTCTATCAGGCTCCTCTGCCCATGGAATTCTCCAGGCAAGAATACTGGACTGAGTTGCCATTCCCTTCTCCAGGGGATCTTCCCAACCCAGGGATCAAACCCTGGTCTCCTGCATTGCAGGCAGATTCTTTACCATGTGAGACATCAGGGTAGACCAAATTACTAAGTTATTATTAGTTACATTTTCAAATAAACATTAGCAGGCTACTTGGCCAAGTAGAGAGAGTTTTTTCCTAAGGAGATGCTCTTCTGAAAACACAAGCAGATTCATGCAGTGTCAAGCAATCCTGGAGGAGTACACATCCTGTCTGCCCTGTGATGTGTGTCTTGTCTTAATATCAGCTCACATAGCATCCTTGGTGTCCTTCTGTGACCCTCTCACCAAGGAGACACATATCTAGTGAAATTCATCCAGCCTGCAGTCTTATACAAACAAATACAACTGGAGCAGATAAGAAATTAATGACCCAAACTAAGAGAACATTAGTACATCACACAACCCTCCAGATTTAACTGCCCATCAACTAATGCACTGACTTGCTAGGATCATCAAGAGAAGACACATCACTTGTTTTCTATCTTGGTAGATGTTGGGGGAAATATGAACACTTTCAGCATCTTCACTGAAACTTTGGCCTCAAAGCAAAGTTTACAGTTATAGAGCCTCCACGTTCCATGTCATTTTGAAGAATCATTTCACTTTCAGAGATTAAAGTATATCATGAAGTTCTATGGATTCTTCCCCACATCTACCCTCGTCTCTCCATTGGTCCTGCCCCTTCTCTTTCCGGATGTGGTCGTATCTTGCGTGGACTTCTTCAGGAGCCTCTGAATTGATCTCCCCACTTTCACCTCTCCAATCCATTCTCTGCACAGTACTCAGAGCTACAACATCATTTCCCCTATCTAACTCTCTCTAATGGCTTCCCTTGAATGAGAAGATAAGATCTGGGATCCCCAACATGGGCTCTGAAGCCCCTCCCTACTTCTCCAGCCCCTGCTTTGCTCTCTAAATCCCAACAATATTCTGACCTTGACTTCTCTTGAAACTCCAAGTTCTTTCCTGCTTCAAAGATTTTGCACACATTATTCTCTTGGCCTGGAATACTCTTTCCTCATGCTTTGTTTGATTAACTCCTGTTCATCCATCACATCTCAGTTTAAGTATCAGTTCCTTAAGAGGCCTCTCCACTCATTCTGCCTATCAGAGCTTTCTATCATCTCTCATGGCACTCGCTTTCCAAATTTATACCTTAACTTGTGTGTTAATTTGTCCCATGTCTATCTACTTCACTATAATCAATCTCCAGGCAGACATGGACATTGATGCCTTGGATCCCATTGTTCCCAGTGCTCAGAGTGGTATCTAGTATAATGTGACGTGCTCAACAAATAGTTAGTGAATGAGCAGATGAATATTTGTGAAAGGAGGGGAATCATAAATCCCCCAAACATGTCTTGCAGAAGCCATCCTATAGACAATACGAGACTTCCCGAAAACCCAACAGACCTCCTCCTAAAGGCATGTCATTCCACAGTTAGTGAAATTTGGGGGGGATAGGGCACGCTGCCCCTCCCTCTGCTGTACTATGCTTAGTCGCTCAGTCGTGCCCGACTCTCTTTGTGACCCTATGGACTGTAGCCCACCAGGCTCCACTGTCCATGGGAATTCTCCAGGCAAGAATACTGGAGTGGGTTGCCATGCCCTCCTCCAGGGCATCTTCCCAACCCAGGGATCAAACCCAGGTTTCCCATACTGCAGGCAGATTTTTTTCCCATTCGAGCCACCAGGGAAGCCCCTGCTGCTCCCAATCCATTAATTCTACAGATACCCTTGACTGATTCTGCCTCCATCACTCCTACCCCCTACCTCCACCTCCACCCCTGACAACTAGCTCTGAGAAGGGAGTTGAGAGATCTTTTTAAAGACTGCCCCTTCATGTGGTCCACTAAGACCCTCAGTGTTTTCTCTTTTCAGATCCTGTGCCCATGAGCCACACAGGCCTACTCTTGCTTCATTTTTTCTTTAACATTGATTTTGTTTGTTTGTTTGTTTAATTTTTATTTTATATTAGAGTATAGCTGGTTTACAATCTTGCTTCTTGCAGTTATTACAAACAAGCCCTAGCCTACCAGCTCTATTCATCAGACATGCTTGGACCCAGGCTCTGGCCCTTCACTTACCCTTACCTCTCCACCCCATCCTAGTGTTCAGCTCACTTCCGAAACTCAGCTTGGTTTCCCAGTTATGGCCCCACTGAAAGAGCAGCCCAGTTTGGCTTCCTTCCTTCCTAAGGGCAAAGCTTGCATTCACCCTTAAAATCTCTCCTTTGCTGTTTGGAGAAAATTTCAGCCTGGCACCAAGCCTCTGGCCAGTGCTCAGGCCAAACTTAGGCAAGTTTCCCCACAAGACAGGAGATCATGGGAATTCCCTGGTGGTCCAGCGGTTTAGACTGTGAGCCTCCCCTGCAGGCGGGATGGGTCGGTTGGGGAACTAAGGTCCCACATGCCAGCGGCATGAACAAAAAAGAAAAAGTCAAACAGCAGTGGCCCTTACCCAACTCTGAGGCCCCATTTCCCTCTGGTCTTCCATGAATATTCCTTTTGGCCTCTCCTTCACTCATATTCTCAGCCCTGAACACTTTTTTCACTCCACTCCCACCCAACCACCCACTGAATCTGTAACCAAGTCTAATTCCTTTGTCAAGTTCATCTCCAGATCTAAGAAGCCCTTTTCGTCCCCCTCAACTATTCATCATGACTTATTCACATTCAGCTCATGAGATTCTCTGTAGAAAGACGAAAACAGGACTGACTTAAATTTTTGTTCCCTCCTTGTAACTTGCCAGCTTGAGCAAATAACTTAAAACCTTAAAGTCTCATTAAAAAAACAATCTGTGAAATGGGAATAATATCCACTTAGCACATCTGGCTACTAGCACAGATGTGTCATGCCATAAGCATTCATTAAATGCGCAAGGAGGGACCCTTTTGTCAATAGCAAAAATTTAAAAAAGCCTTTTTTTGGCTGCATCAAGTCTTAGTTTGGCACTCAGAATCTTCATTGAGCTCACAGGTATCTCTTTAATTGTGGCGTGGGCTCAGTCTTCATGGTGCACAGACTCAGTTGCCCCACAGCATGTGGGATCTTAATTCCCTGACCAGAGATCAAACCTACATCCCCTGCACTGGAAGGTGGATTCTTAGCCACTGGACCATCAGCGAAGTTCCTGGAAGCCTTTTTTTACATACATAATTGTTTTTACATACATACTAGGTGCTGAGAGAAATCATGAGAGCAGCATAGAAAGGGAGATATACATGGGCAGGAAAGCTGATTTTGGGGGCCTTAAAAGATAAGCAGAATGTGGATTGGAAGGTAAGAAAGGGAAACTCTCCAAGATGGCCAACATGATGAAAGCCTGAGTACTTGGTGACATTGGGACCATGGGAGGCAGAGCTGAAGCAAATGAAGGGAAAAGCAGAAAATCAGCCCAAATAGGAACAGTAGGGCCAGTTAAAAAAAGACAAAACCCACGTGAGATCCAGGTTTTCCCTGACTCCGTGGCTTTGGACTCTCTCATCTCTGTAAGTGAATCCTTCAGAACACAACATCTCAAAGCATTTGTTTATTTGTAACTGAATGAACCCAGTCCAGAGAGTGACACAGTGCACACCTCACCCCAGAAACTAACTAATGTTTGTAAAATGCAAATGCCATCTAAAATAATTGTTATGAGGCTCTCGCTGGAGATCCTGTAAATGCTTCGGCCTAAGCCTGGATGTGGTGATAGGGGCAGGGACCTCCCAGTCTGCTCCTTGATCTTGTGGCACTCTGCTTATTCTTTAGATGTTTGCTGACATCATGGGGAGGAAGTTGTGAAATAGTCCCAGTGAGTTCACATTTGCAAAAGTTCTTGGCTTGTCTATAAAATGCCTGGATTTAAAAAAAAAAAAAAAAAACGTAGACTCAAGGTAAATTTCTATTTGTGCTTATTGCTTTACTTCTTTGAACCTCAGTATCTCTGGTTAGATCATAATAGTAATACCAGTACTAGCTCCAGACACATAAAACAACACTAATGCTGACAGGACAAGCATTTTATCTGTATTCTGACACATAGTCTACACAACAGTCCTAAGAAGTAAGGTACTGTTGTTATCCCCATTTTACAGATGAGGAAACTGAGGCACAGAGATATGTTAACTTGCTCAAAGTTGAACACTTAGAAGGGGTGGGGTTAAAACTCAAACAGGGCATCTGCCTCTAAACAATCCTTTTGTCATATTGCTGGTGCCATGAAGGTAAGCATCTTGACTTCATCCTGACTTTACAGAGAGAGAAATGGAGTTGAGAAGCAATCAAGAGTGGGTTCAGCTCACTGCACAAGTAGATCAGTGACAAAGCCATAACCCTACCAACCCTGGCCTTTCCTTGGCTCAGTTTCTTTACCAACTGATCTGTCTAAAGATGCTTGTCATCTTGTCATCATGCTTCCATTTTTAATGGTTCCCAAGGCAGTGACACTTGAGATTGAAGAAACAAAAATACATTTCAAAAACAAAGCTGCTCTATCCTCCAGCTAAAATGCCATTTTCCTAAAGCTCAGGAGTCCTAATAAAAATTTAAAACAGCCAGTCCTAGCCTTTTGATACACCACAGAGTGATCTTACAGGGTCCAAAGCCCAAGGAAATGGACAAGCCCCTCCTCCTTTGCAGGAGCCCAGGGAATGTCAACATCAACAGGTTAGACCGCAGGCCTCTGGGCTTTTTTCAGTCCTGAGATTACACATGTAAAGACAGGAGAATTTTACTTTTAAACACTTGAAACTTCACGGATTCTTTTTAAAGTCTCATCCTTCCTCCTTCACCAAGAAAGAGAAAATAGAGTTTGGGGAGAAAAACCAAGCTCTCGATGTGGGAGTTGCTTAAAGAACTGATAACAGTGTCCCTTCTTTTCGAATGCGTATTAGAAATACCTGGGCATCTTAAACGTTGCAATCCTAGAGAATTTCTTTTGGCTTCCAACTGAAGGGCTCACTGGTACCTTAGATTCAGACACAGTTTTAAAAAAGAAAAATCAGGCTGGGCTTTGTTGTCCTCCAGAAACATCAGCAGCAACAACGTGGAGAAGCTCTAACAGGGGGTGGTCTCACCACTAAGCAGTGAGGCTCTGGGGAATGTCTCCATGTTTGGGAACTACCCTCAGTAATCAGACTGCAGGACGAGGACAGAAGGCAGCCAATGCTATGTGCTAGAGCCAGCCAAGGCTGAAGTAATAATAGACATTTCATGTGGCCTGTTCCGTCTGTCGAAAATAGTCCAAAGGTTTTCCAGAAGTGGCAGTCAGAAGCCCTACTCAGAACCAAAGCCAGCAACTGGAAACAAAGTTGCCAAACCCTTCTTTCCCACTCTGCCTTGTATTATTTTGTGGGTTTTTTTCCCCCTTGGTATTTGAAACTTAGACCTCAGCTCTGGTTGATACAAAAAGCACAAGGCTTTCCTGCTGCTGCACTTACAAAGGTCATGTCATTGAAGGCAGAGGCCATCTGCATGGGGAGGGGATGGTGGCCAGTGGGAAGCAGTTTTTTCCACATGGGCAGGGTGAAGACTTTCCAGGAGGATGAGATAATCATTTTTGGCTTAGTTTTCAATTCATGTCCAATTTGGCTTAACCTCCCTATGTTGAGAATATTTGATGGTATTCAATTTTACTACCTGCTTAGCACTGTAAAGGGACAGGCCTGATTTGGGTTAATGCCCTTTTTAGCAGGGAACAGCTATGTGGAAATTAAGTGGAACACCATGTCTTTAGGGGGACTGTCATTCTATGAGAGATTGGCTAACACGGAGCCTTTCCTTTTAAAAAAAAACTAAGCTATGTCTTTCACAAATACTCAGGAAACTGAAGCTCAGCTTCCCTCAGATAAGTTATATGACAAAAAATAGGCACCTCGGTTCAAACAAATAAATCATCAGAGGGAACAGTAGAAACATAAACATGAATTTGCTCATAAATATTTCACATTTTTTGACCTTCCCATAATTTGGTTTTTCCTTAGGTTTTTAAGTCTAGTACAGAGAGTACCAAGCACACAGGAAGTACACAAAAAATACTGAAGTGGATGACTTCATCTGTATTGAGCCAAGCATATTATTATGTATATAACTAATGATAGCATGAGTTGAACTAATAAGACAAACAGTGAAATGGCCCCAAATTACTAGCACTATAAACAGAGCTCATTCCTGAATGGAAAGATCACCCCTAATTGGAAGAAGTCTCAGGGTTCATGGTCTCACTTTTCTGAGCTCATCACACGTATGCAAAGTTTGACTGCCCTGTACATTAATCAGCCGTGACGACATCCCCATGAGATAAATGGACAGTGGGTATCATTTGCTCCATATGGTGGATGAAGTAGACCAAACATGTGGAAAGGAAGTGACTTGCCTAATGTCACTGAGAAGTCAGAGGAGGAACTGAGATTAGAACCCACAAGCTTCTTCTTTCTGTGCAGCCAACCCACAGCCCCTTATTGCAAAGTCAAGCACAACCCCAGACCCTCTCGGGAAAACTGGTCCTCCCTAGTCACTGCAGACAGCATCATTAGTCTGGGTGCTAGGGGGTAAAAAGAGAAGGCAGCCGAGCTAAGATGCCAACATCCCCTCAGAAAGAAAGAAACTCATACATCTTTAAGCCTCAGAGTTTATTTTTGAAGTGCCCTTCTCAGCAGTTAGATAAACGCTCAGCAATTTGAGAAGGAACTTTATCTTAAAGAAAAATAAGGGATGAAAAGGGCGATTACGATGGGCTTTCTCCAGATTAAAAGGATTTGAAACCTTTCTGTTCAATGAACTTGGAATGAAGTTCAAATTCAGTTCATAAGCTTATCTCCCAACTTCATTTTTTAAAGTACCTCAAACATCGACTCCCACTCAACGTGATCAAAAGCTTCTTCTGCTTCAAGAGACTGAGCAGCAATCAGCCCTCTTGCTCATGTAGCCAAGTCAGTGTTCTTAATCAGCATAAAAAACACCAGGAGCCAAAGGGAGGTTTTTAAATAAAAAGTGGTTTGATGCGGCTCCAGGCTGGTGGCAGCCTTCTCAGCCCAGAAAAATATGCGGCGACTCCTCAAATATGCAGAGGCCAAAGAACAGGGCCACATTACTGCACAGATATTTCTCAGGCCTCAAGTCCCCAGTTGTTTGGTCCTTTTCTCTCAGTTTACTCTTCTTCCACCCCAACAGCACACCACATTGCCCACCCTCATTCAGACCAGGATTTCAGTGCCCCTTCTCCTTCCTAAAAATATGCCAGTTGGACTTTTCTTCTTCCTCCTCACAACAGATTGCTCCTAAATCCATTAGGTGGGGCAAGCCACGGATCTAAGAGGTGATCAGAACTGGCTGTTGGAGCCCCAGCAGGGGGAGAAGGGTGTCCCCATAGTGGGTCTGCTGGGGCTGCTTCTGCAAGCAGCAGGCGGGCTTGGAGTAGCAGAGTCCACGTGGAGTGAGAGGGTGTCCCCAAGGAAGGGCAGCCAAGTGTAACATATCAGAGTCCAGGAAGATCAGAGGACATTCCTGCAGGGGTCAGAGGACGGGAGTGGAATAAGAGACTGGTTACACACAAGTGATAAATCGCATGAGTTAACTTACCAAGGACAGGGGGAGCTAGGTTTCTCACTGTTGGTGAAGAGTGAAAGTGAAAGTCACTCAGTCATGTCCAACTCTTCGTGACCCCATAGATAGTCCATGGTATTCTGTAGGCCAAAATACTGGTGGGTAGCCTTTCCCTTCTCCAGGGGATCTTCCCAATCCAGGAATCGAACCCAGGTCTCCTGCATTTCAGGTGGATTCTTTACCAGCTGAGCCATAAGAGAGTTGCAAATATTGAAACAGAAATGAACTCTGCAGTTGTTTGGTCAGAATTGGCAGTATCTAGGTGAATCATGGTTTCTAATGTATTCATACAGATACAGAAATCAATGTGTATATACCCACATACCTACCATGGAAGGTAGAATAATGGATTCCCCAAATGTCTCCATCTTAATGTCCCACATCTGTGACTGTGTTACCTCACAGGGCAAAAGGGACTTTGTGGATATAATTACATATCCTGAGATGGGAAACTTATCCTGGGTTATCTAGGCGGCAGAGGGTCCAATATAATCACAAGGGTACTTGTGATTATTACGTTGGAAGGCAGGAGGGTCAGAGACGTTATGACAGAAGTAGAGGCAGGAGAGAAAGATTGGAAGATGCTGTGCTGGCTGGCTACTGGACATTTGTGACAAAGAGGCCACAAGCTAAGGAATGCAGGCAGCTTCTAGAAGCTGGAAAGGCAAGGAAATGAATACTCTCTGAGAGCCTCCAAAAGGAACATGGCACGGCTGACACCTTGATTTGAAGCATTCTGATCTCCAGAGCTTAAGATAATAAATGTGTATTGTCGTAAGCATTATAGCGGCAATAGGAAAGTAGTACACATGCATATTGGTGAGTTCTGTACAATAAGAGACTCTGAGAGAAGAGCCCCAGTAACAAGGAGCATGTGGATGTGCGCTTAGTCCCTCCGTCGGGTCCAGCTCTTTGTGATCCCATGGACTGTAGCCTGCCAGGCTCCTCAGTCCATGGAATTTTCCAGGCAAAAATACTGAGGCAGGTTTCCATTTCCTCCTCCAGGGGATCTTTCAGACCCAGGGATTGAACTCACATCTCTTGTATCTCCTGCATGAGCAGGTGGATTCTTTATCACCACCCCACCTGGGAAACCCAACAGAAGCATACTCGGCTTATATTGTATTGGCCAAAAAGTTCGTTCAGATTTTTCTGTAACATCTTATGGAAAAACCCAAACAAACTTTTTGGTCAATCCAATAAATACCATTCTCCACTAAAAGGAACCAAGGCTCCTTGGAGAAATGGCTGGTTCAGGGCTGGAACCTGGAAAGTATAGGTAAATTTGGAATATATCTTATGTCAGAAAGAAAGAAGTGCTCAAAGAATGATGAGGCTTTATCAAAAGGCCATATAAGTCAGCTCAAAAGGGCTATGGTTAAACAAATCCAGGAAAGTCTGAGCATCAAAATACACAGTGATAGTAACATATTATAAACCATTGACTAAAGTGGAAATACAAACCTTAAGAACAAAAATTAATAAATGAATGAATTTGAAGCTTGAATAAAATCAAGACATTTGCATCATTACAAAATACTTCCTCACAAAATACTAAATAATTGCAAAAGAGAAAAAGGTAACTTTACAATAATGCAGCTTGGCAGATAACATCTTAAAGTATCAAAGTGAATATTGTCACTAAAGGGACAAATCAAAATCTTGCCACCCAAATGGGTTGCAATTAGAAGACCACATCATCATCAGCCCTGTAGTATTCCTGCCAAGGGTGTGCAAACTTAATCTACTTGTGTGCAAACATCTGACAAAAACAAACCAAGGGGCATCCTACAAAACAACTGGTCCAGAGTCCTCAGAGTTTTTTAAATCACAAAGTTCAAGTCAAGACTGAGGGTTTTTTCCAGATTGGAGATTACAGGGATGTGACAACTAAAGGCAACATGTGATTCCAAACTGAACCTTTTTTCTATAAAGGAATTTGGTGAAATTTGTACGAGACCTGAGTGTTAGATCATAGTAACCTATTAGGGTTAATTCCCTAATTTTGGTAGATGTACTGTGATTCCATAGGTCACAGAGGTCCCCAGCTTCCAGGATCTAGTGCCTGATGACCTGAGGTGGAGCTGATGTAATACTAGCATAAACAAAGTGCACAATAATTAATGTGCTTGAATCATTTCAAAACCTACCCCACCCACCCAATGGCAACCCACTCCAGTACTCTTGCCTGGAAAGTCCCATGGACGGAGGAGCCTGGTGGGCTGCAGTCCATGGGGTCGCTATGAGTCAGACAAGACTGAGCAACTTCACTTTCACTTTTCACTTTCATGCATTGGAGAGAAATGGCAACCCACTCCAGTGTTCTTGTCTGGAGAATCCCAGGGACGGGGGAGCCTGGTGGGCTTCCGTCTATGGGGTCACACAGAGTCGGACACGACTGAAGCGACGCAGCAGCAGCAGCAGCAGCCACCCACCCCCTGGCCCCGATCCATAGGAAAATTGTCTTCCACAAAACCAGTCCCTGGTGCCAAAAAGGAATAAAGTATTAGGGATTATGTTGCTGCTAAGTCACTTCAGTCGTGTCCAACTCTGTGCAACCCCACAGACTGCAGCCCACCAGGCTCCCCCGTCCCTGGGATTCTCCAGGCAAGAACACTGGAGTGGGTTGCCATTTCCTTCTCCAATGCATGAAAGTGAAAAGTGAAAGGGAAGTTGCTCAGTCATGTCCGACTCTTAGCGACCCCATGGACTGCAGCCTACTAGGCTCCTCCATCCATGGGATTTTTCCAGGCAAGAGTACTGGAGTGGGTTGCCATTGCCTTCTCCGAGGGATTATGTTACTCTTATATGATTTTGGAACAAAATTCTTTGCTTATACCTTTTCTGTAAATTGGAGATCATTTCAAAATATTTTAAATGTATCACCTTTAGTCTCCAATTCTTATTCTGTAATAAGATCTTCTCGCTTCAACTGTAGCTTTAGTTCTCTTGGTAGAAACAAACATTTTCCATTGTCCCAGGAGTCAGAGCATCTTCCATTGGCTGCTCACCTTGGAGAATGTCTCATGTTTGGGGCACAGAGCCTGGCAGGGCTGGCAGCGGCACTGATTGAATCCTGGGTGACGTGAGATAGTAAGGAGAGGTGTGAAAAGAGGATTTTGAAAAGCAGTCAAAATGTTCTTGCTTCAGTTTTTAAAAATTTCCTAACATCTGATTAAAGAACCCAAGCTCACCATGGAGAGTCAAGAAAAAAAGTTGAGTATTATCTGTTAAAATTTTTGTTCTACCATCAATTTAATATCACCAGGGCTCTCTTTAAAAAAAAAAAAAAAACGATCAATCTTTCTGAGAGACTCAGCCTGAAGCGCTGAGGGTCTTAGTACGTCACTGATTTCTAAATCCCAGATCTTCTTTTCTTTAGCTTTCCTTGGCAGATTAATCCCATTTCTCTTGAGCATTTATGTATACTTAGACAAGCCTAAGTGATATTTCAGGCTTCAGAGAAATCTGGCAGAGTGCAAAATACAGTTTAAAGTAGAAATTATACTGGTCCATGTCTCTCCAAGGAGTCTGTCCAAAAATCTATGCCACCCATTAAAAACAAATATTTGCCTTGTTTTTTAAAAAGGAGCTATAAAAGATAATTTGGGACAACCAGGGGGAAAGAAATACTGGTTCAGTATTAGAAATTAGGGAATTTATTCTGTTAGACATGATACCGGTATTTAGGTAAGGAGGCAAGTGTCCTTATTAGGGAAGGGGGGTAGCATGTGTATAGAGTATTTAGGTATAAAATATCACGATATTAGCAATTTTATTTTAAATGGCTCCAAAATTAGTATATATGCACACACAGACATATCAAATATAGTAAAATGGAAAATTGTTAACTGTGATTGAATCTAAGTGGTAGGTATATAAGTGTCCATTATATTGATTTTGTGAGATTGTAAAATCTTTCTGTTTATCTTCTATATTCTAACATCTATCTTCTTTACCTCACTCACAAGCCTACCTTAAAAAAGACTTGGGGAATTGTGGATGCATCCCATGCTACATACATTTCAGGATGAATTTAGCTGGTGGTAATACCACATTGTTTATGAGGGGAAGACAGGTGGTCTCAAAATCATTGCTTAGTCATTCAGTCATGCCCAACTCTTTGTGACTCTGTGGACTATAGCTTGCCAGGCTCCTCTATCCTTGGGATTTTTCAGGCAAGAATACTGGACTGAGTTGCCATTTTCCTCCTCCAGGGCATCTTCCAGACCCAGGGATCAAACCCATGTCTCTTGTGTCTCCTGCATTGTAGGCAAATTCTTTACCACTTGAGCAATCAGGGAAGCCCTCAAGATCATTATACACCTGCTTTTAAGTTCTAGACTTAACACTTAAGTACCCATATTGCTATTACCTTTGCCATCAGGATATCTGATATAAATGTTCTCATTCTGGAAGAAGCTGGAATGTTAGATAAGCTTGTTCCTTCTCTCTCTCCCACCACTTTATTTTATTATTATATTATATTATTATTGGCTGTGCTGGTTCTTCATTGCTGTGAGGCTTTTTCTCTAGTTGTGGTAAGCAGGAGCTACTCTCTAGTTGCCAAATTCAGGTGTGGCTTCTCTTGTGGAACACAGGCTCTTCCACATGCAGGCTTCAAGAGTTGCAGCTCCTGGGCTCTTGAGCACAGGCTCAGTAGTTGTGGCAAATGGGCTTAGTTGTTCTGCAGCATGCGGGACCTTCCTGGACCAGGTATCAAACCCACCTCTCTGCATTGGCAGGCAGATTCTTTACCACTGAGCCACCAGGGAAGCCCTCTCCCATCACTTTCAAAAGAAGCTAATTCTTTCCCAAGAATGTAATGTAGATTGTGCCTTTCAGTGACTCTCAACCTCCTTCACCTTGCCTTTGCTCTGTCTCTTCCTGAAACACCCAGACAGATAAACACATGCACGATCACATACAAAGGCTTTACTTGCTCGGTTGTCTCTTCTTGACTCCTCCAGGCACAATCAGTTGCTCAGTCCTCTGGGCTCCCACAGCATTTTGTTCATGTTCCTAAACAGTGCTTACCACTTTGGTAATCTATAAATTTGTTCATCTGTCTTTCCCATAGGCTTTGAGCTCTTCTAAAGGAGAAATCAAGTATTATTTCTCTTTTCCAGTGACTCACACATAGTAAGTGCTCAATAAAAGCTTGTGAGTGAAAGAGTGAATGAGTGCATGAAAAAAGGCCTTTGAGTTGGGGTCTAGACTTGTAAAACTGTGGGAGCCATCGGCAACATTTCTAATACCGTCCTTGAGATCCTGACACTTAATCTTCAGATCCTGATACTTAATGCCATGCAGAGGCATTAAACAGCAGCCACTGCACATGAGATTAAAACCAAAGAACATTAGAGGTATTTAAAGATTAAGGCTCTTTTCCCTAACAAGTTTCACTTTTTTTTTTCACAGCTTGAAAATTAGAT
Source organism: Ovis aries (assembly GCF_016772045.2). NCBI lineage: Eukaryota > Metazoa > Chordata > Mammalia > Artiodactyla > Bovidae > Ovis > Ovis aries. The sequence continues at coordinate 49,577,912 of NC_056061.1, forward strand.
CTCTAATAACCATGCAGAACATCCATCAAACACTTCCATGGGATAATAAAAGTCTCAAAATATTCACAGGAGACATATGGACACTCCAGACAGTTGGGGGTGGTGACCAGGCAAAAGCACTAAACCCATCTGGAAAGGAAAGTATTTTTTTAAATCAAATGTCAGCTAGCATTTACACCAGACTCTATTCTAAGAGGTTTATCACATTTAGACCTCACAACAGTCCTATATCATGGGATTCATTATCGTCTACATTTTATAAATGAGGAACAGGGCAGTGAGGCACTCACTTGAGTCACTCTGCGCCAAGACTATCTTGCTCCAGACTTGTTTGCAGACTTGCCTATGCTCTACGTCGCATTGGATATCATGGAATCTTGATGTGTACAGATGTGCAAGACTCGTTAAATATTAGCTGCATCTTAAGAGCCATCTAATCAACCCACTCAAAGTCTAGAGAAGGAAATGAAGAACACTGATGGGGAATGGCCTGTCCTGATTTATAGAGGTTGTTCCCAGCAGGGCTGGGCTAGAACGAAGGACCCAGGCCAGCCTGCCTTCCACCATGACAGAGTCCTCTCCTCCATCTCCCCGATGCAGCATCCAGTGAGTCACACAGAGCTCCTGTGAATTCTCCTGCTTCGTCTGGGGGTGGTTGGTGAAATTAGTCAGTGCTTCTTTGCAAATAAATTTCAGGTTGCTTATCCCAATCTGACAATTATGTAAATGTAATTGCTCAGGCCAAGTTAATACAGTAATAAGCATTGTGAATGAGATACAACTGAAAGGCAAAATAACAACAAAAACACAAAGGAAGAGATGGGGACTTCCCTGGGCGGTCTTATGGTGAAAACGCAGTGTTCTAATGTTGGAGGCCTCGGGTTCGATTTTCAGTTGGGGAGCTAAGATCCCCCATGCCGTGTGACCAAAAAAAAAAAAAAAAAAAAATGGAAGAGGTGTTTAAGGCTGTTTCCCCTCAGGAAGGTTCGGTTTTTCCACAACTTGAAACAAAATGGAGTCTGTTAGAAATGTATATTTTTAAATATCAATTTTATAGATGGAACCATTAGATATTCTTGTCTAAGTGAAACAAACTCCACTTTGTTCTACTCCATGGGTGTAGAGCTTTAATTAAAGGCACATGATTAAATATTTTAAGTTGACTTAGAGAAGAGAACCACAGAGGAGAACATGTATTAACTGCGATGATTTTGCTTTTTAACTCTTGATCTTTCTGCATTGAATTTTAAATATATTTATCACTTCATTTATTATCACCAAGATTTTAAGTTTCCCAAGTTTCACATTACCTTTGAAATGAAATACAATTTTAGCATGAATTCCAGATTTGTCAAAACTCAAATATTGTACAACTAACCAGCAATTTGCAGTTTTATTCTCTGCCCTCCATCCTTTCAGGCAGCAGTCAGGCAAAGTACTAACATGTTTCAGAAATCGGTTTAACAAAGAAAACAGTAATTTGTGCTGCCGACTTCTCTGTGAAACAAACACCCTCTTGTCTCCTATCCTCCCTTAGAAGGGTGGAGGTGTTTCTCCTTCAAGAGGCCTCCTGCCACGCTCCCCAGAGGAGGAGAGGTTTCCCAGGATGCACTTCGTTCAAACATCTTTAAAAGCCTAGTTCTTTCTTTCAAGTTTACTCTGCTGTTTAATTGAGCTGTGCTGAATGCAAATGTGTCAAAGCCAAATAAATACCACCCAGTGAACTCCAGACTCTCTGACTCTTCCTTTAGAACCTATTTGCTCTCTTGTTGGAAAAGTAGTCCAGGAATTTTATGACAACTTCGTTGTCACAGTAGCAGAGAACCCAACCAGCATTAGCACTATAACCATCCAAGCAGTCACCATTGCCTGAGAGCCTACTGTGTGCCAGATACCATGTTCTGAGCTTCCATGTTTAGTGTGAAACCTGGGCTTCTGATTTAGCATGAAGAGGTCATCTTCTGACAAATAGGAGAGTCCCTTAAAAGCAGGCATTTTTGTTCTGTCAAAGCAGACCTGTCTTGGGACTTCCCTGGTGGTCCAGTGGCTAAGACTCCACCAGGCTGCCTGTGCAGGGGGCCCAGGTTCAATCCCTGATCAGGGAACTAGTTCCCACATGCCACAACCATGTGTTCACAAGCCTTACCTAAAGATCCCATGTTGATCAAAGTTCCCATGCACCACAATTAAAACCCGCTGCAGTCAAATAATTTTTTTTTAAGGCATCTGTTTTTACAGGTCAGACACAGAAAGGAAAGGAGTAGACAAGCATTTATTTTTTTTCTTTTGAGAAGAAAGTGACCCTTTAAAATGCGGCATTGACTATTTTGTTGAAGGCTCTTCCATTATTTCTCTTTTGTTTTAATGTGCAGTCTCCTCGATTCTTTAATGATGAACCATAAGAAAGAACTTCCTTGTCAAGACGAAGCAGGGCAGAGGGGCAGGTCATGTCCCAGACTCTCCTCACCGCTTCTCCCCCTGCCCCTACCTGGGCCTCTCACAGGCTCAGAGCTGGTCCAACCATTTCTCCAAACCCCAAAGAAATCTGCCCCAGAAGACTTCTCTGGATGTCCAAGATTCTTAAAAATCAGGACCAAGGCCAGCTAAGCTTCTAACTTAATCTCAATAAAACTACCTGAATTGACAACATCCTATTGGGCTCAGATGGTAAAGAATCTGCTTGTAATTTGGGAGATTTGGGTTTGATCCATGGGTTGGGAAGATCCCCTGGAGAAGGGAATGGCACCCCACTCCAGTATTCTTGCCTGGAGAATGCCATGGACAGAGGAGCCTTGTGGGTTACAATGCATGGGGTTGCAAAGAGTCAGACAGAACTGAGCGACACTTAACACACTTAGAAACTAAGACCAAGGGCGGGATGATACTTTGTGACTCTAGGAGGGAATATGGCTTTTCAGTGTTTAGAGAGAAAATGAAAAGATCTCCTCACATTCTTTCCATTGAACACTAAGGACATCCTGACAGTGTTAGATCTTGAGTCTCAAACAATAAGGAAGCAAACACAACAGAAGGGAAGACTCCTTGTGCTTCAGAGTTCCTTTTGCAACACTGAATGTTTCATGCGTTATGAACTGAGGTCATTTTTCTTTATTAGAGTTTACATAGAGCTGAGCTAGCCAGAAGATATTTCAATTACCAAAGAAGCTGAAAAGATTTGTTTAACTGTGCAGGGCCCTCTCCTGTTTAATTCTTCTAAAAGGATATTTATTATTATAATACAGAGCTATGCTTTTGGAACCATGAGGAATTTAAAAAGAGAGATGACTGAGATAGTTCTATTTGGGGAGTTTATCACCTTGTTGAGAAGATATGTCTATGTATAATACAATGCGTAAATCAAGACAGGCAGGAAAAGGACCGCGTGAGAAAGGGTCTTTTAAACACCCTGACTCAGGAGGGGTGGATGGTAGTGTCCTGTGATGGTATGAGAATTTCATTAATGAGCAGATTGAGGACACAGAGGATCCAGAAGACATGTTCCGAGGCCTGAAGCAGCTTCTGGTCTAGTGAGAAAGATAGATGAGTAAATAGACTTCCATAAACAAGGCAAGAGCTGTAAAAGACAGAAATGAAGTGCTCTGAAAACAGAGAAGAGAGTGACTGGCTCTGCTCAGAAAAATTAAGGCAGGCTTACCACAGAGGATGACATGTGTTGGATCACTGAATGTGGTGGTTTTAAAATATGTCCACAAATTTTTAGAAACACCTCCTTTCAAGAGGTAAGACTTAATTTCCCTCCCCTTGAATGTGGACTGGACTTAGCAACCCATCTCATAGCGAGGCAGAAGTGACAGTGTATGTTGCTTCCAGAACTAGGTTATCAAGAGCACTGTAATTTCCTCCTTACTCTTACTGGGATCACTCGCTTGACTGGAGTCGGCTGCCATGCAAAGAGGATGCTCAAGTAGCCTTATGAAGAGGATCACATGACAGGAAAGCCAGGCCTCCTGACCACAGCCCTGTGTGGGCGCCATCTTGACAGTGACTCCTCTAGTCCCAACCAAGATGTCCAACGACCTCAGCCAACATCTTGACCCCCAAACCAGATCAGACAGCTAAACCGCTCTTGAACTCCTGACCCCCAGAAACTGTGAAATAATAAATATTCATTATTGGTTGAAGTCACCACATTTTGGGATAAGCTGTTATCAAGCAATACATTCCTGATGCACCGATAAGTATCCATTGGCCATGTTGAAGGGTGGGAGACATCCAGTTAGAAGAGCTGAGAGCATTACACTGAATGGTCATACTGAGCGTGGCTGAAGTATGGAACATGTGGTCCCTAAGCTTTTAGTGTGTTGGCAATTTCCTTAAACCTTCTTCAAACTGGAATTTTAAAAATAAATGAATACTGTGGAACATGGCTGTCCATCACACTTAGGGAAAAACCCAAATTCCTTGCCATGGCCTAAAAGCTATTTCTCCAACTTACCACAGTGCCCTGTGCTCACAGCATCTACATCACACTGGTTTTCTTCAACTCCTTTTCCCCAGTTAAGGCCTTTGCACACAGTTTCCTCCATCTAGATGGCTCTTCTCTTTGCCAGTCCCCTGCCTTACTTTTCCTCTCACAGGACTCAGCCTCACTATGCCTCCAGGAAGACCCTTTCCTGACCACCACCCCGTGGTTCTCTTTTGCAGCCCTGTTTCTCCCACAAGAGGAATGGCTCCTGTTATATCGCTTGTCTGTTTGCTTGTTTTCTTCTGTCTTCCCCTTCAGAGAGGACATCCCACTGTGGCAGGGACCACACTGGCCTTTCTTGTAGTATCTTTAACACTTGGCATGGTGCCTGGGATGTGGTAGGTCCTGAATATCTGCACATTGTAGTTATTGTCTCTATCCTCCTGTGCAGTAGATATTAGCTGTTCCTATTTTAAGCCTGCCTGTGTTATCCTCATCTCCAAGAGAAGCAAATGAATTAAAATTCTACCACTTTGAAAATATAGACTGTTTAACTTTGTATAACTTTATATTTATATTTGATTATAATATTATTAACATTAAATATTAAATAATATTAATATACAAATATATCTTTATATTATTTGATTATAATATTATATTATTATTATAAATAATAATTATTATTTATTATCTCATCTTTCATGTCTTGAGTAGTAACTTATTTATTATAACAGAAAATAATAGAAATATCTCAGCCCACTCCTAGTGAAAGAATTACTCTTCTCCTGCCTTTACTCCATTCACAGAAGACCTTTTTAATGATGAAATACTTAAAATATATTGAGAAAGTACAGCCACTATGGAAAACAGTATGGAGGTTCCTTAAAAAGTTAAAAGTGCAGTTCCCATATGATCCAGTAATTCCACTCCTGGGTAAAAACTCTAATTAGAAAATGTACCTGTACTCACTGTTCATAGCAGTGTTATTTACAATAGCTGAAACATGGCCACAACTCAAGTGCACTTCAACAGATAACTGGCTTAAGAATATGTGATATTTACATATATACACACATATATGGGCTTCCCTGGTGGCTCAGACTGTAAAGAATCCTCCTGCTATGCAAGAGACCTGGGCTCAGTCCCTGGGTTGGGAAGATCTCCTGGAGGAGGGCATGGCAACCCACTCCAGTATTCTTGCCTGGACAGTTCCACAGACAGAGGAGACTAGTGGACTACAGTCCTTGGGGTTGCAAAGAGTCAGACATGACTGAGCAACTAAGCATATATATATATATATATATACATATATATATATATAATGGAATATTAATCAGCCATAAAAAAGAATGAAATATTGCCACTGGCAGCGCATGGATGGACCTAGAGACTATTACGCTTAGGGAAATAAAACAGACAAATACTATATGATATCATTTATGTGTAGAATCTAAAAATAATACAAGTGAATGTATATACAAAACAGAAACAGACTCACAGATATAGAAAAACTTATAGTTACAAAAGAAGACGGGAGAGGGGACAAATTAGGAGTATGGGATTGACAGATACAAACTACCATATATAAAATAGATAAGCAACAAGGATTTACTTTATAGCACTGGGAAATACATTCAATATTTTGTAGCACACACATAATGAAATATAATTAAAAAAAATCCATAGGCTGTATACCTGAAACTAACATATTATAAATTAACTGTACCTAACAAATATATTGAAAAATAAAAATTGTACAATGAACATTTTACTTCAATAAGTAAAAGAGGATTCTCCTATATCGCAAATCTAACAAAATTTCGATAATTTCTACTACTATCTTTTCCCCAACTTTCACTTATATCTGGTTTATTCAAACCAGGATCCAAACAAGGATCACACATTGCATTTTGCTATTCTGAATCTCAAGCCTCTTTTAATATAAAACAGACCCCTTTCTTCACATGATTTTGGCCTGTTGAGAAGTCTAGACCAGTTGTTTTGTGGAATGTCCAGACCTAGATTTGTATGACTGTTTCTTCATGGTACCACTTAACGTGTTTCTTATAACCCCTGGATTTCCTGTAAACTGAAACGTAGATACAGATGGCTTCATGAGATGTAGATTAAGCACTTTGGCAGCAATATTTCACAGATGAAGATTTGTACTTCAGATTGCACCATATCAAGAGATACATAATGTCTAGTGTGCCATGACTGGTGATGCAGAATTTGGTCACAGAATGACTGGTGACCCCCGGATTTCACCATCGGAAAGTTCTGACTTCTCCCTATAATTGGCATCATCTGTGGAGTCATCCTCCTGCCCCATGGAAATATACAACTGACTTTTCCCCTTCTTGCAGGAGACCTAAAGTCTGCCTTTCTGTTTCGGTTGAGGTGGAAGGGAGGAACCCAGACTTCCTCTTGCAATAGCGCACTTCCGTGTCCATTCCAGCTGTGCCTCACTGGCCATGAGGCAAGCCACATGCATTCAGTAAGGGGTCACCTGGGCATGACTGGCCATGAGACAGACAGTAGGGACAGGCATGGTTTTTAGTGAAGTTAAAAATACCTTGTCCTTTAGAAGCACTGAAAGGATGTATGTTTGGAAATTTAAGACGAGGCAAGACTCAAAATGCAATGCTAAGGGCAAAACATAGAAGACTGAATCATATATACTCTGATCAAAGTAAAAAAAAAAAAAACAATATAATTCAGGAGGAAAAATGGAAAGAAAATACATCTCTTGACAATATTTGGGGAGGGAGGTGGAATTATGAATTTTCAGTTTTTGTAGTATTGTTATCTTAATTTTATAATAAAAATAAATGTTTAAATAAATAAGGGTATAATAAAGTGATATGTTTTAAGAAGAAACAATCATGAATTAAAATGTAAACAGCATGAAACAAATTTTAATTTTTTTAACTCGCTTCTTATGCTGAAGTTTTTAAAGCAAATTAGAAATGTAGGGACATCCAACCTACAAATACTTCAGAACACATCACTAAAAAGTTAGAACATTCTCCATCGTGGTGAATATAAGATTATCTCACTGAACAAAATTAAGATTAATTCCTTAATATAATCTAACATGCAGTCCATGTTCAAATTTTCCCCTAATTATCCCCAAATGTCTTTTACAGCTAGTTTCTAAACCTGGATCTAAACCAGAGAAACAGGTTTTAAAACAAGCATACAAAAACTTTACAGTATATCACCTAGTTACAAACTTTTCCTTTTAATTTCTTACCTTACCCACTAATTTTATTGCTGTCATTACCATAAATGAATGTCACATGCATCTGGTTAAGATATTTGCAAGTTCTTTCAGTTCTAGAGTAGCTGACCATAACTGATAACATTTCTATTCTCACGATTCTTGAGACCTTATTAGTAATAAAGAAACCTCAAAATCACTGTAAGATTTAAATATGTTTGTTTATAAATTAGGCCCCAGAAGTAAATCTTGCTCAATGACTCGGGAACAGAAGCAGAAGCAGCTCCTGGGCAGTAAGTACCATTTCAGCAGCAGAGAAAAAAAGCTTGATGGTCAGGTTTAGGCTAAAACCTCAGGGATGAGAGAAACAATACATTTCGACCTGTCAGTCAGGAGGACATGTATCTCGAGAATTCTTTGGTGGTCCAATGGTTAGGACTCTGCACTCTCACTGCTCAGGGCCCAGGTTCAATGCCTGGTTAGGAAGCTAAGATCCTGTTAAAGCATGGAGCGCAGCCAAGAAGAAAGAAAGAAAGAAAGAAACAAGACATGGATATAAATGCTTGCAGAATCTCTTCTCTTCATAATGAGACTTTAAATTTTTCATGCCTTCACTTAGGATCTCTTCATTTTCTAAAAAAAACAAGGAGTATTCATTTTTCAACCACTCTCTGCTCAAGTGTAGAAATTAGCAAGCAAAAGATGATATTTCCAAGACACAACATCAGGGAAATTTCAGCCCTCTGTACCCCAGAGTATTTAAACTATTTCAAAGTAATAAACTATGCCTTTTTTTTTTTCTGTTAAACACTTCTGATGAAGAGAGGGAAAACATTTATGTTTTAGATTAGCCATTTCTTTCATGACTACCACCTGTATTACTCGAAAGAAGTAAAGAAACTTGTTTACCATTGTTTCTGGTTTTGGCTGAATATTGGTCACTCATTTGATCAATAACATAGAAATATGTCATGGTCATCACTCTCCTTTTTTTTTTTTTTTTTAATGATTGTTGGGCTGCACCCCACAGGCCTGCGAGTCTTGGAGTTGCCCAACCCTAGAGACAGTGCAGAGGCATCAGCGTGTATTGGACGGGGGATCTTAACACAGCTGAGGAAGGTCCCGGAGCGACATTCCATCGTGTGCCGCAGGCAGACAGGACATGAAGACAGTCCTCACTGCTCGAGGGTGAAGGAGGCCACCATTTATAGTAGAGATTTGACATCATTTGGGCTCCTCAGTTACCAGGGACTAGCTAAGCTCTATCATCAAGAGAACTGGACAGTCATGTGTCATCTTTAATCCAGAGACCTCAAAGGTTTTTGTAAGCATTATCTGTTTGCTAAATAAATAAATAAATAAATAAATGTGTGTGTGTGTGTGTGTGTGTGTGTGTGTGTGTGTGTCACTTTGAGAAGAGGAAAGTTAAAAAGAGAAAATGACCTGCACACTCAAAAAATTACATGAGCCAGAAATCAAGTCAAGATTAAACCTTGATCTGATCGATGTCAACTTGACCTGATTAAAGTCTGAAGGATTAACGTAAAATCTTAAAGACCTTATGCTCTTCCGAGACCCAGGATACTGACTTGAAACATTTTCAGTGTTCTTGCACTAAGGTAATGAGGCCTCACTTAATACGTAGACTATATTTCTATAAGAAATACCTCTGTGTGACTCAGTGACACAATTTTTTTAATTTTTAATTTTAATTGGGGGATAATTACTTTACAATATTAGGATGGTTTTTGCCATACAGCAAGATGAAACAACCATAGGTGTACATATATCCCCTCCCTCTTGAACCTCCCTCCTACCTCCTTCCGCATCCCACCCATCTAGGCTGAGTGACATGGTTTTATGTGTGTTTGTTTCATCTGTTTCTTTTCAGCAACAAGGCACACCCAAGAGACAGAAGAGTCTATATAATCAGGAACACAGAAGAAATAGACGTTGATCATTTATTGCTCTTCTCTCAGATTACAGAGGTAACACGATTTTATTGCAGGAATCTTGAAAACACACGCACACAAAGAAAATACAAATGACCCATTTTCCTACTTCCTTCTCCCAGAGAGCTGCCTTTATTATTTTGATTTATCTTAATAAAGCTCTTGTCCTGTACATGCATCTCAGCTGCCATCTGGAATCTCTCTAGTCCCAGAGATATAAACAAATTAGGCTCCAATCTCCTTCCAGGCCTGTGGAAAATCTAATAACCTCCTGAATATTTCTGAAATTCCTCCAGGCCTGGTGGCAGGTAGGGATGAGGTGAATTTGGAGCTGGCTGCCTCATGTCCCCATTAAGTCTGACTTTTTGCCTTTACTAGTTCCTGTTCTCTGCTCAGGCAGCCCCTGCTGGTTTACACACATCCAGAACATGAGGCTCTTCTGTGCCAAACTTTACTGAAGATTTGAGTTTGAGAAGTTCAAGAGGATGGAGAGAGCAACAGAGATTTTCTTCAATGCAACATAAACAACTAACATCTAATTATTTAAATCCCTGCTCTTAAACTCTTTTAGCTTTTATTAATAAATTGGATTGTAGCCATGTTTCTGGGCCTTTTTTTGAAGTTTAGAACCTTCACTGAACCCACTCTATCAGCGCTGTGTGCTAAGTTGTCTCAGTCGTGTCTGACTCTTTGAGACCCTATGGACCATAGCCCTCTAGGCTCCTCTGTCCATGGGATTCTCCAGGCACGAATACTGGAGTGGGTTGTCATGACCTCTATCCCCCCAAAATCGTCTCCGTTCTATCATGCTAAGCTACTCAGGTTTATCTAAACTCACATACAAGCAGAGTGCCCAGATTAAAGTCCTAGGGCAAGCAAATTCTCTAAGCCTCAGCTTTCTCATTTGTAAAATAAGAATATTGATAGATAGCTCCTTCATAAGCTAAGCATAGTGAGTAACATGAACTACTTTCATTCTTGTTGAGAAATACTTCCCCTGGGCCAAATGGAACTTCAGAATCTGCCTCTGTTCTCTGTTGAGTACCCCTTTTTAGTGACCAGAACACTTCTATAATGGATGAGTGATGCTTGGAGATTAGAAGCCCACAGTCTGATGCCAGAATCCCTTTTGTTTGCGATGTGATCAGTACTCTGTCCATGTGGGGTTCTCAGGAAACTCCACTGAGATGGAGTTTGGGGTGCAAAATTATTACTACCTGCACGCTCAGTCACTCAGTTGTGTCCACCTCTTGGCAAACCGGTGGACTGTAGCTCGCCAGGCTCCTCCGTTCCTGGTGGTTTCCAGGCAAGCATACTAAAGTGGCTTGCCATTTCCTACTCCAGAGGATATTCCTGACTCAGGGATCAAACCCACATCTGCTGTGTCTCCTACCTTGGCAGGCAGATTCTTTACCACTGAGCCACCTGGGATTTGGGAAGCCCAAAATCATTATTAGGGATCAATATATTTCAAAGTAAGGGGAAGGAAGCAGGATTGGTCTGAAGGAACCAACCATTCTGGTTTTCTGGGATGAGAGCTTGTCACACAGAACTTGCAGTGCTAAAACCAGGACATTCTCAGGCACACTGGGATGGGTGGTCTTCCTCACTGGAGCACAGCTTGAAATATGGTACCAGCTCATCAAAGCTTCTACCAACCAGGCAGGGAGCTCTGCTGTGACTATTACCATGAGAATAGTCCCATCTTGGGATGACTCTTAGGACAATAATTGAGGCTTTATACTTTGTCTCTCTGTCCAGTGCAGGGTGCCCTGAGGAGTTCATGACCTCGGGCCAAATAGCAGAGGCAGAGCCTGAAGGCACTCACAGGTGAAGGCAGCTAGAGAGAAAATCCTTTGAAGGACTGGGCCTCTCTATACGCATCACAGGGACCATTTTGTTCTTCTGTTTCCTTCATCTGCAAAATGGGGATCATAATGGTAAGTACGTGGTGGTGGTGGTGGTTTAGTCGCCAAGTCGTGCCCGACCCCGCGACCCATGGACTATAGTCTGCCAGGCTCCTCTGTCCATGGGATTCTCCAGGCAAGAATACTGGAGTGGGTTGCCATTTCCTGCTCCAGGGAATCTTTCCAACTGAGGAATCGAACCCAGGTCTCCTGCATTGCAGGCAGATTCTTTACCGATTGAGCTTTGAGGGAAGTCCAAATACCTGGTAGCTTAGTTAATATGTGTAAAGTGCCCAGCACACAATAAACTCTCTTCCTTGGATTCACAATGAGATCCTGCAATTCTTCATCTTTGGGTATCCTTTGTCAAACCTCCATGCTAGCGTCATCATGACTTCAGTTTGATGGTAACGTCCATGGCCAACCTACAGCTTTCTTTTATTTAACTGATTGGACTTGGTGACAGCCTGGTTTCTTAGTTATAGCCCAGAAACTGGTGTATGAGAGTCTTCCATTTTTCTTCTTACTCTTTGGTTTTGGGTTGAGTTAAGAAATCTCCTCAACTCCTTATGCTAGCCTATTTCTATTATTGGATAATGGAAATGATTCAATGAGGAGAAAAAGTGGTAGAAAAGTATGGACAGAAGGAAGAATTTTAAAGTCAAAAGTAGCTTTCCTAAAAAGAGAATTAAAGTATGAGAATTTGGAAGCTCGGGGGAGAAGTATTGATGTAAATGGCAGAGTGATTAAAGACTGTGTTTAGCCTGGATCACTTTTGTGATCATGAGGCCAATGAAATAAACCATCCTCACCCTGACTTCCCTTTCCTCCAAAATAAGCTATGTTGTGTAATCCATCAGGTGGTCATTGGCCTGCTTGTTCCTCCATTCTGAAGACGCTAAAGTTACCAGAAGTCTTGTGAGTCACTTTATGAGTAACAGCAGGAAACAGCACTAGGTTAAAATTTGGAGTGTGACATTCTGGGTGTGAAAATATACTTCCCTCCCCCAAGAGCTGGACACAAATTACTTTTTATAATAGCCCTCAGCTTTTCATGTACTCAGGAAGGAGGTATGAGGTGATAGGGTTCCACACCCCTTTTTACCTCCCTGACATCTTTCTGTGTCATCTCAACAGATGCTACTCAGAACCAATAGCATGTGGGTTATTTACTTCCACTTTTCATCACCTGAGCAAAAGCAGGCAAACAAACAAAGCAAGTAAAAGAGCACTCTTAGAGGCCAATACAAAAATACTGACCACAAGATCCCTTTGACCTGTTCCTCCATTGAACTCCAAACATTATTCATGTAGGTGTCCTTGCCTGAACTGTTGGCACGAGAGTAGCAATTTTATCCTCAAAGCAGGGTGTTCCTCAGGCTTGGAGCCAATGCAGTTGGCTCATTCACTTCCTCCTCCGCTGCCTTTCTTCAGGACTTTTTGCATGTCAGAAGCTTATTACATGATGATTCAGGAGGGGAGACAGGAAGTAGGGTTCCTACTCTAACACGGGCTACTCACCTCTTTCTGGCCCAAACTAGTTTACTTCACCAAGAAAGCCACAGAGTTTCCTTCATCTGAGTTCCTTTCCAAACGCATAGTTATCAAGATGGAAATTCAAAGTAGAAGGAAGGACTTCCCTGCCTCCTCTGCAAGGGAAAGTGACTGGAACTGGCTCTCCTGGAGAGGAGGGTAGCCTAGGCTGCCCTGGGACTAGTCTATGCTTCTGAGCTGCTTTTGTGTAGGTGACCTGTCTGGGCTAAGTGACCTCTTCACATGTCTCCCTAGTGGAAGGGTTGACATGCCTCCCTGCAGCCTTCCTCACTGCCTGCTCCTCTCAAGAGCCACAGCATACATTGACTATACTAACAGTTTAGGATTTGAGGGACCTCCCTGGCAGTCCAGCGGTTCATTTTCCAGGGTAAGAGATGTGGATTTGATCCCTGGTCAGAGAACTAAGATCCCGCATGCCTTAAGACCAAAAAACCAAATCATAAAAAAAACAGAAGCAATATTGTAACAAGTTCTAGAAAGACTTTAAAAATGGTCCACATCAAAAAATCTTCTAAAGGAAATAAAATAAAATTTTAGGATTTGAGACACCTGGCTCAGACTAGAGATACACACTCTGTATCTCTTTCCAAGAATCATACTGATGACCTAGATCTTGGGGCTCAGCCAATGGTATAAACCATTCCCAGGGAAACTAAAAGTCATAACCCTTAGGGTCAAAATGAAGCTGAGTTAGACCTGTCGACTTTTGCATCTCCACAGAGACTCAGGGTCCTGATACAAATGAAAGTGGGCTGAGGGGAATGGCGCTGGAAACTTGCCTGAGAATCACGGTAGAGGGTGATCTGTGTGCAGAAAAGCTGCCAGAAACCAGGCGGAGGAGCAAGGGAGGGCAGCAGGTTCAGCCCCTCCCTCTTTCATCATGCGACCCAGAGATCCTCTTACTTACTGGAGGGGCGCCCAGCTGAGTCTTCTTATTCAATGATGCATGAGATAAAATTTCTGGGCTGGTGTTTGAGCAAATGACTCACTCACCTTTTTGTCATCAGAAAGACGCAAGCAAATTTTCATCTTTCCATAAATTTTGTACATTATTCTTATGCTTTTCTGATAAAAATAAGAATAATAAAAAGAAAACATAATATCTCAGAAAAGTGCTTCTTGTGCCCCAGACTCAAAGTTTGTTTTATAGGCTAAGCAAAAATGATATCTATCTCAAAACTCAAGTTTTATGATTAATGCACTTTAAGCTTTCAGGTTAACCAAACATGTACCATGAGATGTTTTATACCCTATTTAAAATATTTGATATATTCAGTATATTATTCCCTCATTATCTCTTTTTACTCTACACTTTCAATACAACCACTGCTAAAATAAACTGATAATATATTTCAAATATAAAGTCTTCCCTGGTGGCTCAGATGGTAAAGCATCTGCCTGCAATGTGGGAGACCTGGGTTCGATCCCTGGGTTGGGAAGATCCCCTGGAGAAGGAAATGGCAACCCACTCCAGTACTCTTGCCTGGAGAATCCCATGGACGGAGGAGACTGGTAGGCTACAGTCCATGGGGTGGCAAAGAGTTGGACACGACTGAGTGACTTCACTTTCACTTTCAAAAAAATTTTTTTACCTTGCCATGAGCCATGTAGAATCTCAGTTCCCCAATCAGTGATAGAAACTGCACCCCCTGCATTGGAAGTAAGAAGTCATAACCACTGGACCACCAACAAAGCCCCTGACAGTGTATTTCAGATACATTAAAACATGAAGTTTGACTCATGTGTGGTTAGATAATTTAAATGAGTATTTATACATATCTTGTGGGTGTCTGGAAAAATTTGTTGTCAGAAAATGTAAGAGAGGGTAGGTATCTCATTACAGAGATAATAGTGATAGAAACAGGCACTGATGAAAGAATCAAGTCTCTCTGGGAATGAAACCATCCCCACATACATTTGTTGTTGTTGTTGTTGTTGCACTGAGTCTTAGTTGCAACATGTGGGATTTAGTTCCCTGGCCAAGGATTGAACCCAGGCCTCCTGCATTGGGAACATGGAGTCTTAGCCACTAGACCACCAGGGAAGTCCTGCCCCACATAGATCTTAAGTCACATTTCTCCCTACATCTCCTACTAGCCCTTCTCATATAGCTTACTTAAGTAAGTATCTTAAGATAATTTTTCAACAGTCAGATCTCATTGGAGGGCAACTTTAGATTGAATTCAACCAGAAGGCTTATGCCTTCCTTGGAGTGTCACTTTCCTTTAAATCCTTTTGGACTACTTTTTAATGTGGACCATTTTTAAAGTCTTTGTTGAATTTGTTACAATATTGCTTCTGTTTTTTATGTTTTGATTTTTCGGTCTTGATTTTTTATCTTAGCTCCCTGACCAAGGATTGAACCCACCGCCCCTGTGCTGGAAGTTAAGCTCTTAATCTCTAGACTGCCAGGGAAGTCCCTGGACCACTTTGGCAGCTTGTGAAATCTTTCCCTCTGCACATGGCTGGATGTCCCAGCTCACATTTACCAGTCTTTCCTTTCTTTTATTCTTTGATAAATTTGGAAATGGTTATAGGAATTCACTGTACAGGAGCAAACCTATTTCCTTCCAAAGCATAACACAGACCAAAAAAGCAATGGGAATCTTGTAAATATAGAATTCTGAAGCATTTTTAATATTTTCTAGCAGAGAGATTTGGGGGTGCTACTTGCAGGGCTCAATCTGTGGGCATAATATTGCTTTATGATATTTTACAAACCGTAAGCTGGAATTGTTATAATAACGACAGATGGACAGATGCCAAGTGGCAAAACCGGATGGAAAGTAGTGGTAAGAAGGGATTTTTACTGCTGCATCTACTCACAGAAAAACTCCACCCAATAAATTCTACAAAGCAAGACTATAATACATTGAATCCTCTGTCGATCTCTCAAATCTTGAGCCTCTGCTTAGGGTGAGTAAAATGCCCTGATTAAAGTCATTAACAGAAACACTGATAGAAGTGTCCAGGGAAAACTGGCAGTGGGACTGCTGAAAAATCCCCTAATTGTTTCATTTTCCTAAAACTCATCCCAGGCATTGACATTCTGTATCTATTTGCCAAAGAAGTTGCCTATATTCCATTAATAGAGAAACACGGGAGGGTGTAGGAGATGTCTGTAAGAAAGGATCCTGGCAAAGGCAGGCTCTGTCAACATACATTTCATAGGACTTACTGACTGTTTCAGGTCATGCTTTTCTACTTGTTGAGAAACAGCATGATCACAACAACTGTAAAATGTTGAAAATAAAAACCATGCTTCTGAAGTCCATCAGTTTGGCCTGAAATTGTTACCACTCTGAGGATACTGCTAGGACAAGGCTTGAGGGCCGAACTGTAATGTTACAGCCAGTAATGTCTATTTGCAGATGGCTATGTGCTTGAGTTGATTTGCATGAAAGATGAGGCGGAGGAGAGCATGTGTGTTGGGGAAGGAATAAGGAAGTGGAAATGATAAACAGCAACCTGCTTGATCCCTTGGCTTCGTCCCAGGTATTCACATCTGTGTCTTAGAGAGAAGGGCTTCACGTGGTCAGTAAAGCATGTATGTTTATAAAGGATACCTATAAAATAAGTGCACACAGGCTGCAGGACTTTCTGTCCAGGAGTGACACAGAGTGAAAGTATTAGAGGCAGTACAAATCTGTTGTGGGGTATCAATCTCAACATGCTTGGCACTGATGTGGATTCTGACCTGCGCATAGCTTCTCAGGCCCCAGCCAAAGACACAGGCAGCCACGGAGAAGAACGTTCAAGAACTGTCTGTGAGTACATAGGAGACAACTCTGGGGATTCTAAGGAGACTTTGCATGAGGCCAAAAAGTCTGCATTATGTAAGTGGGAGCAAGAGCCAGGCAAATTTAGAACTGTCATTCTTATGACCCTAATTGTATCTACCAGTGAAGTGTAATGAATAAGAAAAATTAATCACTTCTCACTCCAGCAGTGTGCATGCTCAGTCATGTCTGACTCTTTGTGACCCCATGGACTGTAGACTGCCAGGCTCCTCTGTCCATGGGATTTCCCAGGCAAGCATACTGGAATGAGTTGCCATTTCCTTCTCCAGGGAATCTTTCTGACCCTGGGATTGAACTTGAGTCTCTTGTGTCTCCTGCACTGGCAGGAGGATTCATTACCACTGAATGACCTGGGAAGCCCCTCTCAGTCCTTCAGCCTAATATAAAAACATGACAGTCGGTATATTATTCAAGATTTTTAGTTGCAGACAACAGAATCTACCCATGCTAGTTTTTAAGAAAAATGTTTAAAGTTTTAAAGAATATTAGATAGCATGCAGACTCCTGGAAGGGCCAGGGAATCATACTCTGAGGCTATGCTGCAAGTTATATCCAAGTCACACACTGGCATGGGCACTGCAGGGGCACCAACCACCCCCGCAAGGGATGCCACCACTAGGGCTGCTACCATTTCTGCTTCAGCGCCTTTGTCCAGCTCCACAACCTTAACCAGAAAACTGACTCTGCATGACATCTGGCTTCTTGCACTTTGCTCTTCTGCACCGCAGTCTTACATGACTGCCCCTGACGGCAGAAACAAGGTCACATGCTTACACCCTGGTTGCACAGAAGGCTGGAATAGTAATTCCTCATTTCTCCTTGAGAAGGTAGGACTCAGGAAGTATAAGCTTCCTTGA
Source organism: Ovis aries (assembly GCF_016772045.2). NCBI lineage: Eukaryota > Metazoa > Chordata > Mammalia > Artiodactyla > Bovidae > Ovis > Ovis aries. Next base: position 49,595,634 of record NC_056061.1, read on the forward strand.
CATGAGAGAGGATTCCAAGAGATGACATGTGGCCACAAACATAACAAATGTCTGCTGGAGTAGGCATGAGATAATTAGACAACCAAACCCTTATAAGGCAGCAAGAGGCCAGAATTTAACTCCCTCTGCTTGGTGAGGAGATGCATCATGAAAATAGCCATGGAAGAACTTTTCTGTAATGAAAGTCTTAGAGGTGGTAGCTGGTCTATAAATTATTTTTTCCTACCAAATGCAAGAAGAGATTCAGTGTCTCTCCATCTCACCTCAACTTTGGAGGCTATTCCCAGAAACTTTGCAGAAGTTATTAGCACACTGAAGGAAAGTCACATTTCCACCTTGTCACAGCTTTGAGAAATGGTAAATTAAAAAAAAAAAAAAGAACAAAAAGCAATCCAATTCTAAAAGTTGTTGAAATCTGTGTGGTACAAAGCAAAAGGTCTCAAGTCATTGCAAAGAGATACTGAGAACTCTCCATCATCAGGAGGTCATGTCATTTGAGAGTACTATAGACCTGCTGAAAAATAGACCAGCACAAGGCTTGGAACCAGATCAATATAAGAAAAAATGTAGGACCTGAACCAGGTCAGCAACTTTTGCCTAGCCAAAATCATCCTAGGGGGAAAGGCCCAATAGATTTTTATCTTAAATACCAGGATCTAGGGGTTGGTTGGGGCTATCTCAACTACCTTGTTGAGGACTATCAAGAAAAAAATGTCTCTTATGTGCATCTGTTTTCATGTGGTCGATACTTACAACTTTATATTCTTCTCTGTTCGCTGAATCATAAATATCTTTCCATGTTTAATCTTGCTAGTTATACTGTTTTAAATATCTGTATAGCATTCCATCAGATATACATTATATATGAGTATATGTATATATATATACACTATATATGATGAACACTAATGTGCTCAGATATGCAGATAACACCACCCTTATGGCAGAAAGTGTAAAGGAACTAAAAAGCCTCTTGATGAAAGTGAAAGAGGAGAGTGAAAAAGTTGGCTTAAAGCTCAACATTCAGAAAGCTAAGATCATGGCATCTGGTCCCATCACTTCATGGGAAATAGATGGGGAAACAGTGGAAACAGTGTCATACTTCATTTTGGGGGGCTCCAAAATCACTGCAGATGGTGACTGCAGCCATGAAATTAAAAGATGCTTACTCCTTGGAAGAAAGTAATGACCAACCCAGATAGCATATTCAAAAGCAGAGATATTACTTTGCCAACAAAGGTCTGTCTAGTCAAGGCTATGGTTTTTCCAGTGGTCATGTATGGATGTGAGAGTTGGACTGTGAAGAAGGCTGAATGCCAAAGAATTGATGCTTTTGAACTGTGGTGTTGGAGAAGACTCTTGAGAGTCCCTTGGACTGCAAGGAGATCCAGCTAGTCCCTCCTAAAGGAGATCAGTCCTGGATGTTCATTGGAAGGACTGATGCTGAAGCTGAAACTCCAATATTTTGGCCACCTCATGAGAAGAGTTGACTCATTGGAAAAGACCCTGATGCTGGGAGGGATTGGGGGCAGGAGGAGAAGGGGACGACAAAGGATGAGATGGCTGGATGGCATCACCAACTCAGTGGACATGAGTTTGAGTAAACTCTGGGAGTTGGTGACGGACAGGGAGGCCTGGCATGCTGCGATTCATGGGGTCACAAAGAGTCGGACACGACTGAATGACTGAATTGAACTGAATGTGCTCAATCATTTCTCCATTATTTTATACTTATATTAGTTCTAAGAATTTTAGAAGGATAATTAGAATTTTTTTAAGGCTCTTTCCATTATTTGAGATCACATAGTTATAGAGATATATATACTATATATATAAGTCACTCAGTCGTGTCTAACTCTTTGCGACCCCATGGACTGTAGCCTACCAAGCTCCTCTGTCCATGAGATTTTCCAGGCAATAGTACTGGAGTGGATTGCCATTTCCTTCTCCAGGGGATCTTCCCGACCCAGGGATCGAACCCAGGTCTCCTGCATTGTAGACAGACGCTTTACTGTCTGAGCCACCAGGGAAGTCTATATATATATATATATATATATATATACACATACACATATATACTGTATATAATGAAACCTAAAGCACTCAATCATTTCTCCATTATTTTATACTTATATTAGTTTTAAGAATTTTGGAAAGATAAGTAGGATTTTTTTAAAGGCTCTTTCCTTTATTTAGATAACACAAATATCCCTGTGACAGATATGGCCATTTCCTGGCTAGGTCAATGTTGGGCTACAAGTACCTCTAAAGGAACAGTTTTCTTTCTGAGAAAATAGGCTCAAGCATTGGAAACTTTAAATGGAAATACTCTAGGAAGTCCTGACATATCTTTCCAAGGTGGCAGCTATCGACTCCAGTAAGATTTCTGTTTCTGGACAGAACAACTCTAAGCATATTTTGAGGGATGACCCAAAGTTGGGCTAACTTCCATCAGAAATTCTGGAAATTATTCACCTAAAAAGCTTCATCTGTTGGGTCTGGATAATTAATGAAGAGAATGCAGAAAACCAATCATTCCGTTGTGGGTTTTGAGATAAGACTTCAATTTCCATAATCTTCATAAAAAACAGAGCAGTCTTTTCACCCAAAAATACATTCATGATGAATTGGAATGTCTTAGGAAAAATTTAGATGCAAAGAACAGAACTCCACTTAGCTCAAATCAAAAGAGGATTGATTGAAAGGCAGAGTTCATTATGGGGTTACAATAAGCCAGTGCAGGAGATAAAGCTGAGAGTTTGGGGACCAAAAGGGGATTATGTAGATTTTTTTTCTCCCTCTGTCTCTCTTCTACCTTTGGAGGTATATAGTGTCTCTATTTGGGGCTTCCCAGGTGTGCTAGTGGTAAAGAACTGCCTGCCAATGCAGGAGACATAAGAGCCATGGGTTCAGTCCCTGGGTCGATAAGATCCCCTGGAGGAGGGTGCAGAAACCCGCTCCAGTATTCTTCCCTGGAGAATCCCATGGACAGCTGACCCTGGCGGGCTACAGTCGATAGGGTCACATAGAGTCAGACGTGATTGAAGCGACTTAGTCCGCAGACATGCACAGTGTCTCTATTTGCCTCAGAGCACCTGCTCCATCCTTCTGTAGATGGACCTTTTCTGCTGACTCATGATTTCTCAGCTTCCCCTCACTCATTAGGACGAGGCCTGGGGCTGCTGTGGGAGACCTGCTGGCTGTGACCTTGCAGCTTGGCTCCTCACAGCACAGTGACTCAGCCTCCTTGTCCCTGTTCCAAATTCTTGGGAGAGTATCCGTTCAGCCCAGCTGAGGTCAGACGTCTATCCCTGGGTCAGTCGCTGAGACTGGTGGGGTGCAGTCACATGGTAGGTAGTGCCACTCCTTCCAGGGTAAGGAGTGGGGCAAAGACTCCAATGTGGAATGAAGGTAGGGAGAAAGGGAATGTCTGGCATTTCTGAGACAGACTTTGGTCTGAGAGAGGCAGGCTGGGTGGTAATAATAACAGCATAGGATTTGGAATTTTTAAAAAAAATCTCTGCCACTTCTTCAGTCATGAAACTAGACAATGCTCCTGCTCTCTGAGAGGCTCATTTTATCATGTGTTACCTGAGGGAGCTGAATAAGATGACCTGCCAGCTCTTGCTGTCTCCAGTTATTATTTTCATCTTCAAAATCTCATAGTGTAAGGAATGACCAATGCTAATATCAGCAATTTGGCAGGTTTTATATGAACAATCATTCAAAAAGCTGTCTTTGCAGTATGGCCGAGGGTATATTATCCCCAACATTCCCATTACTGTAGACGTTTTTGGAAGGCCATTATATGAGCTAGCAATGTTGAAGTCCCTAGGTAGGCATTAAACAAATGTTTCTTGCTTAGAGTGGAATTCAAAAAGAAAAGGAGAAGGAGAAAATGGGTCTTATTCTCCAAGAGTCTGCCTGTCGAGGTGTTAGAGGTTTGAAAAAGTAATATGGTGAAATTGACTTCTAATGCTGTTGGTGAATATCGCTCTAAAATGCATTATTGGTGAACTGTCTACTACAAAGACAAAAGACTGTGTTCGTTGAAATTGTTTTCTATCTATGCCAAATTAATACAGCTCTCCTGCCATGTGTGAACTTGAGGCTTTCTTGTAAAGTGGCCTACTCAACAACAATCATTGTTTTACCACTGAAATTCACTATGGTATTGAAAGAAATTACAATGGCTCTTTTATTTCTATTCATTTATTTGTTTCTGTTGGATTGGATTTTTTAAACATTTTTATTGATATATAGTTGGTTTACAATGTTGTATTGGTTATAGGTATATGGCAAGGTGATTCAGTTATATGCATATTAAATATATATTTTATTTTTACATTATCTTCCATATTTGGTTATTATAAGATATTGAGTAGAGTTGCCTGTGCTATATTGTAGGTCCTTGCTGGTTATCTATTTTATATATAGTAGTATATATATGTTAATCCCAAACTTCTAATTTATCTTTCCCCACTTCCCACAATGGCCTCTTTTAATATTTAGCATGTTCCTGTCAAAAAAGGAAGAATCTGAAGGGAAATACTTAAAAAGTAATAATAATCCCAGTAAGAGTTTCAATTTCCCAACCTATTCAAGTTCCTTATAAAAGGCCCCAAGGTCCCACACAAATCTGTGATGGACAGCAGATAAACATGTCACTGAAATTGAACAAGGCCACCTTCACTTTTCCCAGATTAGCCTCTGGTTCTTTCTGTATCTGACCCCCTCACTTAACTGTACACCTCAGCTCTTTCCACTTACTACCTTCCTCCTCTTTTCATATGTAAATACAAAAGTATATTATCTGTAGATTTGAGCTGAAGAGTTCAATTATGTTCCTTAATTCATCTATTGAAGAAGGGGGAACATCCCTTGAGTTGTGGGTAAGCCAAAATCTCCCAACAGGACAGAGTTAATGTACTCTGTGGTACCAGAAGAAGCTGACTTTTCTCCTTTCTACCTGAGGAAAAGCTCTCACTCAATAACCCCAGGCCCTGGTAGAGAGCAGCCTGTGTTGCCTCCTCTTATGTCTATTACCACTGGGAAACTGGATTTGTGTTGTCCTTCTTTAATTTTAAAATAGCAAATGTTTCTCTTTTATATAAAAAATCTGTACTCTCTTGACCCCCTGAAATAGAGTATCTTACTAGTTTTTTTCTTTTTATCTAGCTATAAAAATAAATTCAGGTTGTTTTTAAAAAGTTCAATCCTATAAAAATGGATAAAGCAGGAAGTGAAGGCTTTCCATAATTCTACCCATTCCAAGAGATGGACACAATGATTAGTTTCATATCTATCCTTACAGATATCTAGGACTTCCCTGGTGGCTCAGATGGTAAAGCGTCTGTCTACCACGCAGGAGACCTGGGTTTGATCCCTGGGTTGGGAAGATCCCCTGGAGAAGGAAATGGCAATCCACTCCAGTACTATTGCCTGGAAAATCCCAAGGACAGAGGAGCCTGGTAGGCTACAGTCCATGGGGTCGCAAAGAGTCGGACACGCCTGAGCGACTTCACTTTCACTTTCACTTTGCAGATATCTATGTGTGCTGTGCTAAGTTGTTCCAGATGTGTCTGACTCTTTTGCGACCCCATGGACCATAACCCTCCAGGCTACTCTGTCCATCGGATTCTCTAGGCAAGCCTACTGGAGTGGGTTGCCATTTGCTACTCCAGGGGATCTTCCCAACTCAGGGTTCAAACCCGAATCTCTTACACCTTCTGGATTTGCAGGTGGGTTTTTAGCACTAGTACCACCATCTATACATGTATATACATATATATATATAATATGTAACTGTTATACTACAAATAATGTTATATATTATGTAATATACACAAACATACACAGGCAAATACAGTGTGTATGCAGACATATTTCTAAGATAGTATGTACAGTGTGTCTTATATACTGTATATGTTTGACAAAAATGAAATCACATTGTTTACTCTCTTGTTTGTTTTTTTTTTTTTTTTACTTTAAACAGCTTGCCATGCACATCTTGCATATGACTCTACCTCACCTTTTATAACAACCTCTCAGTAGTATTTTACCATAATCTCTACCCTCCATTGAAGGGCATCTATTGTGTTCTAAGCTTTTAATATTAAAAATATTGCAATAAATACCTATATACGGGCTTACCAGGTGGCACTAGTGGTAAAGAATCTGCCTGCCAATGTAGGAGATATAAGAGATGTGGGTTCACTCCCTGGGTCGGGAAGATACCCAGGAGAAGGGCATGGCAACTCACTCCAGTTTTCTTGCCTAGAGAATCCCACGGACAGAGGAGCCTGATGGGCTTCAATCCATAGGGTTACAAACAGTTCTACACAACTGAAATGACTTAGCATGCATATATGCATATGTATCTATCTATCTATCTATCTATATATATAAATATATTCTCTCTGTGCTTAGTCGCTCAATTGTGTCCGACTCTGCAACCCCGTGGACTACAGCCTGCCAGGCTCCTCTGTCCATGGGGATTCTCTAGGCAAGAACACTGGAGTGGGTTGCCATTCGCCATTCTCTTCTTCAGGGGATCTTCCCAACCCAGGAACTGAACCCCGTCTGCCGCATTCAGGTGGAATTTTTACCATCTGAGCCACCAGGGAAGCCCTATTTATGTATATATTTATATATGTGAGTGAAGTCCCTCAGTCATGTCTGACTCTTTGCGACCCCATAGACTGTAGCCTACCAGGCTCCTCCGTCCATGGGATTTTCCAGGCAAGAGTACTGGAGTGGGGTGCCATTGCCTTCTCCAGAGGATCTTCCCGACCCAGAGATTGAAACCGGGTCCCCTGCATTGTAGGCAGACTCTTTACCATCTGAGCCACCAGGAAAACCCTATATGTACATATATGTATATATGCCCGGGCATGTTCTAATTATCTGTTTAGGATAAATTCCTACAACTGGACTTTCTGGGTTAAAGTTTATGTACATTTAAAATATGACAACATATATGCCATTGATACTGTGTATACAATAAATAACTAATGAGAGCCTACCATATAGCACAGGGAACTCTACTTTATGCACTGTGGTGACCTGAGTGGGAAGGAAGTCCAAGAGGGTAGGGATATGCACATGTGTATGTCTGATGCATCAGAAACGAACACAACATTGTAAAACAACTGCACTCCAATAAAAATTAATTTTAAAAATATGACATGATGTTCAATAGCAAACCAGAAAAGTCATATCACTTTATACTGTTAACAAGTTTCCTATAATTATCTTTATTTTTCATAATTGCCAATATGATCTCAAAAAAGAAAAAAAAATGAGCACTTCTCATTGCTGGCTAATCTGCATTTCTTTGAATGTCAGTGAAGATGAGTATCTTTTCAGGTGTCCCTTAGCCTTTTGGCTTTCTTCTTATATGAACTGGTTGAACCTGTGTATTCGTAACATTCACTTCTTCTCCTCCCTCTCCCACCCCATATATACACACCTTTGGTTGGCAGTGGCAGATCCGAGTATGTTACAAGAGCTAGCCAATAAATTTCCTCTTCTGGGAACTTGGGTTTGAGAACAAGGAACCTCCAATATGCTGCATTTCAACCACAAAATGAGGCAAAGCTGGGCTGGGTCAGCTGTTTCGGTCACATCATCAAGAAGAGAAAGAAGAGACTGCCCTGGTGGTCCAGTGATTAAGACACCACACTTCCAATGCAGGGAGCACAGCTGGATCCCTTGTTGGGGAGCTAAGTTCCCACGTGCCATGAGGCAAAAAAAAAAAAAAAAAAATGGAAGAGATGTTTAAGGCTGTCTCCCCTTTGTTCTTTGAGGGCCCCCATCCAATTAGACTCCATGAGCCTTGCCTCAGGAATACACACTTTGCCAGAACCCTGGCTCCATTTCCTGAGCACTCTGTCCTTGCTAAGTGTTTCATGTATGTTATATTATCGAATTAGTACAGTGGGTATATTATTCCTCAATTTCTCAAAAGAGGAAGCTATGGCTTAGGGAGGCTTACAGTAAATTGTTCAAGTACACTCAGCTAGAAAGTGGTGGAACAGGATTCCAGTTTCTGATGGACTCTGCTATGCTTTCTGCTCCCTGGGCTGCCCAGCTGTGTGTCTCGAGCCTAGAGCTAAGGCAGCATTGGTCTCCAGGGCAGAACTGTGGTCTCCAAGGTCATGGCTCCAGGTCCTTCTGACTGCCACCCACAGATCTTTATCTTTCCCAGGATAAGAGAGGCACACACATCCTAGCTGCTGGCAGCCTTTTTGGTCACATGCAGAGAGGACTTGTTTGTCTCCAGTGTGCTGGACAATGTGCTGAATGAGCAAGTTCTGAGAGCTGCACAGGCTACGTCTTGAAGATGGGCCCTCACTCATCTCTCTGCTCTAGGCTGGCCCCCTGACACTGGATTTCCACCCAACTCACAACAGTCTACCTCCCGGATAATAATGATAGTCAACATTTCTGAAGAATTTTCCATTCCAGGTGCTTTATATGGGCTTCTCTGGTGGCTCAGCTGGTAAAGAATCTGCCTGTCAATGCAGGAGACACAAGACACAAGGGTTTGATCCTGGGTCAGGAAGATCCCCTGGAGAAGGATTCTTGCCTGGAATCCATTCCAGTATTCTTGCCTGGAAGAGTCTATGGACAGAGGAGCCTGGTGGGCTATATTTAGTCCATGAGGTCACAGAGAGTCAGACACGACTGAGCACACACACAGCTCATTTATCTTCACATCAACCCTGATAGTTAAATACTATTAACAACCCCATTTTACAGATGAGGAAAATGAAGCACAGACGGGTTAAGTGACATGCTCAAGGTCACGTAGCCAATAAACCAGTGGCCAGGATTTTAACCTAGGCATCAGAGAGTCCTTTGTGTAGCTGATAAAAGTTTAGATGCTGTCCTCAGAAAAATGCAGAGGTTCACAATTCCATGTAGTTTCAGGGTTTCCCCTTGAGGAGTCCTCCTATTATAGATCACTCACTTCGTATTTCAGAGCTCTGAAAAGTCAGATGTCCTCAGGGGCCTGGCAGGGAATGTTGGTGAGTGCAGGGGCCTGAGTGGGAGAAAGGACAGTGGGCCCTGGATGGTGCATGAACTCCTCCCAAAGCATCTAATGAGAACAAACCAACCAAATAAGAAAATCCCCTGTACTGGACCAAGAATACTCACTTGGGGTCAAACGAGGACATGGCCATCAGTTGGCAGTTTCTGCTAGAACTCAAGCTCTTATTTGCTTATCAGCCAACAGGTATGTTTGGTGCTCCTAAAATTGGCAAAACCTACTCTTCCAGCTCAGGGCGGTCTGCAGCTGATTCCAATCAGATGTTGCAATTAGGGGGCCCAGAGCTGTTATCTTTTACCTGGCCCCCCACTACCCCTCCAGGCACCCGGAGCCCCAGTCTCCCCCACTTGGGCTTCTGATGGTCCAGAGATGTCCTGGGGGTGCGGGTGTCCAGGCTGGGGGAATCAGAATATGCCACTCCCGAGCATGGGCCTGAGGATGGAGGGGGAGTGGCTTCAAAGACGCTGGGTTTAGGCAGTGACACTTCCCAGCTTCCACAGGGCTCCAGGACAATGGAAGATGGCCCCTGTGGCTGAGCAGTACCTACTTTCTGACTTCCTGGCCTCTTCAGCTGTCTTCTTTCAGTTCTCCTGATCTCTCTTTCGTCTTTGTTCTTCCTACACCCACCCTAAAGAGATGAGAATTATTTTTTCTAGTCCTGGGAAAACTGCCCTCTCTCAATATTGCTATTATGTTTTCTCACTGGCACTTGTTGTATTTTGATTTTTCAGCCTCAAAGCACCTAGCAGAGCTTCCCTAGTAGGTTTCAGCTTTGACAAAAGCTAGGCCCTATTTCTGCTTTTCCATTGGGTAGTGTCCCTCCCCTGAAGCCATGAATCACAGTTACCTACTTAAATAGAGAGGGGAAGAAAGGAAGGGTGGAAGTATTGGGGGAAAAAAGTTTCCATTAATATTAAAAAATATTATCCTACCACATACTTTACATCTTAAGACCTCTTTATGCTCTTGACAGCCTCCTAAAAAATATTTATGTGGGCTATCCAGTACATGCTGATGTTTAATTCATTCAAAATTAAGATGGATAAATGTGTATTTACTTATTCACTTAAAAAGAACAATAAACCGATACACATTAACATCAGTCACTTTTTAAAAAAATTTAAAACAGCTGTATTAAAAGGAACAAAACTCAATCATTTGTAGTAATGTGGATGAACCCAGGGTCTGTCATACAGAGTGAGTTAAGTCAGAAAGAAAAAACAAATGTCATACAATAAGGCATATGAGAGTTGGACTGTGAAGAAGGCTGAGCGCCAAAGAATTGATGCGTTTGAACTGTGGTGTTGGAGAAGACTCTTGAGGGTCCCTTGGACTGCAAGGAGATCCAACCAGTCCATTCTGAAGATCAACCCTGGGATTTCTTTGGAAGGAATGATGCTAAAGCTGAAGCTCCAGTACTTTGGACACCTCATGCGAAGAGCTGACTCATTGGAAAAGACTCTGATGCTGGGAGAGATTGGGGGCAGGAGGAGAAGGGGACGACCCAGGATGAGATGGCTGGATGGCATCACGGACTCGATGGACGTGAGTCTGAGTGAACTCCGGGAGTTGGTGATGGACAGGGAGGCCTGGCGTGCTGTGATTCATGGGGTTGCAAAGAATCAGACATGCCTGAGCGACTGAACTGAACTGAACTGATGGAATCTAGAAGGATGGTACTGATGAACCTATTTGCAGGCAGGAATAGAAATGGAGATGTAGAGAACAGAATTGTGGAGACAGAGCAGGGACAGGGGAAGGAGAGTGTGGGACAAACAGAGAGGGGCATTGACAAATATACGCTACCATGTGCAAAGCAGTGGGAAGCTGCTGTATGGCACAAGGAGCTCAGCTTGCTGCTCTGCCATGACCTAGAGGAGTGGGATATTGGAAGGGAGGAGGGAGATCCAAGAGGGAGGGGATGTGTGTATGTATATAATTAATTCACCGTGTAGTACAGAAGAAAATAACGCAACATTGTAAAGTAAGTTATTCCAATTTAAAACAATAAAAATATGTATGGCTGAGTTCCTTTGCTGTTTACCTGAAACTACCACAACATTGTTAATTGGCTGTGTGTGTGTTAGTCACTCAGTCACGTTCGACTCTTTGAGACCCTGTAGACTGTGGCCTGCCAGGCTCCTCTGTCCGTGGCATTCTCCAGGCAAGACTACTGGAGTGGGTTGCCATGCCATCCAACACAAAATAAAGTTTAAAAGTTACAAAACAAAAACAAAAAACAAGCGAACAAGTTGAAAAGATTTCATGAAAAGAATGACATTGTTTTACGTTTTTGTTCGTCCTTTTAACGTTTGGCTTAATTGAAGGTAGCTGGATTCTCCTATCTACTTCTACATTCAATAGGTCGTGATAGTGCATGGCATGCAGCCTCAGGAAAAACTTCCTTGTACACTTGTCAGAGAACAAGAGCAAAAGAGATAAACAGCATCTTAGTATTACAATGAAAATACCCAGAGGAGGACCTTTCAGAGATCCAGCAGAAAGGCGCGTACAGTGAGAACCGCTGGTTTTATCGTGAAATACAATGAGAGGGCTCTGAGTCACAGTCCTAGGAGGAAACAAGCACGATTGCCATCTAAGGAAGGCAGTGTACCTAACAGGTAAGGGTACTCACTAGTTTTGGATGCAGACACTTCTACGTTGAAATCCCAGTAGTCACCTTCCTATAGAATAGCCTTCAGAAGTTTACTGAACTTTTTGGAACCTCAGATCTCCTACCTATAAATGGAGAACGATTGTACCTGTCTTCCCAGGTGGTTGAAAGATAAGGAAGTATTTGTCAAACTTCATTCATCATAACTTTTGCTAAGTCCATGTAAGAACTATATCCTCTCTGTATTTTTCCAAAGCTCACTTCTGAAACTTAAATACATTTTGAAAGAAAATTTTACATCTTTATTGCCAATGGAGAATGACTTGCCCTAAATCGAAGGTGCAGTGGAAATAAAAAAGATTTTGTTTCCAGAGAAGGTATTCAGCTCAGTCCGGCTCTCCTTTTGGAACAAAAAGAAATAAGCCAATGTGATAAAGTCATATAGGACTTGTACCAAAGAGACCTGTCCAGATGTGATCAGAAGGAGTCACAGGCTTGAAGAAGGAAGAGTTTCTCATTATCTGATGCAGCTTGACTTCTGCCTTGCCCATACACCACTCAGTCACCTCCCCTACTACCTAAGCCATTTCCTCCAGCACCCCGCCCTCAGGAGACATTGAGATCATGCATGGAAAGCATTTAACTCAATGCCTGGGATCTGGGAGGGACTCTGCATTGGAGCTTTTGTTGTCTTTTCTAATGCTTCCCTTTTTCCCCCCTCATGAATTAAATGACTCACATAAATTCATAGTTATTTAGTGGAGGCCTATGACTACGATACCTGTGTTGCATCCCTCTGTGGATCAGAGCATGGACTCTGGAACTAGGCTCTGCTTTAGAGCTGTGTGACCTTGAGCAAGGGACTCAACCTCTCTGAACCTCAGTGTTCTCAACAGTTATATGGTGATACAATAGCACCTAATTCACAAGGTAAGAGCAAATTAGCTAATACTTGTAAAGCACACAGGACATGCCTGGCAGGTAGCCGATGCTATACACATATGAGCTAAAATTAATAACATTCTTTCTTTCTCATGAGCTGGGCTTGACAGTAGTCATTAACACACAGGTTACTCTGGAGAAGTTTTTCTCAAACTCTGACATGAAGGACCAGGGTTTCCCTTCTAATCTACGTGGATCAGTACATTTGGAAATAGAAGAAAAAATGAGCTAATAGAAAAAAGAAATAAGAGAAAATATATAACACAAGCCTATATATTTTATTAGATTCAACAGGCATATATATTACAATTGAGATAATCAAAGAACAAAACAGGAAAAAATAAATCACAAAAATGTGTCTGCTGTTCACTGCACACCTGAGTACAGGCAATTAACAGTTTAGCTTCAGTACTTTTTTGTCATTCCACAGTTGTGGTGAAACAAAAATTAGGAGGAAAATAGCAGTTCTTCATGGTAAACGCTGATATGGGTACTTGAAACAAACATTTTATATATTAATATTTAAAATTTTTCATGTGATAGGTGAGCCTGCTTTTTGCTCACTAATTTGTTTAGATTGTATAGATGAAAGCACTACAAAGAGGGGATCATGTATATTTAAACAGTTTCTTCCTATTATCTTTTGCCATGCTTCGAGGTATTCAGTGATCTTATTTCCCTGACTAGGGATCAAATCCATAGCCCCTGCAGTGGAAGCTTGGAGTCCCAACCACTGGACCACCAGAGAAGTCCCTCTATGTTTTAATAACAGTCAGAGTAGAGAGACCAGTCTTACAGAGGTAGGTTCATGAGAAAGGAAAAATAAAGCCATTTCTGTAAGCTCTGGATGTTCATTTTCTACTTTTGTCTAAAATGAAATCCATGATATTGTATAGTCAACACTCACTTTCAATCCTTCATCAGTAGTCAATTCCAAAACTGATCTTTTAAAGTTAAAAGATCAGTTTTAAATTTAAATTGTCTTTGATAAACTAGTGAACAAGATGGATTCTGGGATTTATACACTTTGGGATGACAGTGGACACATTAAACTTAAAATCTCACACATGTTGGGATGGCTCACAGGAAGACTGTGTCACATGTGACTCAGCCATTCCAGTGCAATGCCTGAACTAGACCTTGTGTCTTTGTTCAGCTCCTGTAACAAAATACCATAAGCTGGATGGGTTAAAAACAACAAACATTTCTCACAGTTCTGGAGGTTGGGAAGTCCAAGATCAAGACATCAGTATCCAGACTTCTATTTCATAGACAGTACCTTCTCTCTGTGTCCTCACACAGTAGGAGAGGCAAGGGAGCTCTTTGGGGCTTTTATAAGGATACTAATTCCATTCCCGAGGGCTCCGCCCTCATGACCTAACCAGCTCCCAGAGGAATGCCTCCAAAGACCATTACATTGGGAATTAGGTTTTAACATATGAATTTTGGGTGAGGAGAGGGGAGCACAAACATTCAATCTATAGTACCCTGTTCAATGAGACTGATCCTCTGGTGATGCTGTGTATGATGTAACAATGTCAAATTGCTCTAAAAGTTTCTAAACCATTGTCTATGTCTACACTTATCCTGCTGTGGCTGGGAACAAACCCACAGACCACACTTAGAGTAGCAGTGATAAGGAACCCAGCTCTAGAATGGTGAGTTACCTAATTTTAGAAGAAATATTGTTGGGTGGCAGATAATGCTTCAGGTTTTGTTTTGTTTTGTTTTGTTTTTGAGATTATTTCCACTATTGAAGAAAGTAGCTGTCTCCTACTCATACACTTGCATTTCACTTGCTAAAGCAGTTCTTGAGAGGAACACTCAAGCCATGAAAGTAATGTTACAAAATTTATAAAGGAAGGAAAACTGGAGCAGAATTAGCCCTTTCCTCTCAAACTGCAAGCCACACAGCCTTCGTTCCCAGTCCAGATTTGGGTAAAAACTGTCCACACACAGCTACGAGTGAGCTTCAGGAAGGCTAGGACCACTTAGTTTTTACCTGAAACTGGAGCAGCTGGCACTGAGATGGGCATATGGAAATCACTCAGTAAAGGTGTAAGTGAGCGGATTCTCAGAAGCTTAGCGGTCTTAGGTCTCTGCTGGAGTGCTGTAGAAGGCTAGTTATGAGGAAAGAACCGTTTAGCAGCATGCACCTCTTCTTTTTCTCCTCCTCCTCCTTTTCCTCACCTCCTTTTCTTTTTCTTACTCTTTTCCTGAGTTACAATCTCTTGAAAAGCAAACAGCTTTCAGGTGTGTTGTCTCTACTGAAAGCCATTCTGAACTCCACTCTTTCATGAGCAGAAAGACATCTAGATCCAGGAATTCTCACTGATCTAGGTGAGCATTTTTAGATTGCCTGGACCTCCTTCTTGTATTCTTTTCTACCACAGGGGCCATGTCTCCATTATCTCAGTATCACTGTGGCTTCATGGAGGGTCTGGTGTACACCTGAGGACCATGGTGTAGTGTTTTTAACACATCTGCTAGGGAGAGGCTAAGTGAACTAGAGCAGAGCTTCTCAAGTGTAAAAAGTGTCCATGAATCACCTGGGGTAGCTTTGTTACAATGCAGATTTTTATGCAGTTGTACCCAGGTCTCCCACATTCCAGGCAGACACTTTACCCTCTGAGCCACCAGACAGATACCTAAATATCAGGCCTAAATAATATTAACCACATCTTTTACTTAATTTGCTAACAGGCTGCTGCTGCTGCTGCTAAGTCGCTTCAGTCGTGCCCGACTCTGTGCGACCCCAGAGACGGCAGCCCACCAGGCTCCCCCATCCCTGGGATTCTCCAGGCAAGAACACTGGAGTGGGTTGCCATTTCCTTCTCCAATGCATGAAAGTGAAAAGTGAAACTGAAGTCGCTAAGTCGTGTCTAACTCTTCGTGACCCCATGGACTGCAGCCTACCAGCCTCCTCCTTCCATGGGATTTTCCAGGCAAGAGTACTGGAGTGGGGTGCCATTGCCTTCTCCTTGCTAACAGGCAGCTAAATAGAAATTCAGGTTCCTTTCATTCCTCCTGATTGCTTGCTATGTAAGATGTGGCCCAACAATGAGAAAGTTGGGCGTCATCTGGGTGCAGGCCAACTTTCTCACCGTTGGGCCACATCTTACATAGCAAGCAATCAGGAGGAATGAAAGGAACCTGAATTTCTATTTAGCCGCCTGTTAGCAAATTAAGTAAAAGATGTGGTTAATATTATTTAGGCCTGATATTTAGGTGGCTCAGAGGGTAAAGTGTCTGCCTGGAATGTGGGAGACCCGGGTTCGATCCCTGGGTGGGGAACGACCCCCTGGAGAAGGAAATGGCAACCCAGTCCAGTATTTTTGCCTGGAGAATCCCATGGACAGAGGAGTCTGCTAGGTTACAGTCAACGGGGTTGCAAAGAGTCGGAAATGACTGAGCGACTTTACTGTCACTTCACTTTTGGTATCAGTAGCTAGCTGTTGTGAAGACAGGATGAAAGATCTTCTTAAGAAAAAAAATAAGTCACATGGACTATCTGTACCTCCTTAACACTTCCTGGATCTCACAATTGCCTCAGAACAGAAATGTGATCCCACAATATCATCTCTCAAAGCTTGGTACTCAAGGATCAGACTCCATGGGGAAACAAAAAAACGTAACAGTCATAGTATACATTCTATTGTGTCATCTGGAACACTCGCTTACACTGTCCTTAAAAAGAACACCTTTTTTGATTGACCACTTGCTGCTTATTTCCATTATGATGCTTTGTAAAATTTAAATTAATCCATCTCTTTCTCTCCAGGTTTCTTCATTGCCCAAGTCAACATCGTGGAGTGTAAGGCCACACCTTTGGGATCTTACACACCTGGGTGATTGTCCCAACTCTGACCCATTTAAGACTGTGATTTTAGGCCTGAGCCAGGGCTTCTCAGGTGACACTAGTGGTAAAGAACCTGCTTGCCAAGGTAGAAGAGGCACGAGACCTCGGCTCAATCCCTGAATTGGGAAGGTCCCCTGGAGGAGGGGATGGCAACCTATTCCAGTATTCTTTTCTGGAGAATCCCATGGACAGGGGACCTGGTGGGCTACAGTCCATGGTGTCGCACAGAGTTGTACACGACTAAAGCGACTTAGCACACATGTGCAGGGTCAGGAGTAAAATGGGGTCAACACTACTCCCTTGGATTTTTTATTTAGAATGAACTGAGAAAGTACATGGCCACGGTGGGGCGGGGGTGGGGTCCCTGAAAACAATAACTGTATTCCTCCCAATATTGATGACCAAGACTCTAACTCACCTGTCTAAATGAGATCACAGTGAGGCACACCCTGTAACCCAATGATACCAATTAAGAACCTAGATCTTGCCTAGTTTCCTCCTAGTGGCACAGGATGGAAGAGAGGGGAGAGGTGATCTCAGAAACTAGACCCCAGCAGCTGTGACAGGCCTCTGCAGAATAATAAGGTACTCTCTATATTCTTTTACTACTTTCGGTTTGGGAAAATTTTGGAGTTTGCCTTAGCATGATGACAACAACCATCACTCACTATAGGTTTACTGTGTACTACGTACTGTTATAGGCTTTTAATTTTCAGATTGATCAATGAGATGATATTTCCATAAATTTATATTTTAGTTTTCAAAAAATTATGATAAAGGGAATTCTTGTAAAAGTATCTTCAGATAAGCATACAGAGTAGGAAGTAAATTTCTTTGAGCCTTCCCTGGTGGCTCAGATGGTAAAGAATCTGCCTGAAAGGCAGGAGACCTCAGTTTGATCCCTGGGTTGGGAAGATCCTGTACAGAAGGGAGTGGCAACCCATTGCAGTATTCTTGCCTGGAGAATTCCATGGACAGAGAAGCCAGGTGGGGACAGTCCACGGGGTTGCAAAGAGTCCGACATGACTGAGCCACTTTCACTTTCAAGCTTCTTTGAGGGTGGGAACCATGTCTTGCTCATCTGGTTGCCATAGACCCTCTCCATGTTCCACTGCTCAGAGGCAAATCCTGTTAAGAATTACAGACTATCTCCTTTCAGATAGAGATGATTTCTTGGACTAATCAGAGCACAAAGAATAAATGTGGGAGGTGACTTCCAGATGAAATCTAGCACTTTCTTGGTCATCCAATGAAGCCCTTGACAGAGGCCAGGAGGGTTGCAAGTGACCAGTCATTGGCCCAGGCTGGTGCTTGTTATCAGGGTGTGGGGTTGGAAAAGCTTCTCCTAGGGGGAAGAGCAGGGCCTGTTCCTTCATTTCCTTCACACCACACACCTGAGTGCCCCTTATATCAGTGAGCTTACAGAGGGAACCCAAAATACCAGGGAAGTGTAGGCATCATCTCATTCTCTTGAAAAGCCACATCAGGGAAGGTTCACGTGGCATCATGGAAGCCCAAGAAAACAGACACAAGAGGGCACGGGAGCCCGACGGGGACAGTGACAGCACCTCTGAGTCAGGCCTGGACTCAAGCAAGACAGCAGAACTGACATCTACAGGAGAAGGTGTGAAGGAACTCTAAAACTAAATGACCAGGTGGGGCTGGGGACAGCATGCAGGGGCTCCCGCATGGGAGATGATGTTTTAAGCTTTTCACTCTTCATCCAATGTTTATTCAATCTTTATTTTAAGCCTGGCATTCTGCAAAGACTAGAACATGCATTGTTCGAAGTATATCACCTAAATTAACTTTCCAAAGATGACTAAAAGTTTTTATTTTCTTAATCTTAGATGTTATCAATGAAACATTTTCTAATATCATATTAGTGACAGTTTTTGAGCTGTATACTAAGCGGAGTTTATTGATGACTTTGGGGTCCTGGTCTTATGTAGGGTCGCCAGATGAAATAAATACTGGACACTCAGTAAAATTTGTATTCCAGATAAACATAGGCAATATTTGAGACATACTTGTACTAACAAATTGTACCTTGCTTATTTGAAATTCAAAGTGAACTGGGCATCTTATATTTTTATTTGTTCTATCTGGCAACCCTACCCTTATTATATGGTGATGTAATAATACAGCAATTCCTCAGGTATCATTGAGCTCAAGGTGTCATTGAGTTTCAAGGCTCAAGGCTGTAGGTTCAAGGCTGTAATGGTTTTTGAATTTTGTAGTTATTTTTTACCACCTCTCTTTGCTATCCAATGATTGCATTACTTGTAGTTGGCACATAGCATCTTCAATTCCCTTTCCCCTCTTCTAAATGGTTTGGACTGAGAAATAAAGTCCTTAGACATAATTGACTTCTCTGTAAAGAGTAAACAGTTTCTATAAGGCTACAGGTCCTTGAGAGCACAAACCTGAGGAAAATATGCAAAAAAATTTTTAAAGGACTTTGTAAAAGCTTATTTTGACTGTCCAGAGATTATTCTGTGGTTTCTCTCAAAGTCCCTCAGGATAAATGAATCATGAATCATCTTATTTCCTGGAGTGCACTGTTCTTTTTTTTTAATTGGAGTATAACTGCTTTACCAAGTTGCATTAATTTCTGCATTGTTCTTGATAAAGTACTATACAAGTTGAAACCAGCCTGTGATGTAGAGGAGGTTAAAGCTAAATATTAGAGATTTTGCAGTTGCCTATACAACAGAATTTTGGAATTTGCTTCTGAAAATATTTAGGAAGAGTCAGACATGCTGATTTGGCTTGAGAAATTCACTAGTTAACTATACCTTGAGGCTGGGGACTAGAATAGGTGACCTCTAGAAACCACGTATCTGTGCATGATTTTTATAACACTATGGTCTATCCAATCAAATCAAAAGGTCAAAATAATGACCACAACCAAAATAATGAAAATTTAATACTGGCCAGCATCATATCTACAGTGGAAAAGAGTATGTGAGCAAGTACAATAGTATGCCTAACATGCTTAGAAGAGACTCCAGCCAGCCTACAAGATGTTATGTGGAAGGAATTACAATGTCTATTCTTCCCTACTGCACTCATTTACACAGTGACTAAACATTTCTTTGGCCTTAGGCAATGGCTGTTCTGAATATAGATTTGAAGTGACTTCTGAATTAGAGCTGCTAGTCTTAATGCTGAACCATATGATTACTCAAACTCAATATGCAAAGTCAGCAAACACCTCTCCCCACCTTACATATTTGCACTTGCCTTCATTTGACATCAGAAAAAAATTGAAACATGTATACTATCACCAGTCCAGGTTTGATGCATGATACAGGATGCTCGGGGCTGGTGCACTGGGATGACCCAGAGGGATGATATGGGGAGGGAGGTGGAAGGGGGTTCAGGATGGGGAATGCATGTACACCCGTGGCGGATTCATGTCAATGTATGGCAAAACCAATACAATATTGTAAAGTTAAAAAAAAAAAAAAGAAAATGATTTATGGTACAAGATGGTCTTCAGGCTCAAGATGATGAGGTATTTTGTGTCATCCAGTGATGTATACTTTTACTGACTTTAGAGAAAGAATGACTCATCAGAATCAGATCCTGGGTAATATTTTGGGAGTAGTTAGGAAAGTCTCAGAGAAGGCAATGGCACCCCACTCCAGTACTCTTGCCTGGAAAATCCCATGGACGGAGGAGCCTGGTAGACTGCAGTCCATGGGGTCGCTAGGAGTCGGACACGACTGAGCGACTTCACTTTTATTTTTCACTTTCATGCATCGGAGAAGGAAATGGCAATCCACTCCAGTGTTCTTGCCTGGAGAATCCCAGGGACGGGGGAGCCTGGTGGGCTGCCGTCTATGGGGTCGCACAGAGTCGGACACGACTGAGGCGACTTAGCAACAGCAGGAAAGTCTAATACCAGGCGAAGACTAGCATCTTGGTAATGCAGTGTGATTTTCTCCAGAGGCTTCTGAGATTGTACCAATCAGAAAATACTTGCTAGATTGTTGCAAAACTATTCTAAATATTTCAAGCCTTTAAAACTTGTTATAGGCCTTGTGGGGCTTCCCTGGTGGCTCAGACAGTAAAGAATCTGCCTACAATGCAGGAGACTTGTAGTTGCCACAAGAGAATTCTGGCCTGTGTAGGTCAGCGAAGCCTTTAGCTGTACTGCATATTTAGGTTCACGTGGCCTGATTCAACTTAATGCATTGAATATAATTCTCTTTGCCTGTTGATTAACAAAATAAAAATTCATTTTTAAATTCATTAAGACTTAAGGCCATGTTAAGACTTACAGCTTTTCAAGTTTTTTTTTTTAGTGTGAGAAATTTGTTTAGGTTTTTTTTTTTTCTTCCTCTCCTTCAACAGTTTTCTTCTACCCTAAAATGGTTGCTGTAATATTTTCATAGGTATCTATCTTAAGGAATAAGTATAATGTGGACTACTGGGTGGACAAGGCGATTTAAAAATGTTTAAGAAACAGTCAACGAGTATTTGAAGTGTGCAAGGTACTAAGCTATTGGCCAAGAGCTAACCCAGTGGTGGGAGTGGCAGAGTCAAGAGCAAAGAATTAACAGTACTACAACGGAGAGGGTAATAATGAAGATAGGTGTCTCTTTTTCTATGAATCTATAAAATGATTTCAGCCTAGATGTGCTCGGGGAAGGTTTCCTATAGAAGACAATGCCTAGGTTGAGTGTTACGGTAGTTAGACAAAAGGTATGGAAGAGAACCTGAGCAAAGACACAGGTAAATTGGCAAAGTTGCCCTTGTTCCTCTAAGCTAAACAGGTTCCTCAGTCACTGGTAGGAAAGGCTGCCCCAGCCCGCCCACTGTTTTAATCCTAATAGAGAGCCTTTAGCAGATATGCAGTGCAGTGGTGATTACAAGGGTAGTTATTATGACTAAAACGTCAAGTTTACCAGATAATCCCTGCCACCTTTACATACAACTCTTTCCTCATTTTCCAGGCAATCATCATAAGTCAAAAAAACACAAGCCTCTCTATTAGTTTTCTAATAACAGAGTACCACAAAGTGGGTGGCTTAAACAACACAGTTTTCAGTTTTATTGTCTCATTGTGAGGAGACTAGAACACCGAGGTCAAGATTATCAGCAGGGTTAGTTCCTTCCAAGGGCTATGAGGAAGGATCTGTCCCACGCCTCTCTCCTAGTCTGACGATTCCCTGGCAATCTTTGGCTTTCTTTGGTTTGCAGATGCATTATCTAGGCTTCCGCCTTCATGTGCCATGGTGTTCTCCCTATCTGTGTCCAAATCTCCCCTTTTTACAGAAGGTACCAGTCATATTGGATTAGGGACCCACCCTATTCCAGTATGACATCATCTTAACTAATTAAATCTGAAATGATCCTATTTCCAAATACCTCACATTCCAAGATACTTGGAATTAGGACTACACATACATTTTGAGGAGACACAATTCAACTCCTAACACTCCTTTTCCAATGTAAGTTCCATAATTTCAGGTTAAATCTTAATTTCAGAAAATATTTACCAGGAATATAAATGCTTTGTTGCTTGTTTTCCATAGGTTAACCTAGCTTTTTCTACTCATTTACATAAAATATGTATATTGTGTTATTTTCATCATATCATAGATTCCATGGAGTATTTAGAATTTAGTAAAAATGTATCTATTAGATGTCATAGTTCAGCTGCTATTGCATTAAATGTTATTCCAAACAGTATGTTAAAATTAGCACAGCTTAGTTGTTGACACAGAGTGATGACTGCTGATCTTTGAGGAGTTGAACAGTTTATAAAACAAGAATAAATGTATTAAACTATTGTCCAAAAATGGTGTAAAGAATAATACACAAAATGGTACATCTTTTAGTTACTTAATAAATAATAAGAATAAGCATTGGAAGCCTGTATTTTATACTTATCATTAGATAATTATGGCATTCACATAGATAACTAGTTTTGTACTGGACTGGTGATAGCTTCCATATGCAAAGGACAAAGGATAGTTTTTCACATAAATAATTTTTTTTTTTTTTTTTTTTTTTTTACTAATGCTGTATTTGATTTGCATTTTAGGTACCTGGTTAGAAGTATGGTGCGTCCCAAATTGGTGGCTCAGCCGGTAAAGCGTGAAAAACTATCCTTTGGCCTTTACATATGGAAGCTATCACCAGTCCAATACAAAACTAGTAGAACTTTCATAAAAAATTTTTTTCTCTGCTTACAAAATGGGTCTAATATCTACTCTCTAGACTTCCATTGTCTTTCGATTTAATTTTTACCGTTCACAAGATATACACCAATATTGAGATAGTACAACTTCTGCTATTAGCTTTTTATTCAAAGCAGAACAATTTAGTTCTGTACGTCGTTCAAATCCTAGTCATTTACAGGGTACAGCTGGCTTTGCCGAATAAGTGGCTAAAAGCAGCTATCTGGAAAGGGCAACACATAAAGTTCAATTCAAGGTTCCTATAACCTGATAGTACCACTGTTCTCTCCTGCAATTCTAAATAGGTCCCCAAAATCTTAGTATTTCCTAGCCAGTCGATGTGACAGGTTTTGTTTCTGGCACTGTTTTAATCAGTCTTGAACTGTTAGGTTAGCTTCGTTTTCAAGTTCCCGGTTGGTAAATCACTGTGGGAGCGTACCACGACAACTACTACCTGAATATTAAAGGTTTTTCAAAACCTGCTTTCCCCACCGGTCGGCTTTCTTTTCTCCCACTCTCTAACGGGTTTTTCTCTTTTCTCTTACCCTCAGTTCCTTTTACACTCAAGATGTGTAGGGGGATTTAAATTCCAATCCGGAACTCGGAATCGCTGGCCTTGAATGACGGGACTCGTAGTTTTCATGACTTCTCCTTAACCGCTTTTCACGCAGAGTCCTTCCTCCAGTGATAAACTACAACTCCCAGAATGTATGCTCGGGCTCCCGCCCCCCGCTATGCGCACGCGCCCTGAGGCCGCAGGATTTGAATCGGCGGCGTTGTTATTGACGCCATATTGGGGCCGGCGGCGGGTGGAAGTCAGACAGTGGAGGGGGAAGCGGCTGGATGTGTTTGCTGGAGCTCCTGCCGCTGCCGCAGCCTCTCAATCTCGCCGCATCGACCACCGCTCTCTAACTTCGGCCGCTGTTCGAGCGTCTTAGGAGCCGCGTTCTAGCCTCACATCTCACGGGGCTGGTATTGACTTCTGAAGGAGCCGGTCTCCGCGCAGGAGCGCCTCAGGCGCGGCGCAAAGCCCGAACGGACGGCGGGGGCGGCCGGAGCGTCTCCCGGGGGAGCCGTGCCTGAGGAGGCGGAAGAGCCCCCCTGACGCGGCCAGCGTGAGCCGCCGCCACCGCCCCTCCTGCTCTCGCCCCAGCCGGCCCGGGCCACTGCCCCTGCCGCGGAGGCGGCGGCAGCGGCTCTGCTCCCCTCGCCGGCGCTCCGCCACCCGGCTTTCCACTCTTGAGCCCGTCGGTTAGGCTCTCTTCGGGGCTCCGCTTTTACCCGCTTCCTTCGCCCTCCCTTCCTGACTCCACCCGAGCCCGGCGCCCCGGCCATGGCGTGCGGAGCCACTCTGAAACGGACTCTGGATTTCGACCCGCTGCTGAGCCCGGCGTCCCCGAAGCGGAGGCGATGTGCGCCATTGTCGGCGCCCACCTCTGCCGCCGCCACCCCGTCGTCGGCCGCCGCGGCCACCGCCGCTTCCTTCTCGGCCGCCGCCGCCTCGCCGCAGAAGTATCTCCGAATGGAGCCATCTCCCTTCGGCGACGTCTCCTCCCGTCTCACCACAGGTGGGACTCGGTCTTGCGGCCGCCCGGGGGTGGAGGGCGAGGGATGAGGCCGCGGGACTAGGGGTGCAGGACGGCTCTCCGGTCTTAGCAGAGTCCTCGGCGGCCACATTTTTCTTAAGGAGCTCTTTCAGTGTCGGAGACACAATAGGAATAGCCTGATATCGGGGGAGGGGTCGGGGGTGGGGTGGGTAGGGATGGTGCCTTGCCGGGTATTGTAGGGTAGAGGAAGGTCTTTTTCTTTGGGCCGAATGACTGGAATCGAGCGTTTCCGTAGTCTGGAGAGCCCCAGCGGAAATGATCAGAGAGAGTGCTACACGGAAATCGAGGCAAACGAAGGGTCACACATTTCACCCGAATCTCGATGGCTGTCTCCCAGAATCGATGGGTTGCACCTATTAACTCTGGAACTGGGTGGTTTGAGGCTAGGCGGCCGCCCCTCTTCCAGTTCAGACAGGGCTGATTTTAGTACGGAGGGCGTGGGGTGGGGGAGGGATGTCACTGGGGCGAGATCTAGGCCTGTCATTAATCACCCACAAGAACGCCACTTTGGCTGAGTCAAGACCTGTTTCCCTAGCAGGGTCAACAACAAAGAAAATGCTCTTCCCGAATACTGTAATACGATCACACTATATATGTCTAGACCTTGAGAAACTTGAACTTTTAATGAAAAGCAAGTTGTATTGAACTTCGGGGCTGAGTAGTTGCTTTAGTTAAAAGTGCTTTATTTTTGCCCATGAAAGTACTTTGGAAGGAAAGGGCTAGGCCTTGAAAATAATAAATCAACCCAAGATTCCAAGGGACTTCAGAATATTTTTGCTGTTCATCTTGAAACATTTCCTGAAAGTGACTGGGCAGCTACCTCTTGACTGCTTTGTACTGCGTTTGTGTCCGTTTTTTCCTATACTTTGAAAATCCTTGTGTGCCCCTGGCATAGTCTTAAGATAGGCTTATGTGGACTAGTAGTGTAAATGCTTCCCTTGTGTGTGTAGCATGCAAAGGTTTCATGTGTGACCGTTTGGTGATAATAAGATCTGTAGACAAAGCCTTTTCGTAGCTTGATTTACTTTTTTATCGTCAGCTTTAAAAAGAAAATCTGTGGGCAGTATTTAACTCTACTGGTAACTTGATTTGGAATTGACATAAGTTTTGTAATTTTTCAGGTCATACTTTTAAAATATCTTTTTCCAAATACATAGGGAGATTCTCAGATGCCTAGGCTACCATCTTTTGCTGTTGGAACAGTGTCAAGAATGAGTTCCTGGGATTAATACTATTTTCAGAGTTTGTCTTTTTAGTGAAAGACTATCACTGAAAATTGAAATGATACTGTGGAATCTGTACTTAATAAGGCCACTTAAAAATAGCTCTAGCTAACCAGCAATAAATTTCATTTGAGGGGGGTGAATTAATACAGTGTTAGGTTTGGGAGTTAAAGTATATTGAAGTGCTAAAATAGTCTTGAGCATATAAAGTAAGTCAGCTAGGGGCTATATTTGTCCTCACTTCAAAGGGAATTAATTCAGAAAGAATTGTGATTCTTTGCAGATCTGTCATTTCGTTGATGTATTTAAAGCATTCACTAATGCAGGTGACTCCACATTTTATATTTCGGTTAAGTGGACCATTACTATTATAATAGTAAAATGACTGGAATTATTGAAATTGTTTAAGCCGGCTGATTCAAATTCACATTTTTCCAACATATTGGTATGTTTTCTGTTTTTCAAGGTGTTTTTGGCATCTGCTGTAACTTTGATCATATCCTGAATTCTAAAGTCACACACTAACTGATATTTATTGAGTCTCTGAAAAGTTTTTTTTCCCTAGCTATTTCAATTAGAGAACAGCAGTTAAAATTGATTAACTTTTGAGTTGCTAAAATTTACCTTTTTAACTGTGGTCTTGGAATGACATTTTACATGTAATTTAGCCTTATGTTAACACGGCCAGTTTTGGGCTTGCTCTTGTATGGTTTTGGTAATGGTGTCATAATGGGAGCTGCAGTGTTGTGCAGGTATCAAACAGCTTCCCAGTTTTCATGTCCTCTAACTTGGAAATAATTTTCCAAGTACCTAACTTTTAAATTCCTGTTTTAAAAGTGGTGATTCTTTAAACTTGTCTAGAATGAATACCATATATCTTTAGCAGAAATAAGTAGCTAGGGTTGGAAATGGAAAGCAACTTACCAAAATGAAATTGACTGGGGCTCTATGGAAGTTCTTTATGGAGTTTTCATTTCTGTGGGTTCAAATATAATTTAAACAATTTACAACTAGACTACTGAAGTGCAGTTTTTTTCAGAGCATGTGTATAATTTATTATGAATTTACTTTTGTTCTCTGGATATATTTATATATGTGTTTTCTGATATGTTGCTGAAGTCATGTTGTCACTTCAGGAACTGGGTATCTTTTAAACTCTAGCTTTGTTTCTTTTGGTTGTTAGTCATCTCAGGAAGGTTTGACTTGATAACTGTTATTTAAATCAATATTTTTCAAACTATTGTGACTTAATAGGACAAAGAAAAGAACTGGCAATTAAAGTTTTATTGGAACACAGCCATGTTCATTTTTTTTTTTTTGAAGTATTGTCCATATCCCTTGCCGGTTACAACAGAGGGGTCAAGTAATTGTGATAGAGATTGTATTTTCCCAAAGATCAAATATTTACTGTCTGGTTCTTTTCAGAAAACGTTTGTCCAGTCCTCATTGAGGGTGTTGGCAGTTTGTAGTAATCTCAGGATGTGGAAAAAGAAAAGTGCATGATAACTGGAGATGGGGAGTGGCAGGAACCATTTGCTGTGGTTGGAAAAATGAATGCCTCTACTTAGCTTTATTAGTACTCATCCTGGCAAGTTTATTGAAAACTGATTTCAAAGAGTTCTATCCTTGTTGATTGGTTTTTGAAACCTCTCAATATTATCACTTAGACAAAAGATTATCATGACATTCCCTAGAGCAAACGTATGTTAATAAAATCAAAATGTATGAGACTGTCGATCAAACCTAACGCATTGTTATTCATAATTGTGTAGTGAATGAATGAGTGGCTGAATGAAGTGATCCTTCTGTGAACTCAACCTATTTGTGAATTTGCTAGACAGGTTTATACACATCATTTGACTTGCTACCATTGCTCTAGTCTGCCTTAGGAATTGAGTTGGATGAAGAGTTAAATTCCTTTGTAAGAGCTCATTGTATTTGCTGGAAACTTGCCATTAAGAATGGAAATTGCAGCTTGTGAATGGGGAAGGGTTTACAGGAACTTAGATTGTTCTGTAGACATTGATGCATGCCTGCAAATGGAGACACCAGCTGGCTTAAATGAAGTATAAATGGTTCTACACAAACAAATGAGATGTCTGTTGGAGGAGGCAACATTTCACTTCAGATGTCATTTATATTGAGCCAGAAGTGTTTTTAATATTTTGTGGTTATTTAGACAGCTGTTAGGTTGCTTCTAGTTTCTCAGTGGATTTGGCAAATAAACTGTTTTTAATGGTCTTTGTACTTTGGATTTTAAACCTGATATTTTATTTAGGACTGCGTATGTAGCTGCAGTTATTTAATAGTTCTATGAATTATGCATTTAAGAATCATGTAAGTCTATACGCCATTAAAAGCAGAGTGCAGTTGTATTCATTAAGCTATTTTGTTTTGAAAGTAGAAAAATGAAAGCCTGTCTTGAGCACAGAAACACATAGTGTAAACATGTCTAGATTAGAGAAGAGATTTGCTAACTCTTTGTTAGGTGAAAATGCTCCAATGTAAAGGAGAATAATAAAATTTCTTCAGTTTTCTTGAATGGCTTTATAGGAAAAAGAATATATTGTGTATTACTCAGGCCTTTTCCTAAGTGTTTAGATAGACAGGAAGACAGTGATAAAAATGCTTTAGTTTTGAAAGGTTGAGAAAAAGGTTCATTGGAAGTGCCCATTTTTGTATGTTTTTGCTTTTTGAAAAGAAACCTTTGATGATTCTCTTCCACTTAAAAATGTATAATGATAGCATAGGTTAAGTTTGGACCTCTTGGGTAGTTGGTTCACGAAACAAGAAAATGAAAGGTGTTGGGTCTTTTCAAGTGCCCATAAATGAATTGTGTACAAGGTTGAGTTGTGTCTGACTGCGATGTCATGGACTGTAGCCCACCAGGATCCTCTGTCCATGGGATTTTCCAGGCAAGAATACTGGAGTGGGTTGCTCTGCCCTCCTCCATTCCCAACCCTGGTTTCAAACCTGCATCTCCTACCTTGGCAGGTGGATTCTTTACCACTGAGCCACCTGGGAAGCCCCATAGGTGAATTAACCAGCAACTTATGGTCCTTGCTAGTACTTAGTAGCATTAACAGTTACTACTGCTAACCCTGTGCTAGTACAAAATGTTGTCTATGCATATGTGAAACCACAGTGCATTTCTTGACTTTGAGAAGACTGCCTACTTTCAGAAAATATGAAGAGTGGAATACTTGTTAAAGCCTATATGAACCTGTCTGGCATCTGCAGGTGGTGAAGAGGTCTTCATAAATGACCTTAGTTTAAGAGATGCATCTTCAGTTTTACTACTGAGCATAGGACTTCTAGAACTCAGCAGCTTACCTTGTTTCTCAACTTTTAAAACACACCTGAGAAATACCAGTGGCAGTTTTGGAGCAAAGACTGTTAGTGAAAAGGAATGTCCTCTGAATTTTGAGAGGATAGTTGGGACTTGTTTAGTTTGAGAATTACCTGCTATACCTTCTCTCAGTTAATGTCTTATATAGAGTTTTAAAATATCTACTGAATGTATTTGTTGAATTAAGGTTTGGGCAGTTTTAAGAAAAAAATATAATTTCACTTCTCCTTCTGTGACAGTAAAGCCACAATATGTGACAACATTTTTAAAAACTGTGACTCAGACAGATGAGTAGTAACAAGAAATACAGCATTTATTTCAGTTTTAAGACTTCGAATAGTATTTTGAGGCTCTTGAAGTACACCAAAAGTATTCCTTCATGTTTCTGAATAGTGATGATAAACCTGGTTATGCTGCTGCTGCTAAGTCGCTTCAGTTGTGTCCGACTCTGTGCGACCCCATAGACGGCAGCCCACCAGGCTCCCCTGTCCCTGGGATTCTCCAGGCAAGAACACTGGAGTGGGTGGCCATTTCCTTCATTGCATGAAAGTGAAAAGTGAAAGTGAAGTTGCTCAGTCGTGTCCAACTCTTCCTGACCCCATGGACTGTAGACTATCAGGCTCCTCCATCCGTGGGATTTTCCAGGCGAGAGTACTGGAGTGGGTTGCCATTTCCTTCTCCACATGGTTATGTGTATTACAATATTTGAAATAGCCCCATTTACAAGGATTTTACCGTTGTCAAAGATTTTACATGATTTTTAGGAAAAATAATTTGTAATATGAAGTTCTGAGCTTTCATTTCTAAAGGAATTGAATGATTTAAGTTAAAACAATTTTTTTTTTTTTTTGATGGGAAGATACTGCAATTATAATTGAGCAGGGAGAGAATCCTTGCAGGTAAATTAAAATTCTAGTGTCAGCTTTGAGCCCTTTGGTCATAGTTTTGCATTGTGCCAGATTGTATAATCTTTCTTGTGATGATAGGTTTTTGAGGGTAGTGGTAGTGGTTTTTATCCTTTCAGCACTAGAAAAATAGCTCACAATATCCTTGTAGTTTGTCTTAGAGTATAACTGCTTTCTTCTCTTTACAAACTGTAAGTCACTAATTTTTATATGTCACAGATATCATAGGTCATCCTGAAGTAGAAATGCTTTACAACATTTTGATTTTATTAAACCTATGATTTTCTTTTTCAGTAATAGTTTTTGAGTTTGACAGTATTTTTAAATTCTCTGTTTATGTACCTGGATTTTCTTACCATTATTAAAAAATGTAAGTACTTCCTCTGAAAGTCACTTATTCAGGTTTTTGTGAACCCTCTTTGAGTTTCAGATTCTAGGCTGGTTAGGCAAAGAAAAGACTGTCTCTGGGTACTGACAAGAGCTGCAACTGCTGGTACTTATAAAACTATCTAAACGTGAGGAAAAATACCATAAACTTAATCAAATACCTATTTTAATTCTCTGTGGACAGTTGTCCATATTAGCATTATTTTCACCTTGACAGCTTGAGCATTGAAATTGGCTTACTGAGTACATCACACTCTTACTACTGAAGCTTATTTATTGACTGTTTCTGAAATTGTTTGTAGTGTACATGCAGACTTTGGTTTAGTATTTATTTTCATTTCCCTTAATGTTAATTCTTAGAAAACTCGCTCTAAAAATCGAACTAAAGGGAGGAAGTTTGGAGAGATGGACCTGGAAGAGTTGCTTTTCTTTCTTTTCTTTTTTTAAAAAAGCATAGCATAATTGAACTGATGTAGCAGTTTAATAGAATGGGAGTAGAATTTGAAAGGTTACAGAAAGCCAGCTTTTCAAACATTACTTTCCTTGAACTTTGCCTTTTGTTACAAAATATTGCCTTGTTCCTAATGCTGATACATAATTCTCTGGAAGAAAAACTTTTCTAAGCAGTATAATTGGTTAAAACTGTAGGAGGTTTTAGGTGGTTGTGACAGATGGGGGAACCTGATCCATGGCTCAGGGTGAAATAGTACATTATCAGAGGCTGTTCTTGTACTCAGCATGTGTGGTAACGCTGACTTGTCAGTTTAGAATAATTCCTAACTGTTGAAACACCAATAAATCATTCTGGTTAGTTACAGATGCCTATCCTCAGAGGAAGCAGTTTAAAGACACTTGAAGCATCCCTTGTATAAATATCTGAATGTAATACAAACATTTTTTATAATTATCCTGTTACAGTCAGTGATTGTATTTGCAGGGTTCTAAGTAGATGAGAGTTATGTGCCAAAAGCTTACTACCTTAACAGTCATAGAGTTTGATGTTTCATTGTATGAAGTCTTAGTAGTACATGGCGGTGGATCCCTCTATTCTAACTGACATTCTGTTTTTCTGATTTATTTTCACTTTAGGTACTCACAGAATATTGACTAGGTGTGCTAGTATGATACTGGAGAAGGGTAGTAGATGTTAAGAGGTTAGGCTCTGAGATCAGGCTTCATTTCAGTTCAGTCGCTCAGTCGTGTCCAACACTTTGCAACCCCATGGACTGCAGCAAGCCAGGCCTCCCTGTCCATCACCAACTCCCAGAGTTTACTTCTCCTGTCTTCAGTCTTTCCCAACATCAGGGTCTTTTCAAATGAGTCAGTTCTTCACATCAGGTGGCCAAAGTATTGGAGTTTCAGCTTCAGCATCAGTCCTTCCAGTGAATGCTCAGGACTGATTTCCTTTAGGATGGACTGGTTTGCTCTCCTTGCAGTCCAAGGGACTCTAAAGAGTCTTCTCCAACACCTTAGTTCAAAAACACCAATTCTTAAGCGCTCAGCTTTCTTTATAGTCCAGTTCTCACATCCATACATGACTACTGGAAAAACCAAAGCTTTGACTAGATGGACCTTTGTTGGCAAAATAATTGTCTTTGCTTTTTAATATGCTGTCTAGGTTGGTCTTTTTTCCCAAGGAGCAAGCGTCCTTTAATTTCATGGCTGTAGTCACCATCTGCATTGATTTTGGAGCCCCCCAAAATCAACTCTCTCACTGTTTCCATTGCTTCCCCATCTATTTGCCATGAAGTGATGGGACCAGATGCCATGATCTTAGTTTTCTGAATGTTGTTTAAGCCAACTTTTTCACTCTCCTCTATCACTTTCATCAAGAGGCTGTTTAGTTGTTCACTTTCTGCCGTAAGGGTGGAGTCATCTGCATATCTGAGGTTATTGATATTTCTCCTGGCTTGATGCCAGCTTGTGCTTCATCCAGCCCAGCGTTTCTCTTTATGTACTCTGCATAGAAGTTAAATAAGGCTTGGGTTTGCCTTATTCCAGCTGTATGACCTTTCAGAAGACATTGCAGTAAAGCCTTATTTTCCTCATCTGTAAAAGTATGCATTTGATAGTAGTATCTGCCTTCTGGGGATTTCATGAGAATTAAGAGCATTTCCTGCCCCTGCGTACTGGAGATAGTTAAGTTGCTTAGTCGTGTCCGACTCTTTGCAACTCCATGAATCACAGCACGCCAGGCCTCCCTGTCCATCACCAACTCCCGGAGTTCACTCAGACTTACGACCATCGAGTCAGTGATGCCATCCAGCCATCTCATCCTCGGTCATCCCCTTCTCCTCCTGCCCTCAATCCCTCCCAGGATCAGAGTCTTTTCCAATGAGTCAACTCTTCGCATGAGGTGGCCAAAGTACTGGAGTTTCAGCTTTAGCATCATTCTTTCCAAAGAAATCCCAGGGCAGTTGGCCAACCTCAAATGGGACTTTTTCATTGTCCAGCAGTCCTGCCGTTTATTCAGTGAATAACCTTGCCTTTTACTTCTACTTCATGGAAAAAATAGAGGCCATCAAATGGCAGTGTCTTAATTTTCCCAGTACCTACTCTACCAGTGTTTTTGCATATTTTGTTTTTAGTATCACTGAGGAAGATTAAATGAGATAATTAAAGCCCTTTACATAGTGAGGGAAGGATTCCACTTGTCTCCAGAGGAACCTTTTATCCTCTGATTTTTGTCTGTCAACTAGATCTTTGCTTTTTTGGCTTTAAATAGTGTCAAGCCTCCCATTATGAAGGAAATGAAGCATCCTCATTTTTCCTCCAGCAGTCATCCAGATTCCTCCATTTCGAAACTAGATTTCAGATAGTCTGCTTAATTCCGCTGGGCTCTCAACTTACTCCTAGTATATTTGTACCTCAGATGGCTTTTGTCAAGCCAGTGATGACTTCCATGCACACAATCAGTCCCCATCTTGTTTGACCTTCCTTATAGCATTTACACTGCTGACGCTCCCTTCTTTTTGAAATAACTTGTGTATTTTAATCTTTTTTGACAGCACTGTTTTCTTCCACTTCTCCAGGTGTTCTTTTTGTTTTCATCTGGCCATGAGTTCATTAGTTCTAAGTTCATTCAGCTCCACTCCTGGCTGGCTTAATAGCTCCTTTAAGTGTATATACCTATATATATACACACACGGGTATATATAAAGCAGAAATCAAAAAGCAAACGTGTTTACTCACTATCAGTCACGTAATGAACATAGTGATTATGTTAATGTCATGTGATGAATCTCCTGAAGTAGGGCCAGTGAAGTTTAAATTGGTTTACAAGGTATTTTCCTGCTCAGGAAGGATATGTGTTAAAATTACGAACACCATCCAGGTGAGAGTGGCAAAATAAATTAGATCATCCTTAATGTTTTTGTGCTTGTAATAATCTCAGCTGCTACTGCTTTCCTTCTCTTCCTCTCCCATTTCCTGGCATGTCCAATAGTACATAAACCAAACACTTTTTAATTGCCAGTAGAGTTATTTTAAGCAGGGGATAGAAACTTAAATGTCCATAGTTCCAGGCAAGTAATGAGTGAAATAAACAAGATGGGGACTTGTGAATTCCAGTCTTGCTCCTGACCTGCTGCATCACCTGGAAACTCATTAGAAAATGCTTAACCCAGGCTCCATCCTTTATAGGGTTCATTTTAACAGAATCCCTAGGTGATTTGTGTGTGCGTTAAAGTTTTAGAAGCACTTGAGAACTTACACCCAAAAGGCAGCAGCCACTCTGAACTGAACTTTGCCACATAGTCCAATACCCACCCCCAGCCACTGCCTCCCCATCAGTAGTAGCCAGAAATCTGATCATTCAACTCTTGAATGTTGGCCACATTGTTTTGAAAAAAGTTCAGGCCAGACATGTCTTTGGACTCCATTTAATTCATGAATCATCAGTTTGCAACCTCTGGTTTCCAGATAGGCCGTATCTCGATATTTATGTGGGTAAGTGTGTTTTGGGGGCCCTGATAAGTTGTTATGAAAAACAGGTTAGTTGTTTAGCTTGATTGTGTTGCCCTACAGTCCTCTTCAAGGAGTCTGCTCTTTGTCCTTCCAGACCTTATCTTGTTTTGATGGCCCATGGTTATTTGAAATATAAGCTGAAACTTGGCACTAAATGTTTTCCAAAGCTTGCATATTTGGTTTTGGATAGTTCAGTTTCCTTTTTCTCTTCACCATTTACTTTCATTTTTTGTTCTTATTACTCTTTTTCTAGCTTGTAAGCTACTGGAGAAGATAGTAAAGAAGTAAACAACAAAAGCATCATGGCTAGCACATAGAATCTAATGTCATATAAAATAGAGGAGTGACACTTAACGTGTGTCAGGGAGGCGCTGCCTGCCGACTGAGCATGGTTTGGATTCCTTGCATTAGTGACTCATATTGTGCAGTTAACTTGTAATTTATATTTAGACCTGAAGAATTTAATAAATTGAGCCATTTACCTCAAATAAGTAATTACTATGTAGTACCAGTGAAGTAATAGAATTTGACCTGTACTAATTATAGTTATCCTTCTTCTTGTAGGGGATAAATGGATGACTCTAATGCAGTGAAATATAATGTAAATTTAGAATCTGAGTCAGTTGCCTTTAAGATACTGTAGCCAATACCCTGGTGTGCATATAAATATATGCAGATATATTATGCTTATTAGGATTCATGGTAATCCAAACAGAAGTTAAAACTGTAGATATACCTTGACAATCTTCTGTTAAAATTTGGTTCCAGGTTCCTTTAACATAGCAATAATTGTAAAGTAAATTTAAAATGGCATCAGCTCATTTTTTAAAATTGGATAGCTCTTGACTGGATAAGAATATTATCCTTAAGTTTCCCTCAAAGGACTGCTTAAGAACTATTCTAGTTTCTGATCAGATGATCTAGGAGAATAGTTGAAATTACAAAGGTGGGTCTCCATAGCAACTCCAAATTGTCTACTTGATAAATTAAAATACAGACATGGTAGTGTCTGTAGTTCAGAGCTCTAGATTTGGTCTGTTATTTTATTTGGAACAGTTCAGTTTTAGGTCTTAATAGCTACTGCAGGTTTTCTGTACTTAATTGTGTACAGATTTTCCATTTCATTTGTGTTCCTCCCTAGAACTGACAGACTTTCAAGATTTATTTCATTTTTAATCCCATTGTTTGAGCTAATCTGTTTAGATGAACTTTTAGCTTCTTTCCAAAGATACTCCATAGAGAAATTAGCATGTAAGGTGATAACAAGTGGGTCTTTCATACCAAATTTGAAACTGTTAATGTTTGATCTAGTAACTATGTCAGTTGGAAAACAGGAGGTCCATACAGGTCTGGAGCAAAAAAATTAGTTTTCACGTATCAACCAATTTTTAGACATTTTACGGTTATGGACTCTACTCTAGAAAGATACTTGGTGATGACCCTGCACCCCCATCCCCCATTTCAAGATTCTCCTTTAAACACATTTCTGATTGCTTCTAATTCCATTTTCCCCTCACTCTCACTCTCAGTCCTGTCTTGATGCTATTTCTTTTACCATCATCAGCAGCGTTTTTTTTTTTTAATCCCTGCTTTCTCCTGTTTATATTGTTGACCTTGTTCATTGTGTCCAGGGTCTTTAAAGCAGTCATTGGCAACTAAGATGAGTAAACAGCCTTTATTGTCTCAGGCCAGGCCTTTTCTTTTCACATTTACCTAAGCTTTTTGCATATATATATATATATATATATATTTCAAATATTCCAAAGGAATAGGCTCATTGATAATCTGCTTATTACAGAGAATTTCTTTAGCAACCTCAGTGATATTTACTAGATTTGGGAATAAAAATGCCCTTAGTCATAAATCTTCTAATACTGACTTTCACTTAACCTAATAAGTGCAAAAAGTCTAAATATTTTACAGTTAACCTTTGAACAATGTGTACTAGTAAATACAACGTTTACTAGCAAACAATGTTCACTAGTAAATAGTAAATACACAATCCAAAGGTGGTTAAATCCAAGGATGTGGAACCAAGCTGATGTGGAGGAACCATACCCTTGGATACAGGGTCGAACTACAAGTTACATAGACTTTAAACAGCAGGAATTCTGCACCCTGAAAATCCCCATGTTGTTCAAGATATATGTAAGAACAAGGATGATGTAGTTTTAAGGATTTAGGAAAGGGATATACCACAATCATTTGAGTGTAGGTTGTGAAAATACATTCTTTGCTCTGTGATTTGCTGCAAATTTAATCTATGCTTCACAAACCAAATATGAAGTCTGCATGATTAAAACTGGAATGTGCAACTGATAATGTTCGTGAAGCTTCACTTGACTTTCTTCAGTGGACTAGTAAATTTGTTGGCAACACAGTGTCAGATGTCACATGTACTTGGAATAGAATGTCATTTTAGTTCCATAAGAGATGGCTAGATTTTAGTTTAAGATTAAGTGAATGTAGGTACATTGTTGATGTATGTAAGGCCTTTATCTTGCTGATATGGAAGCACCTTAAGTTGACCAGATATGTAAATTGAACTTGTGAATTCTGGAATACTGTGAAGAAAGCTGAGCACCGAAGGATTGATGCTTTTGAACTGTGGTGTTGGAGAAGACTCTTGAGAGTCCCTTGGACTGCAAGGAGATCCAACCGGTCCATCCTAAAGAAGTTAGTCCTGAATATTCATTGGGGAGGACTGATGCTAAAGCTGAAACTCCAGTACTTTGGCCACCTGGTGCAAAGTAGCAACTCACTTGAAAGACCCTAATGCTGGGAGTGATTGAAGGCAGGAGAGGGGGACTACAGAGGATGAGATGGCTGGATGGCATCACTGACTCAATGGACATGAGTTTGAATAACTGTGGGAGTTGGTGATGGACAGGGAAGCCTGGCTTGCTGCAGTCTGGGGTCGCGAGGAGTCCGACATGACTGAGCGACTGAACTGACTGAACTGAAATTGGACCATTCACTAAGTAACATTGTTGATCACATGTTACCAGTATTAAAGCATCTTAAGAGCACAGTGAGGCTTAAATGACATAGTTCTATCTTAATGGGTATAAAAAGCAGTGCTGTAGCATTCAGAATTCTTCAGCTCTGACAAGTGCTGACAAAGATGTGGAGCACCTGAAACTCACATTGCTGGTGGGAATGCAAAACATAAAGTTACTCTTGAAAATGGTTTGTCAATTTTTTAGCCGTATAATCAGTCCATCCAGTTCCACTCCTAGGTATTTACTTAAGTGAAATAAAAACCTGTCCGCCTATGGGCTTGTACTTGAATATTCGTAATAGCCCCCAGTTGGAAACAGTCCAAATGTCCACCAAAAGGAGAATGGATAAGGTGTGATGTATACCATATATACACAATGAAATACTAATTAATAAAAAGGGATTACTGGTTGATGTAACATCGTGTATGAATCTCAAAACCATTTCGCTGGGTGAAGACAAAAATCTACTCTTTAAGATGGCAGCAGAGAAAGTGGTGGTGGTAAAGGTGGTGACTGAGAACAGCTAGGGTGAGAAAGTTCTTTATTGTGGTGTGGTGGTTCTATGCATGCACTTGTCAGAACTCATCAAATTGTACATTTAAATTGGTGAATTCATTTGTAAGTTATGCCTTCAGTTCAGTTCATTCGCTCAGTCGTGTCCGACTCTTTGTGACCCCATGAATCACAGCACGCCAGGCCTCCCTGTCCATCACCAACTCCCAGAGTTCACTCAAACTCATGTCCATCGAGTCTGTGACACCATCCAGCCATCTCATCCTCTGTTGTCCCTTTCTCCTCCTGCCCCCAATCCCTCCCAGCATCAGGGTCTTTTCCAGTGAGTCAACTCTTCACATGAGGTGGCCAAAGTACTGGAGTTTCAGCTTTAACATCATTCCTTCCAAAGAAATCCCAGGGCTGATCTCCTTCAGAACGGACTGGTTGGATCTCCTTGCAGTTCAAGAGACTCAAGAGTCTTCTCCAACACCACAGTTCAAACGCATCAATTCTTTGGTGCTCAGCCTTCTTCACAGTCCAACTCTCACATCCATACATGACCACAGGAAAAACCATAGCCTTGACTAGACGGACCTTAGTCGGCAAAGTAATGTCTCTGCTTTTGAATATACTGTCTAGGTTGGTCATAACTTTTCTTCCAAGGAGTAAGCGTCTTTTAATTTCATGGTTGCAGTCACCATCTGCAGTGATTTTGGAGCCCCAAAATATAAAGTCTGACACTTTTTCCACTGTTTCCCCATCTATTTCCCATGAAGTGATGGGACCAGATGCCATGATCTTCATTTTCTGAATGTTGAGCTTTAGGCCAACTTTTTCACTCCACTTTCACTTTCATCAAGAGGCTTTCTAGTTCCTCTTCACTTTCTGCCATAAGGTTGGTGTCATCTGCATATCTGAGGTTATTGCTATTTCTCCCATCAATCTTGATTCCAGCTTGTGTTTCTTCTGGCCTAGCGTTTCTCATGATGTACTCTGCATATAAGTTAAATAAGCAGGGTGACAATATACAGCCTTGACGTACTCCTTTTCCTATTTGGAACCAGTCTGTTGTTCCATGTCCAGTTCTAACTGCTTCTTCCTGATCTGCATACAGATTTCTCAAGAGGCAGGTCAGGTGGTCTGGTATTCCCATCTCTTTCAGAATTTTCCACAGTTTTTTGTGTTCCACACAGTCAAAGGCTTTGGCATAGTCAATAAAGCAGAAATAGATATTTTTCTGGAACTCTCTTGCTTTTTTGATGATCCAGCAGATGTTGGCAGTTTGATCTCTGGTTCCTCTGCCTTTTCTAAAACCAGCTTAAACATAAGGAAGTTCACAGTTCACGTATTGCTGAAGCCTGGCTTGGAGAATTTTGAGCATTACTTTACTAGCATGTGAGATTAGTGCAATTGTGCGGTAGTTTGGGCATTCTTTGGCATTGCCTTTCTTTGGGATTGGAATGAAAACTGACCTTTTCCAGTCCTGTGGCCACTGCTGAGTTTTCCAAATTTTCTGGCATATTGAGTGAAGCACTGTCACAGCATCATCTTTCAGGATTTGAAATAGCTCGACTGGAATTCCATCATAGCGATGCTTTCCAAGACCCACTTGACTTCATATTCCAGGATGTCTGGCTCTAGGTGAATGATCACACCATCATGGTTATCTGGGTCGTGAGGATCTTTTTTGTAGAGTTCTTCTGTGTATTCTTGCCACCTCTTCTTAATATCTTCTGCTTCTGTTAGGTCCATACCATTTCTGTCCTTTATCGAGCCCATCTTTGCATGAAATGTTCCCTTGGTATCTCTAATTTTCTTGAAGAGATCTCTAGTCTTTCCCATTCTGTTGTTTTTCTCTATTTCTTTGCATTGATCACTGAAGAAGGCTTTCTTATCTCTTTTTGCTATTCTCTGGAACTCTGCATTCAGATGCTTATATCTTTCCTTTTCACCTCTCTTCTTTTCACAGCTATTTGTAAGGCCTCCCCAGACAGCCATTTTGCTTTTTTGCATTTCTT
The DNA here is from genome assembly GCF_016772045.2 of Ovis aries. NCBI lineage: Eukaryota > Metazoa > Chordata > Mammalia > Artiodactyla > Bovidae > Ovis > Ovis aries. The sequence goes on from NC_056061.1 coordinate 49,635,250, forward strand.
TTCCATGGGGATGGTCTTGATCCGTGTCTCCTGTACAATGTAAGGAACCTCATTCCATAGTTCATCAGGCACTCTATCAGATCTAGGCCCTTAAATCTATTTCTCACTTCCACTGTATAATCATAAGGGATTTGATTTAGGTCATACCTGAATGGTCTAGTGGTTTTCCCTACTTTCATTAGATGGTACAGAGATGTATAAAGCTAAATTTTTAAAAGTTTTACCGTATCTTTCTTCTTAGGCTAGAACTTGTTCAAGACTTTCAAATGAACAAATTGTTACAGCTATCTTTTGGTACATTTTGGTTGTGCTTCAGGTGAAGCAAAAGGAAGAATAAGTAATCTTGAGAACAGTTGTGTCACCATACTGATCAAAGAGTAAGTCACACAAAAGAAGTTAAGGCCAAATTACTTTGTGCTGCTATATTTGAAGTCTTCGTGAGTAAACTTTGAATGCCTTGAATGGCACTTTTGATCAGCATGATGGTAACTGAACATAAAATGATAAATGAGTGAAGCTTGCTATGAGATTGAAACATCATTATTTTAGAAACCTCTTAAAGGATTTTGCTACTGAAAGAGTTATTTTTTTAAAAAAGGATATGTGTGCCTGACCTGGTTGGTACAGGATGTTGCACTGGTTTATTGGACACCTCTGAATCTTAGGAAGTGTGTTTCTCTTATGGTGCTTAGCTGCTCAGTAGACAGCTATTTTATTTCACATCAGTAACTTTGTTTTAAATTACAATTTCACATAAATGGAAAAGGACTGAAAATGATGACCATGTTTAATAATAAACAAATGTTAAAACATTTTGAGAAATGTTAAATATAGACATTCAACCATCCTGAGGTTAGTCATTCCAGTGTGTGATTTTTGTATTCATGTATATTTAAAACAGATTTGTTTACGCACAAAATTTTACATAAATGGAATCTTCACTAGATGTCTTTTGCAAGACATTAAAAATTTTTTTCTTTTATTTGCAAGACTTTATTTTTTAATTACTTTCTAGTTATAGTAATGAAACTGGCAGAATCTAAATGGCTAAGGGACTGCTTGATACCCCTCACAGTCTATCTCTCAAAAGCTCTAAAAGTTCTTACTGGGGAAATAAACTGAGAAAAGAGATGTGAGATTTAAGTGTATACCTAAAAACAACTTCTAGTATTAAATTTTTCAAAAAGGATTGTTTTCATTTTACATACATCTTTAGCCTTCAGTTGCATTTCAGTTTATTTCTAAATTGCATCATTTTAGAATGGTGTGGAATTACACTCCATTATATTTACGAAACATTTTATTGCCTGTTATTTTTGTTTACTTTTGCTTTGGGTTGGGAATAACAAGCTCCCTGGGATGTAGTTTCCCATGGATATCCTATGAATTTAAGAACTGTGGTGGTGGTAAGAAAGTCTGTTTGGAGGGAGTGGGAACCTCAGGGAGGAATTTTCTGAAGAGGCTGGCTAACTGTCACTATTTTGAATTAGAAGTCTTCTAAAACTTACTATACTGGCCTAAAGGATATGCTTCTTATTTTTCATTCCTCATTTGATGTTTGTGGTTCAAGAGGATGGCACTGTAGTGTAGTGGTTTTTAATTAATCATCTTTTAATGAGTGATGTGCCAATCACTTTACATGGGTTTTTACCCCAGAGATATAGGACAAAACTTTGCTGCTAAGGCTGTGATATTCATCAGTTCTGTTAAGCTTAATATTAATGGCCATGGTTGCTTAATGTATAATGGTTTTTTAGTTCACATCAACTCTGTCATTTTGTTGATCTATTGCTGCCACCTGTCACTCTTGTGTACCTGTATTTTACATACTTCTCCCTGCTTCTAATTATTTATGGTCTTGGAAAAGCTTGTTTAATAGTTCTCTGTGTGGTGAATAAATGACCTTTGAGTCTGATACTCTTAGAATATGAGTGAAATACATGTTTCAGTTCAGACTCCCTTATCTTTACCATTGAATAAAAAAAATTTTTTTTTTTTTTTTTAACTAATGACCGCTCAGAAAGAATGGCATTTTGGAATAGCTGGATTCCAGGTCGTATGTATGTGCTATTTCTGATTGAGTGTCCCCATTATGCTGAAATGAATTCCTCCCAAAACATAAGTTTTCTAGATATTTGAAGAGAATATTTTCAGTAGAACCCAACCTATTTTTTAACTTGAAAGTGTTTGTCTTGCCAAATTTTGACTTTTTTTCTTCTAGAACAAATTCTGTACAACATAAAACAAGAGTATAAGCGCATGCAGAAAAGAAGACATTTAGAAACTAGTTTTCAACAGACAGATCCATGTTGTACTTCTGATGCACAGCCACATGCATTTCTCCTCAGTGGACCAGCTTCACCAGGTAATAAAAGAATTGATAAGTGTGAAAGGAAATGTTACTTAGCATGGGAAAAAGGAAAACAAATTGCCTTTAGTCATCAAGCTCTTATTTCTCCTTGATTTTTGAAAAAACATTTATACAGGTAACTCATGATCTCTTAAAAATATGGTACAAAAAAGGTAATAGCCACTTGGATTCCCATGACTCAAAGACAGCCATCTGTAGGTAACATCCCCTAAGTGGACTTCCCCATAAATGCTATGATTCGTAGCCTCTATTAAAGAAAAAAAAAATACAGCCATATGCTTCTCTGTCAGGTATAGATGTACCTTGTCTTGGCTAAATACTGCATTCTATGGATTTCCCATAATTATTTAATAATGATAGACTTGAAATTTCTCCTATTACCATATTTACAAAAATGTCCCTGAACATATACCCTCACACACACTTGTCTTTTAGGATAATGCCTAAAGGTTGATTATTTCGATGCTACATCTGTTTTTACCTACCTTTTATTGGAGAGGATAGTTTGCAAATACACTTCTTAAAATTTAAGGTGTAAAACAGGGCTATTTGAAGTGAAGGGGATCAGTCAGTCAGTTCAGTCACTCGGTCTGACTCTTTGCAGCCCCATGGACTGTAGCACACCAGGGTTCCCTGTCCATCACCAACTTCTGGAGCTTGCTCAAACTCATGTCCATCTAGTCGGTGATGCCATCCAGCCATCTTATCCTCTGTCGTCCCCTTCTCCTGCCTTCAGTCTTTTCCAGCATCTCCGTCTTTTCCAGTGAGTCAGTTCTTCACGTTAGGTGGCCAAAGTGTTGGAGTTACAGCTTCAGCAGCAATCTTTCCAGTGAATATTTAGGACTGATTTCCTTTAGGATTGACTGGTTTGATCTCCTTGCTGTCCAAGGGACTCTCCAGTGAAGGGGATAAGTTGGTGAAATTTTGGTAAGGGGAGGTGAGGGTAGAGACAGGATTGTATCATGGGAAAGCAAGCTCCTCTCATTTGTCAGTTTACTTCTTATAAGATCAATTAAATTGGCAGCCTCAGCAAAGCTGAGATTTTGAAAGTAAATAAAGATAGCCTTAGTTTGGTAACTGTGGACTAAAGCTGGTATGCTTTATTCTTGTATATCAGTACACAAGAATTCTGGTATTCTGTTAAGAGCTGATGCTGGACACAGGACAAACATACTTAGTTACTGGTTCCAGCCATCAAGTTAATAAAGAGCAAGTATAAAGAGGAATTGGGGCAGATAAACAGGACAAGCAATTGATTGCAAATCTGTGTATTTCTGTTTATAGAATACTTGCAGCAGTGTTAATCATGGGTGACTGTCATAACCCTGAGTTCTAAAAAATATTAATTTCAGATGTTCTTTTCAAGAAAAGAGGAATGATGTTTTTGGAAAATAAAAGTACCCTAAGTAAATACATCAAGAGGAATGCATTCTGAAGAAATCTATCACTGTCTAAGTGGCTGCTACATTAATAGTCTTTAAGGATGTTGAACTGTAAAATTTAATGTTGAATGTTAGGAGTATATTCTCAGTATTTATTTTACAAAGTCTCTCGTAGCTAATAATTATTTTAAAACCAAAAAATTTATTGTTTATACTTTGTTATTCTCTCAACTCACCTTCACACTTTCCCCCCTTATATTTGATGGCATACGTCTTGCTGTTTCTTTCCAAAGTTGTAAGCTGATAGGATTAAACCTGATTTAAGACTAGGGAAATAACTGTGCTAAAGACTGATAGAAAAATGCTTTTATATGAGCACTGAAAATACTCACATGAAACCACCTCAGTTAGATGATGCTTTTCTGTGATGGCTCTAAATCTGATGAGGTTTTTGTTCATGTTGTACATAGGGACTCCATCAGGAACATCCTCACCATTAAAAAAAGAACAGCCCTTATTCACTCTACGGCAGGTTGGGATGATCTGTGAACGTTTATTGAAAGAACGTGAGGAGAAAGTTCGAGAAGAATATGAAGAAATATTGAACACAAAACTTGCAGGTAAGAGATGAGTTTTAGAGTCTTTCCAGAAACTCATCCAAAGAAATGCATTCTTTCTCACATACATTTTACACATCAATTAAATTACCCCGTCTATACTCTGGTAGGCATATTCTCTAAGAACCAGAGAATTTCAGTTCAAGAAAGGAAATGAACTTGGCTATAGCTCATGGCCCTCCTTAGTGACTTTAAGAAATAGTATTTATTAGCCATGTAGATGAACAGCAGTATTAGGAAACTAGATATTTCTTTGGATAATACCCTATCCTTTGGCTGTCTACAGAGAAGCCTAGCGGGCTACAGTTTGCTTGTGGGTTGTTTTTTTTTTTTTTAACTCTTGTTTTTTTCTATTTTTAGGTTCTGCTTCTACCTTTTTTTCTTTAAGTTATTTTACTTTTCCAAACTTTGAACTTTTTATCTTGTATTGGGGTATTAGCCAATTAACAGTGTTTGAGGTAGTTTCAGGTGAAGAGTGAAGGGACTCAGCCATACATATACATGTATCCATTCTCCCCAACTCCTCCCTCCCATCTAAGCTGGCACATAACTTTGAGCAGTTTCATGTGCTATACAATAGGGCCTTGTTGGTTATCCATTTTAAGTATAGGAGTGTGTACATGACCTTCCCAAAGTCCCTAACTAACTCTTCTCCTCAGGCTTCCCTGGTAGCTCAGACAGTAACAAATCTGCCTGCAGTGCAGGATATGTGGGTTCAATCCTTGCATGGGAAGATCCTCTGGAGAAGGAAATGGCAACCCACTCCAGTTTTCTTGCCTGGAAAAATCCCATGGACAGGGGAGTCTGGCGGGTTACAGTCCATGGGATTGCAAAGAGTTGGACTTGACTGAGTGACTAACCCTTCCTTCCTTCTCCTCAGCAATCATAAGTTCATTTTCTTAAGTGTGTATTGTTTCTTTTTAGATTCCAGATAAATATAATTTCTCCTTCTCTGACTTCACTTAGTATGACACTCTCTAGGTCCACCCATGTTGCTGCAAATGACACTGTTTCACTTTTATTAATGGTTGAGTAATACTCCATTGTATATATATACCACATCTTTATCCATTCCTCTGTCAGTGGATATTTAGGTGGCTTCCATGTCTTATTGTAAACAGTGCTGCAGTAGTGCATGTATGCTTTCGGATCACGTTTTTCTCCAGATATATGCCCATGAGTGGGATTGCAGGGTCATATGGAGAAGGCAGTGGCACCCCACTCCAGTATTCCTGCCTGGAAAATCCCATGGACGGAGGAGCCTGGTAGGCTGCAGTCCATGGGGTCGCTAAGAGTCAGACACGACTGAATGACTTCTTTCACTTTTATGCACTGGAGAAGGACATGGCAACCCACTCCAGAATTCTTGCCTGGAGAATCCCAGGGACAGGGGAGCCTGGTGGGCTGCCGTCTGTGGGGTCGCACAGAGTCGGACACGACTGAAGTGACTTAGCAGCAGTAGCAGCATGATAGCTCTATTTTTACTTTTTTATGGAACCTCCAAACTGTTCTCTATAGTGGCTCTACCAATTTACATTCCACCAACAGTGTAGAAGGGTTCCCTTCTCTCCACACCTTCTAGCATGTTTTTGGATTTTTTGGTAATAGCCATTCTGACCACTGTGAGGTAATATTGTAGTTTTGATTTGCATTTCTCTAATAAATAGCCATGTTGAACATGTTTTCATGTGCATATTGGCCATCTGTTTGTCCTCTTTGGAGAAATGTCTGTTCAGGTCTTCTGCCCATTTTGAGTGGATTGTTTGTTTTGATGCTATTGTCATAAGCTGCTTGTAAATTTTGGAGATTAATTATTGGTCACATTGTTTGCAAAGATTTTTGATTTTGTACCTTTCATTATAATTTTGCATCAGTCTGAACACTTGAAATTTAAGTGGCACTGTGTACATAATTTTATTAGAGTATCAATCTGCTGCATTCTTTTAATTATCCAGAATTTTTTTTCCATAAAATTTGATAATTAAGTGTAGTAGATAAAATATGTATGCTAACATAATCAGACTTTCCCCCCTGATTTTTAAGCCACAGATTTAATGGATATTGATATTGTAAACTTCATGATTAGGGAGTTGAAGTGCTAATATAGGTGAGAGAATTTGTTAGTTATATAACATCTTTTTCTGTGGCATCTAATTAGGTTACAGGTGGATATTTGGATTAATTACATACTTTACTATGCCTTTTTGTCCTGTTTCCTCTCATTGCAGTACATTACCATTCATAGACCACTTAGAATAATTTTCAGAGGAAAAATATCTTTACTTTTAATAAGTAAAGAAATAAGCCCCACCCAGCTTATACATGAGGTTGTGTGATTTGAGCGGATGTGTGGGTTTCCTAAGCTCCGTGCTCTTTCCATTTGATAAGCTATTACTACTGAGGTTGTGTGTCTTAAGTGTCAACTTAAAATTATTTCACTATATATATTGGACTTTTGAGTTTCTCTGGCCTTGATATATTAAGAGGGCATTTTTACAAATCATGTAATTGATAATTACCTTTATTTATAGAACAATATGATGCATTTGTGAAGTTTACACATGATCAGATAATGCGACGATATGGAGAACAGCCTGCTAGTTGTAAGTATTTCATCTTTGAACCAAATACAAGACAATCTTATGGAGATGTTTGTTATAATTTATTATAATTATCTTCATACACAAGAGAACTTAACAATATCAAGGAGAAAAAGTTTGGAGGAAATAGTAAAATTGTACTTGGCTTATTAATTTTGCTTACTTAAATATCTAGGGCAGTATATTAGGGATGAAGCTTTGGCGTGTGTTTAAATTTTGATCTGAACTTTGCACTCATTTTCCTTTTCTCTCCCTTTAGATGTTTCATGAATCACGTTTTCTGCATTTATGGGCTGCCTTGTTCCTTGTTGAGTTGTTGCAAGAGGTCCCAATTATGACATGCAGCAATGCCAATACCCCTCTGTGAATACAGGTTATTTCAAGCTTTCGTCAGTGGCAACCACTCTTAGGCAGCAACCGGATTTGGAAATTTCCTTGATGTCAATACCACCCGGATGTGGACCTTTGCTACCTGTATTAATGCCAGTGGCCTCATTTGCTGTATCATTACAATTTGGCTTCTATTAATGTTTGGAAAGGATTAAAGCTGGTATTCTAAGAACATGCCCTTCACTGGTTGTGTAAATAAAACTGTAGAAAGACACTTCAGATGAAGTTAGTGTGATTTTAATTGTGCACTACAACCAAGCTATAACCAGTTGTTAATAATTTAGATGTAATTCCAGGACATTATTAAGCAAATAGCCTACAGTGCTTCCTATGAACTAGTGAAGGAGGAGGGCATTTCTGTATTCCAGGACTTCTTGGGGTTTCAAATGGGTTTATATGATTTCCCTGTTGGGATTTTTTTTTTTTTGGTAGTTTTTATTTATTCTATCAGTCTTTTTAACGAATGTTTATAGCTGCATTTCCCTCCCCACCCTCCACCCAGTGTATCATTGTTTTATTGCCCTTGTAGTACTGGAATTTAGTTGGAAGAATAAAACATTTACTTCTAATCTGCTTGTTTTTAATGTACAGATGGGTAGTATTTGAATAAAGCCAGTGTTTTAAATGTAAGCATTTTCCAGGAATCGATTTTCTGATAAGAATCAAAGTCAGTCTTTTCATAAACTGAGTTCTGATTCCAAATTGTCTCTCTTCTCATTGCCTGATAGAAGGTTAGTTTTAACAACTGTATACTTAAAACCTGTATACATCTAATTCCCATTCCATACATGCTTTCCAGATACAGCTCTCCTATAATGAAGTGACCAAAAGGTGCTTCAGTGAAGTTTTAAATTCTATTAACATATTTCTACTAATTAAGTCATAAATATACTGGGATATGTTTATAATTGACCTAATTAGTGGAAGACAAAAGGGATTTTTCTTCCTTTTTAACTTTAGTGATTATATTTCACCAAAATTGTATTCTTTGTCTAAAACAAGGCCAAAAAGTGGTATAGGGCCTTTGCAAGATCCTCCAGTAATCCATATGTCCATTAAGTGCTTTAGAAACATTGGTATAGCACAGGGTGGCCATAAGTAAGGTGGATAATCCTACCTGGTTTTAATGGACTGATGGATTCTCAGCCTCAGCATATTACTGACAATTGGGGCCAGATTCAATCTTTGTTGTAGGGAGACTACTGCATGTAGGATGTTGAGCAGCATCTCTGGCCTCTACCACTAGATGCCAGTAACACCCTCCCCCAGTCCTGACAGCCAAAAAATGTGCCTCCAGACGGTGACAAATGTCAGGGCAGGGGGGTTAAAATGGTCCCAGCTGAGAACCACTGGTCTAGTGGGACAGCATTTTAGAATGCAAGAGTAAGTAAAAATTATAGAGGTGTGAGGATAGAATGTAAATATGCTTTACCTCTTCTTCACTCCAAAATGAACATTCTTTTTATATAATAAGCACATGTGAGTTTTCATGTAGATTTAAAGTTTATAAAAGAACTGGTCTGTTTTAGAGGATATGCTATAAGGAAAACTAGTGCTGGCAGTCTGAATGGAACCTCAAAACTTTAATTCTAGATTCAACTTTGATCAAGAACAAAATTTCCCCTACAGCCACATTTCTGCTTATCCCACCTTACCCCAAAATTCTTATGGGTTGCTTCCTGATTTTAACTGATTTAGTGTGTGACGTAATTTCAGAAAATGAAAAATGTGGGCAACTTCTTGGATTTATTAACAGTTAAGATTTAGATGGACCCAGTAGGTGGTGATTAGTACAGATACAAGCCACACTTTGAATTCCCAAAAAGCTCTGAAATTGCTTCCAATAAGTACAGAATTTAGCCAACAGTCATGTCATTCTTTACGGTAAAAGGCAGTGCTGGTACTGTGCTGTACTCAAGTTACTGTAATGTAACTAGGGTAAATCAAATATAATTCTCTGTATAGGAAAAGCAGGCACAGGCAATGTGAAAAAAATACAGTAAGTTTAAAAATATCAGTGCTATCTTTGGCCTATGGCACGAACTTATATCCTAAAGAAAATGATTTCCAAATGAGACATTTATTGCATCAGCAGTGTTAACTGGAGCCCTTTACAGGTTCTACCCCTAGAGACTGCTTTAGAAGACTGAGGGGAGGTGAAGACTGTTGGAATCTGTTTGACACGTTCCCCAGCTGATCCAAGGTTGGAAATGATTGTATCTGCCTTTTTTGGGTTACTCCCTTCAAAATTACACAGTAACTGGTGTTAATAAGTGAATATCCTGCTAAAACACTTGATGAGCCTGTCCCTGTCTACTCATAGATAGGGCTCCAGCAGTTATCGACTCCTACCTTTGCCCCAGCTGGGGAGCATTAGCTCATTCAAAGATAGGGCCAACAGTCCTCTCTCCTGCACCCATTTTCCTTATATATGTAATTCTCATTAAAAATCTAACAAAAGACGAAGTCTTTGATCCTATAATCCCTCTCTAGGTGTTACCTATTTTTGTGTTCTATAATCTTTAAAGGAAAACTCAGAACTTTCTAAACTTCCATTCTTCTCCCACTTTTTTGGTCAATTTTTACTAGAAAGTCAAAACCTAAAAATTCAGTCGAACAATCCTCTTAAAGGGACCAATTATTGCCCCTTTTTGCTTTGTATAAGAACATGTAGCCCACCAGGCTCCTCTGTCCATGGGATTTCCCAAGCAAGACTGTTGGAGTGAGTTGTCATTTTTCTGACCCAAGGATTGAACCCAGGTCTCCTGCACTAGCAGGTGGATTCTTTTACCTCCTACTTAAAGGAATTTAATTAATTTAATAATAATTAATTTAACATCTAATCCATATTCAGGTTTTCCCATTTGTCCTCAAAATGTCTTTTGCAGCTTTTTTTCCTCCCTAAAGCAGAATTCAATTAAGATTCTGACTTTCTGGAACAACTAAGCTTGTCATCTTATTGAATATTTGTTGTTAATGTCATTAAACTCTTCTATTCCTTTAAACATACTGTAATCTGGAAGTTAAGTCTAAAGCATTTATTAATTTCATGTTAAGACTTCATAGTATAAGATGATGCTATGATCTCTGTTATTATATCACACAAAGTGCTATGATAGGTGATGCCTGCCAGGCTTTGTTTTCACTCTTCAGCCACTCATTAGCCACAAACATTTTGTGCATTGCTAATCTAATCAACATTTGAAACACTTTGTTCAGTTCGTGGCAAGATACCACCACACTGGCCTGATTTTCTTTGCTTTGCTGGTTGCTGGCCCAGTCTTTCTCTGAAGCATGCCTAGAGTTGACCTGGGGCTCCTTGCCTCTGCTCATACTCACTTTGGTGAGTATCAACTCCTCAGTTGATGGCATCACCATTCAGAAGCTTTTCAAAGAGTCCTGAATTCCCCACATCCTTCATCCAATCTTGATTTCCATCTAAAATCTCAACCATGTCTACTACTACCCTTGTAGGAGGCATTTGTGTCTTGGCCTGGATTATTTCAGTGACCTCCAAATTGGTATTTGTTTTGCCTCATTTGTGTCTCCTCACCTATTCGAGTCTATTCTCATAGCCAGTGATCCTTTAAAGGTCTTTCTAAACAACAGACTGGTTCCAAATAGAAAAAGGAGTACATCAAGGCTGTATATTGTCACCTTGCTTATTTAACTTCTATGCAGAGTACATCATGAGAAACACTGGGCTGGAAGAAGCACAGCTGGAAACAAGATTGCTGGGAGAAATATCAATAACCTCAGATATGCAGATGACACCACCCTTATGGCAGAAAGTGAAGAGGAACTAAAAGCCTCTTGATGAAAGTGAAAGCAGAGAGTGAAAAAGTTGGCTTAAAGCTCAACATTCAGAAAATGAAGATCATGGCATCTGGTCCCATCACTTCATGGGAAATAGATGGGGAAACAGTGGAAACAGCGTCAGACTTTATTTCTGGGGCTCCAAAATCACTGCAGATGGTGACTGCAGCCATGAAATTACAAGACGCTTACTCCTTGGAAGGAAAGTTATGGCCAACCTAGACAGCATATTAAAAAGCAGAGACATTACTTTGCCAACAAAGGTCCGTCTAGTCAAGGCTATGGTTTTTCCTGTGGTCATGTATGGATGTGAGAGTTGGGACTGTGAAGAAGCTGAGCGCCAAAGAATTGATGCTTTTGAACTGTGGTGTTGGAAAAGACTCTTGAGAGTCCCTTGGACTGCAAGGAGATCAGCCCTGGGATTTCTTTGGAAGGAATGATGCTAAAGCTAAAGCTCCAGTACTTCGGCCACCTCTGCGAAGAGTTGACTCATTGGAAAAGAGTCTGATGCTGGGAGGGATTGGGGGCAGGAGGAGAAAGGGACAACAGAGGATGAGATGGCTGGATGGTGTCACCAACTCGATGGACATGAGTTTGAGTGAACTCTGGGAGTTGGTGATGGACAGGGAGGCCTGGCGTGCTGTGATTCATGGGGTCACAAAGAGTCAGGCACAACTGAGTGACTGAACTGAACTGAAAGGATGGCTTAGACGGCTTCCTACCTAAAAAAGACCTTACAGTGGTCTACGCCCATAACTTTCCTGCTCTCCACCCCACCTCATTCAGTTCTGAGTTTCCCTCTTGCTCACTGTGTGTCCCACACTGGCCAACTTCACTGTTCCTCCAGTGCAGCTAGCGTACTTCCCTTAGGACCTTTGTTATTGCTGTTCTTCTTCCAAAAAATCATGGCTAAATCTTTTTATTAAAATGCCATCTCAGGCAGCCATGTTCAGCACGATCTGCTTCCCTTTTGCTGTTTGTTTTTTTTTTTTTTTTTTTTAACACTGTATAATTGTTCTTTGCTATTTATAGAATGCAGTGAGGGCATAGATCTATGCTCACTGAAGTACTGCAAGTGCTCCAACAGTGTCCCATGATACATGCTCAATAAATAATCTGTGAACAAATCAATCATACATTCTTTACCTAGATTTTACCAACCATAGTCAAAAATGAAACAGATGATTGAGGGCACATCTCTGAAGGGGGGCTGGAAATGCTGAGGAAAAAATAGTGACCTAGTTGTTGTGAAGATACACTGGAAAATGTCTCACAACAGAAATCTAGTCTTTGATCACGTCCATTTGGCAAAGGCTCTGCTTATACCCTCATTTCAGGGACCACTAGATGACCCCGGTAATTCCAAGGTGTCAAAAGCCTCTTGTGTTTGTGTTTATACATTCATTTGCATCATGAATTCCTTATTTTCCAAGTTGACAGCCCTTTGTGCATATGTACATGTGTTTCAATTCTGAATAAGAAATCCTAGTATCTCCTAGATGAAGATAAGACATTTAATCTATCTGAACTAATGCAACTCTGGTAATTATCTCAAGGCTTTGTCGGGCGAGACACTCTGCTCTGGCTTGCAGTTGATTCTTTATTTCTGCTACGTTGGGATTTACTTTTCTTTTTAACCCTGGCAACATTATGACAATTTGTCTGGGGGTACATTTCATCTAGCATGTAAAAGTTTTTGAAGTGGGAAGTGGGGAAGGGAGGGGTTATCCATTAATGTCATCTCAGCTCACCTTGTTGCCACAGGGCTAAGGAGCCCTTTATACTTACATAATACCTCCTTTTACTCTAGAATTAATGAGGCTTAAGTTATATATTAAGTCTGTTTATATTAAATTTGTCCTCTAAACACACAGACCTACAAGTGCATAGTTCTAAGGTCTTCAACTATAATAGTCCTCACTGAATTTGGACTTTTCCCCTCCCAGTCATATTTGCATGGTAATTTTGGTATGTTAGTATACTTAAAGACACATCCCAGAATTCTCTTGGAACCAGAACATTAAATAATGAACTTGAGGTCTCTCTGTTTCACTATCTTGATATGAATTCTTATTATGGAAGACATTCAGGTGTCATTTCATCTGAGCCTTAAGGGTTGATGTGATTTGTAAAGATCTTTGAGGCTCTTAAGACTCCATGATGGGTCAACCTGAAGTACAATATTTACTGCCTTTAATCAGAAAGCCAAACAACTTGAGACTTTTTAAGCTGTAAGACTAAAGGAAATGGGGCAGTAGAGGCAGTTTTAGAACCTCTGGAGGAGAAAATCCTCTAGAATATTCATCTTATTACATAATTTACACAAGTGAAGAATACCAGTGCAAGAAACTGGTAGAACAAAAATAAGTATTAATACTATTAGATCACTCAACTGATTCTCCTAGGTAAAGGAATTTATTACATTTATATATTATTCATGTTCAAGAACAATTTATTCATAATTTCTCCATAACTGAGAATTGCAGTTATATTCTGAGAAAGTTTCTAGTTGCGTGTTACTTGTTGGATTTCAAAGTTCTCCAAAGGGGCTTTGATACATTCCTATCTGGGTTTACCAGTCTACTTTTCTGTTTAAACACCACACAGGGATTCCATGCTTCTCTTCTTGCCAGACAATCTTCTTTGAGCCATATGAAAATATGACTGGTCTTCTTAAGCTAACTGTTATCTTTCTGGCTTTGCTCATTTGCTGTCTAGCAGCCTCCCCATGTTAGCCTTGCCACATGGTCAGTCTTCTGTTTGGTAGGCTTTATAAATCCCAAAAGTTCTAATTCAGAGACAGCTCTAATAAATCGAGCACTGGAGGCTATAGCTAAGGAAATTCACCACGTATTTCAGACCCAAAAAAGGGAGTTAAAATCTCAGTGTTAAAACGTTAGTTGGTAAGCTGAAATACAGTTCAAATGCATACTACTAAATTAAACTATAACTCTTATTGGAAAACATTAAGTATAATTAGACTCCACTGTCAGTAAGATACAAGTGGAAAAGTGCTTACCACTTATCTAGTTCTTATCTTTCAAGGAGTATGGAAATTGGTTCCCTGCCAACTTCTTAAACTACATCAATAACCTAAGAAACAGAGAATTCAATAATGATGGTTCTGGGACATTTTTGGTGAACTTTGAAAAACGACCTTTATATAAGTTTTAGACCAAACAGTTTCAATTTGTCTCATTTTAAATTCGAAATAAGTATTAAGGAACAACTTATTCTGGTATGGTATGGTTCTATCTCTAGTGTAGATCTGGAGAAACTAAAAAGTATTCTGTATGCTTACTTGGACGTTGTAGAATTGATTTTAAAAGGATACTGGATAACTTCATTCCTTTCTTCTGAGGTTACAGAATTTGCATCCATTTTTTCAGCAGCTGTCACAACTGTTGCAAAAGCCTTTTGAGAGACAGGACAGAAGAAGATAAAATCTGCTGTTGTCAAACATCTTTTATTTTTTTGCACTTAAAGGCTCTGTATTTTTAAGCCAAACACTGCTGCTGCTGGTAGCTGACATATTTTTTAAAACTGTACCAAATTTCAGGGTCTTAGAACTACATTGATGATCACTTTAAATAAGTACACATTAAAAGAAAGTGGAATGTTCACAAATAATCTTATATTTCAGAGAACTAAGAAATGTGCAGAGAAAAACAAGAAATAAAAGTTGAGAAGCTGAAAAAGTTGAAAAGCATGAGGCTGTCCTGTATCCTCTACTCCCAACCTCTATCACTCAGGAAAATGCCTATTTTTCTTGGAAGCAACCAATTACCATATATTTAAATAGTGACAAGACATACTTCAAATAGGGCCTTTAACAAAGTTAACTTTTAATATTCTGAAGAGGGAAAGAATAATTATTAAAGAATAATAATAGCTGTCCTTTGCCTTGCCGAGTATTCCTTGTACTTTCTGACAAATCTGTTATACAGTTATTCCAATATTTTCTTTTCTTTCATCCAATAAGGGAAATGCTAGTTAATAATATACTGTTTCATCTTGTGGGATAACAGAACTGACCTCAGCTGTTTAGCTTTTGTTAAACATACTAAAATGTACTTATTTTGACCTGGCAAGGATACAGCATCATTAACAGAATTAGCTTGGTTGAGGCATGTGGGATCCGTGTTCTGGGGCTTGGGGAAACTGCTGAGCCATTAGGTGCCTTTTTGGAGAAACTTGCCGAGTGATTTATAATGCTTTCCAAACCAAAGACAGGTGACTGAGAAAATAAGAGATGACCTCCAAAGTACCAAAAGTATAAAAACAGCCCAAGAAAGGTGTCATGGTTGGTTAGACACACAGACAGCATGCTCCTTCCCCCTGACCTACCTCCGACCAGTCCACAAGGTTGATTAGCCTGCTGCACTCCAGGTGCAGTTTATATGCTATGCAGATGTCTGGGGCAACATTTGGAATGCAACCTTCTTCACTTCTCAGTGCTTCATTCTAAAAATAACAGTAAACTAAGATAACTACCTTTCAGAAATCATGAGGAACAAAATCACAAATTAATTAACCTCCTAACCTGAAATTATTAAGCTAATAAATGAAGTCTTTGGTTTCCTTTATTTTGTGAGTTGTATTTATTCTCCAGTAGTTAACTGGTTGTTGGTCAAAATCTCCCTAGTGCCTAGTCACTGGATGGATATTGCCAGGATCAAAAAACAGGAATATTTTTCATTTTCATCATTAATTATTAATCTCTTTTTTCATTTAAATCATATATTATTCTTTACTGAGACTCTGATGCATTTCTGGTTTCCATAAAATTTTATGGAATTGTAGATTTTCAATAAACTGCCACTTCCAACAATGCTAATTACCTGAATTCTAGCAATTACTATACTGTACTAGTAAATACCAACATACCACTACCAGGACTACAGATTGTCGCTCAAAGAAGACTGTGTTGTCAGCATTGCAGATCCTATCCCCCGCAAAACCATCGGTGTTTTTTCAACCTATATGAAATCGACGGTTCTTCTTAAGAAACAAAATCTCTTTCATATACACACATGAATTATCTACTTCCCCAAACTTCTGAAATCACACCAGTTCTCTTCTGTGACTTGATACTAGCCAAAAAAAAGATGGATTTTGTAGAGTTTTAATTCATGGCTTATATAATAAAAATAATTGATATTCTGTGCCTTAAACATGAAATTATTCAATTACCCCACTACTGACATTACTGAAAACCATGATTTACACTTTCCTGCTCAGCATTCTCTCACAATGCTTACTTAGCATGTTAGTTTGCGTGCCCTTTCAGACAGGAAACCAGTACATTAGAACTCTCTTCATAGGTTTTATGGAGTCACTTCTTAAGTATCCTCTGTTGTAAGATTTCCAGGTGCTTGAGTTGATAACTTATTAACAAATTAGCAATTTAATATTAACTTAGCAAATTATCAACAAATTATTTTATGTGTATCTATAAAAACTGACACTTTCAGCTTTTTGAAATGTTTAAAGTGATCATGTTATCTCTCATTGAACTCTTTTGTTTAAAGAACAACCTGGAACTGGCAGATATGTCTGGAGTTTAGGAGTTTTATTTCCAGCAGATTGCTGGCTGGCCTCTACATTCAGTTTTGGAGATACTCTCAGGGTAGATCTTTCTTTGGTTTAAAATCCAAGATGAAATTGCAAAGTTTTTCCTTTTTCCATCAGAAATAATCATTTGGATTTTTTAAAGTAATTTCACTGAGTCACACGGTTTGACCAATTATCTGCTGTTACATCTGTAAGAAGCCTTTCCCTTATTTTCAAGAGTAGTAGCACTATACTCAAGTTACTCCTATGGCCTGGTTTTATTACATGAAAGAGAAGACAATCACACATGATCAACAGTTGGTAGTGTTAGTTCACAGGCTTAGAAAAAAGCCCTCTAAAATCTAAATAGAGTTTTTAAAAATATCTGAAAAAGGTACAACCCTGAGCTGCCTGCTCCCTGCTCATTAGAACAGCAAATTTACACTAAGTTACATAAAGCCTGGAATCTGAACTGAACTGTCAGAGAAATGTCCGCTTCTTACCTTGAGGTAGTAATAGGGGTTGTTGAGTGCGGTGTGGAGGGCTATGCGAGGGGCGGCATTCAGGTGCTGGCGAAGGGTGTGGGCAGAGCTGAAGTACAGCGTCTCGTGCAGAGGCTGGGTGTCTGGAGGCAGGAGGTACTCTCTGAAACCGTCAAAGTCAGGTATCAGCTTTTAGATGAGCACAGGTTCATTTTCAATATAATATTTTTGTTACTCTTCTGTGGAGGACTGAGCAATTTACTTAAAAAGCAAAATCAACAACAACCAAAACAAAATAAGTATAAATCTAGTGCTGCTGCTGCTAAGTCGCTTCAGTCGTGTCTGACTCTGTGCAACCCCATAGATGGAAGACCACCAGATTCCCCCGTCCCTGAGATTCTCCAGGCAAGAACACTGGAGTGGGTTGCCATTTCGTTCTCCAATGCATAAAAGTGAAAAGTGAAAGTGAATTCGCTCAGTCGTGTCTGACTCTTCGCGACCCCATGGACTGCAGCCCACCAGGCTCCTCCATCCATGGAATTTTCTAGGCAAGAGTACTGGAGTGGGGTGCCATTGCCGTCTTCAAAAATCCAGTGCAGCTGTCCTCAATTCCACCTCTTCCATGTAATATTGTTTAAAACTTCTACTCTCTGGAGTAAAGGAAACTATATCTTAGTTCTGATTCAAATCTCTAGGAACAAATGTATACAAATTACATTTTTGCTCAAAATCTTTAAGGTAGCATTTCTTAAAGTGTCAATGAATACTTCCTTAAATTATTTAGGAAACATGTCATATTTCTTACCACAGCAAACATTTAACTCTTGGCAGTGTTAAACACAGGCCTCAGACCTGGAATTAAGAGTTTAGGAAATCTTTTTGGATCATGGAGATATCTCTCATAGAAGAAAATATATGTGAAGTTTTTATGTGTTAGAATTCCTCTTTATAAGCAGAAAAGGCTAAAGTTTCACTTCAGAGTATTAAAAAAACAAATCATTTATCATTAAAATTTCAGTTACTGAAAAAAATCACTAATTTGAGAGTCTTCTGTCTTATTTGACTAGGTAATAAACCAATTTTAATGAAATCTGAATTTTTTTTAAAAAGCATTAAAAACTTCACTCAATATATAATAAGTCTGTCAGCCGGTCTCAGCCATGAAAGTACATGGTTCCTGGGTGGCCCAGTGGATTGCAAATCAGAAAGGGGAAACTTTGGCATCCATAACCCAAAGGCAGAGTAGTAAGTCACAAACTCGATTAAAGCAGTTAATTCACAATGCCTTCATAAAGATTCCTGGGGTTTAGCCAGTCCTGGGCCTGAAGTATTTTGGTCACATGACAGATTTGTATCAGCTCTTTTCCCACCAGTGCAGGCAGAGCTAAGCAGCTTCTTCAGCCCATCCACCAGGGAAATTACTCTTCTTTCCAGTGTTCTGGCTTTCTCCCCCCCCCCCCCCCCCCCCCCCCCCGGAGAGGATAACACTGCCTAGAAAAATCCCATGACACCTGCTCCACCTGCGTGGTCTGGCTTTGAGGAAGAGAGGAAGCAGAGAGGGTCCGAACCATATACATATCATGCCCCACCAACTCCATCCTGCCCATCTCAAGTGCCCCAGACCCCCTGCTCCAAGATGCTGCTCCTTCTCAAGTCAACTGGATCAGGTGGTTTAGCTGTAGCCCTGGGAATGGTTTCTGTGATGCCAGCTGCCTACCTGGATGGCTGGCTACCCATTTGTAGTTTCTGACCACAAACTTTTCCCATCCGAACCTCAGGCTGTCCCCAATCATCATACATGATGGTCATTAAAAGATCATCCTGGAGTCCCTACTCTGTAATAAGGACTGGAAATCTAGCAAGGCAACCAAAGCAGGTCAGTTTCAGAAAAGAGACTGTCTCATATTTGTCCTTCTCTCCCTTTTTAAAATCCTCATATTTAATGTTTAGAGATTCAGGTAATTACCAACGTCGATGAACTTTTTAGATGGGTATCTGAAGGACTTCCATCAGAGTCTAAATATTTGCCTGTATTTTGTTTCCACTGGACTATGTTAGTTGCACAACAGTGATAAAACATCACCATGTATTAGAATTCTTAATCCAAATACAAATATGGAGACTGGCACAGAAATCAGCAGTGAGTCTGGCACTGGAACTCTACATGACGCTCAGATCAGAGTCTACAAGCAAAAGAGGTGGTATGAAGGGAACTGGTATGACCACTTTAGTATCCACAAGGGTTACAAAGCTGAAGCTTGCATTCTGGTGAAAACAGTTAACTCAGTGGCAAGTTATTCTCATTTCTCAGTAGTTTCAGCAAAAGCTGCTCATGGTATACTAGGAACTCTGCTTGCTTCTTGGAGTCTAAAGGTTGTTATTTATCTTTTAAGGACTCCTTTTCTCCAGAACTCCAAGCTCTGTTGTAAACATCTGTGGTGTGAGCCTTGGGGACAGTGTGGGGAAATGGAATGGGCCTTCTGTCAGATGTCAGCAGATTGCGGTTGTTTGACTTTGCACAGGTCACAACCTCTCTCTGGGCTTTAGCTGCCACATGACTTGGTCCTGTATAGCTCTAACATGCTATGCAGTCCTATCCTCTTCCCTGCAGGGACACTCAATCTTGGGAAAGATAATAAATCCTGGTATGGAAATTTTTGTGATTTCACAACACAATGCAGTTCAATCATGGTCAGTTTTATTTCAGTAACTACTCAGAAAGGTGAAAAGTCAGACATATTAATTAGACCAAAGGTCATGAAAAGGGAATGGCTGGTTGGTTGCAGAGGCTACAATTTGGGATCTGTGGGAATTCAGGAAAGAAATGACATTCGACCTACAAATTATGCCACATTACACTGTAAAATTAGTTTTAGCAACTACAATGGTCACAACTTGGGAAAAGAGAACTAGGCACATGGGTCTAGAAACTGTAAGCACAGGAAAGCCCGGTAGGGCAAGGTTAATTCTGTGAGTTCTCCAAGGTCATTTTTAGCCAGGAGGTCACTTTAGCGTTGCACTGTATCACTTTTATGTGACACATTTCTCTCACTTTAACCTTCCTTTTGTCACACTTGGTTGATCCTTTTGACTTCTGCCCTGACATTAGTAATTTCTCCCCAGTGACCAGGAACAATGACTGCTCCCACACAGTCCTGGAAAATGGAACTGTTCACTTACAAGGACAGGTAATTTATCCGAAAACCACTCTTCATCTTCAATAGCTGAATTGCTTTTTTAGTACTTGATTCTATTCAGTACCCAGTGTGCTGCGAAGACTGAACTGCCATTAAAAAATAGGATAAGCAATGATAAAGAATAGTCCTTTCCCTATTTTTAAACTATTTGATCATTTTATTTTTATGACTTCTCACTTTTTTTTCTAGATGGCATGTCCCAACTGCAGGTTAGGTGGGTGATTTTACAGAGCTGACTTTTGGGAAATTCAAACTTAGAATGATTTGAGTTTCTCAAGAAAGGGATCATCTTAAAATACAGGTAGGAGTGGTGTACTTCTAAATGGACTCTGAGTGCCTTTCTCAGCATACACTGGTGCTGACATGATCATGAGCTGCACTGGTCTCCCTTAGAAACCCTTCACTCAGAATAAAATAGGGCATTACAGCTTGGCTGGGCTGGGTTGTCTGTTTTCTGGGCTTGGCCGAGATCCAGCATGCTCTGAGCAAAGACGCAGCAAGGATAAAGCACAATGAAAACACCTTGTTACTAGAAAGGGGAAAAATCCTTTTGTATTTCCAACCCCACTTCCCCTCTCCACCATCAGCATAATGATCAGGGTTAAATTTAAGCCTGCATTCTATTCAAGAGTGAACTAAGTCATCTGGTTAGCTGCTTTAATACGGATGGGAAAGGAATCGACATTACAAGTCTAAGCTGCACAGAGGGAGGTGAGAAGCATAAAGCCTACACCAGAAGAGTCCCGCACTGAATGAAGACGACTATCACACCAGTGTCATTTGGGCAAAAAGCCTGATTTCTAGCTCTGAAGAGCAACAACAAACTCACCTCACCAGACTGTCAACGAAGCTCACAACTTGTTCTCTGAGGACTTCAAACTTGGTCTGCCTCTTACTGGTACTTCTTAACTCCTTCATTTCCAGTAAGGACTATGGAGGAAAGAACAGACCTTCTCTGGTTTCGGAGACAGGAAGCCCCTCAGAGGGGGAGCTCTGTTGCTCAGGCAGAAGCAGTCAATGCCTTCCGTATGACAGGGTGTATAGAGACAGAACCAAATCAAGATGGGTTGTGTTTATCTGTCATCTTTAAGAACTGGGAAGAATCTCTCCTCCTAGGCGTATTGCTTCAAAAAAACATCAAGTGACTTTTCAAGGAATGAGGAGATGGGCAGTTTACTTCATTACTGTGTTATATGGCAGTGCGCTAACTAGCCACAACTCTTTACTTCATTTAAGAAAAGGACTTCCAAGAAGAAGAAAAAATCCTTGCTCTTTGCCATATTAACAGGATGGACTCCATGTGTTTTGTTTTGCTTAGATTGATGTTTTATTCTATGTGATCATAACTTGGGATCATGGTACAGAGAAGGTTCTTTATTTTGCCAACCAAGATCCTAAAGTGAGAACTATCTGAAAAAGGCTATATTGGACACACTTTATGGATCAATATACATTAAAAAATAAATAAATCAAGGAACATATATAAAATTAATGAGTTAGTCTCTTTGGAGTCTCAATGTGACCAAACTGAAAATCAAATACATCAGATAAATAATCAGATTTCTTTTTGCAACCATGTTCTCATTTTCCGTTATTGATATTAATTAATTCTCTTTCTCCCTGAGGCTATCAGAACAGGTTCTATCTTTATTGGTTAGTAAGTTCCAGATTTCTACAAGGAGAATGAAGATAGCTATGGGGTAAACAGGATGCTCAATTTATAAGTGAGTTACAAAGTCTGCTTTATTCCTAGCTGTGATTTTAAAACGGAAAACAAAAACATCCGGGCAGAGCTAATCAAGAGCACACAGGAGCATCAGGGGATGTAGCTGGAAGGAAAAGAGAGTGATCTGACCTTCTGAAGATGATAGAGGTCCGTCTTCTGAAGCCCCTTTGACTGCAACTGAGAAGTATCTTCTTCCTCTTTGGTTTCTGCTTTTAATACAAAACCGATATACAGCAGCTTGGGTAAATCCACTCAAGAGAACAAACATTTCTACTACTTCAAGGGGAATAAAGTTTCATCCTTTTTCTTTTTATAATGTGGCAAGAGATCAAGGTTCCATCAGATAAATGATCTCTTCCAGAGACTGAAGGTCAATAAACATTACGTAAGTTATGCTACAGAGAGGTCTACTGAAAAAAAGCAGCTACTGAATTTTAAAAATGTGACCACAATGAAAATAAACTCCTCCAAACTGACAGGAAAATAATTTGCAAATGTTTATATTATTATAAATAGCTTTTAAAAAAAGTAAAACTGTGTTCCTCTGACTATGCCATGATTGATGTAAACAATACAAACCAACACCCTGGCAAACTTAGCCTCAATCTTCTGATTCACTGTATTTGACACAATGCTACTTACATCTAAAATGGGCAGTACATAAAAGTTTTGAGATAATCTATGAAAACACAAAATGCAGCATGGTTCTTTAGCATAGGAAACAGAAAACTATATCTTGTAAAAGGTGTAGTTGTGTTTCTAAAGATCATGAAACTCTGAAAGCCTCTTCCTGGTGCAGGGCAGGTTTTGGAATCTCACTTTCAAGGCTTATTTGGCCAAACCTAAGATGCAGCTGGAGAATCTGCTTTGTTCTCAAAGAATAAATTTCTTTTTCAGCTAGTGATAATTCTTGGTTCAAGAAAGACATGATTTAAAGTTAAAACACCTAATAAACTCTTTATCTGATTTCAATAACATGTTGCAGAGCCTTAAAAATAAATCTCATGACACTCTCACCTACCAAACCCTCCAAATGTAATTTTAAACCTAAACTGTAATACGTAATAACTGTCAAGGAACCAGAGATAGCATATAGTCAAATATTACTACTGGTCTAGTATGGGAGGGGAGGGTTAATTTCACTTTATTATTGACAACATGGCGCTTTTGAAAACAGAGAAGCACAATTTATTCAAGATACCGGTTTTGCTTCAACTTATAAAATTCTTCTGAAGAAGACTGTTATCTTAATTACCAACCTTCCCATTTCTAAAAGCCACATTCCTTTATTTAGTATTAGCACATCACAAGATTTGTTCGCTAGCTTATGTTACACAAATTCTAATTAAAATGATTATATCTGCAATTTCATTCCACAAAAATCCAAGTCCAATTTTGTAAAAGATTGAAATTTAGCTAATTTATCTTATATTCTTCTAAGTCTTCTGCCCTATTTATATGCTTAAGGGTGGTCCCTCACTGTCCTAGTGACCATAATTAGGTGGTGACTGAATCGGAGAGAAAAAAATAATGAGATGGTAGTTAAGAAATACGTGAGCTCTAGGCTGGATGCTATCCTGGGTGAGATCTCAATTCAGAGGCTTCTCTTCCTGGGCTTTAGTTTCTGTTGCAGCTGGACTCAATAATCTCTGTGATACCAGTTTTGAGTCCTTTACAATGTTTATGATTTGAAACTGGTTCAGCTCACTCTTGTGCAAATGCAGTATAGAGCAAAGCCTGAGCATGACCTGGAGGGAGCCCCTGTACTGTGGGGTGGCCTTCCAGTCAAGCAGACTGGCTCTTTCATCTTCCACTGGCTTCAGCAAAAGCAGTTTCCTAAATCCAAAGGATTTCAAGACAAAGGAACACTTGCCAAACACAGGAAAAATTGACAGAGACATTCCATGTGAAATGTTTTCACCATGCCATGTCCAATCTATGTGCTTATACGCACCAGATTGTTTCTTTTCCCAAGGCTCCACTAAAATTTCCTAAATAGGGGAAAATAAGAAGGGCATAGTCATTTTGTTTTACCAAAGGAGTACCATACTTTGGTGCTAGAATTGAAGCAAGAGAAGAGCCCACGAAAAATTAAACGTCAGTATCAACTCATGGAGCCCCCTTAGAACAAAGAAGTCCTGGTGCATCAGAGCACAAGACGCGCTGCCTGCACACAAGCAGGCGCTCCAGCATTCAGCAAACATACCAATTCCTGTACAGATCATGCAAGAAAAGCAAACTGTGCCCTCCGACACTGAGGAATGACAGGCTGCTGCAATTCACTGAGGACTGAGAGATCCAAGCTTTGTAAATCTGATTAAAGCAAACCTCAAGCATATTTTGGTAATCAGCATACCAATGAGCCTCATTGCTGGGAAAGCAGTTCACAGCTATTAATTTTCAGGCTTACAAATACTTTATGCACTGTTTTTGAAATCTATAAAGAACTGATGAAATGCTTAAGAAACAACATCTAAAAGGAGTTCTTAATTATGATGCCCTTCTACTCCCTCTAATCTTTATTTCTTTTTGCTGCCTTTTTTTTTTAAAGGTGAGTGTTCCAAACAGTCCATCTGGAGAAAGTAATATTTTTTCTTGCCCATTTGACAGTTTTCATTGTTTTAACCAAAGCTGGAAGAGAACCATTTGGCCTAATTGTGATTGTCCAAGATGTGCTATTCTGAGGCTTGGTATACTGACTGATCAAAAACTCATTATCTCTTCATCTTTCAGTGCATCAAAACACGGGGTTTTCCATGTTATTCTAGTCAAATGACTGTCATAGCCAGTAGAATTGGCAAGATATTATATTCTCACCATCAAGGCTCTGAAACTGGGCCAGAAACTCCTCTATTTTCTTTGCTGTGTTGCCAAGCTCCTTTGCAGAAGAGGACTGAAAAACCTTGAAACAGTTCTGAAGCATGGCCATCAGTTCATCCTTTGCCAACAACCTAGAACAGAATCAGTGACAAGAGATGTAATATAACTGGAAAATCAATATACTTAAAAAACAGTGCTTACATATTAAATGTTTCTGCTCAGAAGACAGTGTAAAATCCTTTATTTGTAGCTACCAACTATTTTTGGAGAGATTTTCCTCAATGGCTGTGATATTCAGAAGTACCGAAAAGTACTCAGAAGAGTTCTCAACTTGAAAAGTTGAAGCTCAACTTGGAAAGTTTACAAAGAAAGATCTGGGTCTGTAGCCTGGCTCTGGCACTTGCTATTATGTAATAAAGAACATGTTACTAAACATCTTTGATCCTTGGCTTCCTTGTCTCTAAAGTGGAAACAGGAACTCACAAATTTCACAAGTGAGATGGAGCCTTAAGAACTCAATGAGAAGATGCAGCTGAAGACTAGCACAGTGCTTATTTATCACACAGCAGGCACTGGAAGTTAGTTTTCCTTTCCTTCATATCTAAATGTAAATTAAGAGACAAGAAACATCCATTGAGGATATAACAACACATGCTAAATGAAAGCTCATTTGAAATGACCAAAAAGTGTATCAATGATTTCCTTATTATCAATTTGGCTAGGTTTTATGTCTTCTATGAGCTTTATTAACACCAATCAGTAAATCTACTGAACTTTAAACTGGTAGGCAACTGCGTTTATTCTATAGCATAGGTAGAATGATTGCACAACTCCTTCAAGGTCATAGAGAAAAATCTGTTAGAAATAGAGAAGGGGACTTTCCTGGTGGTATTGTGGGTAAGAATTCGCCTGCCAATTCAGGGGACACAGGTTCGATCCCCGGCCTGGAAAGACTGCGCACGCCATGGAGCAACTAAAGCCTGTGTTCCTGGGTCTACCCTCCAGGGCCCACTAGCTGCAACTACTGAACTCTGTGTGCCTTAGAGCCTGGGCACCACAACAAAGAGAAGCCGCCACTTGCTTCAACTAGAAAGCCCATGCATAGCAACGAAGACCCAGCACAACCAAAAAAATTAAATAAAATGAAAGAAAATTTTAAAGGAAACAGAGAATAAACACATATTCTAAAATTAAGATCCTGTTTTCAGGGTCATTACTTAGAGGATCTCTCCCCTAAGATCACAGTAACAGGACAGTGATTACCAGTTCTTAAATTAATCAGGAAAAAACAACCAAATTCAGAATCTGAGTGATTCTGTAAAAACTATCTTATGTTTGAAATTTTCAAGGTAAAAAATTAATTTTTCAAAATAAAAATTTAATATTATTAAGTTAGAGAAAAATAAAGCTAAGTAGACTATGATTACCTAGAAATTAAGCTGATTACTTCAACTAGAATTTAAACCCAAACCAAAAAAACAAAGCCCCACCACAAAGACTCTAACACAAAAACAAATGAAGAAAATAACCAATAAATGTAGAAACTGAGAGGGGTGGACAAAAAGTAAACTTTTTCCTCATTTTAAGAAAAAATCTCTTCCTCATTCTACAGCAATGAAATAATTATCCAAAGTGTAATCTTTATTTCTGAATGAAAGGCAGTTAACAGGTTAAAGAAAACCAAGCCAACACATTAAAATCTTGATTACATTTGAGATTATTAAAAACTTCTGGCTTCCTATTGCCCAGACAGAGTCAAACTATGATGAGAAGACAGTTAACTCAAAGTCAGACACACCTGAACAACCTGTCATCCCCGACCTTTAGCCCCACTCAGACGGATGAGAGACTCAGATGGACGAGAGACTCAGGCGAGAGCTGCATTGCCAGGCTCCAAGTAATCACAGGCACTGGCTTGCTGGCAGGGCTGAGGAAATGCTGGTGGAACCCACACCAGCCACCCCTGAGGACTGACTAGCTTCTCAGGCCACAGGCAGCCACACCTCTTACCCCTGGGCAGCTTACAAAACTGAATATTGAGAAGGGTGAACCCTATTATTCATCTTTAGGATGCAGGGAAAATGGCATTGTGTCATATAATTTTGAAAGCAAACTTTACTAGCCATAATTTTTAATATGACATTTGATTGGAAAGGGTGGCTCTTTCATCTCAGGTATAGAAGACTTCTAGAGATTGGGATACTTATTCCTCTTTTTATTATTAGCCAAAGACTATGTTCCTATTGTTTCCAGAATAAGAAATGACCTTATACTTTCTTAAGTACTTCCAGGTTTAATAAAAAATAAGACCTGAAGTAACACTGATTAGAGCTAGCAATGTGATCAATCCAATAAAATTATTAATTAAAAATTTTCAGTTCAGTTATTTATATAACAAACGAACAAAGATACCTGCTATCATCGCTACTCTTCAACATCATTCATTCTAGAATCTATTCTATAACGAATTAAGAAAAAAGAAGCAAGTGGTACAAATATAAGCAAGGAAGATGAAATTTATTATTTGCATATAATATGACTGTAGGGTTAGAACGTCTAAGAAAGCTACAAAAGTATTAACGCATATAAAAAGGTGTCTGGATATAAGGTAAATACATATATGTGTGTATATGTACACACACATTAATATCTTACAGGTGAAAGTGAAAATCCCTCAGTCATGTCTGAATCTTTGTGACCTCATGGACTATACAGTCCATGGAATTCTCCAGGCCCAAATACTAGAGTGGATAGCAGTTCCCTTCTCCAGGGGATCTTCCCAACCCAGGGATCGAACCCAGGTCTCCCGCATTGCAGGCAGATTCTTTACCAGCTGAGCCACAAGGGAAGCCTAACTATGGAAAAAAAGAGCATGTTCAAAATGGCAACAAAAACTATAGAGTGTTATAACAAATGTGTAAGACAGCAAAATATTAAAATCCTGAATAGACATTTCCAGTTCTAACCTTCAATACTGTAAATAAATTCATTCCAAATTAATCCATATCTCAACACTTTCTGAAACAAAATTCCAGTGGGCATATTTTAAAAGCCTAAAGAAACAGTCTAAAATTTATCTAGAAAAAAAATTCATGTTTCTAAAACTGAGGAACAATGTTTGTATACTTGAGTATGTGTAGTGGGGCTACTAATATATCAAAAGGGATACATTACAGTGATTAAAGTCAGATGGTACTTTGTACAGAAACAGACCAACAGAATGAAATAAGGGTCTACAAAGAGAGGTATATATGAGAATTCGGTATATGACATAATGGTAGCACTTCAGATCAGTGGGGAAGAGATGGGAGTATCAGAAATAACTAGCTTGAAAAAAACTGACCACTACCTCAGCATTTTTCAGAAAGAATAAAAATGTGAATGTGGTGTGAGAAATGGGGAAAGAACTATTCCATCAATCATGAAATACTAGAAGAAAAATGAAAGCTTTTTAAGTCTGATAATATCCAGCATCAGCAAAGGCGTGGGGAAACAAACACTGATACATTGTTGGGGCAAGTGTACTTTAATACAATTGTGTTTATATTTTGGACTCAAAAATTCTATATGTGTACTTTGTGAAAATAGTTATACTAATGTGCAAACACAAACTCACCCTCAGTGATAACTGTAACAATAGATAATTATAAACAACCTAAACATATTTCAAACAAGGGACTAATAAAATCAAGTGCTACACTTTCAAAACAAGGGATACTTTATAGCAGTGATAAACAATGAAGTAATGCAAGTGATGACAGCTAATATTTCTGAGCACACAATATACCAGGCATCATTTGATCTCCACAACACTGCATGATACAGATACTATGATCATGTTAAGAAACGAGAAAACAGAAGCACAGAAAACTTAGGCAATTTGTCCAGAGTCTGGTAACTGGCAAGCTGGGCTCTGAACCCAGTCTGGCTTGGCATCTATGCTTTTACCAACGACATTATAGAAGCACCTTAAGTAGAATACTAGGTGCAAAACAAGTAACTACAATGATAAAAACCAACCAGACAAACCCAAAAAACAACAACAAAAAAATCCAAGCTGTGGAACACTGTATATAGTACAACTTAACATGTTTGTACCAGGAAAAATCTCAAAGTACAAATTGCCACCAGCAAGTGACTGGCTTTTAGAGTTATGTAACATAAGTATTAATGTCAGAAAAGTAGCGTTATGTTCTCATTTAAATTACTTGCCACACAAGTGGAAGGCAAGAACAAGAAGCAGAAGATGAAATCAGAGAGAGGGAATGCAAGGCTAGATCACAGAGTCACTGTATAGATTGCGATTTTACTGAGTGAAAATGGGAGTTTTGAGCAAAGGAGGGACATGATTTGACTATATTTCATCTCATGTCATCTCATTTCGTTTTCTGGCCACACCATGCCACCTGCAGGATCTTAGTTCCCTGACCAGGGATTGAACCCAGGCCCTGACACTGTAAGTACAGAATCCTAACTCCTGGACTGCCAGGGAATGTCCTTATCTGGCATATTTTAAAAGGATTATTCCGACTTCTATTTTGAGAAAAGCCTGGAAGGGAGCATGCATTGAAGCAAGGAAGTCAGTTAGGAGGTGATGGCAATAATCCAAATGAGAGATGGCAGTGACTTGGACAATGGTGGTACCAATGGGAAAGGTGTTAAGAAGAGGTCTGGTTCTTGAAATATTTTGAAGGCAGAATGCAAGTTTTCGGCTTTGAACAACTGGAAGGATAGAAAGAATGCGGGAAGATTCTAGGTTTCCGGGGAAAATCAGGCATTCAGTTCTAAACATGCCAATTCTAAGATATATACAGATATCCAAGTGGAGATGTAAACAGGTAGATGGACCTAAGAGTCTGACACTCAGGAGAGAAGTGTGGGCTTCTGATTAAGCCCTGAGGGACTGCAATGTTAGGGAGAAGAGAAATCACCAAAGAGGACTGAGGGGGAGGAGCATGCACTGAAGTATGAGGAAAACCAGAAGAATCTAGGCCCTAGAAAGTCATTAATGAGGAGTGGTGAACTGTGTTAGATGCTGACAGTAGGTTAACGCAAATGAAGACAGAATTGACCATGAGACTTAGAAACATGAGGGTCACCGTGGACCCTGACCGAAAGCGTGCCGAAACTAAATCAGCTACGGAAAGACTGAAGGGAACCTGGAGGCAGTGTGAGACACTTCAAACTGTTGTGAATTCCATCTACATTTGAAACAGAGTAAAACTGAGAAGAAAATACTGTTGTCCTTACTGTACTGTGGGGGATGGGTTCCAGGACTCCTGCAGATACAAAAATCTGAGGATGCTGGAATCCTTTATATTATATGGCACAGTATTTGCATATCTCCTACACATATCCTCCTAGATACTTTAAATTATCTCTAGATTACTTATAGAATCTAATACAATGTAAATGCTATGCACATAGTTGCAAATACAATATGAATACAAAGTAAACAGCTACCAGTGCACAGTAAACTCACATGCATTTTTCCCCCCTGCTTTTTGGAACTTTTTAGAATTTTAAAAAATATTTTCAACCTGTGGCTGCTTGAATCCATGGATGTGGAACCTGCAGATATGGAGGACAAACTGCATCAAAATTTACAAGTTTTAAAGTCAGCACACCAGACCAGTTTGAAGTAGGGGTCCCTAGCCTCCAAGATCTAATGTCTGATGATCTGAGGTGTACTAGTAACAGAAATAAACTGCACAATAAATGCAATGTGCTTGAATCATCCTGAAACCATCCCCTCGACCCAACCCTGAATCCGTGGAAAAGTGGTCTGCCACAAAACTGATCTCTGGTGGCAAAAAAGGTTAGGGACCACCACTTTAAAGACAAAGAAAAAATAACACATCTAAGACAGGTCTCATTAGTGCTGAAAAAGCTATTCTATCTTGAACCAACTTGATTAAGTGATTATATCACTTTAGGGTAAATGGTTCAAAAAAGGCTTGTGATACTTAATGTGTTAAAAGTTTTATAGCTTGTTATTAAAAAAAAAAAAAAAAGTTCCCTAAACTAAGATAGAAAGAGAATCATTTAGCAACCATTAAGAGCAATCACCCTGAAGAGCAATAAGTGTTCTGTTTCATCATGCAGAAAGGCAGTCATTTCTGGTTAAGTACTAATTATATAAACATCTGATTGAGAACAGGCTAGAGGAGAAACTGGTCAATCCATGGCTAACGCAAAGATCTTCTGAATAATGAGTTCTCAAGTTCTAGACAGACACTACCAGCACAGCTTTGAAAAATACTCAAATATTAAAGACTCAAACCTGCAAGTACATCAACAAAGACCAGAAGAAAGCAAAAAGAAAAGGCTTGCCAAAAACACATTCACAGAGACTGTCTTCTTCCAAGACAATATAACAAAGCAATCACATATGATCGTAACAAGTGAAATAGAAACCAAAATATGCCTAATTCCTTCTAAGCCTTGATATTTCATATTAGAGGTCTTTTCCTCCAAGAAACAGAGGGTAACTGTCCAGTCTACTAGTTCCTTAGCGCACTAGACCTTACCCAACACAGGCCTTATTATCCTGTATTGTACCTGTCTGTCTACTTATCCACCTTAATCTCCCTACTCAGCCAAGATTCAATGTGGGTAAGGACCAGGGTCATCACTGTCAACAGGTCAATGACTCCACATACAGAGTATTAAAAACATTTTTTGAATGGGTAAACAAGATAGTGGCCATGCAGTGAAAAAGAATTTCACGACCTCAGGTGAAGAATAATTTCTCTATTTTCAAATTGGTTCCTGGAGGGAGTACCCTGAAGTCACAGGGCTCATGGAGCACCATGCTCTTTGCAGCTCAGATGGTAAAAAATCTGCCTGCAATGCAGGAGACCGAGGCTTGATCCCTGGGTCAGGAAGATCCCCTAGAGAAAGGAATGGCAACCCACTCCAGTATTTTGCCTGAAGAATCCCATGCACAGAAGAGCCTGGTGGGTTACAGTCCATGGGCTCACAAAAGAGTCGGACATGACTGAGCAACCAACACTTTTACTTTCAAGCTTTTTGTACTATGTCAAAATGAGTCAATTCTACCATATGGTTAGAGACACTTCTGCAAGATAAAATACGTAAATACTTTTACTGATGCACTACAAAGGTATAACCCTGAAATCAGAAGTAAAGCTTTCAAACAGTTTAATTAGCTATTTCTGAATTTTTAAAATTAATCATTTCTTAGCTACCCATTCATTTTACTAGCAGAAAGGTGGTAGTAAGCACTAAATGTTTAATAAAGAAAAACTTAAAACACAAATGCAGATCATTTTTCTATCTGTTGAGATAAAAACCACAGCTCACTATTAGCAGTAGAATACCTTGGTCTAGTTTTGGAACTAATTTGACACCAACTGCCTAAAGCCATCCAGCTTCTTTTTCGGCTTCATTTCTTCTCTCAATTTTTTTGTATTCCTTTCTTATTCTCCATTATTATTTAGAAGCACATTTTTCAAAGTGTGGCCCCTAGACCACCTGTCCAAATGTAAAGTGCTTCTTAAATTCTGATTTCTGCTGACCATTACACTCAAGTTTCCAGCAGTCACACTCAGAATCTTTGGGGAGAGGGTAGAATCTGTATGTTTAATGCTTCAGCTGATTTTTACATGCACTAAAGCCACTCAGCATCTTTTGCTTTAAAATGAGCTTCAACAATTCAGCTGTTTGTCTGAGTTAAGCAGCAGCCCACAGAAAACTGTGAGGGGCTTGATACGATGTAAATGAAGGATTAGCAATCCCTGTTATAAAGAAATTGCATTTTAGTGCTGCAGTCTCAGAGAGCTTTTGCATGGATAAGTCTTGATCATGAGAAGTCAGATTATTATTATTAAGCAAGTGCCTCACAGACTGTGGAGTTGTGTCATTTTTCATAACAAGATCTTTCATTATTATCAAAAGTTAATCTGCAAAGTCAGGAACAATGCATTATTTAGATTCTAAACCTCTAGTCTCTTTGAACTAAGCTAAGGACTGATGCTGAGGCTGAAACTCCACTTTGGCCACCTCATGTGATGAGTTGACTCATTGGAAAAGACCCTGATGCTGGGAGGGATTGGGGGCAGGAGGAGAAGGGGACGACAGAGGATGAGATGGCTGGATGGCATCACCGACTAGATGCACATGAATTTGGGTGAACTCCGGGAGTTGGTGATGGACAGGGAGGCCTGGCGTGCTGCGATTCATGGGGTCGCACAGAGTTGGACACAACTCAGCGACTGAACTGAACTGAACTGAAAGTGATCAAATGTCAGTATTATTACTTCAGTCATTTTTTTTCCTAAACTCAATGAAAGCTGAGCTGACCTGCCAATATATTACTGTTTAATTCAAAAGCCTTATTCAGAAATTAAAATAATCTCTTTCAGCCTAAAGTAAATTTTTCACCTATCAATCAACTTGAATTAAAAAATCTGTTTCTGCAGCAAGCTCATAAGGTTCCACTGGGGATAAGCAGACTAGACACTGTGGCTCCATTCATTAAAGATGTCTGCACACTGTGCCAACATGTCCTCAAGATGGAGTGTGGGTTGAGTCTACAGGAGCTTGCTCAGCTGGCTCATTTTAAAACTTGGGGTACCCTCTCAACGTGAACTTCTGGCCACAAACCTATATAAATTTCCTTTTGTACCACCACTCAAACAATTGGAATAGGGCTGAAAAACTGACTGAACATGGAAGATCTGGAGTTAAATTCCAGCTCTACCAACCGCAGAAAAGTCACTCAGTGTTTCTGGCTTTGGTTTCCTTATTAGAGAAAAACAATGTGATAACTCTTGGTGAGTGATTCTCAGTTGATGGCAGAGGGGCCAAGGGACAGTAAATTCTCATAAGAAGGGCCCAGTCTGAGAACCATTGCTATGGGGCTCCACTGGTACTGCTGGGGTAGGGCAGTGTGCCTCCATCCAGCTGAGCCATCAGTGGCCTAGAAGTGGAGGACTTTATGATTTATGTTAACCCTTTAAATCTTATTATTGAATCTGAAAAATTCTTGGTCTAGTGTTTGATATTTAGGTGGCTGTCTAGAAATTCTCTCCAATAGAAAGCTAAAATTTTCCTCTTAAGGTCTTTCACAGCTGACCAGAAAAAGACACTCACCTAGCTTACTGCTTAGTTAGTGTAACTTTTTTTTTTTTTACCACTTTCTGTTCCCCAACAGTGTTTAAACTTAAATATATCCTTTTATAATGACACATGGTTGAGTGAAAATTAACCAACTCATATCCTGTATAGGAATGTGGTCTTTAGGCTCCAAGAGTTGACTGACAGAGGAAAGGTTATGGAAGACATGCAGAACCACTGCACTCATGTCAGATTATGACACATTATAAATGCATACTCTCCACACATCAATATCTGTTATTTACACTTAAAAACAACTGATAAAAAATTCTATAGGTCTTTTTCCAATTACGAATAGTTGACATTTTCAACATTCTTGTAAGTTCCTTGTAAGTATCTTTTAATTGAAATATAACTGACATATGACATTAGTTACAGGTATATGACATGATTCAGTATATGTATTACTGTGAAATGATCACCACAATAAATCTGGTTAACATCTGTCATCTCAAATAGTTTCTCTAAGCAACTCTCAAATGCACAATACAGTATTATTAATAGTAAACATGCTGTACATTACAATCCTAGGGTTCCTTTGTAACTGGAAGTTTGTACTGATTTTGACCACCCCCTACCCGTGGCAACCACCAATTTGTTCTCTGATTCTGTAAGTTCAGTGTTAAGGCAGCATTTCCTTCTTTTTATTTCTGAATAACACACACAGACACACACACACACATCTGCCTATCCATTCATCCACTGATGGACACTTAGGTTCATTCCATGTTTTGGCTATTGTAAACAATGTTGTAGTGAACACAGTGCTGGTATCTTTTTGAGTTACTGCTTTCCTCTCCTTCTTATAAATATGCAGATGTGGAAATGCTGTATCATAAAGGAGCTCTATTTTTAACTTTTGGAGGAATCTCCATTCTGTCTTCCATAGTGGCTGCACAATTTACATTCCGACCAACAGGGAAGAAGGGTTCCCTTTTCTTCATATCCTCACCAATACTTGTTGTTTCTTGTCTTTTTGATAACAGTCATTCTAATGGGTGATATCTTAATTGTGGTTTTGATTTGCATTTCCTTGATGATTAGTGATGTTTAGCACTTTTTCATGTACCTGCTGGCCATCTGTATGTCCTCTATGGAAAAATGTCTACTCATATCCTCTGCTCATTTTTTAATCAGATTTTTTTCTATTGCATTGTATGAGTTCTCTATATATTTTAGATATTAATCCCTCATCAGATATATGATTCACAAATATTTTCTCCTATTCTGTAGGGTGCCTTTTCATCTTGTTGATGGTTCCCTATGCTGTGCAGAAGCTTAGTTTAATATAATCCCACTCCTATGTCTTTGCTTTTGGTGTCAAAGCCTAAAAACCATTGCCAACACCAATGTCAAGGAGCTCACTGCTTATGTTTTCTTCTATTTTATGGTTTTAACTCTGTGTTCATCTTTAATCCATTTTGAGTTGATTAGTGGTCCAGTTTTTTTAATTCCATTTGTTGATGGCTGTTCTTGCCCCACTGTATATTCTTGTCTCCTTTGTCATAAATTAACTGCCCATGTAAGCATGAGTTTATTTCTGGGTTCTCTATTATGCTCCATTCATCTGTGTGTCTGTTTTCATGCCAATATCATACTGTTTTGATTACTACAGTTTTGTAATATACACTGAAATCAAGAAGGATGTCTCCACCTATGTTCTTCCTCAAAACTGTTTTGGTTCTTTAGGGTCTTTTGCAGTTCCACACAAATGTTAGGAATTTCGTACTTTTTAATGGTCACAAAATATTTCATCAAGTAGACCTCTGATTATTTAAACATGTCAGTTTCCAGATAAAAGGGATTTTTTCAAGAGAAATACTGCCATTCAAGTAACTCTTAATAGAAAGTTCAAATTGGAAATGTTACTAGACTATGTTTCTAATAGTACTACATATTTTCATTCCAAAGAAACATTCAGTGATCATTTTTAACTTAATTTTCTCTTATGACTTCAATTATTTGAAGACAGGAGACAAGAATGTCTGGTTTCCTAAATTCAGATGTTTCCTATTTAGAATGACTAAACCGACAAGTGTCCCTGATTTTTTGTCAACATCTTATCTATACAAAGGGGAAAAGAAGAATTCCAGTTTGAAGGGTGGCAGATTTCTTTCTCTCTGGTAGTTCCCAGATTCTTGCCTGTCCTTGCTGTAACTGCTGTATTCATCCTCAGTGGTTTTAATAATCCTGTTCCTTACCTCAGATTAGCAATATGATTGAAACTTTGCTTTCTATTCACTGGTTCTGCTTTACCCAGATCCCCAAATCCCTATTTTAAACCTGAGCAAAGAAAAGTGGAAAGTATAAAAATTTTAAAGTCAGATCTGAATTAGAATCCTAGTTCTATCAACAGCTGTAAGATCTCAGGCAAATTACTTAAACCCTATCTGTGCTTTAGTTTCACCTGCTATAAAGTGTGGCTAATGGTGTCTGCCACAAAGGCACACTTGAGTATTAGACTGGAAAATGTACCGACAGTACCTGACACAGCAAGACTTCATGACCCCTGATTAGTACTATCCCATAGTGCATACTGTAACTATCATTGTTCACATTTCCTTACTCTTATTTAGAATTGGCATTCTTGATCTGTGACTCTCCCTGACAAAGAAATCTATGAATTTAGAAATACCCAACTGGACAAGGAAGGCAGTTACTAATCATGAAGGCTAAAAAGGAAACCCAGTAAGAATCAACTGGGTGCTTGAGATAAGTATGCTGACTTGAATAGAAAACAAAAGAAATCTCAGGAACATTCCAGTTGAAGTATATATATATACAGAAATCTCTTACTGGCATTTAAAGAAAATGAAATAAAACATAGCTTTTTAGTGGCAATCTAGTTTCCATGGGGAGTTATTTTTCCAGATAGCATAAAATTAGTTTCCTATCTTAAGCTGCACCTGCTGGATAACTAACATTTGTATTATTAAGCCTCGGGACTGAAAGTGCTTTCAATGTGAATTTTCCTCCTACTGTGCCCATCTGTTCTTTTCTTGTGGACCCAGGGGAAGCCAAGGCTTAGTAAATATTCAGTTCTTGGACTTCTTTATGATATTTTCATATGAACATTTATATCCACTGAGGAAAATTATAAGACTGTGTGCAAAAACAGCTCACACTTGGATTCCCTTCTTTTACTACCCAAGTGGTCATTATTTTTATGAAAGACTAAGAAGTCACCATACATATATGACGTAAAGCCAAAGAAAACAAATAATTATAACTTTAAAAGATAAATTTGTCAGGAATAAGTGATCTTTGATATCTGATAACAGCACCAAGATACCTTATTTATTCATATAATACTGGAAAAAATTTACAGCTTAGCCAGTGTTAATGCTGACAGTCAGCTCGGGTTGGGGAAGGCATCAAGACCACTGCCCAGTGGCAGCCACTCCTCATCTGGGTCAGCAGTGGGCTCCTTCACAGGATGCATTTCACTCAGTGATGCTGCTCTTCAACCCAACCAGGTTGGAGCCATGTGAGCGTGCTTGCTGTGACTACCTTCCCTATCATAATAGCAAGCTGGCTGAACTGAAATGATCAATAACAAGGTTCTCCCTGTGTGGTATCAACAATTCACAAAGCAAACACTGATTTTACTTAAAAAAATCAAAAGTTCAGAAACAAGGTAAAACTAGCAAAGAAATGGATGGTTTCTACAATAACTACAAACATAAAATTCAAGATATATACAAATATTAGTTACAACGTGGCTACTTATGAAATTCCTTGGCAGGCAGAGTTCTGGAAGCAGGTGTTATTTATTGGCAGGCTTAGAGTAGATAAAAAAGGAAAAAAAAAAAACTACCTCAGCAGCTGCAAGACTGATGCATACTCCTCTGAATCCCATATGTTCTTTTCTAAACACATGCAGTACAGCTCTCTGATCTGGAAGTGAACAGCATACTTGTGAGGGACCAAAAATGATCTACTAAGTTTGCACATTACTAGTTTGGGAAAATCATAAACGAGCAAGTCAAAAAAATTTCTTTTTAAAAACAGCCATTTTCTATAGATGACAACAGTCTGGGCACATATCACATGGATCAGGCATTTACATAAAACATCATTCACATGGTAGCAAAATGAGATCATATTGGGATTGGCTGATATCACTGGTCACTTTGCAATAAGTAAATTATCAAAATGATGACATGATTACTAAAAAGAAGGTTTAATGGCAGAAAACAAACAAGTTATTCTTACATATTTATATTTGTTCTCCAAACCTCTGAGTTAAGAATGCAAAGATTTAGGAATACAGAATTCTTCCCTTGCATCCACTCTAAAGATGGTTCACAGGCTTATGTTATGACCCAAACGCCAGCAGAGCATAATTCTGCAAGAAGCAAAAGTACTACTTTCCTTTAGTTCTGGGTATAATGCAAGGTTAACCATTAGGCGGTCTCAAACAGATTCCTTTTTTATTTCACTAAAGTGGAGGATCAGCTCTCTCAGTGTAAGTGACAAAGTATTAAAGAAAATAAATTAAAATGACTTAGCACAAACACACTGAAGGGAAAGCACCACCACTTGGATTCACATGGCTGTTTCTAGTTGTGGCCATCAGAACAAAAAATATTGTTTCAATTACCAGTAACATGTACAGCTGGAATGGATTTAGACTGTGCACACACAGCAAGATGTGGATCCACTGCAAATTCTGAGGCCTGAATGCTACTAAACTCAAAGGGAAAAACCAGTAATAGTCCTACATCAGAGATTCCAAATGAGTAAGTTCTGCTTACCTGTCGACCCAATGGGTACTTGGGAAGAGAAGAGGTGAACTGATGAAGACATCTCAAAACCAGGAAGTAATTTGTATGGTAAACATGCAGGTTTTCTAGTAATGATTGTGTTTCCTCCTAAAAAAGTCATTACAAATATGTAAGTCAGCAATTAGTAGAATAATAAAATCTAATTTCCAGAAAACTGATGAGAGAAGATTCAGAATTACAAATTAACCTTAAGTCTGAGAATTCATCATGCACACAAAATCTAGGATAACAGTTGGATACTTTTTATTTAGTATCAAGTCTGGTGATATTTTACACATACCAAAACTAACTTTGTAACTAATTTAATTTCCTCTCGTCTAAAGCACTGCCACAAAGACTTGGCCCCTCCAAAATACAAGTGTGCGAAAGAGCACCTGCTGGATGCTTGCCTATGTCAGTCACCTGGTATATACCACAGCAAGGATGGCCATCATCCTCTAGCTTCAGTGGCATTAGAAGGGTGAAGAGATCACCAGAGCCCCCAGGACCAATGTAATTAATGGTTGCTGTGGTTCCATGATGTTTTAAGCCACACCATGCAGCATTATAGGAGCTCAGTTCCCTGACCTGGAATCAAACCAATGCCCTCTGCAATGGGAGCACTGAGTCTTAACCACTGGACTACTAGGGAAGTCCCTGTATGCTTTTCTCATAGTCCTACTAAAGTTGTGTTGAAAGGGAAGGGGAGACTGTAGTAGAAACACTGCAGGTGACTGCTTTTTCATTGGGATTCTCCAATACCGGTTTTGTTCACTTTAGCAATTAAGCAGATGAAACTGAAAATTAGAACCCTGAAGCCAACAAGCTTTATAATTTAGAATCTAAGAAGAGTGATATGGGAGGCAGTCGTAAGAAACCTATAGGATGACCAATCTCACAAATCAGTTTCAAAAGGCTTTTCTTTGGAGGGGTGATTAGGAGAGTTTCCTAGAACTTTATGAAATGTTTTAAAAGGGATTTTAAAATACTACTACACCCTATCATGCATTTTTCATACTTCAAATACTTTTATCACTTATTTCTGTAACATTTTCTTAAGAGGATTATGATCTGTGGTACCATCTTCAAAAGTACTGAGCTGTCTTTTTTCCTGCAATATTCTGCAGATACTCACTATTTCAGTGGTCAACCATGCAGAAAATAACACCTCCAGATATCAATGTGCTACGTTTAGTCACTCAGTTGTGTCCAACTCTTTGCAACCCCATAGACTATAGCCTGCCAGGTTCCTCTGTCCCTGAGAATTCTCCAGACAAGAATACTGAAGTGGGTTGCCATGCCCTCCACCAGGACACCAGGGCCCTTCCTAATCTAGAGATCAAACCCAGGTCTCCCACATTGCAGGTGGATTCTTTATCATCTGAGCCACCAGGGAAGCCCAAGAATACTGGAGTGGGTTGGCATACCCTTCTCCAGGGGATCTTCCCAACCCAGGAATTGAACTGGGGTTTCCTGCATTGCAGGCAGATTCTTTACCAGCTGTGCTACCCGGAAAGCAACCGATATCAATAAATTCAAACAGATCTAAACTATCTAATATAACAAATCTGATATATTTTCCTGAACTCTAACTCACTTAGAAATCAATTCCTTGGTCAGCAATCTGAGTCATTACCTGAAAGCATAGGGCAAATGAAAGAAAAGCTTTTAGTATCAAAGTTTTTTCCCACCAGTATTTGAGTTAGTTGGTAATTTCAAAAATCTAGGTCTTCTATCACAACAAAGGGTATTTTAACTGCCACTGTCAGAGTATACTTAATTTCTATTTTCACTGTAAGCTATAACATAGAGACTGCATTAAGCCACTAATGGCTTATCTTGATATGTGAGTAAACAGCATGTAAACAGAGGCAATATTCTGGAGAAAAAGGAATCTATTACTGAATAATAACTATGCTTCACGTACTACCTCTTACTTTTGCTTTGTGGACTAACTGTGAATACAAATAACTGGGTGATACAGTAGAAATGAATGACATCTTCACTAAATTTACTTGGATGCGGAAAGAAAAGAAATACTTGACACAGTATGGGCAATGTTGCACACTCCAGGAACTAGATGCCCTGGAGTAAGTGGAAAAGGAAAGATACAAACATGTTTTCTCCCAGACAGTCTTAGTACCTTCACATTTTCCACTGTGCCTCACATCCCTGTGATGATTAGACTTCTAGCCTTTAAAAAACATTTTGTCTTCTTTTGTTTTGTTCCTATAACATGGCAGACTATCTCATCTGAGGATATGGGAGTTATGATTCCAACGCTGGAAATAAAACTGGCTACACTGGACTAATTGAGAGATCTGTTATACCTTTCTAAGGGATCTTCAACAGTAATTTTGACCATCCAAAATCTCTGACTTAATGTGCTGACTTCAGAACCTAACTCCATATAAGAAAGATTCCACTGTTATTTATACCTGTGTGTTTATCAGCTGCAACAGAAAACATCACCAATGACTAATTTAACTTTTTCATGTAACCTGTCCTCTAAGTTCTTTGTCTTACTGCGACAGCTACCTGCAAATGCCTTTATGTGTGCAGGGCAACAATTCCTAAAGCACTGTATGAACATATTTTCAAAAACTTCAGCCTGTAAGAGGTCCTGATGCATGAGAAAATCTCCCTCTTCATACATTACAGCAGCATCACATCACACTCATGCAGAAACATAGCCTGTTGAAATAGTTCTCCTGTTTTCTATTCATTAAATTTTTCCTCCAGAATCTTTTCCATACCATAGTCATAGCTGCCACGGTTTTATTTCTTAACTGTGTTCGGATGGTCTTTTCAACAGAGATGCACTGCCTAGAAATATTTATTCTTTACCAAAGAAATGTTTTCTTCTGTTCTTAAAACATGAAGACCTCTTGGTCTCTACTGATCTCTGAGACAGATATGGGAAAACAGTGAGCTGTAGGAAAAACAGCAAACACAGTCCCCTTGCTCTTCCCCAAACATGCCAGACAAGCTCCAACCTCATGTCCCTTCCACTTGTTGTGGCTCTGCTTAGAATTTTCTTCCTCTGGATTCCTGAATGGGGTGCCCTATAACTTCCTCTTTACTCAAAGCTCACCTTCTTGAAGAGGCTCTTATTTAAAGTTTCAATTTCATTCCCTGTGCACACTGCCAGTACTCCCTTTCTCTCTTTCACTGTTTTCTTCTTAGCAATTATTACTCACAAAAATGTTTTACCTACTCACTTTGATAGCAGGTAAGCTCCACAAAGGCAGGGAGGTTCGCCTGTTTTGTTCACTCCTGTACTAGATTAATACCTGGCCCACAGTAGGCACTCAAGAAGTATTTGTTGAATGAAGTAGTACGTGAATGAAAGGAAGGCAACACGCAATCTCTCTCTTCAGTAAGAGCAACTGCTGGAAAAAAAAGACCAACCACTGTTGTCTTGCCGGATATGAGCCAGATTTAGTTTTTCAAAAGAAGACAGAAGTCTGAATTTATGATGTAAAATTTCTCTATTTGCACATGCTGGCTCAGATTAAAAAAATAAAACCACCAAGAACGTAAAAAATCACACTGATAGCCAGCTGTCAGTTGCCAGTCAATGTGCGTTCAGTTCAGTCACTCAGTCGTGTGACTCTTTGCAACCCCATGAACTACAGCACGCCAGGCCTCCTTGTCCATCAACAACTCTGGGAGTTTACCCAAACTCATGTCCATTGAGTTGGTGATGCCATCCAACCATCTCATCCTCTGTCGTCCCCTTCTCCTCCTGCCTTCAATCCCTCCCAGCATCAGGGTCTTTTCAAATGGGTCAGCTCTTCACATCAGTAGGCCAAAGTACTGAGTTTCAGCTTCAACATCAGTTCTTCCAATGAACACCACTGATCTCTTTTAGGATGGACTGGTTGGATCTCCTTGCAGTCCAAGAGACTCTCAAGAGTATTCTCCAACACCACAGTTCAAAAGCATCAATTCTTCGGCACTCAGCTTTTTTTATAGCCCAACTCTCACATCCATACATGACTACTGGAAAAACCATAGCCTTGACTAGATGGACCTTTGTTGACAAAGTAATGCCTCTGTTTTTTAATATGCTATCTAGGTTGGTCACAACTTTCCTTCCAAGGAGTAAGCATCTTTTAATTTCATGGCTGCAGTCACCATCTGCAGTGATTTTGGAGCCCAGAAAAATAAAGTCAGCCACTGTTTCCACTGTTTCCCCATCTATTTGCCATGAAGTGATGGGACCAGACGCCATGATCTTCGTTTTCTGAATGTTGAGCTTTAAGCCAACTTTTTCACTCTCCTCTTTCACTTTCATCAAGAGGCTCTTTAGCTCTTCTTCACTTTCTGCCATAAGGGTTGTGTCATCTGCATATCTGAGGTTATTGATACTTCTCCCAGCAATCTTGATTCCAGCTTGTACTTCATCCAGCCTAGCATTTCTCATGATGTACTCTGCATATAAGTTAAATAAGCAGGGTGACAATACACAGCCTTGACATACTCCTTTTCCTGTTTGGAACCAGCCTGTTGTTTCATGTCCAGTTCTAACTGTTGCTTCCTGACCTGCATATAGGTTTCTCAAGAGGCAGGTCAGGTGGTCTGGTATTCCCATCTCTTTCAGAATTTTCCACAGTTTATTGTGATCCACACAATCAAAGGCTTTGGCATAGTCAATAAACCAGAAATAGATATTTTTCTGGAACTCTCTTGCTTTCTTAATGATCCAGCGGATGTTGGCAATTTGATCTCTGGTTCCTCTGCCTTTTCTAAATCCAGCTTGAACATGTGGAAGTTCATAGTTCATGTACGATTGAAGCCTGGCTTGGAAAATTTTGAGCATTACTTTACTAGTGTGTGAGATGAGTACAACTGTGTGGTAGTTTGAGCATTCTTTGGCATTGCTTTTCTTTGGGATTGGAATGAGCACTGACTTTTTCCAGTCCTGTGGCCACTGCTGAGTTTTCCCAATTTGCTGGCATATTGAGTGCTGGCAATGTACAATACAACCATTTAAATATGCCATTTCCAGTCACATAAATTATGTCTGTCCGTCATTCATTCAAAAATCATTACTGTTTACTCATATGACAAGGCCTCCATCATTAAGGATTATTTACATTTTTTTACAGAAGCCAATGACTATGTAAAACTTAAATATATATATAGGTAAATAAAACATGATTAGTAGAATAATATGTGCCACGATACTTAGTTCTTGCATTTCTTTCTCTTCTTTCCTTTTGTGTCTAGAATTATATGCATGGGGTAAAGGGTGAGCTCAAGAAAACTAAATCAAAGTATGTAAAAGTGACTAAATTTATGCAACTTATTCCTTTCAATTAATTCACTGCTCATTGAAAGCTGGTAAAACAAACAAATTTTAGGATTAAAATGCATCAGCTGTCCAAGAACACAGCATTTATCATCTTGATAGAACTAAGCGTTATTTTTCTCATTAGAGAGAAATTTTAGCTGAAGATGATTCCAGGCTTGACTTCTCACATGGTAGCTACCTAGAGAACAGCAAACCATGGCTTTCTCCTAGTTCCCTGGGTGGAAGGAGTGCTAATCTTCTAGTCTCTCCCAGTCCTTTGGCCTCCATACCGCTACCCTGGCATTTATATCAGAAACACTTGAGGAAGGGTTTGGATTGAAACTGCCAATTTCTCACACATTACCCTGCTAACACCTAGCTTGTCTGATCACACTTGGTAGTTTGTTTGGAGAGATTTTCTCTTTTCCTCCCCTTTTATTATTTTTTCAAATAGATTTTCCCCTCCTCTTATCCTTTAGTTCTATATCAAAACAAAACAAAACAA
Organism: Ovis aries; assembly: GCF_016772045.2. Taxonomy (NCBI): domain Eukaryota; kingdom Metazoa; phylum Chordata; class Mammalia; order Artiodactyla; family Bovidae; genus Ovis; species Ovis aries. Next base: position 49,679,915 of record NC_056061.1, read on the forward strand.
AAAAACAGAAAGAAGAGGTAGGCAGAAAGGTGAAAGGCAGGTCTCCACCAAACTTGTGATAAGCATACTAAACTACCTCTAACTCACCTGCGACTTCAGATATTTCACTTTCTCTTGGCTCCAGTTCCTCACTTGAATTCAATAAAATAAGCATGCTGTACCAGGTTATCTTTCTAATAGTAATTATGTTACAACTTTTAAGACATTCTCTTACTCCCAGCTCTTCAGTTCAGTTCAGTTCAGTCCCTCAATTGTGTCCTACTCTTTGCGACCCCATGAATCGCAGCACGCCAGGCCTCCCTGTCCATCATCAACTCCCGGAGTTCACTCAGACTCACGTCCATCGAGTCAGTAATGTCATCCAGCCATCTCATCCTCTGTCATCCCCTTCTCCTCCTGCCCCCAATCCCTCCCAGCATCAGAGTCTTTTCCAATGCGTCAACTCTTCGCATGAGGTGGCCAAAGTACTGGAGCTTCAGCTCTAGCATCATTCCTTCCAAAGAAATCCCAGGGCTGATCTCCTTCAGAATGGACTGGTTGGATCTCCTTGCAGTCCAAGGGACTCTCAAGAGTCTTCTCCAACACCACAGTTCAAAAGCATCAATTCTTCGGTGCTCAGCTTTCTTCACAGTCCAACTCTCACCTCCATACATGACCACTGGAAAAACCATAGCCTTGACTAGATAGACCTTTGTTGGCAAAGTAATGTCTCTGCTTTTGAATATGCTATCTAGGTTGGTCATAACTTTTCTTCCAAGGAGTAAGCGTCTTTTAATTTCATGGCTGCAATCACCATCTGCAGCGATTTTGGAGCCCCCCCAAAAAAAGTCTGACACCATTTCCACTGTTTCCCCATCTATTTCCTGTGAAGTGATGGGACCAGATGCCATGATCTATGCCTTTAAATCAACTTAGGCACATAAGCTTAGAGACATGAAATACTGACTAGTCAAAATAATAAAACTTCAGCTGTCACCTGCAAGAGACTGAATTTCAGTTTTCTACATACCATGAAGTTTAATGCTTTAAGAAGATGCCACACAGCTTTAAATAAGACTTGAATAAAAACACATAAATTTATTTTCTTACACAAGGTATATGAAATTAGTCACTCATTACATAATGAGCATAATTAATTACTTGACAAGACAGGATCAACATGGATAGCAAATCATTATTACTAATATAGAATGTGGCTGGTTTAGAGGGCACAAGATTAAAATAGACCTAATCTTAGATACAGTGTTGGGACAGACATAAAAACTACTAATTGGGAAAAGCTGTTAATATTCTCCCGCCACCAAAACATTTTCTCATAGAAAGCAAGATAATTTTTCACTACTTACTAAAAAAAAATCTTTTCAGTATATCAAAAACCAGTTTTTTTATTATCAGATAAAAATTATGCAAATATGATATGAGGCTAAAATCTAAACTCTCCTTAATATTTGACTTCAAACAAAATTTCAGGCACAAGAAAGAGTAAAAATTTTATCTCTTATCATGGTGAATTTGAAAGTTCTGTTTAAGGCATGTCTGAAAGCTCAATTTTTCATGAAACAGAGTTTCATAAATTAAAGATTTATATTAAAAAAAAAAAAGAAAGCTTCATTACTAAAGCAAAACTTTGGGACGAAACACTGTAAAAATATATCCAGTCACTGTTCTTGCTGTTTCATTTAAATCCTATAGCTGTTTACCAGAATAGACTGCCTGATTTAATTTCATTTAAACCTATACACTAAAATGAACTTTCAATGAGGAATGTAAATGATTTAACCAGTCAGAAGAAAAGTTATTAATCTGTTTAATGAACAAGTAAATAAAATCTTAGTATTCTAAAAGAAACGTCAAAGATTATTTGTTAAACTTCTATTATAGGCTTTGAAAGCTATTGGGACATCAGAGTTTGAATCAATCGGAGCTTGAACAATCTTACTCTGTTTAAACTTAGAAGAACCTAATTGTTAGCTATGAGAGCGTACTTTCCAGGCATTGTACACAGCTGCACTATACAGCTGCTCAAGGGACAGACTACTCAGAAATGAGAATGCACAGAATCTTGACTCCTTCATCAACTATATGTGCCTTCTAATGTCTCATCTTAGTTTGAACTTCTTAATGAATCTTCTACAAATGTACATGGTTGAGTTAGCTAAATTTTTAGATTTAAGTACATTCAAAAAACTCATTCCTGAAGTTTATGAAATACAAAGCTGGTATACAATTTTAAAGCAGTTATCTATGAAACTAAGGGTCCCTAATCTTAAGGGAGTTGAAGTGAGTTTTTCTGCCTTTTTTTTTTTTTTAACATCTTGAGTCTAGTCAGAAGACAGCTGAGATGAATCATTTGTTTAGGCTGGCATTTACTAGCTTATTTCTAGACCTAAGAAAACAGGGTAAAGGGAGACAATAGATGATGTTCTCTTCTAGGGAGTGGTCTATGTCAGCGGTTCTCAAAGAAAGGCCTCCAGACCAGCAGCATCAGCACTGCCTGGGACCCTTCTAGAAATGCAAATTCCTGGGGCAGAGCACCGGGCTACACAATCAGAAACTCTGGGGATGGAGCCTAGATACCTGCATTTTACAAGTGCTCCGAGTGATTCTGACATATGCTACGGTCTCGAGCAATCACTTAGTTCATCAGAGTAGACAACCAGTAGATTTTTAGGGCAGAAACAATCCCGATATAAAGAATATAAATTTCACTAGATTACACTTTGAGATCTATGTCTCAGAAATATAAATGTAGAAAATGAGCACAAAACTAATAGGAGGTAAGTCTATATAACTATATACTCTATATGACTATATAAGAGTATTATATACACTTTGTATTTTATATGTTATATAATATATAAAACAGTATATTTAATTTATATCTTTTTATCATGGTGAAAAATAAATAGTAACTATTTCTGATATACATTTATAAAAGTTTTATTGTTCTGTTTGTTTTAAACTCACTCTCATTTGCTGAATAGACTGATTAGCACTAACCCTATGGAGAAATCATTACTAGGGATTAATATAAATTCAGAGACAAGGATATTAAGGCTTAAACAGGGTAAGTGATTTCCTTAAGTACACATGGCTACTGAGCAGCTGGAGTTCAAACACAAGATTTCTGAGATGAATCTTCCCCTGTATCATGCAGCACTATATTATTGATTATCATCTGGCATTTCTTTCCAATCTTTTTTATTGTAGAAAAATACATATAAAATTATCATGAATTTTAAACCAAAACTATAAAAAGATAAAAAGAAAAGCACTATAATAAGAATAAAATATTCAAAGATACTTTTGGCCTAAACTAGAAAAACCAGCACATTAATTTTTCAGAGATAACTTCTGTCCCTTGAATTCAGCAGGCAGCCAACATAAAATTTTTTCAGGTTTAAGGTGCAAATCTTTGTTGCTCCTTCATATTTCTTACTATGTAAGTCCCAAGAAAATACACCTCTAAATGACTAAATATGCAATCCCAAAGTGAATATGGCAAAGATGATAACAAACAGGTCTGAAAACTGTAAGAAACATAAGCACAGTATAAATAAATGCTTAGAAAATACACAAAGTTATTGAAAAGCAAAGTTAATATTAGACTATAATGAACAGGTTCAAAATTGGGAAAGGAGTATGCCAAGGCTGTTTATTGCCACCCTGCTTATTTAACTTACAGGCAGAGTACATCATGTAAAATGCCGGGTTGGATAAATCACAAGCTGGAATTAGGAATGCCAGGAGAAATGTCAACAACCTCAGATATGCAAATGATACCACTCTAATAAAGAGGACAGTGAAAAAGCTGGCTTAAAACTCAACATTCAAAAAACGAAGATCATGGCCTCCAGTCTCATCACTTCATGGCAAATAGATGGGGAAAAAGTGGAAACAGTGAAAGATTTTATTTTCTGGGGCTCCAAAATCACTGTGGATGGTGAATGTAGCCATGAAATTAAAAGATGCTTGCTCCTTGGAAGGAAAGTTATGACAAACCTGAACAGCATATTAAAAACCAGAGATAATTTTTGCCAACAAAAGGTCCATATAGTTGAAGCTATGGTTTTTCCAGTAGTCATGGACCCTAATAGTACTCTTGCCTGGAAAATCCCATGGACGGAGGAGTCCATGGGGTCGCTAAGAGTCGGCACAACTGAGCGAGTTCACTTTCACTTTTCACTTTCATGCACTGGAGAAGGAAATGGCAACCTACTCCAGTTATTCTTGCCTGGAGAATCCCAGGGACAGAGGAGCCTGGTGGGCTGCCATCTATGGGGTCGCACAGAGTTGGACACGACTGAAGCGACTTAGCAGCAGCAGCATGTATGGATATAAGAGCTGGATCATAAAGAACGCTGAATGCTGAAGAACTGATGCTTTCAAATTATGCTACTGGAGAAGACTCTTTAAAGTCCCTTGGACAGCAAGGAGATTAAAGGAAATTAACCCTGAATATTCATTGGAAGGACTGATGCTCAAGCTGAAGCTCCAGTCCTTTGGCCACCTGATGTGAAGAACTGACTCACTGAAAAAGACAAATATGCAGGCAAAGATCAAGGGCAGGAGGAGAAGGGGGCAACAGAGGATGAGATGGTTGGATGGCATCAGCGACTCAATGGACATGAGTTTGAGCAAACTCAGGGAGACAGTGAAGGACAGGGAAGCCTGGAGTGCTGCAGTCCATGAAATAGCAAAGAGTCAGACACTACTGAGCTACTGAACACAGCAAATTTCTGCAACAGGCCAGCCTAGACATTCTCTCCTTTTGTCATCTTAATGGCTAAAGGTACTCTTTAAAAATCTCTTCTTGACCTCTGAAAGTACACTCTTGACAGAAACTTCTAGCTGGAAATACACTTGGCAACTCACTGACTCAATATAGCTAAGTTGTCTAATCTCAAAACACTCAATAACATGCACACATCCTTTCCCACTGGTTCTTAAATTTCCTCTGTATCGAAATAACCTACTTTAGTGTCTGAAGACTTCCTATACTGCTCTGAAAAGATTACAGAGTTTATTAAAATGATTATTAAATCCAATCTAGAAGTGATTTTATATTATGGCCTATTGTGGATTCTGCATCAGAAATAATTTTTGATAAAAGCCATTTTGCATTATAATTACGTATGTAAACTATAGCTGAACAACATCAAAAAGAAGCCATTCTCAATATATTTTGAGAATTTTTTAAAAGGAGGTAAATTAGTCTTTACCTATATAGAACATATGCCCTCCAGGAACTACTATTCTTTTATTCAAAATTTAATACATAGGGAGCCCAACCTGGTGCTTTGTGACAGCCTAGATGGGTGGAGTGGCAGGGGAGGGAGGCTTAAGAGGAAAGGGATATATTAATGTATATAATTATGACTGATTCACATTCATGTATGGCAGAGACCACCATAACATTATAAAGCAATTATCCTCCAATAAAAAAAAATAGTTTGTATCAGTAAAACCCACAGAGTGCTAGGGCTTAACCTCAATCTCATCTTAATTTTACTACAATTTTCTAATAAACTTTTTCCTTAAAAAGGTATAAAGAGTCTGAAAATAAGTGTGACATCACACATTCTAATTGTAAGGGACTTGTTAAATACGTGAAGGTACATTCATTCAATAAAATATGATGCCACTCTTATAGCTATGTGTAAAAGAATAAAATTAGAACATTCTATAACACTAAATATGAAAATAAGCTCAAAATGAATTAAAGACCTAAATATAAGACTGAAAACCATAAAACTCCTAGAAGAAAACAGGCAGAACACTGACATAAATCGTAGTAGTATTTGCTTGGCTCTGTCTCCTAAGGCAAAGGAAACAAAAACAAAAACAAAAAAATGGGACCTAAATTAAACTTAAGGCTTTTGCAAAGCAAAGAAAACCAACAAAACGAAAAGACAACTTTTGAATGGGAGTCAATATTTACAAATGGTACTACTGATAAGGGATTAATATCCAACATATATAAACAGCTCATACAACTCAACTTCAAAAAAAGATAAATAATCTGATTAAAAAATGGGCAGAACTGAAGTCATTTTTCCAGAGAGTAAATGCAGACAGCCAACAGTCACATGAAGATTCTCAACACTAATCAACCAGGAAATGCAAATCAAAACCACAATGAGGTAGCACCTCACACCTATCAGAATGGCTATCATCAAAAAGAACACAAATAACAAATGCTGGCAAGGATGTGGAGGAAAGGAAACTCTTGTACACTGTCAAGGGGAATGTAAATTGGTTCAGACAATGTGGAAAATAGTATGGAGGTTTCTCAAGAAACTGAAAACGGAACTACTATATGACCTAGCAATTCCACTTCTTGATATGTATCTGAAAAAAACCCCAAACTACTAACTTGAAATGATACACGCACTGAATGTTTAACCTAAGTGTCCATCAATAGATGAATGGATAAAAGATGTGAGAATACATATACAGTAGAATACTACTCAGCCACAAAAAAGAATGAAACTTTTACCATTTACAACAACATGGATGCACTTACAGGGTATTATGCTAAGGGAAATATGTCAGACAAATACTATATATCACTTATACCTAGAATCTAAACAATAAACTAGTGAATGTTACGAAAAAGAGACTCACAGACATGGTCACCAGTAGAGAGAAGGAAGGGTTAGGGGAATGTGATTAAGAGGTACAAACTACATGTATAAAATAAATAAGCTGCAAGGATATACTGTACAACAGGGAATATGGCCAATATTTTACAACTGTAAGTGGAGTGTAGCCTTTAAAAATTATAAATAGCTGTATGATGTACACCTGAAACTTATACAATATTGCATATCAACTACATCACAATAAAGAAAGTTAATCTAAAAAAAAAATACAATGCCATTCTTTAGTAGTGATATAAAATGATTTCCAAGATTAAGAAAACAAAATACAAAACAGTGTATGTGTTTATCTTCTGTAAGACAGGGGAACAAACCTCCAAAATATATATAATTACTTGTTACTTGTATATGTGGAAAATATCTAAAGACTAATACATAAGAAACTAGCAACACTGGCTATATCCAGGGAGGGTAAGTGGGTAGTGGAGGACTAAGGCAGGAGGGAACCTTTTCACTGTATATTATCTTTATCTTTGAATTATGTACCAGGTCCAAGTATTATTTATTTAAGAAAGAAAAAAACTCCCTCTTTTGATATTCCCCATGCTGTATAGTTAACTCATAATTTTCTAAGCTCATTACATCTTTCCTGGCACTATATTATCAATATGTAATGATATATTTTTTCCCAAATCAAATCAATATCCACTTAGCAGTAGGGCCCAAAGTTGCATGGCTTCTATTTCTGACAGCCCTTACAAGAACATTAAAATGAGACCACCTACAGATTCCAAAACCACTATGTGGAAAAGAAAGTTGAGATCTGCAAGTGTTTCCAAAACAGACCACAGGAGAAACCTCATGTTCTAGCTTTTCCTTCTTGATTAAAAAAAAAAAAAAGGTCTTCCTTTAGAACTGAGGTTTTATACCACCTTTAACAATCACATTTCTATAGGATTATCAAGATCCAATACTTCACTATGCAATGCATATTAGAGTGTACAGTTTTTTAAAAATAAACTCAGTAAATTTTTGTGCATATTTTTTTTCATGAAGGAAAAAAAAAGAATAAAACAGCAACAAATATATCCATATTCCTACCTTCAAAGATCTGTCACTGGTCAACAGTGCAACTTGCTTTTGTGAAGATTGCTTTTCCACATATCTAAAATTTTTACCACCGCATACACAAAAACAGAGAATGAAAATTTTAAATACTTGAATAGCATATGGAAATAAAGAACTACCTAGATTGGTGGCTACAATCTTTTCTTTCTTTTCAAAAATAAATTCAAGTCATGGTCAAGTCCTTAAATCAGGTGGGTTTCTTAGTCTAGGGGTCTAATATTAAACAAAGGCCATAAACTCCACAAACAAGAAATGTTACTTATAAAAAGTAACAATACTGCAAATTATGCCCCCCTGCAAAAATATTTTTCTTTATGCCAAATATCTCAATTAAAAACAAAGTGTTTTATTTTGCTCTAAAAAAAAAGTTCTTTTTCCTTTACCCACTTCAAAATTAACTGGCTCTGAAATCCCTTATTTTGCCCCAACTCTTTTACAAGATATACTAAATATGTACTTCTCTTTTTACCTTCTAAATGATGGAAGACGTCGGATGTTCTCACATTGATTAGCAGATAAAAAATGTGTTCTTCTCTTGGCTTCTGGGAGATTACAGCACAGAACACTGAGGGGCTGGGAATAAAAATGTTCTAATAGAGAAAGCTGAAAGAAAAGTGAAGATTAAATATATTTGCTATATTTGACAGTAAATCTCTTGCCCCATGTCTGCTCAATATTACGTTTTTTTTTAAACAGCGAAAGTATTTATGGCACTAACATATTTAATAATGTCACAATAAAACTACAAACAATGCATAAATGGCTATACACCTAGAATATTTTAGGGCTCCAATTTTGCGGACAAGGTCAGAAAATTGTAGTCTCTGAAGTATAAACTGAAAGAAACGAACATAAGTGGATAGATCAGCTATCTGCAGAAACTGCTCACTTACAATTAACAATAGTTGTGATGGAAATGTGACTGTGGTGTGATCTAATAGTCTAACAGATGCTCAAATATTCCTAAAAAAATACCAATCTAAAATTGGTGTAAAAACTGGTCTGCTAAATTAAAAAAACAAATGCTACAATAGCAGAAGGCTTGCTTACTGATAATAAATAAATAAATAAATAACAAAAAATGAGACATGTCCAAAGAAAGTGTATCTTTCAAAACTCAGTTTTGTCATGGAGGAAAAGACAGCACATATTTGGTAGCTACGTGTAGTCCTATAAGTAGAATGCTGTGGTCTCTCCAGTACAAGGGGGACTGATTTTCCAGCTTCTACCATAACTCGTAAGATGTATTTTACAAGACTATGCACATGTTAAAAACTCCTGACTCTAAGCAAGCTTCTCATGACCAGTTTGGTTTTTCCAGGTACCTTGTACCAAAGAGAGAGCTCCCTAGATAGAGTAGAAAACAAATTCTGGTCACTGGAAAACAGTATTCCCCACCACAAATTAATAAATTAACATGCTAGCTTATATATTAGTCTTAAGGTGTTTGAGCTTGACCTTTCATGCATAAACTGATAATGAATTTTTGAGCCTGTAGAGCTGAAGACCAAATATCCAAGACTAAAGAAAACCCTCCAGAACAGTCCATTCTACAGGAGGTATAGGGCTATAATGCAAAGGGGCAGCCTAAGTTGGAAACAAGTACAAAATAAAGAGACTGTTCGTGCCAAATGCTACATTATCGTTCCACATACTAACAGTCTTCTTCCTTGCTTATATACAGTTATATTAATGTGATTATATTTATTTCAATGTTAATACTACTTTTTAAACATGACAAAAGTAAAAACCAAACACAATATGGGACTTGCTGGGAAGAGGGCTGGAACTAAGTCACCTAAGTTAGAGGACAGCTGTAGATAAAGTCAAGAACCCAGTGACACTCAGCTATTTAGTTCAAGTGTGTTGTCAATATTTGGGTCAATTAACAAGTTGGTTATATCTACCTAATGAGGGAAGGACTTAAACATACAGTGATTACATGCTCTATTGCACCTTCTATAGAAATAAAGACTTACACAGAGTATTTCCCACTGATGATAAAAATTTACATTCAAAAGCTAAACTTTAAACATTCAAAACATGAAAATCATGGCATCCAGTCCCATCATTTCCAGGCAAACAGATGTGAAAACAGTGACAGACTTTATTTTCCTGGGCTCCAAAATCAATGCAGATGGTGACTGCAGACACTTGCTCCTTGGAAGAAAAGCTATGACAAACCTAGAAAGCGTACTAAAAAGCAGAGACATTACTTTGTTGACAAAGGTCCATATAGTCAAGGCGATGGTTTTTCCAGGAGTCAGGTATGGATGTGAGAGCTGGACCATAAAAAAGGCTGAGAGCCTTAGAACTTATGCTTTTGAACTGTGGTGCTGGAGAAGACTCTTGAGAGTCCCTAGATCAAACCAGTCAATACTAAAGAAATCAATCCTGAATTCACTGGAAGGACTGATGCTGAAGCTCCAGTACTTTGGCCACCTGATGCGAAGAGCTGACTCATTAGAAAAGACCCTGATGCTGGGAAAGATTGAAAGCAGGAGGAGGGGAAGGAGACAAACAGAGGACGAGATGGTTGGATGGCATCACCAATTCAATGGACATGAGGTTTGAGCAAGCTCCAGGAGATGGTGAAGGACAAGGAGACCTGGCATGCTGCAGTCCATCGGGTCACAAAGAGTCAAACACGACTGAGCAATGGAACAAGTGATGATTAGGAAAACTGGACAAATGGGGTACTGAGATTCTGCTGACTGATCTTGGCCAAGCTACTTAATCTAAGTCTGTTTCTCAAGTGCAAAACTGGAGATAATAATACATATCAATGGAGCAATGTTAATACTTAATAAAGTACCTAACATAAATAATCAGGAACCTAAAAAAATCATCTAATCAGATCCCTTCATTTTATAGATGATAAAACTGAGACACAGAAAGATTAAGTAACCTGGTTAATATATTAACAAATAATCTTTATTCATATGCATTGATTTCTATTTTTGGCTGTGTTGGGTCTTCATTGCTGCCCAGACTTTCCCTAGTTGCAGTGAGTGGGGGCTATTCTCTAGTTGTCGTATGCAGGATTCTCACTATGGTGGCTTCTCTTGTTGCAACCACAGGCACTAGGCACATGGGTTTCAGTAGTTGCAGCGCCAGGGCTTAATGCTCTCGTGCCATCTTCCCCAACCAGGGATCAAATTCGTGTCCCTAGCATTGGCAGGTGGGTTCCCAACCACTGGACCACCAGGAAAGCCCTAACATGCTTTTTTTTCTACTCATTTTCTCAATTGTATGTGAGCCTACAGTGTATATTTCCTTTTCCTTTGACTTCAGTGAAACATTTTCCTGTTGGCTTTCCTTACTATTTCTAGTCTCCTTTTCCGTTGCTCACTCTTATACTTAGCTTGCTTTAGGGTTCTGTTCTTAGTTCTTTCCTCACTCCTCTAGGTGATACTTCATCCTCATGACACAGCTTCAACCCCCTACCTTTCAATGATAAATCCTAAGTATTTATAGTCCAGATCTTTCTCCTGGGTACAAATTTTTATATCCAAAGTGCCCTAAATTTACCATACATAGAAAGAAACATCCTTTTCTGACAAATGGGTTCTTGGCTTTATTTAAACACATACACTTAATAAATGGTACCAAACCATCTGCTAAGCTAGAACCTGTGTGTATGTAAGATGCTCCTCTCTTACATATCCCATCAGCCACAAGATTCTGTCTCATCTTTAAATCTGTCTCCTTCTCCCTAGTCTCATCATCACTACCTGAGTTTAGCCCTTCTCCTAACTTGTCTAGACTATTATCCTGTGCTTAGTTGTGTCCAACTCTTTGCAAACCATGGACTGTAGCCTGCCAGGCTCCTCTGTCCATGGGATTCTCCAGGCAAGAATTACTGGAGTGGGTAAACATTTCCTTCTCCAGATTTTTCCAACCCAGGGATCAAACCTGGGTCTCCTGCATTGCAGGTGGATTCTTTACCTTCTGAGCCACCAGGGAAGTAGTACCCCTCCAACAGAGCTCTCTCTCTCTCTACTGTTGCCTTTCCAGCTTTGACCCAGCAAGCTCCTGTTCCTTAGGATACACTTCTGTTCTCTATGGAATCCCCAGGCATGTTTCTCTAATAGCACTGACTACTCAAGAGCTACAGTTCTACTTTTCTGCCTCTTTCAGTAAACAATAAGCAATTTGAAGACAGATTTCTTTGTCCTCTGTATCTCCAGGGGTTAGCCCAGCGCTTAAGAAGTAAACAAACAAATGAATGAAATGAAATGAATGAGAGAAGTAAAATTAGAAAGTTGTTATATCTCAATTTCATTTAACATCACACTTCCCTGGTGGCTAAACTGGTAAAGAATCCACCTGCAATGCAGGAGACTGGGTTCGATCCCTGGGTTGGGAAAATGCCCTGGAGAAGGGAAGGTTACCCACTCCGGTATTCTGGCTGGAGAATTCCATGGACTCTGGAGTCTAAAGGGTTGGAAAGAATTGGACACGACTGGGCGACTTTCTAAAATGGACTGGAATGGGTGAATTTAACTCAGATGACCATTATATCTACTACTGTGGGCAGGAATCCCTTAGAAGAAATGGAGTAGCCATCATGGTCAACAAGAGAGTCTGAAATGTAGTACTTGGTTGCAATCTCAAAAACAACAGAATGATCTCTGTTCGTTTCCAAGGCAAACCATTCAATATCACAGTTATCCAAGCCTATGCCCCAACCAGTAATGCTGAAGAAGCTGAAGTTGAACGGTTCTATGAAGACCTATAAGACCTTTTAGAACTAACACCCAAAAAAGATGTCTTTTTCATTATTAGGGACTGGAATGCAAAAGTAGGAAGTCAAGAAACACCTGGAGTAACAGGCAAATTTGGCCGTGAAATATGGAATGAAACAGACCAAAGGCTAATAGAGTTTTGCCAAGAGAATGCATGATCATAGCAAACACTCTCTTCCAACAACACAAGAGCAGACTACACATGGACATCACCAGATGGTCAACACCAAAATCAGACTTCTTATATTCTTTGCAGCCAAAGATAGAGAAGCTCTATACAGTCAGCAAAAACAAGACAGGGAGCTGACTGTGACTCAGATCATGAACTCCTTATTGCTAAATTCAGACTTAAACTGAAGAAAGTGGGGAAAACCACTAGACCATTCAGGTATGACCTAAATCAAATCCCTTATGATTATACAGTGGAAGTGAGAAATAGATTTAAGGGATTACATCTGACAGACAGAATGCCTGAACTATGGATGGAGATTCCTGACTGTACAGGAGACAAGGATCAAGAACATTCCCATAGAAAAGAAATGCAAAAAAAAAAAAAAAAGGCTGTCTGAGGAGGCCTTACAAATAGCTGTGAAAAGAAGAGAAGTGAAAAGCAAAGGAGGAAAGGAAAGATATAAGCATCTGAATGCAGAGTTCCAAAGAATAGCAAGGAGAGATAAGAAAGCCTTCTTAGCAATCAATGCAAAGAAATAGACGAAAACAACAGAACAGGAAAGACTAGAGATCTCTTCAAGAAAAGTAGAGATACCAAGGGAATATTTCATGCAAAGATGGGCTCGATAAAGGACAGAAGTAGTCTGGACCTAACAGAAGCAGAAGATATTAAGAAGAGGTGGCAAGAATACACAGAAGAACTGTACAAACAAGAGCTTCATGACCCAGATAATCACGATGGTGTGATCACTCACCTAGAGCCAGCCATCCTGGAATGTGAAGTCAAGTGGGCGTTAGAAAGCATCACTACAAATAAAGCTAGTGGAAGTGATGGAATTCCAGTTGAGCTATTTCAAATCCTCAAAGATGATGCTGTGAAAGTGCTGCACTCAATATGCCAGCAAATTTGGAAAACTCAGCAGTGACCACAGGACTGTAAAATGTGTTTTCATTGCAATCCCAAAGAATGGCAAGGCCAAAGAATGCTCAAACTACAACACAATTGCACTCATCTCACACGCTAGTCAAGTAATGCTCGGAATTCTCCAAGCCAGGCTTCAGCAATACGTGAACCGTGAACTTCCAATGTTCAAGCTGGTTTTAGAAAAGGCAGAGGAACCAGAGATTAAATTGCCAACATCTGCTATATCATCGAAAAAGCAAGAGAGTTCCAGAAAAACATCTATTTCTGCTTTATTGACTATGCCAAAGCCTTGGACTGTGTAGATCACAATAAACCGCGGAAAATTCTGAAAGAGATGGGAATACCAGACCACCTGACCTGCCTCTTGAGAAACCTATATGCAGGTCAGGAAGCATATAGACATGGACATGGAACAACAGACTGGTTCCAAATAGGAAAAGGAGTATGTCAAGGGTGTAATATTGTCACCCTACTTATTTAACTCATATCCAGAGTACATCATGAGAAATGCTGGGCTGGATGAAGCACAATCTGGAATCAAGATTGCTGGGAGAAATATCAATAACCTCAGATATGCAGATGACACTACCCTTATGGCAGTGAAGAACTAAAGATCCTCTTGATGAGTGAAAGAGGAAAGTGAAAAAGTTGGCTTAAAGCTAAACATTCAGAGAATGAAGATCATGGCATCCAGTCCCATCACTTCATGGGAAATAGATGGGGAAACAGTGGAAACAGTGGCTGACTTTATTTTTCTGGGCTCCAAAATCACTGCAGATGGTGACTGCAGCCATGAAATTAAAAGACACTCCTTGGAAGGAAAGTTATGACCAACCCAGACAGCATATTAGAAAGCAGAGACATTACTTTGCCAACAAAGTTCCGTCTAGTCAAGGCTATGGTTTTTCCTATGGTCATATATGGCCCTGAGAGTTGGACTATAAAGAAAGCTGAATGCCGAAGAATTGATGCATTTGAACTGTGGTGCTGGAGAAGACTCTTGCGAGTCCCTTGGACTGTAAGGAGATCCAACCAGTCCATCCTAAAGGAGAATAGTCCTGGGTGTTCATTGGAAGGACTGATGCTAAAGCTGAAACTCCAATACTTTGGACACCTCATGCGAAGAGTTGACTCAGTGGAAAAAGACTGATGCTGGGAGGGATGGGGGCACGAGGAGAAGGAGACGACAGAGGATGAGATGGCTGGATGGCATCACCAACTCGATGGACATGAATTTGGGTAGCTCCGGGAGTTGGTGATGGACAGGGAGGCCTGGCATGCTGGGAATCATGGGGTCGCAAAGAGTCGGACATGACTAAGCGACTGAACTGAACTGAGCGACTTTCACTTTCTTTTCACTGCTAAGGTAAATAATATTTTCTTGCTTTAAAATACTCTTTTTAAAAAGTCTAAGTTGAAAAAACAAGACACATATTCGCCATAAGAGCTAATACTCTTATGTAATACAACACTATTGTGTTTAATGTAAAGGAAGAATACATAAGAGAAACGAAATAATTTGTAATCTTTAAGGCACTACATGAACATGAAATATCCTACTATACTCTTGGGCTAAAGATTACTAATACATAGGTTTTAATGAACTTGACAAATAGCATGTGTTCACAACAATTACACTTTGCTAAGGTATTTTAGGTAACTGCCAAGAAAAGGAAGTACTATTAACTTTTAAATTACTGAGAATGGAGTCTGTTTTTAGATTAGGTGTTATTTAGACTAGGTTCATGAATTTTCTTCTGAAACCTTAGTGAAAATGCATTCACAGTATACAGGAGTAAATAAAATGAACACAAACACATGTGCAGGGCACCACAAGCTACAGTCTATAGCCAATTTTTATATGACTCAGGAACTATGACAGAGAAGGTAATGGCACCCACTCCAGTACTCCTGCCTGGAAAATTCCATGGACAGAAGAGCCTGGTAGGCTGCAGTCCATGAGGTCGCTAGGAGTCAGACACGACTGAGCGAGTTCACTTTCACTTTTCACTTTCATGCATTGGAGAAGGAAATGGCAACCTACTCCAATATTCTTGCCTGGAGAATCCCAGGCACGGGGGAGCCTGGTGGGCTGCCGTCTATGCGGGTCGCACAGAGTCAGACACGAGTGAAGCGACTTAGCAGCAGCAAGAACTATGAATCATTTTTATACCTTAAAAGGATTGTTTTAAAAATATATTTACTTGACTATGTGGGGTCTCGGTTGTGGCATGTGGAATCTTTATTGTACCATGGAGGATCTTCTGCTGAGGTGCATGGACTCTCTAGCTGCAGCACACCAGGTCTCTACAGTGTATGGGCTTTGCTGCTCCCAGGCATTTGGGATCTAAGTTCCCCAACAAGGGATAAAACCCACATCTGCACTGCAAGGCAGATTCTTAACCGCTGGACCACCAGGGAAGTCCCAATATGGTTATGTTTAAAAAATAAGAAGACGTTCAACAGAGACCACATGTACCATGCAAAGCCAAAAATATTTAATATACAGCCCTTTAAAGAAAAACTTTGCTGACCCTTTATATATATCATTTCTTGGGTAGAAAAGCCCATTAGTGCTCATCAGATTCTCAAAAAAGTATGTCCTCCCCACATCCCCAAACCAAATGATTAAGAATCACTGCAAAGGAGAGAGGTCTTTTTCAAGTTTTAATATTCGAATTAACATATTCTCTACATTTTGATGCAAGATAGCAAAGGATTCATTGAACACAGAATAATATAACTTGAATTTACTTATCCAGATCTTGTCATTTAAAATGCCTAATTATTACACTCAAAAGTCAGTCTGAAATAACACACAAATTTATTTAGAATCAGCCTGTGAACTTTCAAACCTACTAGTGTCTTCTTACCTGAAGTCCTTTTATAAAGTTTTGAATTGAGAAATCATGATACAAAAAGATGTTAGTCAGAATCTGCAACACTTTTTCACTTAGCTTAAATGGAAACTGAGTTGTAAGAAGAAGCTGAAAGAGAGAAAGGAAGGCAGGACATACTCCCTGTTAGTCTTGACTCTTCATAAACATCAAGTAAATAATGAGGCAAAAAGTGATACTGTAACACAGTACCTATGAAAGCTATACCAGTAGCTAGATTTTTGTATGACAAATATCAACCAAAACTTTAAAATAATTTATAAAACAGTAACAACAACACAAGTAGCTATTCATTCTACATCTTCAAATCAAAGATGTCCATCATCCTTCATTCAATTCCTAATTTGTAAAAGTTCTATTAAATTCTATCAAAAAATCTCATCTATATAGTCTCTTTCCTCCCATCAGAAGTCACTGAAGAAGCTGTAGGCTTTGGCAATTTTTATTTGATAAGATTTCTTTTTCATCTATGCACAGCAATGAAGAGTAACGCATTATGCACTGTTGAATGAGAAACCTAAAATTAACAGGTGTCTACTTAAAAAATATTAAATTGGTAAATTTGTATCACTCAGCTAATTTTCAATGGCTACACTGAAGTTTTTAAATCTGAAAATGAAGTCATACTAGGCTTTTCAAGCTGAAGCAGAGTTATAGAAGGCCAACTGAATTTGGTCACAACCAAGCAACTTTAAATACTGTAGCTGGAAAAATTTCCCTAAACTGTCAGTGGATACCACCTTTAAGGGGAAAAAAATGTCAAAGTGGTTATTAAATAAGTGGAATTTCATTATTAAGTTACATAGCAGCACAAAGCACATCTTCAAGGAGCTGAGTTCAGCAACAATTCACAGAAGGTCAATACTAACGTAGAGTATTTCCACTTAGGTAGAAACACAGAGCTAAGGTCTGGGAATACCTTAGTATTTACTTTTTGTCATGAGCAGCATGACAAGAAAGAGTCCATAAAAACTCCAAGTCATTTAACATAAAATGTAAGTGTCAAAATATTGCTACTGTTACTAGGGAGTCATTAAATTCTGTAAAAATTTATTTTAAAAACCTGTAATTTTCCATTGAGTAATGACTAGTTAATAGGGTTAATAGGTAGGTAAATATGGAAAGATATGATTACTTTTTCCATAAAGCTTATATTTTAAGTGAAGAGGCCAAACTATACATTATAAAATAAATAAAAATACAAAAATATGTGTAGGAACATATACAGTATCATAGTGAGAGACACAGAAATTTATCACTAACGTTTACATTTATAGTCTATTCTTCCAAGTTTTCCTTTCATCCTATTGCACTGGTACAATTTTTTCTTTTTACCTTATCAAGTACCGTAGTCAGGTGCTCCTTACAAGACAAAGACTGGAACAGTTCTATACACAATAGAGATGATACTGCATGAGGAAGCAGCCGATGGATGACAACAGGGGATGTGGCAATTCCAAAAATGAGTATTAGTGGAAATTCATGTAGATGTTGACTAGTTTTCAAAGGAAGTTACAAAAATTGAAAGTCTTTAGCAAATACATTTCAATACATCATATTTTAAAATAAGACAAACTTTGTTTAATGCCTACTTTATAACACACTGCTAAGGAAGATCATCCTAAATAATAAAAAATTTTAGGTCACTCATTTTCCTCTGTTACGGCAGCACAGAACTAGCTATTTCCCGGATATTTTAGCTCTGAAATCAATCTATTTAATAGATTAGCAATAAGAACATGGTGGTCCAGAGAGATCAAGTGCTTCCCTCTTAGGTTATACAAAATCAAGTGTTAAAAGAAGTGTCAGATACTATTCAAACTCTCATCCAAAGTTTGAGCCATAACTACAGTCTTCCTCATGGTCAGACATCTAGCCTAAGAGTTCAGTGACATGAAGCTCACTAACTTATGGACATTTTTACACGCTATGTCAATCCCGTCATAATAGCTAAGCTTTAGAAAAATTTTCTTAAAAACATGTAAGATATTTTTAATGGACATAATTTAAATATGCTACATCCTTTCCCTGCATTCTTAACTCAAACTTACTGAACACGATTTACTCTTAGCATTACCAGTAGGAACACAAATGACTTCCACAGACTAGAGCAGCAATATCCCTTAGAGCCCCTGTGGGTCAGAGCCTCTGTATCGTGGCTGATCATTTGTTTGCTCCCTCATATTAGCTCCTGCTTCTCAGTGTTCTACCGGATGCGGATGCAGGTCTACAACCATCATGGTATAAAGCCCTGGCACTCTATTACTGCTTAAGGTTCTCTCCCTTACTTTCGATAGTAAAAGCAGTCACCAGTCTGAGTTCTAAAAGGTATAGCTTTTATATCACTATTCTGTACTGTGCATTTTTTCAGCATGTTAAATCTGTTCAGTGTCAACATTAAGAGACGTCTTAAGAATCTGGAAATGTTAGTTTCAAATGGGGGGTTGGGGAAGGACTATCAAAGTAAGAATTATATTAATATTAGTAGATTCTCACACAATATAGGTTTAGGCAAATGTAGCCGTAACTATTAAGCAAGTTAACATACAGAAGATGCCAATATAAATTACATCCAAAAAAATGTAGCATGAGAAAAGCATGTCACTGGGTTTTAAAATAGGGTTATTTATTTTAATTCCAAGTCTCACAGGATTGTCTTGAAGTTCCAGTAAGGTCATAAAGTTGTTTCTCATTAGAAATCCATATAAAATAATATTTAAAAAGAAATTTCTTGCTCAGTAGAGACATATGTAACTCAGACCTTCTAAGTGGATAGGTATCAGAAAATAAGACACGACAAGACTAGCTCAACCTGGAGTAGCTTATCCATCTAGTGGGCAAGTAAGAAACAGACAACCTTGGGAGAGAAACTACATTTCATTCTGCTTTATCATTCTAATTAAAAACTGGCTAACTTGTCTTTTGAGTCTCCTTTTTAGATCAAAAAGCACATGAAAATCTGATAGGTGGTTTTAAACATTCAATTTTATAAACAGTTTGAAACCATCCTGGTTTCAATCCATTAGCATCAAAATGAAGATTAAACTGCTATGCATTTTCTCTGCAAAAGGTTGTTTTTTGAGTTAAAAATTATACATCTTCTTAATAAAAAGTTTTGTGAAAAAGCCAAAAGATACACCATCTACCTGCTGATAATTATAAAATCTTGAAGTACTTTTGTGGTGAAGCTTTCCATATCCTTTAGGATAAGCACAACAGGAGGAGACTGCCACTGGCTAGAAAAAGTCCTCTTTTTTCTTGGCATTTTGGGGTCTGTCTTCTTACGAGCCGTGTGGAAAGAAAGAGTTAAAAGTAAGCTTTACCACCCAAACAATGCTATAATGCCACAAGTTGATATACTGTCCTTCATATTTCACAGTAACATTATTTCTGTTATTTCTCCCACGTAATAAAGAGAAATTCATTCCAACAGTTATTAGCAGAATCATTCTGTGTCTGACATGGGAATAATAACCAAGAAGAAAAAAATTCATAAAATCTATAAATCATATGAAATATTTATACTTTCTTCAATCTGAGAAAATGACAGGAAAAGCATGGGGAGAAGAGAATATTTTCTATAAAATTGATTTTTCTGTTCATAGAATGTTATATTTTGCTTTGCTTTACGGGGAGAACCAGTGTTTCTAATTAAAAACTGTAATGAATAACACTACTTGCTGCTCCACTACTGTGAAATTTCAAGCTGAAAAACATCTTAAATATCATCTAATTCAATCCCAACTTTTAAGATTTCTGACCTAAATCTCAGGCAGTATTTGATTTCCAGAAACAAACTGTGGATCAAATTAACATATTCTGGTAAGCATTAGAATCAGTTTAATCCCTATATAAAGCAAAACAAACTTCATTTATGATGACTTCAGCAAATATATTCAGCAGAAAACGTTACTACAGTAACTTTTCCCATACTATCTGGCTACAACAGCATCATAAACTAAGACTGTGGTTTTTATGGTGCAGTTACTCATGAATCATCTAGGTTATTCAGTTTCACCAGAGCTGTCATGGTAGAATGAAACTTCCATTTATATTATCTGCCTGTTAAACATACTTTACTTACAGAGCATTTATTCCTCGAGAACTCCAAACATGGAACACATGAGATTTATACATGTATACATTATGTGTGTGTATATATATATATCTGTGTGCGTACCTACTGATGAAAAGTGAAAAAGGAGACTGAAAAAGCTGGCTTAAAACTCAACATTCAAAAAACGAAGATCATGGCATCAGGTCCCATAACTTCATGGCAAATAGCTGAGGAAACAATGAAAACACTGAGAAACTTTATTTTTATGGGCTCCAAAATCACTGCTGATGGTGACTGCAGCCATGAAATTAAAAGACGCTTACTCCTCGGAAGAAAAGCTATGAAAAACTTAGACAGCATATTAAAAAGCAGAGACACTACTTTGCCAACAAAGGTCCATCTAGTCAAAGCTATGGTTTTGCCAGTAGTCATGTATGGATGTGAGAGCTGGACTGTGAAGAAAGCTGAGCACTGAAGAATTGATGCTTTTGACCTATGGTGTTGGAGAAGACGCGAGAGAGTCCCTTGGACTACAATGAGATCCAACCAGTCCATCCTAATGGAAATCAGTCCTGAATATTCACTGGAATGACTGATGCTGAAGCTCAAACGCCAATACTTTGGCCACCTGATGCAAAGAACTGACTCACTGGAAAAGACTCTGATATTGCGAAAGATTTAGGGCAGGAGAAGGGGACGATGGAGGATGAGATGGTTGGATGACATCACCAACTCGACTGACATGAGTTAAGAAGCTCCAGGAGTTAGTGATGGACAGGGAAAACTGGTGTGCTGCAGTCCATGGGGTCACAAAGAGTTGGACACGACTAAGCGAATGAACTCAACTGAATATATACATATATGACTATTCCTCATCAAACAATGGGTACTGAAAGCATGGTTCTACTGCACCAAAGTAAATAACGAGGAACCCAAAGCCACTGTCATAGAGATAGAATCTGCAGCAGAACAAATTCCTGATGCTGTCTTGTCATTAGATAACATTCTCCCACAAATAAAATGATCCTGTAAAAAACTAAACACTTCCCAGGAACTAGGTTGCATACCAATAAAAGAAAACTTCTAGAGTCTAGTAACCTTAGGAAAAATAAGTAGCTACTACTAAATTAGCTACCTAGTGCTGCATAAACATACCATTAGTAGATGAAAACAGTACTAAGTTCACTGTAATTACAAGCCTCTTCAATCATACACCAATTTCTTGGCAAAAAAAAAACAAAAAACTGTCAGTTTACATTTACCTGTGTGACACTCATATACCAAGCGGAAAGAGAATCCATTGAATAATGTACATTTTTCTGGATGACCTGAACACTTTCTTTTTCTTTGGATTGCACATCTACTTTGCAGTCCATCAACTGTGAGACCAGCTTTTGCAAAAAATGTTTCATATCTACAGAACATAAAACATAAGAAAGAATATTCCCTTAAAACAAATCTAAGACACCTGAAACCTCTTGATCACTATCTCAGTAGAACGTGTTTTCCTACACTTAATATTAACATAACATTTAACATATTAATTATTAAAGTTCATTAGTATTCTCTCCTTAATATTTAAATTTTATGAATTCAGACTAACACTAGGACAAAGTTTATATTTATTATAATAAAAGTGTTACCTAAGCAAATGTGTAAACATGAAAACTACAAATTATATTAGGAAAAATATACATTTAAATTACACTGGACAGCAAAAGGTTTTTAAGGCCCCTAAAAAGAGATCAACAATATTACTTACATAAGTTATTTTACTGATTAAACTCTTCCTTATAATCATCTTTTTTATTTTTTGGTGGCCGTGCTATGCGGCATGTGGGACCTTAGTTCTCCAACCAGGGATCAGTCTCGTGCCCCCTGCACTGGAAGTGTGCAGTCTTAAACACTGGACCGCCAGTGAAGTCCCTATAGTCATTTTAAAGATGTCCCAAGGACTTTTAATTCCAAATAGTATATGAACATGAATGTAACCACTTGAAGCCCTTTTGTCAATCCAAATCTAAGCACATCTGACTCTGTTAGTGTCCACATTTTTCATGATTTAATGGCTCCATCAAGATTAGCTCTGGCAATGCACTATTTTTTTTTTGACCAAAGTGGGATGATACAATGATTTGAGGCTGTGAATATGAGCCTACGTATGTAGTCTCTTCTCTGTTGGGCTAAATAAAAAGTTCCTCAATTCTCAACTTCCTGTTCCGAAATGTCCAACTTATTAACATTTTACTGGCTTCAGGAACACATCATGGGATGTGCCTGAATGATCACTGGTAGTGAAGCTGATATGGTAGGGGTGGGGCAAGAATAAACTGAACAAAAGTGGTCAAGAGTCTTGCAAAAGTCAAGGTTACTCTGAGAGGCACTTAAAAAACCTCATCCTGCCAAAAGTGCAGTGCCACGCCGTTCCCACAAATAGAAAAGGATAATGAAAGCGAGACACAGAAAAGGATGGAAAAGATTTGCAACATCTTATCAAGGCTGTTAGAGCATTTATATTTTACCTGGACAATCTTTAGCTTGCAATGAGACTACATAAGGAGTGACATTATTCTGAAGTACTTCTGTTAGACTTCTGAGTGTTAAATCATGATCTGTTACATTCACACCTATGGGATAATAAACCAATATATACCATCATTTTTATCATTAATAATTTAACTATAAGAAAAGCAACTTTACACACCAAGTGAATTACTAAGTAAAACATTTTCAAAACATGATTAATAATAGAAAATAAGAAAATATACTGCATAAATGAAAACATCTCCATTACAAACAGATTCAAAGAGGCAGGCACTATACCTGTCAGGAAAGGTATTTAACACAACTTTCCTTTAAGAAAAAAAAAAAAAACTACTGGGGATGTGTAGATGACCCGTGAAAACATCTTAGGAGGAATTTCAAACTCATAAAGAGCTTTTAAAATAATCATTCAAAAATAAGGCCCTTAGTGTGACCCTAACTTAACAACTGAGGAGAATCCAAACATTACTACTACTAAATGAAAATAGCAAAATACAAAAAAAAAGTCGTGCTACGTTGATTTTTGAGGGAAGAGTCTAAAAATAAATTAAAACTTTAGGTTCTTTCAGAATTCATTGTATCCCTGGGTCTCATTTCCACAAATCAGTTTGGGTGCTCTGCATGCAGTTATCAGAGTTGACTGGCCATTTCCCCACTAAAAAAATTCTATCTATTGGTAAGTTCCCTAACATCATAATCTGTGATTTCTAGATGGTGCCTTGATGCTTAGGCAAGTTCCAATAGCAGACCCTGGGAAAGACTTGCTACTATAAAACTTTAACTGCTTGGAAGGAAAAAAAAAAGTTCAGAGTTATCTAGACCACCAGTAAGCAATTTTTTTACCAGGAAACAAATGAAAATGCTGGCAGGCTATTTTTAAATGGATATATTTCTGATCCTCTGAGTACAGATATCAAAATGATATTTAGCATGCAAAATGGCTGTCTGGGAAGGCCTTAAAAATAACTGTGAAAAGAAGTGAAAAGCAAAGGAGAAAAGGAAAGATATAAGCATCTGAATGCAGAGTTCCAAAGAATAGCAAGAAGAGATAAGAAACCCTTCTTCAGCAATCAATGCAAAGAAATAGAGGAAAACAACAAAATGGGAAAGACTAGAGAACTCTTCAAGAAAATGAACATTTCATGCAAAGATGGGCTCGATAAAGGGTAGAAATGGTATGGACATAACAGAAGCAGAAGATAGTAAGAAGAGGTGGCAAGAATACACAGAAGCATTGTACAAAAAAGATCTTCACGATCCGGATAATCACAATGGTGTGACTACTCATCTAGAGCCAGCCATCCTGGAATGTGAAGTCAAGTGGACCTTAGAATCACTATGAACAAAGCTAGTGGAAGTGATGGAATTCCAGTGGAGCTATTTCAAATCCTGAAAGATGATGCTGTGAAAGTGCTGCACTCAAAATGCCAGCAAATTTGGAAAACTCAGCAGTGGCCATAGGACTGGAAAAGGTCAGTTTCATTCCAATCCCAAAGAAAGGCAATACCAAAGAGTGCTCAAACTACCGTACAATTGCACTCATCCTCCACATGCTAGTAAAGTAATGCTCAAAATTCTCCAAGCCAGGCTTCAGCAATACGTGAACCGAGAACTCCTTGATGTTCAAGCTGGTTTTAGAAAAGGCGGAGGAACCAGAGATCAAATTGCCAACATCTGCTGGATCATGGAAAAAGCAAGAGAGTTCCAGAAAAACATCTATTTCTGCTTTATTGACTATGCCAAAGCCTTTGACTGTGTGGATCACAATAAACTGTGGAAAATTCTTCAAGAGATGGGAATACCAGACCACCTGACATGCCTCTTGAGAAACCTGTATGCAGGTCAGGAAGCAACCGTTAGAACTGGACATGGAACAACAGACTGGTTCCAAATAGGAAAAGGAGTACATCAAGGCTGTATATTGTCACCCTGCTTATTTAACTTATATGCAGAGTACATCATGAGAAACGCTGGGCTGGAAGAAACACAAGCTGGAATCAAGATTGCCGGGAGAAATATCAATAACCTCAGATACGCAGATGACACCACCCTGATGGCAGAAAGTGAAGAGGAACTAAAAAGCCTCTTGATGAAAGTCAAAGAGGATAGTGAAAAAGTTGGCTTAAAGCTCAACATTCAGAAAACGAAGATCATGGTATCCAGTCCCATCACTTCATAGTAAATAGATGGGTAAACAGTGGAAACAGTGTCAGACTTTATTTTTTGGGGCTCCAAAATCACTGCAGATGGTGATTGCAGCCATGAAATTAAAAGACGCTTACTCCTTGGAAGAAAAGTTATGACCAACTTAGATAGCATATTCAAAAGCAGAGATATTACTTTGCCGACTAAGGTCCATCTAGTCAAGGCTATGGTTTTTCTGTGGTCATGTATGGATGTGAGAGTTGGACTGTGAAGAAGGCTGAGCGCCGAAGAATTGATGCATTTGAACTGTGGTGTTGGAGAAGACTCTTGAGAGTCCCTTGGACTGCAAGAAGATCCAACCAGTCCATTCTGAAGGAGATTAGCCCTGGGTTTTCTTTGGAAGGAATGATGCTAAAGCTGAAACTCCAGTACTTCAGCCACCTCATGCGAAGAGCTGACTCACTGGAAAAGACTCTGATGCTGGGAGGGACTGGGAGCAGGAGAAGGGGACGACAGAGGATAGGATGGCTGGATGGCATCACTGACTCGATGGACGTGAGTCTGAGTGAACTCCGGAAGTTGGTGATGGACAGGGAGGCCTGGTGTGCTGCGATTCATGGGGTCGCAAAGAGTCAGACACGACTGAGCGACTGAACTGGACTGAATAAAAGGCCAACAAGTGTGACAATGCATCTCTGAACAAAGTTGGGAGTTTAATAAAACAATGGCTTATCTTATCTTTCACTGACTGCCTTCATTAGCTATTTAACACTAGCTCCTTAAAACAACAGATTTGTCTACTGGAAACATGATAATCAACATTGTCTTTAGCTGGAAAAATGTTCTCCTCAGACCCCTGACTTTATCAAACAACCATATATTAGGCAAACAGATTCAAGGGATTAGATCTGATAGAGTGCCTGAAGAACTATGGATGGATGTTTCTAACATTGTACAGGAGGTGGTGATCAAAACCATATCCAAGAAAAAGAAATGTAAAAAGCAAAATGGTTATCTAAGGAGGACTTACAAATAGGTGAGAGAACAAGAGATGCAAAAGGCAAAGGAGAAAAGGAAAAATAAATCCATCTGAATACAGAGTTCCAAAGAAGAGCAAGGAGGGATAAGAAAGCCTTCCTAAATGATCAATGTAAAAAAATAGAGGAAAAGAATAGAATGGGAAAGACTAGAGATCTCTTCAAAAAAATAGAGACACTTCAGAAAACTAAGATCATGGGATCTGGTCCCATCACTTCATAGCAAATAGACGGGGAAACAGTGGAAACAGTATCAGACTTTATTTTTTGGGGCTCCAAAATCACTGCAGATAGTGACTGCAGCCATGAAATTAAAAGATGCTTACTCCTTGGAAGGAAAGTTATGACCAACCCAGACAGCATAATAAAAAGCAGAGACATTACTTTGCCAACAAAGGTCCATCTAGTCAAAGCTATGGTTTTTCCAGTGGTCATGTACGGATGTGAGAGTTGGACTGTGAAGAAAGCTGAGCGCCGAAGAATTGATGCTTTTGAACTGTGGTGTTGGAGAAGACTCTTGAGAGTCCCTTGGACTGCAAGAAGATCCAACCAGTCCATTCTAAAGGAGATCAGTCTTGGGTGTTCTCTTGAAGGACTGATGCTAAAGCTGAAACTCCAATACTTTGGCCACCTCATGAGAAGAGCTGACTCATTGGAAAAGACCCTGATGCTGGGAGAGATTGGGGGCAGGAGAAGGGGACGACAGAGGATGAGATGGCTGGATGGCATCACCAACTCGATGGACATGAGTTTGGGTGAACTCTGAGAGTTGGTGATGGACAGGTAGGCCTGGCGTGCTGCAATTCATGGGGTCATGAAATTTGCATGCAATTCATGCAAAGAGTCGGACACGACTGAGCGACTGAAGTGAACTGAACTGAAGGGAACTTTTCATGCAAAGATGAGCATAAAAAAGGAGAGGAACGGTATGGACCTAACAGAAGCAGAAGATATTAGGAAGTGGCAAGAATACAGAGAATAACTATACAAAAGAGATCTTAATGACCCAGATAACCATGATGGTGTGATCACTCACCTAGAGTTGGACATCCTGTAGTGTGAAGTTAAGTGGCCCTTAAAAAGCATCACTACAAAGCTAGTGGAGGTGATGGAATTCCAGTGGAGCTATTTCAAATCCTGAAAGATGATGCTGTGAAAGTGCTGTACTCAATATGCCAGCAAATTTGGAAAACTCAGCAGTGGCCACAGGACTGAAAAAGGTCAGTTTTCATTCTAATCCCAAGAAAGGCAATGCCAAAGTATGTTCAATCCACTGCAGAATGGCACACATTTCCCACACTAGCAAAGTAATGCTCAAAGTTTTGCAAACTAGGCTTCAACAGTGTATGAATCGAGAACTTCCAGATGTTCAAGCTGGATTTAGAAAAGGCAGAGGAACCAGAGATCAAATTGCAACCATCCACTGGATCACAGAAAAAGCAAAACAATTCCAGAAAAACATCTATTTCTACTTTATTGACTATGCTAAAGCTGTTGACTGCATGGATCACAGCAAACTGTGGCAAATTCTTCAAGAAATGGGAATACCAGACCACCTGACCTGCCTCCAGAGAAACCTGTAAGCAGTTCAGGAAGCAACAATTAGAATCAGACGTGGAACAATGGACAGGTTTCAAACTGGGAAAGGAGTACATCAAGGCTGTATACTGTCATTCTCCTTATTTAATTTATATGAAGAGTACATCATGCGAAATGCCGGGCTGAAGCACAAGCTGGAATCAAGATTGCCAGGAGACACATCAATAACCTCAGATATGCAGATGACACCACCCTTATGGCAGAAAGTGAAGAGGAACTAAAGAGCCTCTTTGTGAAAGTGAAAGAACAAAGTGAAAAGGCTTGTTTAAAACTCAACATTCAGAAAACTAACATCATGGCATCCAGTCCCATCACTTCATGGGGAAACAGTGGAAACAGTGAGAGTTTTTTTCTTCTTCCAAAATCACTGCAGGTGGTGACTGCAGCCATGAAATTAAAAGATACTTGCTCCTTGGAAGAAAAGCTATACCAAACCTAGGCAGAATACTAAAAAGCAGAGACATTACTTTGCCAACAAAGGTTCATATAGTCACAGCTATAGTTATTCCAGTAGTCATGTACAGATGTGAGAGTTGGAACATAAAGAAGGCTGAGTGCCAAAGAATTGATGCTTTTGAACTGTGGTGTTGGAAAAGTCTCTTGAGGGTCCCTTGGACTACAAGGAGATCAAACCAGTCAATCCTAAAGGCAATCAGTCCTGAATATTCACTGGAAGGACTGATGATGAAGCTCTAATACTCTGGCTGCCTGATGCTAAGAGCTGACTTATCAGAAAAGACCCTGATGCTGGGAAAGATTGAGGGCAATAGGAGAAGGGGAGGACAAAGGATGAGATGCCTGGATGGCATCACCTTCTCAATGGACATGAATTTAAAAAGCAAGCTCCAAGAGATGGTGAAGGAAAGGGCAGCCTGGCATGCTACAGTCCATGGGGTCACAAAGAGCTGGACACAGGTGAGTGACTGAACAACAACAGCCATCTATCAGGCTGTATAACCTGGCAGGAGAGAAACAAAACACCCGAGAGTACAAGCCAGCCATCACTAGGCCTCTGTTTCTCATCAGCAGATAGAAGGGGTTTAAAACTAAAACTGCACTGAAAAACTGGTCCACAGCATTACAACAATCATTCGCTGGAGTTTTGTTACTCAGAGTGGTCCTGGGATTGGCAATATGGGCATCAGCCAGACGCCTGTTAGAAATGAGCAAGCTTAAATAACCAGCAAATAAGTCTGGCCCCACCCTAGACTTATTAATGAAAATCTGTGTTTACTAAGATCCCTGGAGATTATTTGTAGGTACATTAAAGTTTGAGAGGTATTGACCTGAATATCAGGAAGAATATTTAGGTAATGAACAGTGTTAGAGGCAGTATTAAATAACAGAATTAATTTCTTATCTGAGAGCTCACTAATATAAATACCTTGAATAAATAATAAATTGGAAATACAATGAAGAGTATGTTTTGAATCCAAATAAATCCAACTTTCCTTTCAAAAGGAATGAAGAAAAGTTGCTAATATTTCTTTGAAAGGAATGATGCTAAAGCTGAAACTCCAGTAATTTGGCTATCTCATGTGAAGAGTTGACTCACTGGAAAAGACTTTGATGCTGGGAGGGATTGGGGGCAGGAGGAGAAGGGGACCACAGAGGATGAGATGGCTGGATGGCATCACTGACTCGATGAACGCGAGTCTGAGTGAACTCCGGGAGTTGGTGATGGACAGGGAGTCCTGGCGTGCTGCAATTCATGGGGTCGCAAAGAGTCGGACAGACTGAGCGACTGAACTAAACTGAAATGATTCCAAAGAACTGTTTCCAATATCCTGCATTCTAGATGTTTAATTAAAATGAGATATTAGTAATGGATTCTTAAGCACCTAAAAAATTTACAATCTGCAGTCTGAAGAATCCCAGGGATGGGGGAGCCTCGTGGGCTGCCGTCTATGGGGTCACACAGAGTTGGACATGACTGAAGTGACTTAAGTAACATATTTATTTCATCCAACCTCCCCCTCCGAACAGTTAATATTAACACAATATTACAATACAAAATTTTTAAAAATAAGCACAGGGAAATAAAATTAAGGTCAGAGTAACTTCACTGAAGATATGACTTAAAATATATAAAAGTCACATCTATCAATATACTGATAGTTTATTACTGAATTCAAATCTCATATTAAAATAACTAATGAAGAAAGAGTAGTAGTAATACAAATTTATTGCCCCTTCATTTTTCTGACAAAAAGGTAAGGACTAACCCTCGGTCAATTCTTTTAATTTACAGATGTATGATTAATGTAAGAACACTTAATTGGTTTTCAAAGTATGCAAATTTTGATCAATGTAATTATGCAAATGAAAAAGACAAAACAAATTTATCAGAACAGGTGATTCCATTCTATTCTCAACAACAAAACCACTATTTACAAAAAAACAAACACACACATTTGTACCTAGAATAAGAGCAGCAGTTGGAATTTCTCTGAGTTTTATTTCACAGCTCCAGTCTTCAGAATTCTTCCAGAGCCCAGAATGAGATGTTTGCAGAAATTCAATGAGACTGTCAAATAGGTTTTTATTTAATTCCTCCTGTAGTCGCTACAAAGAAAACACAAAACTTCACAAGTTATTTTTAGCAGTAATCTGATACATCTTTCCAAATCTGAGAAAGAAAACAGTCATAATTTCAATTCTAAAGATCACATATAAAATGATTATTAGATGAAATTTAGAAATTCTTTTCCTTAAATATCCAGTGTTTGAGATTCTTTCCTTTAAAATATCTGATTTATTTATTCAACAAGCATTTTCTAATCACCTTACAAATGAAAAGATCTCTTCCCTAAGAAAAGAGAACAACTGAGATAGAACACTTACAACTAAATTAAAATACACTGTTACAATACTGTTGTAGCAATCTATGCAAAAAGTAGGACCATCCAACTTAAGCTGAGCAGGTAATATACTTAAGCCAAAGCACCGAGCAGGTGATGCAGGAGGTGATGGTGGATGAAAAAAAATGAACAAGGAATAGGAATGGGCAATGGAGAAGGCAAACAAGGAAGAAAGCACCAATCATCTGGAGAACCAAAGACATACCTAAGCATAAAGAACATGAGAAGTGGCCAGGAATGATGAGACTGGACAAAACACTCAAGGGACCAGACCAAGGAAATATATACCTGATGTTGAAGCCTTAGGATTTTGTCCTGTGGGGAGAACCATTAAAGGGATTTGGAGCAGAGGTATGATTAAATCGGGGTTAAGAAGGGTTAATCTGGTTAATCTGTGAAGGCCAGATTAGACGGGATCACAGGAGCTGTACTGGTAGTGGGGCTGGAAAACCCCTGTAGCCTGGCATAGGGCTGGATCTGCCCCCACGGGATGTGGCCAGTGGTGGCATAGGGATAAGCGACAGACCCGAAGGGTTTGACATCAGAGGCAGGGACATCAGTTAAGAGGATACAATGACAATCTATTGGGACCATTTAGATTTTTTAAACTAGAAACCATAAATCCAAACTGCTTCAAGGGTCCCACAGAATACAGGAAGGAACAAAGCCATCAGGGGGAAAGCAACAGAGGGCGGTGGGGAGCAGTAATACACTGGAAGTGCACAACTCTGCCCCCTAAAGACACAAAAGAACAAGAAATACAATCCTGTGTGGTCGAACCAAACAAGTCCCCTCAAGATGCTGGCCCCACATCTATAAATCTGCTATGGTGGAGAAACTTTTCAGTGCTGAAATATTAAGAACATGGCAACTGAAAAAGGGGATGAGAGAATGAAGTAGCTTAGAATTAGCTTGATTTCTTAAATGTGTAACTGAATGGATAATTTAAAGAGTGCCACTATTTACACTGTGTATTACCAAAGTTCGATGCATGAAGCAAGGCACTCAAAGCCAGCACTCTGGGACAACCCAGAGGGATGGGATGGGGAGGGAGGTGGGTCAGGGGGTTGGGATGGGGGACGCATGTATACCCATAGCTGATTCATGTCGCTGTATGGCAAAAACCACCACAATATTGGAAACTAAGTAGCCTCCAATAAAATTAACTGAAAAAATAAAAAGAGTGCCACTATTTAAAAGTAGTGACGATATGAAAACGGCCTATGCATAGGAGCCACCACTGTAAATATATATCCCAATACCTGAAGCTAGGCTTAATACTTGAAACAAGGGTGTTGTGGTTTGTTTTAGGATATACATATTATGCTTAACCAAGATTAACTATATGTCATCAATACTCTTATAAATTGGTAGAAAGTAAAATGGGAAGCCAACAAACATGAGATGTATGATATTAAAGAAACCTTATTTATTTAAAAAAATAAAAGGGATTCACCTCAGTTTCAGATTTCATCTGCTGCCATATTAACTGGTAAGTTTCAAAGCGAAGCTTACTGTCCTCAGATGCATTTTTCCCTTTATTAAAATAGTCCTCTAAAAACAGAAAGAAATCAGTCAGTTTCTTTTTTACATGGTAACACTTAGGAAATCTCTGTGTAAAATCACACAGGAAGTGACAGGATTGAATTTTTTAATAAACACCAGAAATATATATAGTTTAGAATAAGTAACATTCAGTATCCTTTATATTTAATTTTATTTATAGCTATATTTTTATTATACTAATGGTATTTGTAAGTTCAAAAATCTTTTTAATTTTGATTGTATTTCTATCATTTTTTAAAAATTTCTAATAGTTTATTTAATGGTTTTGGTTTGAGGTACATACATTTAGTATTAAATATATCTTCTCTATTTGCTCTTATTATAAGGTTCTGTATACTTCACATATTTGAACTCTCCTTTATTAAGTGATTCTCATTCATTTAATTCTCCTTTACTAAATGATTCTCATTAATTTTTCTGCTACTATTCTTTTTCTATTTTCATTCATTTAATTCTCATTCACTTAACTGCTACTATTCTTATTCTTTGTTCAGCTGAAATAGTATAGCACAGTCTTTTATTTAGTCTGCATTTTAGATCCTTCTTGAATGTTTTCCTCTGAACGGTTAGACATTTATCAACATACTATTTATTGCAACAGTTTTCAAACTCTTTAAACCATGATCCATACTAAGGAACACATTTACATCCTATACATGTACATCTATGAAAAACAAAAAGTCCTATAAAAGTACTTTTCATTTTCAAGTGGTAGCAAACATTTTCCAACCTGTTTTTAAAACTGTCAGGACCCACTGAATTGATTTCATGACTCACACTTGGGTTGCAAACTTTCAGTTTAAAAAATACTCACTTATTGAATAATCCATCCTTGCTCCCACCAATGTAAGATGCCCTTATGGTCTGAATACTTACAAATACACTTGAAACTGTTTTTGAACTTCTTTTGTTCTATCAAATCCAACTCTACTCCCATACCAATTCTGAACTCTTTTAATTATTGTAGCTGTGTAGTACATTCTAATATCAAATAGATGCAGCTTCTCCCTACCACCATCAAACATTATTCTCTTTCAAAAAAATTTAAGACATTCTTTCAAATTAATTTTGTCACTTCTCAAAAACAATTATACTGGTGTTGGACTGCATAAAGTAAAATCTATAGATTGACTAGGGAAGAAGTGACATTTTTAATATGCTAAAAAAAATTCACATCCCGAAATACTACAGGTCTCTCTTTTAATATTTGAATATGTAAAATATTCAAATATTTTATTGGCCTTATAGTTTTCCTCTTCTCTTCATATTTCCTGTTGTTTACTGATAGATATTTTATTGCAGCAGCTACAAGTGTCATGGTATTAAAAAATAATTGGGAAAGTACATATTTTTTTCTGATTTCACTGAGATGCTGCTAGTATCCTTTGAAAAAGTTTTAAAGTTAGTTGATAGTTTGGAATAGAAATTTTCTTTCAAGTTGAGGAACTCTTCTTTCTAATTGTTACTCAATTTTTGACAAGTACTGATTTTTAAAATTTATCAAAAGCCTTAGAATATACTGAAGTCATCATATGGTAAAAGGATAGACAAGAATATAGAATAAAAATGCAAACCAAATAAAAGCAAGAAGATACATTATTATTAAGAGATAAAACAGAACAACACAGGTCCTTAAATAGAAAAAGCTATTTTATTTATGTTTTAAATTTATCTATTTTTTCATTGTGAAAAAGTCATTATAATTTGAAGAGTAAAAGCATATAAAACAAAGTGGTAAATCAAGAGATTACTTTTTATGCTACATCAAAATATATAATTCTAACTATTAGAATTTGGAGGGGAAAAAACACCAGTAGGACACTTTAACCTGCTGTCATTTGTAGATCTGGTAGGTAAAAAGTTTAAAAAGTAGGTATTAAGATGAACTAAAGAGGTAAGCTCTTGCTGTTGAGATTCCTTCCTGCTCCTACTCTAGAGGCTTTACTCGGGTGAATACTCCCTACAGTGCCAGGCTGCCTGGCCCTCCCTGTCTCCCTCTCCACCCCTTGCCCAGTTGGGTTACAGATGTGCAGTCATCCGCACAATGTGGAGGCGAGGGAGAGGTACCATTCTTTTATATATATGCCCAAGTGTCTTCAAGCCAAGGGGACAGATGGTGAGGAATGCAGAGCATCTTCCTACTTCTTCAGGCAATTTGTTTCAAGAACTGAAGCCAGCAAAAGCAAGTGCTAAAATCTGAATTTATTTTCCTCATTTCTGCTCCATCTTATAATCAGGGTCAGTTCCCCCTAAGAGTTTCATATTAAAACAGTATCTGTTGGCCTTTAATCAGCACATAAATACCGCCCCCAATCCCCCAAAAAAACCACCTCAGGTACTTCAAAGTTCAAACTATACAATTATACATATTAGCTTCATTAATACTAAAAATCTTTAAACAAATCTTAGTAAGTTACAGGTGAAATTCAACACAAAAAGTTCTAAGCAAAAACCTGCCTCACATTATGAGAGACAGTATTAAGTAGTGGTTAGACGGTAGGCTCTGGAATCAGCTTGATTTCAAATCTCAGCTCTGCAACTTGCTAGCACTATCACTGAGAAAGTTCTTTCTAGTCTAAGTATCCTCACATACTTTAGTGGAGAAAACAGTTTAAAACTGATTTCATAGTTTGCTGAGAGGATTAAACAAATTAACACGTGTGTGTGTGTGTGTGTGTGTGCGTCAGTTGCTCAGTCGTGTCCAACTCTCAGCCATCCCATAGACTGTATCCCAGCAGGCTCCTCTGTTCACAGGATTTCCCAGGCAAGAATACTGAAGTGGGTAGCCATTTCCTTCTCCAGGGGATCTTCCCAACCCAGGGATCAAACCCCAGTCTCCTGCACTGCAGGTGGATTCTTCACAGACTGAGCCACCAGGGAAGCCCAGCTGGTCTCAAACTGAAGGATTAACACTCTGAAGATCTACTTTCTGTGATGATTTAGAAAAATCCAATTTTATATATTTGAACTGTTTATTTTCTTAGTCAAACAATAGGATAGTCCGGTTTTTCTTTTTTAATATGAAATTAGTGCATGAGTATACTTCAGCTCAGTTGCTCAGTTGTGCCGGACTCTGCGACCCCATGAATCGCAGCACGCCAGGCCTCCCTGTCCATCACCAACTCCCAGAGTTCACCCAGACTCGCGTCCATGGAGTCAGTGATGCCATCCAGCCATCTCATCCTTGGTCATCCCCTTCTTCTCCTGCCCCCAATACCTCCCAGCATCAGAGTCTTTTCCACTGAGTCAACTCTTCGCATGAGTATACTTAACTGCACATAACTTTCCCATCAGAATGAATCTTCGTAGTACTGAATATTGAGTGGAAATACTCAATATGCCTGAGAGGAGCTTTTAAAAAAATAAACACCTGGGTCCCACTTCCAAAGAATCTGATTCAATTGGTCTGGGATAGGGTCTGGGCATCAGTGTTTTTAAGAAAGTTGAAATATGAATAAGGTTGACAGACTGTACCACTGTCAGCTTGCTAGCTGTGAAAGTGCACTACAGGCACGAGATATGCTACCAACAGGGATAACTGAGTGAGAGTTCAAGGGAACTCTCTCCACTTTTTCTTACAACTGCACATGAATCTACAATTACACTGAAAAAAAATCAGTTTTTTTTTTGTTAAGTTGCTCAAGTGATTCTAATCTTGGGACTTCCCTGGTGGTCCACTGGCTAAGCCTCCATGCTCCCAATGCCAGGGGGCCCAGGTTCGATCCCTTGTTAGGGAACTAGATCCCACATGCTGCAATTAAGAATTCGAATGTGGCAAATGAAGATCCTGTGTGCCACAACTGAGACCCAAAGCAACTAAATAAATATGTAAAAATAACTAATAATCTGCAGCCCCAATTGAGAACCAGTGCAATAAACATTTTCTGACTGATAACAACATCTTGATTTGTTTGAAGTAGTCAAGCCTTCTAACTTGACCACTAAACAGATATTTGGATATAAATAGAAGAAGAGGACTTCCCTGGTGGCTCAGATGGTAAGAGCGTCTGCCTACAATGCAGGAGACCCAGGCTCGATCCCTGGGTTGGGAAGATCCCCTGGAGAAGGAAATGGCAACCCACTCCAGTACTCTTGCCTTGAAAATCCCATGGACGGAAGAGCCTAGTGGGCTACAGTCCATGGGGTCACAAAGAGTCGGACACAACTGAGCCACTTCACTTTCAGAAGAAGAAGATAGTATTTTTTTAATAATTTAATTTTATTGAAGTATAACTTACAAATAATAAAATATGCCCATTTAAGAGTTTGATATGTCCTAACCAAGGTTTACACTTACGTAATCATCCTATCTAGAGAACATACCCATCACTCAAAAAAATCCCTCTTGCATTTGTGCAGTCAATTCTCCCTACCTCATTCCAAGAAATCACTGGGATTTTTAAGACAATCTCTCTTGAAGAACGGTAACCCTTTGAAGGAAATTTCAATTTGTCTTTTGAAGGTACATATGCATCTTCTTTTAGAGCCTAGGGCAGTGCCCTTACCACTTTGTCCTATGCCTTAGAATATAACTGCTATATCAACACAGTAAGTGAAGCAAGCTTAGGCAAGAGAATTACTAATTCATTAGAAGTTAGGTTAGTTCACACTTGAGGGAGGAAAACTAACAAATCTCATATTAAGATATTTTACCTATTGGCACAGAGATCTTTCTCTTCTTGAAGTTTGGCTTAAACACAAAGCAACCCTACAAAAAAGACAGAGAAAAAATAGCATAAAGTCAAAGCAGCCAAGGAGTAGACAAATCTGATTAACAAAGTATTTTATGAATAAACAGATTTTTTTAAGGCATTTCTTTAAAGTGCTAGGAAATCATCTTTCTTCAATCTGAATTACAGAAGGGAAATTCTTAAACAACAAGGGAATTTAACACTTCTTTCTCCTCCCTCCCATGGGGAGCTCTTCTTTGATTTTACTCTTTGGGAGCTAATCTAAGAGACAAAGAAAATAAAAACTGATGAAATTTAAACCCATTAAAGCTCCATTTTTATAAAACCTAGTGAAAAAAGAACATTAATATGAACATCAAGATGATAAAAAATACTGACACCTTCCCATCTCTAAAGAAACATTCATTATTTAATTAAATTCCAAGTATCTAGAACCTTGGCAGGGCAGACAATTCTGGCTACTGATTCACCTTACATATCTTTCTTCATCTGAAAAAATCCTTATTCATTTATCCATTAAAGTTTGACTCCAATTCACCTGCTTTGGGAACCCTTTCCCAATTTCTCTAATCAGAAGAATTATTCCTTCCCTTAATATCTCACAGTACTTGTATATCTTTATTTTGCTTTGTTTTAAATTATTTTCCCTATGTAAGATAGCTATTTATGAGTGTCTCCCCAGTTAGTAAGCACCTTCAGAGTACAGACTGCATTTAACTCATAACTGTCTTCCCAGTGTTTAGGACAGTGTTAACATATACATTAGGCAATCAGTATACAAAATGGATAAATACTTGTCAAATAATGTTTTTGGTAATTTCCTAGCTACACTGAGTTTCATATTATTTGACTAGTGATACACAGGCCACCAGCTGCTGGCCCTATGTTTGCTCTACAATCCTAAAGCTGTATCATGGACAGCTTCTTCAAGATTTCCATTTCTATGGAAAATGAAAGAAATATATCTAGGAAAACCCATCTCAGGATAGATCCAAGGACTGCTGTACAAATATAAACTGGCCATGTGAATTGTTGTTGAGTCGCTAAGTTGTGTCTGACTCTTTCATGACTCCATGGACAGTAGCCCGCCAGGCTCCTCTGTTTCATGGGATTTTCCAGGCAAAAATACTGGAGTGGGTTGCCATTTTCTTCTCCAGGGAATCTTCCTGACCCAAGGATTGAACCCATGTCTCCTGTATTGGCAGGCAGATTGTTTACCACTGAGCTACCTAGGAAGCAGGGTCCAAAATAAGAATTGTGTCTTGAACAATTTTATCTGCAACTAACAGAATGATTTAAAATACACAAGTATTTTTAATTTTTTTTTTTTAAGAAAAATCTTTTGGTGCCATGACAAGCTTGTCACTGCCTCCTTTCTATAGCCACATGCGATTCAGGAGCAGGAAAAGGAACCATGAAGAGCCCTGGGAATGGATCCCAATATATGGCAGCGGGAGTAATACCATTATTCACTTTGAACTACTGGTCAAGAAATGGTGTTGGAGATGGAAGAAGACAGGAGGAAAGCCAACAGCCAGAAAACATGACAAGGAAAGAGAAGTTTAGTTTAAAGCAAAAAGGAAGATGACAGTTCCATAAACCAATGAAACAGTCCTTAAAGATTCTCATTTACGTAAGGTGTCCTTCATAAGTATGTCAATACAAGCATCTCTTATGTCATAAATGCTTTCCTGAAAAAAGAAAAAACCATAAAACTCTCACAATCCTGCAAAATATACAAAAATAAGAAAAGCTTAAGCAACAAAAAGGATTAGGGGACAGACCACTCAAAACCTATGGAACCAACAGGAAAGAAATTCAAAAAAGGGGGGATTTAGGTATACATATAGCTGATTCATTTGTTGTACAAGGACAGGACTTAGCAACTGAACAACAACAGAAACGAACACAACACTGTTAAACAACTATACTCCCAATAAAACTTTTTTAAAACGTATGAACTTTATAACCAGGGCAAAATACAAACAGCATCAACCCTAAAAAAAAAAAAAAATACTAGCAGTGACAGCTCTTCTGGCATTTGCACCTAGCATCACAGTCGCTCAAACTTCAGTATGCTTGAATCCTATGGTTTGTAGTTTTTCCCAAATATGTAGGCTTGCAAAGTACTGAATCTCATAATCTTATTCTAACGTGGTTTTAATTAAAATTAACAATTAAATCCATGGTATATCCTTCATTAATTTACTGTTTGAACGGGAGAAAAGTCTTTGCAACTATATATGCATTCACAGGTTTATCACACAACTTAAGTTTCAGGAGCTTCCAGCTGTACTCCTAATATTATTAAGCGGCACTCAGTGTCTAAAGAAGCCCTAAAAGAACTTTTGGTAATAATGAAAATATCTGCGTCTATTTTGTTTACCACTTGTATCTCGGTACCCAACAGCGTTTGGCGTACAACAAACAACGCGGAAGGAAAAAAGAGGGCAGACTAGGGCACATCCTCCCGGGATCCGACCTCCACAAAGCAGAACTTAAAACCTCCTCCGAGGCAAAACACTAAGGCATTTCGGCGTCTTCGCTCCCCAAGCAAAGTTGGCCTCCACTAGACGCAGAGCAAAGATGCCTCAGCTCCGCCCGCCGCTCCTGCCCCTCGAGCCAGGACAACTGGACAATGTAACCTCTGCTTCATCCTTCCTTCACAAGAGAATGAGGCAGCTATGGAGTCCTAATGGGCGCCCGCCCCCACATACCTTGGACACGGAAGAGGTAGCCATGGCTCCTGCAACCGGTGGAACTCCAGATGCACTCGGGATTTCCCGCGCTCCCTCGCGGCAGCGGGGCGGAGGTTAGTAGCGGGCCACGCTGCTGTTTGATTGGCTGGCAGCACCCTTCGGGGCGGGCTTCCGGCGCGCGTAGGCGGGGCGTGCAGAGAAGGGAGGAGCGAAGTTCTGGACCTTCCAGCTGGAACCCGCTTCGTGGAGTCAGACATGGCGTGCGGTTTCCGCAGGTCCATCGCCAGTCAGGTACGGGCACGGGAACTGGCATATGGTGGATCCCTGAGCCACGAAGCCCCTTTCACCGCTGCGAGCCAGCCCCCAGTCACCGGGAGGCCGCGCGGGTTCTGCTGATACCCTGTTTGTTTTTCCCGCTTGCTTTCGGCTTTCAGGAGGTGCTGGAGCGGCCGAGGCAAACCCGGTAGAGGGTTGAGCCTGCGGCCCAGATCAGTTTTCAGGGTGAAAAGTAAACCTTGAAAGGCGCACATTGCTTCGCTCATGGCTTACCGCCCCGCAGCTCAGTGAGCGTTAGCTGGATAGAAAGTCAGTGGGCCATGCCTAGACCCTCTAGAAGTTAGTGTTCCGTTCTAAGTGTAGTTGATGATGGATCTGAATTTCCATTTGAAAAGAGCTAACTTCAAAACCAGTCATTTCTCTTGCAGTCATTTTGGCTGCCCGTCCTAGCGTTATTTTTGCTAACTCCAAATGTAACACGAGGCCCTATTTGTCTTGATTTTGAGGCATATTGTTCCTGGAAAACAGTTTGCCTCTTGAGGGGTGTAGGGGCAGAAGACGCAGCCAAACCAAAGATGAGAAGGAAGGATTTATTACTTGCCTCAAGTACGGAGAAGTGGGGGTTGCCAAGGGTTACCTTTCCCAAAGCATAATCTTATCAGCTGGCAAAATCGGGGAGGTTTTAAGCTAAAGGTATTGTGCATTTTCGTGAAGGTGCTTGAGCAGGTGAATTCCATATCAGATTGAGTCAGTGGTTGAGAGTATAAGGTTTAGTTGAAATCACCAGGGTCAGAAAGGATCAACATCTTCATTCCTTAGGTTCTAAACAGTCTGAGTTCTTAGCTAGCAGGCAGTTAACCCTCCTTAACCTGGGTGGACACCTAGTTCCAGTAGAGGAATTCAAAGTAGATTGTTTTGTGTATCCTCTGAGGGGTAATTAGGATTCTGCCTTCTCCCTGCCTGATTGACTGCTTTTCCTTTTCTTCTGTATTCCCTCACTTTCCGGATTTATAACTTTTTGAACTGCCTATTTGGAACTCAAGGAAGAGCTAGAGGGCTGAAGGGAACTAAAAGTTTTTTTATACCCAAGAGGGACCCACAAGGTCCTTCCTGGTTGGTTTCAGTCCCTTTTCTTTGATGCTCCTCCTCAGTCTTGAGGGGATCAGGTGTTAGACAAGAAAGGGAATAATATTTTGGATTGAGAGGTTAATCGGAACTTGGCAGAGGAACTCGGTTTTAGGGAGAATCAGTTTCACTATTTAAACAACTCTGTAGTAAGGATGGGAATAAAACACTGGAACGTTAGAGTTCATCAAAAATAGTTTTTTTTTTTCACTCTTCCAAAAAAGTAAAATCATGCTATTGAAAGCAAAGAAATAATAAAATCATGTCAACATGAATAATAAAAACGTTAATCATGTAAACTATGTCTGGGGTAGGTAGCTTTGGACCTCAGCATCCAAGCTTTTGTGTGTATGTGAGTTGGTTTTCATTCAAAGCCCTGAGGTCAAGATAGTGCCATTACCAGAAACGTTTTATGTTTAGTTTTGCAAAGGCTGTACTTTTCCTTATAGAGAAACCAAGCTGGGGAAACAGGAATAAATATGTATTGAGTATATTTGTGCTAATTACTTCACATTTAAACCTTGGGACACCCCTACAATAGAGAAGTATTAACCTTGTGATACAGTTGAGCAAATTGAGATTCAGAGAGATTAAATAACCTACCGAAGTGTTGGTTCATGAACAGAGATCTAAATTTGAAATCAGCTCCTTCCTATACACTGTGCTGTTTAGTTTGTGAAGGTGAGGAGCACAATCTGATCATTAAACAGAATGTAGCAGAGTTGTGTGACAACATAAACTAAGACTAAGCAAACATCTTTCCCCAAACAAGATAATTGAGAGATGATCTGAGACGAGGATAAAAATAATATGTGCAATACATACCTTTATGAATGGGGTTCCTTACCTAATTTAGGAATGAAGGAATGTGTTACATGAAAGAACACATTAATTCTGCAAATTTTGATTAATGAGTCTAGTTTTTTTTTTAATCGCCCTTACCTATTGATATTTTCTTCAGCACCTCCCCACCGACAACCAGTTGATTGTTCTCTTTAGCTGTAACTGTTTCTTTTTGCTTATGTTTGATCATTTGTTTTGCATTTTAGATTCCACATAAAAGTGAAACCATACAATATTTGCCTTTCTCTGTGTGACATGTCACATAGTGTAATATCCGCTAGATCCATCCTTGTCATCGCAAATGGCAAGACTCCTTTTTTTAATTTTAATGGCTGGATAATAGTCCATGGTATACATATACCACATGCTCTTTATCCATACATTTATTGATGGGCACTTACATTGCTTTCATATCTTGGCCATAGTAAATAATGCTGTAATGAACGTAAGAGTGCATATATCTTTTTGAACTAGGGTTTTTATTTTCTTTGAAGATATACCTAGAAGTGAAATTCATAGATTGTATGGCAGTTCTCAGAGAAGGCAATGGCAACCCACTCCAGTACTCTTGCCTGGAAAATCCCATGGGTGGAGGAACCTGGTAGGCTGCACTCCGTGGGGTCGCGAAGAGTCAGAGACGACTGAGCGACTTCACTTTCACTTTTCACTTTCATGCATTGGAGAAGGAAATGGCAACCCACTCCAGTGTTCTTGCCTGGGGGATCCCAGGGATGGGGGAGCCTGGTAGGCTGCTGTCTGTGGGGTCGCACAGAGTCGAACACGA
Source organism: Ovis aries (assembly GCF_016772045.2). NCBI lineage: Eukaryota > Metazoa > Chordata > Mammalia > Artiodactyla > Bovidae > Ovis > Ovis aries. The sequence goes on from NC_056061.1 coordinate 49,722,613, forward strand.
CTGAAGCGACTTAGCAGCAGCAGCAGCATGGCAGTTCTAGTTTCAATTTTTGAAAAAATCTCCATATTATTTTCCATAGTGGCTTCACCAATTTACATTCCCAACATCAGTGCACAAGGGTTTTCTTTCTCCGTATCCTCACTAACGCTTGTTATTTATTTGTTGTCTTTTGATAATAGCCATTTTGCCAGATGTGAATTGACATCTCATTGTGGTTTTGATCTGCATGTGCCTGATGATTAGTTATGCTGAACATCTTTTCATGTGCCTATTGGCCCTCTGTATATCTTGGAAAAACATCTGTTCGAGTCCTCTGCCCATTTTCTAATTAGTTTTTTTTTGTTTGTTTGTTTTTGAGTTGTATGAATTCTTTATATATTTCAGATGCTAATCCCTTGTCTGGAGAAGGCAATGGCACCCCACTCCAGTACTCTTGCCTGGAGAATCCCAGGGACGGGGGAGCCTGGTGGGCTGCCGTCTATGGGGTCGCACAGAGTCGGACACGACTGAAGCGACTTAGCAGCAGCAGCAACCCCTTGTCTGGTGTATTGTTTGCAATTATCTTCTCCCATTCAGTAGGTGACCTTTTTTGTTTTGCAGTGCAAAAGTTATTTAGTTTCGTGCAGGCTCACTCACTTATTTTTTGCTCCTTTTGAAGTACTGCTTCTGCCATAGGTCTCAGCGTGTATGAGATTTTGTGTGCACTTGTTAAGAGTGGAGTCTGTTTCCTGCAAACCTCTGGCTCTCCCGAAAGTTAACCGCTCCGCTGTTCAAAGCCACATATTCTGAGAACTTGTTTTTCTGGTGCAAGACCTCCAGGCTGGGGAGCCTGATGTGAGGCTCAGATCCCCCACTCCTTTGGAAGAACCTCTGGTCTTGTAATTTTCCTGTCAGTTTGGGAGTATGGGATTATACTCTTCTCCACCTCTCCTACCCATTGTAGTTGTGGTTCCTTTATATCGTTAATTGTAAGAAGACATTTTCTGCTAGTCTTCAGGTCTTTCTCTTCAATAGTTGATCTGTAAATAGTTGTAATTTTGCTATACCCACGGGAGGAGGTGAGTTCAGGGTCTTCCTACCCGGTCATCTTGGACACTCCTACTAACTGGTTCATGGTCTCATCTTTCCATCTTCAACACTAGCGACCCAGCTGAGATCTTTTTATGTTGCCATTTCTCTGGTTCTCGGAGTCTAAAGTTTTCTAAGCACTTTCTAAGCACCTAAAGTGTTTAAGCACCTCAGACCCAAAGCTGAAAGTAAATGGAATATGGGTTCTTTCCTGGCATGGCTCCAGACTAACTTGAGAAACAGTCATATAAACAGGTTGGTGCAGTGCAGTCTGTAACCACTGTATTAAAACCATGTGTGAAATGCTGAGGGAATATGGAGAAGACAGCCTGTTAGTGTCAGAGAAGGCTTTGTGGAAAAGATGCTGTTGAGGAGAGGTTGAGTAGCAGTATACTAAGTGAGGAGAGTGAAAGCTTGGTGGGGATAGGATTTTTCATGGAGAGCATATCCATAGATACATAAGAGAGCATGGCATGCTCATGGAACCACAATATTTGGGTATGACTGATTCTTTAGAGTATACCTCTGATGCTTACTTCATCAAGTTCTTTTGATTCTGTTTTCAAAATAATATCTTGAATTCATCCACTCTTTTCCCATTGCTGCTGTTCCTTCTTTCCTCCACCCCAGGCCAAACTACCATTGTCACCTGCATCAGCTACTTACAGCAGCATTCTGATGGGTCTTTCTGTCTTCATTCTTGCCCTCTCTCCAATGCATTCTCTTTATAGCAACAAAAGTGACTTCTAGAGCATAAATCAGATCACTTATCTGTTTAAAACTACACAAACTCACTGTCAGAACCTTAACAGTAATTCATGCCACTCTAGCCCTTCTTTCTGTAGGATTGTAACCACACTATAATTTTCTTGTTTTCCAACCTAGTAAGTTCTTTCCATTGCCATCACATTCGGATTGCATAGATTATTCCCTGTGCCTTGAAGAAATGCAGTTTGTGCTATGACTTCCTGTACTAGATGGAAGTTGCACAGAACAATAGTTTGTAATCTGTGTGCATTCTTTTCTATTCTGTACTGCTTCATTTTTCTTCAGAAATGCTGGTTGTAACTCACTGAATTATTCCCAACTGACAACCTATAGTTTGATAAATACGGTCCTCCAGTTATTCTCTATCTCAGTCCCTTGTCTGCTTCTGTCATAACACTTGAGTTAATTATTTTGTCATGTTTTACTTGTTTTGGTGTATGTTATAAGCGTCACGAAGTCAGCCTGTTTTCTTCACTTTTCTTTCCCCAGATCAGCAAAGTGCCTGAATCATACCTGTTGGGATGTAATAAACTTTTCAGCTTCTCCAAATAAGTTCGTAATTTTAAGACTGTGAGATGACATGGTAAAAGTGCAAAGAATTCAAACTCCAGTCCTTTCATTAATGTAACAGATTTACTCTTGGCAGCTTTTAATTAATCTGTCAGCTATCAGATGATGGTATTGATTGCTAATTTATTGCAAGGATTGATGATGATGATGATATGGAATATCTTACCTGTACCATGCAGCATTTTGCTGAACTTTACAGGGCTATTGATAAGCTTTAATAATATAATATTAACACAGAGGGCTTGGTGTTGAAAACTGTGAAGAGTTTGTGATTTTACCCTACAAGTTAGTCAGCCACAGTTCATGGACAGTGGCAGAAAATAAGAGCCCTGGGAGAAAGGATTATATTATTTCATTATTCCCAGCAAAAGTAGTAGCCAGAGTATCAACATTTTCTTGTGTGGATTCCCCAAGCTCCAACTCTTCCCAGAGGGCTCTGTGCAGAGGGTCAGATGATGTGTATTATATAGGAGAGGACCCTGAGACTTTTGTAATGACAGCAGGCATTTTCCCCTTTATTCTGATGTACAACACTGTTTTTGTCTCACAAAGCTATTTGTAATACAAGCATCCTTGAAAAGATAGTCCAGGGCAAAGAGCAGTTGGGTTTTACATAAGACTTGCAGAATCTTAGAGTCCCATAGAGATTTGTCTCCCAACCCTCAGCACAGTGGTATGCAGATGAGGTGTTCAGTACTTGATATTAGCATCTCATTTAATCATCTCACTCATCTTGTGCTCTTGGCAGCATTATCTCCACTTCATAGAGGAGGACACTTAGACTCAAGAAGATGGAGAGAATAAAGTCACAGAGCTACAAAACTGTGGAGTTCAGTGACTAACCAACCCAACTGACTCAAAACACAAATTGTTTGGATTCTGTACAATGACCTTGGTAAAATGTTCAGCACTCTCTGGCTCAGAAACATAATGACACGGTATAGATTTGTTTCCCTTTCTCACTTGTTTGTCCTTTAGGTTTTGATGTTGAGGATAAATTAAGCTAGTTCATTTTAATTCCTTTTAATTTTGAAGCAATTTCAAACTTATGGAAAAGTTGTAAGAGTAGTAGAGAGAATTCCATTCACCCTTTTTCGAGATTCACCAATAAATGTGTTACACATTTGCTTCATCATTATCTTTATATTTGTATGATCTGTTTTGCTGTATCATTTGAAAGTAGGTTTCATAAATTATACTCCTGAACCTCCTAATACCCAATTGTTTACTTCTAAGAACAAGGCTTACCTTAGATAACCACAGTTCAGTTACTAGATTCATATCACACTGATAGACTTTTTCTAAAATTTAATTTACAATCCATTCCAGTTTTGCTGATGTTTTTCAACAGCCTTTTTTTCCAGTACAGGCTCACTGCATTTCATTGTTATATGACTGTTACATTTTAAAGACCTTAAGCTCCCCTCCTCATTAATTTATTATCTGTTGAATATATAAATTGATAGAGGAGATACACTGATAACAGTGAATAGCAGACACGGCTCCCTGACTGCTGAGTTGTGTTGTCAAATCTCATGACCTCAAGGAACCGTTAAACCAGTCCAGTTGTCATCTAGTCCTAAGCTGGAGTATCTCCCCAACATAAATTTTGCCTGGTAATTTTAGGCCTGGTAATTTAGGAAGATGCTCTCACACATTTGGGTGAACCACAGCAACAACTATATTATCTAAGTGTGTACTTTGCTTCCAACCTATTTTCACAGGCTCACCCGCATTCAGTTCAGCTTCAAAGCACAAGTTCTGTAAGAGCCATGCTAAATTTCTTTCATTATAAATAACTGCAGGTAACTTACTGTCAAATCATTTGGGAAGTTCTTTTTTGATTTAGGTCATACCTTTGACTATGCCAAAGCTTTTGACTGTGTGGATCAGAACAAACTGTGGAAAATTCCTCAAGAGGTGAGAATACCAGACCACCTGACCTGCCTCCTGAGAAATCTGTATGCAGATCAGGAAGCAACAGTTAGAACTGGACACAGAACAATGGACTGGTTCCAAATCGGGAAGGGAGTACGTCAAGGCTGTATATTGTCACCCTGCTTATTTAACTTATATGCAGAGTACATCATAAGAAATGCTGGGCTGGATGAAGCACAAACTGGAATCAAGATTGCTGGCAGAAGATATCAATAACTTCAGATATGCAGATGACACCATCCTTATGGCAGAAAGCAAAGAATGAAAGAGCCCCTTGGTGAAAGTGAAAGAGGAGAGTGAAAAAGTTGGTTTAAAACTCAACATTCAGAAAACTAAGATCATGGCATCTGGTCCCATCACTTCATGGCATATAGATGGGGAAGCAATGGAAACAGTGACAGACTTTATTTTGGGGGGCTCCAAAATCACTGCAGATGGTGACTGTAGCCATGAAATTAAAAGATGCTTGCTCCTTGGAAGAAAAGTTATGACCAACCTAGACAGCATATTAAAAAGCAGAGACATTATTTTGCCAACAAAGGTCCGTCTAGTCAAGGCTATGGTTTTTCCAGTAGTCATATATGGATGTGAGAGTTGGACTATAAAGAAAGCTGAGTGCCAAAGAATTAATGCTTTTGAACTGTGGTGCTGGAGAAGACTCTTGAGAGTCCCTTGGACAGCAAGGCGATCCACCCAGTCCATCCTAAAGGAAATCAATCCTGAATATTCATTGGAAGGACTGATGCTGAAGCTGAAACTCCAATACTTTGGCCACCTGATGTGAAGAGCTGATTCATTTGAAAAGACCCTGATGCTGGGAAAGATTGAAGGCACGAGGAGAAGGGGATGACAGAGGATGAGATGGTTGGGTGGCATCACTGACTCAGTGGACATGAGTTTGAGTAAACTCCAGGAGTTGTTGATGGACAGGGAGTCCTGGTGTGCCGCAGTCCATGGGGTCACAAAGACTCAGACATGACTGAGTGGCTGAACTGAACTGAAGTTTCAGTTGATACCTTGTTTGCTGACTGTTTGAGTCTTTGAACTAGTTCAGACCTAAAGAAATTCTGCATGTATGGTAATACTGGTGCACTGGCTCTTGCTGGCAGACATACACCTAGGATCTGGTTATAGTAGAGTCAGAAATGAGGAATAACCAAGGATAATTTATAGTTTAAGTAATTCAGAATCTTGAAAAGTGATTGATCTTTCAAGAATTTTGAAACTCATTGCCTTGTAGACTGTTATCTGGATAAAAATATAGAACTAATTTTCATAAGGTATCAGTTCTGCCACCTATATGGTTGCTAAAGCATAAGGATCCTTTTTTCATCAGCTAAATTAGGATTTTTTATGTGGTTATTGGAGATTTTGATCTTGAACCTGGCAAGTTAAACTCCTAACTGAATTTCAAGTCTATGTAGACTAGCCACACTGATAGTATATTTTTTTTGACTCTGTGTTCAGTTCCTGACTATCAAATGTAGGACTTATGTGTGCCTGTGTGTAAGGGAAACAAATTGTTGAGAACTGCCCTCAAGCTGATTAATTATTGTCTTTTTAATGCCAGGTATCCTGGAGCCAGGTTCTGTTACATTAGAATCTTTGACTTTAGATTGCCAAGTCCAAGGCTTAGAATTGTACCTGGCACACTGTAAGCGTTCAGTAGGTGTTGTTATTGTGTAATACATGAGACTCTGTGATGGTAGGTTCCCAAACCAGATCTGGCATATGTGAATTTCCACTTTGATTCTCCCTTTTAGACGTGGTTCTGCTCTCAACCTCAGGTTTCCTCTTTGCTCAGTTGTAAGTTATTTAGTTTATTTTTCAAGGACTGTGCCTAACGTTTTGTGGATTTTATTCCTCTGTCTTCAGGTTTAAATTTTTGAGCCTTATTCTTCTTTTAGTGTTTTATTTTCAACTAAGTAAATTTCTGACATATTCTTAAAAAAATTTTTCTTTCGCTATTATGAGGCCTCAAATGGATGGCTAGCAAAATGCCCTTGTTGTATCTGTGGTAGCCCCAGATGAAACCCAGGAGAACACCTTTACCTAAAGGGGAATAAAAGGAAATCTGTAGCCAAGGAAACTCTTAGGTCACTTTCTCATCAGAGAAAACACTAATTTCAATCTCAGAGACAGTTGAAGAAAGTCCTATTATTTCCAGAATAATTCGGAACCTATAAGACCATAAGGAAATGAAAAACCATGCTCTCCAATATTTGACAGTGGTTCTTAACGTTGTCTTATTTTTGTGTGTATGCCCCATCTATTTGAATTATACTCTTCAAATTAATTAAAAACCCTCCCTCAATTACTGATTGTTAACACAGGAGGCAGCTGGTATCTCCCTATGCAGTTTGTCTCTAGCTTGGAGAAGGAAATGGCAATCCACTCCAGTACTATTGCCTGGACAATCCCATGGACAGAGGAGGCTGGTAGGCTACAGTCCATGGGGTCGAAAATGGTCGGACACGACTTCACTTTCACTTTCACTTTGTCTACATGAGGTGAAAATCACCTGAGAAGCATTAAAAACAATATGTCAGCCCAGGTCCCTTGGGCTGTGATGGGGTAGGGGCCTTGAAGTTCTAAACCTTATCAGGTGATTCTGATATTCACTCAGGTTTGATAGCAGCTAGCTAAGGATGACCAGCAGCGGAAAGATATAGTATAGTGGTCCCCCTGTTTTACCTCACATTGGAATCAATCCCAAGAACTTTTTAACATCTGTTGCTCAGGTCACACCCTGTATTAATTAGAATATTTGCATGTGGGAGCCAGACACCAGTGTTTTCTAAAGATCCTTGGGTCATTCCCATGGGCAGCAAAATGTGGGAATCCCTGGTATAGTGATTAAGAACAGAAGATACAGGTTTAAATCCAGCTTCTCTGATAAGTAGGTAAGTTCACTGTACTTCATTTGTAAAATGGAAAATTATTTAGCTACCTTATAGACTTGTCATTAAGAATTAATAGAGTGCTCAGGATTGTGTTTTATATATTGTATAAATGCAGTACTCATTAGTCATTATTATCTTAGAGTTGTGAGGATGTGGTGTTTTGAACCACCTTTCCACACCACTACCCCCAGAGGCTGGAGTTGGGGACCTAATCATTATCCACTAGCCTAGCTAAAAACTTTAGCACCTGTTTGGTCAGGCCATTCAAGATGGCTGTTCCCTTGCTCTCTGTATTCTCTGCTGACCAGGCCCTGCTTCACTCAAATGACTATCCAGTCCTCTTAATTATAGGGCTTAATCAGTTACTGCCTAGTTTCTTGCCCCCTCCCTCAGCTGCTGGTTTTTCTGGTAACTGGTGAGCCAACCTGGCGGCAGTTCCGCCTTTAAATGGTAGCTCCTTCTTCCCGCAAGTAGCAAAAATGGCTGCCGTGTCTTGTCTGCTCTACAGGGTGGGATGTTTTCCAGGTCCCAGGCTTCAGACATGTAAGATTTTTCTATCTGATAAATCATTAGTGTCTGGCATTGTCTCCTGGTCCCTTTCTTTGGTCTCCAGGTTGGGCAACCACAAGGCTTTCAGGCCTGCAGGGTACGGTGCAACAACCCTACATGAAGTTAGGTAACCAGAAAACTGTGTATCTGAACCATACTGCTTAATTTTCAACAGGAATTCCTTAACAGTAGATACTTTTATCGGAGAAGGCAACGGCACCCCACTCCAGTACTCTTGCCTGGGAAATCCCATGGATGGAGGAGCCTGGTAGGCTACAGTCTATGGAGTCGCTAAGAGTCAGACACGGCTGAGCGGCTTCACTTTCATTTTTCACTTTCATGCATTGGAGAAGGAAATGGCAACCCACTCCAGTGTTCTTGCCTGGAGAATCCCAGGGACGGGGGAGCCTGGTGGGCTGCCATCTACGGGGTCACACAGAATCGGACACGACTGACGCAACTTAGCAGCAGCAGCAGATACTTTTATAAAGTTGTGCATAAAAGAGAAAACCTTTCTCATTTTTCCAAAAGTAATACCTGCTTATTGTAAGGAATTACAATAAAAAAGGTACCAAGAATATCTTTTAAAATCTCCCGCATAAGTAGTTATCATCACTAATGTTGACCTTTATTTTAGATACATTTCTTTGCAGGTATACAGGTGGAAAAAACAAAGGATAGATAGGCTTTTTATAAAAATTGGGCTGTATTGTAACCAGGTTTTTTTTTTTTTAAGTTTTACAATGAATAGTGTCCGACTGCTAAAAGTATGCTATCATGATTCCTCATATATTCGTAACCTAAATGTAGTTTTAAGTAAAAAGTGTTAAACACAGTTTAGCGTGAATTTAACAGCAGCAACAAAAGTACATTTCAGAGAATTATTGATATATTTTCTAAATGAGCCCTCATTTTCTAATGAGCAGTTAAGAGATCATGAACAGCATCACAACTTGGAGCGTTTTGTTTTTGTTTTTAATCTTAATGTTTCAGAGACTCATCTCTGCAGAGAACAAACTGGTGATTACCAAAGGGGAGGGGCTGGGGAAATCAGACAAAAGAGGTAAAGGGAATTAAGAGGTACAAGCTTCCAGCTGTAAAATAATTAAGTCACCAGACACAATGTATGCATAAGGAATATAGTCACTAATATTGTAGCAACTTTGTATGGTGATAGATGCTAGCTGCACTTATTTTGGCTGTCATTTCGTGCATCACTGTGTTGTACACCTGAAACTAATATAACATTGAATGTTAATAAATTTCTTAAAATCTTGCTGTTTCAGATTTAGGCAGTATACATGACACTCTTATGGCTGGTGTAATGCCGCGGCCAGCACAAGCAAGAGTCACACCTGCACAGGGAGAGAACGGAGCGTCCCTGCTAAGAAAATAAGAGAGAGACAAAAGATGGGGTTGAGAGGATCAGACCAAAATGGCTGATACCTTGCTTTATTGTGCTGCGGTATATATAGGGTAAAGTACGTGACTTAAGGCACTCACAAGGTTGTTTTTTAATCTCAGGATACAATCACCAGACCCTTACCACAGAACACAATCAGAATATCTATCTTCTATGAAATATACACAATAAGATAATCTATCTTCTATGAAATGTTGCCGAAACCAAACATCTTGGAGCCTTAAGGGTTATAAAAACTCTTGAGGGTGGCGGGACAGGGAGCTTAGGCACGTGTCCTAGAGCCCGGCATACCTGCCAGGGAGCTCCCAAGACTTAACCCTTCACGGGTCGTCCCCCGCAGCTCCCCTCTCTTTATTTTTTTAAAAGCTCCATAAGATGTTGGTGTTGCAACATGTTTTTATGTATTAAAACTCTCATATGTAAAAATTCTTTAACAATGCTACGAATAAGACAAGGAGCTAGACAAATTATGATAAGCACAACAGTCAGAACCGCGCCCATAGCAATTGTACTTCGCCACAGTGAATGAAGGCTAGGAAAGTTAGAAAATAAATTTTGTAAAAAATTATCGACAGTATCAGCTATATTCAAAGTAGCTTTTGGAGAATTTTCGATGTCAAGAATTTCATTGTGCAATTGTAAAAGATCTAAAGAAACATTAGTATTAAACCAAATTCCTTGCAGATGTTTTTTCACCTTATCCCACGGAAAGTCAGAAGTATTGTAAGGCTTTTTTGTAACACAAATCCATTTATAATTAGCATGGCATTGAATTTTCATGCGAAAATTAATGCTCTGAACTTGTTCTCCTAAAACTCTAACTACATCATATAAAGCTGATAATCTATCTTCTATTTTTTATCTATATCTTCTTGAGTTCCCATTACTTTAGTAACATTATATGACAAGGAATCTACAGTATGAGCAGCTTGAATGGATTGTGCTAAAGATACAGAAGCAGTAACAGCAGTTGCTATAAGGGTGATTAAAGACACTATATCCAGAATAATCAGGCTCAGACCTCTTTTAGGACGGCTAAGAGCGGTATTAATGCGTTGTAACAATTCTAAAGCAGTTTCATCATACCATTCTTCAGTTATTTCAACAGGTAACATTACAAAAGCAGGTTGTTTTACTATTATAACTTGTTCTCCTTTGGCTACACCTCTAATGCAATTAGTAAGTATGCAATTAGAACAATTTAAATGATAAATATTCAATGACAGCGTTATTTCCATATGGCCTTGTATCAACATGAATGGGTAAGGAACACAAGCTCGGGGATATAAAAATCCTGTAACTCCTACATCACCATATTTACTCCCACTAATATTGGGCTGTAAATATAGGCTATTACCATGACCAAAAGCAGCCAAAAGTTTCCACAGTTCAGTTTGAAATATAGGAGCAGTGTTTACAGAAAGAATGGGTGGATGCTGTCCTCGATATTTGGGGAAATCAGGTGTTCCTCCAGGTGCCCAGTCCCATAAAAGGGTGGTATTGGCATTGTTGATGTTATACACCGATGCAATTCGTGCTCGACAGAGGTCTGCAATGGTCCTTTTGGAACCTGCAGTGTTGCCCCATAACATTGTTTCGGGGCCAGGGGCTGGCCCCTCACCCAGTTTCCCGAAACCGGGGGCAAAGGATTACCTTGAACATCCGTTTTGGAACGGCAATCCCGCGCCCAATGCTTTCCTTTTTTACAGCGTGGGCACAAATTAGGAGTGTTAACAGGGCTTTGTTGTTTTTGAGGGCACACTGCAGCCCGATGGCCAGGCTGACCACAAACAAAGCAACCCAAATTACCTGACTTTTGAAGTCCTTTCTTGTTCCGGGCTTGCTGCTGGAAAAGTACCTCTTTTATGCTTTTTCCTTGTAATGCTGCTGCCATAGCAATGCCTTGCATGTAGGAGGGTCCAATGTCAGCACAAATGCGAATAAAATCAGACAGATCTCCCTTTTTTCGATAAGGTCTTAAAGCAGCTTGACAAGCAGAGTTAGCGTTTTCAAAAGCCAATTGTTTTGCCAATACCATCCCAGCCTTTTCATCTGACATTATCTTACCTATAGTATCTAAAAGTCGTGCCACGAAGTCCTGGTAAGGCTCATCAGGTCCCTGCCGGACTTTTGAAAGATCCTCTGTCTTAGTACTGGAGCTAGGAAGTTTTTTCCATGCCTGCCGAGCCACATTTGATATTTGTGCATATGCACCAGGTAAGAAATTAAGTTGAGTGTCAGTAGCTTGGTAAGGGCCTTCACCAATCAACATTTCATAGGAGGTCTGTATACCTTGCTGTCGGTTAACATCAGCTATACGAGCACATTGTTCAAAAAATTCAGATTTCCATAATAAATAATCTCCCCCTGAGAGACATGCCCTAGCTGTCTGCTTCCAATCATTTGGAGGTAAAGCTTGAGTACCCAAATTTTCTATCATAGCAATGGTGAATGGAGCGGTAGGACCGTATTGTGAGCAAGCAATCTTTAACTCTTTCAGTTGTTTAAAAGGCAGTGATTCATAATAACGCTGGTTGTTATTTTCAAAGACAGGAAAAGCAAGAGAAAAATCAGAGACAACCTCACCAAGTCGCTGTGCCTGTCTCAATGCCTTTTGCAGCGGAGACATGTTCTCAGACGGTGGAGGGGGCCCTGGAGGGGGATCGAGACCAGCCACAACAGAAGGAGCATAAGCAGGGGGAAGAGGCGGAGCAGAAGGAGATTTGGCATTGTTACTAGGAAGCTTGATTCCTGCGTTCTGTAAAGCAATAGTGAGGTTTTTAAAGCATTCAACCAATTCATCTTTAGATGTTAACGCCCCTTTTCTTGTGCTAAAAAACCCCAATCTTCTTGATGGTATTTAGCAGCTTCTTCGTCTAATTCTGCCTCATCTGTGGATGAAAGTAAATCATCATTATCTGAAGGATGCAATAAGTTAGAAAACGGAGGGTCGCTTTTAACCCCCTCGGGAACAGCATATCTGGGTTCCGAATCAGGAACATGGAGAGGATCTTCTTCCTGTTTTAATAAATTTCCTAAACGTTTTAATTCATCATTATCAAAGTCCAGGCAGTCACGAATTAGTGTCCAAAAGGATAAAGTTTCGACAGGGATTTTTTCAGGGCCATGTAAAGTATAATGAGTCCGAATTTGTTCCCCTACCTTCTTCCATGTCTCTAAATTTACTGTACCTTCTCTGGGGAACCAAGGGCAAACTTCCTCGATGAATGAAAGAAAATTGATTAATTTAGGTTTAGAAACAGTAATTCCCCTATGTTTTAACATTACAGATAACATGCACAAACAACTGGCGACTATGCGTCTGTCCCATATTTATACTCTCAACTATATACCTTACTACTCCTCCTCAATTTAATTCACTTGTATACTCATATACTCACTCTTTTCAATTAATAAGAGTAGTGGCGAGGAGAACTGTCGAACGGCCCCACGTTGGGCGCCACCTGCCGCGGCCAGCACAAGCAAGAGTCACACCTGCACAGGGAGAGAACGGAGCGTCCCCGCTAAGAAAATAAGAGAGAGACAAAAGATGGGGTTGAGAAAATAAGAGAGAGACAAAAGATGGGGTTGAGAGGATCAGACCAAAATGGCTGATACCTTGCTTTATTGTGCTGCGGTATATATAGGGTAAAGTACGTGACTTAAGGCACTCACAAGGTTGTTTTTTAATCTCAGGATACAATCACCAGACCCTTACCACAGAACACAATCAGAATATCTATCTTCTATGAAATATACACAATAAGATAATCTATCTTCTATGAAATGTTGCCGAAACCAAACATCTTGGAGCCTTAAGGGTTATAAAAACTCTTGAGGGTGGCGGGACAGGGAGCTTAGGCACGTGTCCTAGGGCCCGGCATACCTGCCAGGGAGCTCCCAAGACTTAACCCTTCACGGGTCGTCCCCCGCAGTGTAACTTTCCTCTACCTTTCCTAATTTGTTTCAGTAACTTTGTCAAAGTAACACTTATTAATGATATCTACATACCTCTATTCTCTTTAATTAAATATAGTGCTTACGTGGTATATGACCAGTCTTCCTGATATATAGCTTAATTGGCTGCCTTTCTTTATGAGTAGATTTTTCAAGAAGGGCATTATTTTTTTAACTTTTTTAAAAAAGAAATTATGACTTTTCAGATAAAAAATCCTAGACATATCAAAAGGAAAATTAGCATGTTTTAAAATAAAATGAAAATAGTAGATTTAGAAATATTAAAAATCTTCATTTTAGAAATAAAGCATAACACCAGGTTGTTTAGTTCTGATTTTGATTTTCCAAAGTCTGATACCACAGATGCAAACAGTATACAATAATCTAATGTTATTTTAACTTTTTCTGATTTTCATATATTGGCAACTAATTCAATTTAAAAACCAACTGAGCAGATGAAACAAGTGTATCATTTTGTAGCTTCTCCAGTAGATGAAACTCACCCTATATAAATTCTAAGTTATTTGCTTTAACCAGAATGTGATCTTTGTGAATAAGTAACATGGTGACAGTAAAATACATTTATTTCATCTCCGGAGTCTTCTTGATTGGGTGCTTCATTTTTGAAATGTGGTGACTTGACCAGGATGTGTCATTTTCTGTATTGCGTTTTGCTGATGTAGTCATTTATTTGATCTGTAGATTCCATTTGTTTGTCTCTTTTTTTCTTTTTAAGACAATCTTTAATCATGGAGAAGAATACTATTAATACCCATGTACCCATCACCCAACCTGAGAAATAAACTGTTACAATACTATTAAAAATCCCCTGGGTATCCATCTCTGGTTGCAAACTCTCTTCACATATGAGGTTTTGTGTTTATCATATCTGTGCATGTGACTTACTACTTACAAAAGTACTCCTATATAGTATTCTTCTGCAAGTTATTAAATTTTATGTAGGCAGTAAGCAAACTTTAGTTATCCTTCTGCATGTTGGGGTGTTTTTTTTGTTTCTTTGTTTCAAATATTAAAAGATTTCTCCATAATGGTGCATGGAGATCGAGTTCCGTCATTTTACTGGTGAGTGGTGTGCCATGGCAGTGAAAGTGAAGTGAAGTCGCTCAGTCGTGTCTGACTCTTTGCCACCCCGTGGACTGTAGCCCTCCGGGCTCCTCCGTCCATGGGATTCTCCAGGCAAGAATACTGGAGTGGGTTGCCATTTCCTTCTCCAGGGGATCTTCCCAACCCAGGGATCGAACCCAGGTCTCCCGCATTGCAGGCAGACGCTTTAACCTTAGTAATACACAATTTAGATTTAGTTCTTTATTTCAGGGATGCTTTCCCTTTTATTGACAATTATGCCCTGTTACCTGTGTCACACCTGATTCTAGCTGCCACTGATGTGAACAGTTTCACACGTGCTTCCATTTACTTAGCATCGACAGCACTTCATCCTGTCAAAAAGCCTGCTACCAACACAGACTCAGCTTGAGTGGAGTGAACACTCTCAAGGACCTCCCGCTGGATCACTGAGGGATGGAGGCTCCTGCTCCCTACTTTTGGATAGACACTTTCGGTATACGTTGTATACAAAAGTAAGATAGAAATTAAGCCGCTATTGCCTGAATCAGTGACCTTGATAGCATTATCTCATATTTACTTTTTCTCTTCTCTCACTCTCCCCAATATATCACTTCTGCCCTCAGGAATCACTTCCCAGATAAACTGCCTGCATGCAGTCCTTTTCCCAGGCCCTGCTTCTGGGGGAGCCACGGTATATATGAGTACTTTCTATTTTTCTTAGGTTTTGTTCATCCGTTTCTATGACTGCTGGTAAATGAGACTAAGGTAGGAGCCCTGCTAAATAAGGCTGCTCCATTCTGCTTAAGAATCTTTTGCATCTCTTCTTGACACGCTGGAGCATGGGTTTGTGCTTTGTCTCTCTAGACTTACTGCAGCTGTAGAGGCAGTGTACCTCTTCTTCCTGTTCACTTGCTTTTCTGCTGCTGGTGTTTTGTTTTGTTTTTTACATTTTTAATGGAAGGATGATTGCTTTACAGTATTGGTTTGATTTCTGCCATACATCAACATGAATTAGCCATAGGTGGCATATGTCCCCTCCCTCTTTACCCTCCCTCCCACCTCCTGCTCTTTGCCACCCCTCTAAGTTGTTATAGAGTCCTAGTTTGAGTTCCCTAAGTCCTACAGCAAATTTCCATTGGCTATCTATTATTTTAGGGACACAAGTTACTCTAAGGTTGAGTTATCTTGTACCCAATTTTATTTACCTTTGTCTGTGCTTTATGTTTTTTAAAATGTATATTCTCTGATTATCTTAGCCCTTTTATGTTCTATTTTCAGTTCTGACTACACTCTTCCTTTGTATTTAATTATTAGTTCTATAATGTTTGATCATCAGACTCTGTTTCAGTCGTTTAGTTCTTGTTATTATATTCAGACATCTTGAAACCCTTGTGAAGAATGTCTGTATTAAGTTGTATTTTTCTTCTAGAGTTCTTTGATCTCTTGTATGCCACATTCCTCTCATTCTGTCTTTTTTTCCCTTTCAGTAGGGACCCCTTCTCTCTCCTTATCGAGCTCTCTTTCAGTTTGTCTGTTTTTCATGCCTGTTCTTTTTCATCTTACTAGTGCTTGACACCTCTGCCCAGACTTTATATTTGATTCCACAGTGTGTGGGCAACTTCCTTACTCTCCATATCAGCATTATTCTTGGCTCAGCTCACTTTTGTGGTTACAAAATATACACTCTGCAGCTTTCCACTCCTGTTCTGTCTCTCCAGGAGGTCGTGGTGACCTGTACACATTGCTCCTGAACTCTGACTTGGCATATTTTTGCTGCTAGTTCTGACATTTTTCCATCTTCCTATAAAAATTTCTCCTATGATTCTTCCTGCCCGTGCAACACAGTATCAGGATTTACTGCCTGTGATTGAGGAGTATGTTGTGTTTCCATTGTGGAGACCCTCAGATTCTAGCCCTAGAATCTTCACTTCTGCTGGAAAATGCCCTCAATCACTTCTCTGTTTTACCCGTGCTTGCCTGCAGTTCTGTAGCATCTATCAGTCATAGATGGGTTGTTAGGGGGTGGGGGGAAGAATTCAATGTTTTCTCTCCAGATTTGGTGTATTAATGAGATTGTTTATTCAGTTTAGGAGTCTTGCCAAACAGGGCTGCTCCATTTCTTCTCAGAATCTGCTTTATCTTTCCTTGGTTTCCATTCTTGAAGTTTGTAACTTTGAGCCATGCCTATCATGTGTATTTGTTGATGGAGAACCAGCCAACCTCTAACCTTCTCTTCTTTCTTCCTTCCTTTTTATTTTAATTTGTTAATGGGTAGGAAATGGGAGATGATTAAAGAAGACTTCTTTCTACTACTTAATCCGCAGGTCTGTCTTTTGGGTTTTAATTGTGGGAAAATACACATAGCGGGCAAATGCGCATAGTTGGATGGCGTCACTGACTCCATGGACATGAGTTTGAGCAAACTCTGGAATAGTGAAGGACAGGAAAGTGTAGTGTGCTGCAGTTCATTGGGGTCGCAGAGTTGGGACACGACTGAGCAACTGAACAACAACACAACCAAATTCACCATGTCTTTTATAGTGTTTTGTTATTGAAGTACAGTTGATTTACAGTTTTTAAACATTGTAAACATTTAAACAATGTAAACATTTACAGTGTTTCATTTCTGCTGTATATCAAGGTAATTGTTACACATATATATATACATTCTCTGATGTTTTCATGATGGTTTATCATAGGATACTATGTCAGTCGTTCTTTATGTTATACAGATATTATTTATCCATTCCATATATCATAGCTTACATCTACGAACTCCAGCCTCCCACTCCACCTCTCCTCCACAAGTCTGTTCTGTCTGTCCTGAGTCTCTTTCTGTCTTGTAGATAAGTTCATTTGTGTCATATTTTTAGATTCCACAGATTTGTTGTTCATTTGCCCTGTTGTGTCCGACTCTTTGTGACCCCATGGACTGCAGCACGCCAGGCTTCCCTGTCCTTCACCATCTCCTGGAGATTACACATATAAGCAATATGTTATTTGTCGTTCTCTTTGGCTTACTTCACTTATTATGATAAATTCTGGTTGCATCCATGTTGCTGCAGATGGCTTTATGCTTTTTATGGCTGAGTAGTGTTCCACTGTGTGAGTTTCAGTTTTACTCAGGGACCTTACTGATGACTGTAGCCTGGGAGACTGCCACTTCGCAGCGCTGAGTGGATTGCTCTAAAGAGGTAGGAAGAGAAGCCAGTTGACTCATGGTTGTTGGCTAGGGAATGCATACAATCAAGCTTACATCTCAGTAAGAGATTATAGCTAATCACAAGGAACAAATGTCTCAGTTAATTATTTCAGTGCTTCTTCAGATATGGGAAGATTCAAGAATCTAGACTTAAAATTCTTGCTGAGATGTACATAGACCTTTCTAAGGGGCCTGATTTTCCAAAGCACAGAGTGCCTCATTCTGTTTTTTGTCAGGTATATTATTGGTCAGCAACTACAGTGGCTAATGATTTAATTTGTGTATTACTGCATGGTGAGTGACAGTCTTTTATTTTTTAGCAGAGTTTAGATATATTTAAAATAGGCAAAAATATAATAGAAGAATAGGCAGAAGATCTTATTGCTATGGGTAAGTTTGAAAGACATGGCCAAAATAAAACCCTTTAAAGGAAGAAGGAAATAATATTTATTACATGCTTGTTATGTGACACAATTTTGTTAGTCCTCACAAGAGCCCTGCTACTGCTAAGTCACTTCAGGCCTGTCCGACTCTCTGCAACCCCATAGACGGCAGCCCACCAGGCTCCCCCGTCCCTGGGATTCTCCAGGCAACAACACTGGAGTGGGTTGCCATTTCCTTCTCCAATGCGTGAAAGTGAAGTCCCTCAGTCTTGTCCTACTCTTAGCAACTCCATGGACTGCAGCCCACCAGGCTCCTCTGCCCATGGGATTTTCCAGGCAAGACTACTGGAGTGGGGTGCCACTGCCTTCTCCCTACAAGAGCCCTAGTTTATTATTAATAGATTTGTTATCCCTGCTTTTCAGATAGGAAAACTTAAGCTCATTGATGTAAAATGACTTTCTCAAGGACTCATAGATAGTAAAAGTGGATGCTTTATTATTGATGTAGCTGTACTGGCAGGAACATTTTGCAATATAAACATGAACTATTACAGTCTTTATTTGGTAAATGCTTTGGAACTATTTATCCACTTCTGGGCAAGTGTCTTAAGGAAAAAACCCTTTTTTGTCAAGTATACAGTAATTCAGTTGCTAAAGGCTAGAATTTAAAAATAAAGACTGCACTCTGAGATTTAAACTTAAAGAATAAGCATATGCTAGATCAAAGTAGAAATACAGAGTATCCTAAACATAAATGATAGCTCCAGGTCTGCAAGTTTTAACCATTTTTAGGTTTATGAAATTTACCAATTTCTGTTGATATTAGGAGGATAGATATTATTACTCATAATGGGTATAGTGGCTTTAGTTTCATTCCTCTCCTTCTGAACACTTACAAACACCTCTGAAGAGGATTAAGATTGCCTCTTAATCTCTTCCAGCGTTCTTTTTTTATTCACCCCATTGCTGTCACCAGCTATGACTTGATCATTGCAGAGGCTGCATAAAGATTGAGGAATTAGGGGAGAAAGGTGAAGACAGTTTCAAATTCATTGTGACTGTACTGCTGTTTCACTGTTCTGTTTTCATGCATTTCTCTTTGAAAGGATATAGATGTGACATAGAGATTAAAAATGTAGGTTCTACTTATAGGATAGCTTGTGTTCACATCTCTGCTTTTCTGCTTAAGCAGATTACATAAATTCTCTGAACTTCAGTTTCACCACTCATGAAGTGAAGTCTACAATAGTGATCCATGGGATTGTTTGGGAGAAAAACTAGGCATGTAAGAAATCTCTGTCGTTTGAGAATCATTCAATAAGTAGGAATGTCTCCTCCAACAAACTTTGAGTTTCTGATGAGGGCAATAGTTCACTGTGACTGTGTTATAGTCAGTAAGTGAGCTTTTCAAAAATGCAAGGGAGGAAACTTGGTAGAGCCTGGGGGTCAGGTCCCCCCTCCCCCCACATTATTTATTTGTTTGCTTGTTTAAGTAGCATGAGATTTTTGTCTTTTATTCACTGCTGTGTCCACAACTCCTAAAACAGTGTCTAGCACAAAAAGACTTTATGAATGAATAAAAGGAAATTATCTTTGGTCCTCAGTGGTTTATCCCTACTCTTTGAAGAAAAGCTTTTTAAATTTGCAAATATGAAATTTCTTCCTTTTTAGTAAACAGTTCTGTTTGCCAATATATGGTCAAACCCTCTTCTCACCCTCAACTCCTGGCAACCACTGATCTAATCTTCAATCTTAGAGTTTTGGGCTTTCCAGAATGTCTAATAAGTTGAATCGTACATTATACAGTCTTTTGAGTCTGGCGCTTGTCACGAAAGAAAGTACATTTGAAGCTCATTTGTGTTGTGGTTCACCATTTTTTTTAATTGTTGAGTAGCATTCTGTTAATCTGGAACAAATATATTAACAATCTTGCTCTGTTTTATTCTTTTTTTTTTTATTTCTAGCTTTCCAGAGTGTTGGATCTTCCACCAGAAAACTTGATCAAGTCAATATCTGCAGTTCCTATTTCCAGAAAAGAGTTAAGTATAATATATTTGTAATGATCTAGAATGTGATTGATTTTGTCAGTTAACAAAAAAATGCAGTTACTCTCCAGTTTACAAAATAGTCCTTGAAATTATCCTTTAATACATGATTTCATGTGTTATTTCCATGGCTTTAAATAATAAAAATTCTGTACTTTAATACGCTGACATGGCAGATTATATTAATATTCTCATGTTGTTTTGATGTTAGTGTAATAACTATATGGCAGTCTTTGAGAAATTTGGAATGAGATTTGATTTAATTCTGTAACAGCAAATAAAAGAACTATGATTCTAGTTAGAAAATCAGAGTTTTTGAAGAGATCTTAGAGATTAAACACCTATCTAATGCCTGAATACTATTGTGACATGTTTACTGCTAGATTTTTGGTGGTTTTTTTTTGTTTGTTTCAGTTTTTTTGCTTGTTTCCATTTGAGAACCCCCCAGTGATAGAGAACTACTGGTTAGGGCTACATATGATCTATATAGTTGCTACTTGGATTCAGAGAGATCTGTTTTGTGATTTTGGTCATTCTCATTGATACTTGTTTACCAGTTGACTAGAAAATTTCAATATTTGAATAAAATACCTCTCAGTTAATTAATACTGGCAAGAAATTAGCTACATAGTAGGCTTAATGCTTTAAGCTTAAATTATCATTATACTGTTAGCATATAATGATACCATTATTACTATACCATCACGTCCTTAAATATTTTGTCCCCTTAACTTTGTTAAGATTTTAAGACAAAGTAGAATGAATGTTCTTTTTCCTAGCATAGGACAAATGGATAAGTAGAAAACTACATATGGTCTTGTAAAAGAGCATCTTTAAAATAGCCTGTTACAACTTCATCTGTAGTGAGTTCCAAGAATAGAGGAAACCACTGACCAAAAGATGGGCCTTATATGTAAACTGATACAATGTTGCAAACAGTTACCTACTTTATGAATCTGTAAAGGGCATTTTGCATAATAATGGAAATGTCTCAGTTTTTATTTTATGTTTCAAAGACCTTTAGTAAGCTGAACTGTCTTGACCCATCTTTTGTTTCTTTTTTTAAATGAGGTAACATTATATATATTTCACGTGGACAATATTCTGTATACATTATAGCGTGCTATGTCACCACCAAAAATTTAGTGTTCCATCTGTCATCATACAGCTGATCCCCTTTACCCATTTAATTCTCCCCACCACCCCTTCCCCTCTAGTAACTGGAACTCTGTATCTGCATGTTTGATTTGATTTGTTCACTTATTTTTTGTTCTTTATACTCCACATGTGGGCAAAATCATATGATATTTTTCTTTCTTGGTTGGACTTACTTCATTTAGCATAATATCCTCAAGGTCCATCCGCATTGTCCCAAATGGCAAGATCTCGTCTTTTTCTATGGCTGAGTAGCATTCCATTGTTCGTGTGTGTGTGTGTGTGTGTATACATCTTCTGTATCAATTCATTTATGGGCACTAGTTTGTTTTATACCTTGGCTGTTATAAATAATGCTGCAGTACACATATAGGTGCTTACATCTTTTCAAATTAGTGTTTTCATATTCTTTGGATAAATACCCAAAAGTTGCTGGATTATACGGTAGTTCTAGTCTTTTTGAGCAATCTCCATAGTGGCTGCACCAATCTACATTCCTACCAACAGTGTGTGAGTGTCCCTTTTTATCCACATTCTTGTCAACACTTGTTATTTCTCACTTTTTTGACAGTACCTATTCTGATGAGAGGTGATACCTTCATTTTGATTTACATTTTCCTAGTGAATAGAGAAGCTGAGCATCTTTTCACTTGCCTGTTGTCTTGGCCCCTCTTTTGAATAAGATTTTCTATACCTACTTTGAGTTCCTTTAGGCAGTTCCACTTTAGCAGTCTGAAATACTAAGACTTTGTTTCATAGAAAATAAATAATGAGGAGGGCCTCAATTTCTCTAGTCTACCAGTCGAAAATTCTGCATATTGAAATTGTTTAAAATAAAGGAATTGCTACTGCTTTGTCTTCATAACCCCAGTTATCCTTTAGAGTACTGAAACAAAGCCTAACTGTTCTGTATTTCTAATTTGATTCTAAAGTGCTATAACATGCCAGGAAAATTAAGAAATACTATTTTTGTTAATGTGGTTTATTTAATGTGCTATGGATCTATTTGTTCAGGTAGTCTAATTTTCTGAATTATATAGTTGACCCTTGAACAGCGTGGGTTTGAACTGCATGGGTGCAGCTATATGTGGATTTTTTTTAGCTAGCATGAACTGCGGTACTTTGTGATCCATGGTTGGTTGAAGTCAATTGACTACAGAGCCCCAGTGGGTCCAAGGGCTAGTGTTGGCCCATTGGTGGCAGAGCCAGGTCCTGGAGTCTATAACTGCAAGGCCCCCCTAGTGGTCCCAGTGTGTCAGCCCACTGGTAGATGGTACTGGGTCTAATGTAACCTGAGGGTCCAGGAGTAGTGCCAGCAATGAGGGGGTGGGTCCTGGGCCCTCTGGTGGTCAGGACCAAGTCTCAGGGAAGCTTGGGACTCTGGAGGTCCTGAGATACCTGACCTTCAGTTGGGTGGGGCTGTGTTCCTGCCCAGAGATATACTTGGCCTGATGTGTCCCATTATTGATGCTGACAAGCTTGTCAGCAGGGCTAGGTCCTGAGGTGGCTGGCTGTATGGCCAGGGGACCCCAGGGCCTGGTACAAGCCAGCAGATGGGTAGGGCTGGGTCACAAGACAACTGGCTACAGGGCCTCAGGGATCCTGAGACTAGTACTGCCTCTCTGTTAGGGAGCTAAGTCCTAGGGTGGCTAGCTGCAGGGCCCGCAGTCCCAGAGCCAGTGTTAGCCTGCTCATGAACAGGGCCACATCCTTGAATAGTCCTGGGGCTGGTGATGGCCTCCTGGAGGGCAGGGTCAAAGTGACCCAAGGCTGGTGATCGCCTACTGGTGAGTGTGGCCATGTCCTGACCCGGCTGGCTGAGGTGCCCAGGGTATCCTGGAGGTGGTGTCAGCCTTATGTTGAGTAAGGCTGTGTCCTAGTGGGCTGGCCCACTGGTGGGCTGAGCCATATCTTTTGCTGCAGGGCCCAGGAGTCCCAGGGCTGATGCCCACCCCAGTGAGGAAGGAGGATCCCTATGACCACTTGTGGCAGCCTGGGGATCCCTTGGCTATTGTCAGCCCATTGTTGGGTGGGGCCATGTACCTGGCCTGGAATACCCCCAAACTGGTGAGGACTGGCTGGTACCTGAAGCTGGGACCCAGCACTAACAAGCTTGAAGGCGAATTTAAAAATGGTATTTACTAGCACTAGTATCCTCATGAATGAGCTCCCTAAATTGACTGCTGTCCGTATCTCTGTCCCAAGTTGTGCTGCCATGCTCAGTCACTCAGTTGTGTCCAGCTCTTTTGTGACCCCGTAGACTGTAGCCCACCACGCTCCTCTGTCCTTGGAATTCTCCCAGCAAGAATTCTGGAGTGGGTAGCCATTTCCTTCTCCAGGGGATCTTCCCAACCTAGAGACCGTAATGGATCTCCTGCGTTGCGGGCGGATTCTTTACTGTCTGAGCCGCCAGGTTTTTTCTCCTGTCATCCAGTGACTTCAGTGGATAGTTGCTCTGTTACATAGTTGCAGTTTTTGTGTGCATGCAGAAGGAGGTTAGCTCAGGGTCTTTTTATTCTGCCCCCTTGGTCGCTGCTCAAGGCTCAGGAAAATTCCTAGTGGTTATTACTGACTAGATTCCTTAATGTGATCAGAAGTTACACAATTTTTTAGACATGTGCCTGGATTTCAAGAATAATAAGGAAGTTATTTGTGCTCCTGTTTTATGTTGAAGTGAAAGTCGCTCAGTCGTGTCCAACTCTTTGCGACCCCATACTATACAGTCCATGGAATTCTCCAGGCCAGAATACTGGAGTGGGTAGCCTTCCCCTTCTCCAGGGGATCTTCCCAACCCAGGGATCGAACCCAGGTCTCCCACATTGCAAGCGGATTCTTTACCAGCTGAGCCACCAGGGAAGCCCAAGAGCAGGTGAAGGGGTTAGAAATGGGCTAGACAGACAGTGATTCAGCCCACCTATTCTGCCCAGAGAGTCTCATTCTCTACTTTGTTATTAAACATTCAGTGTCGGTAATTATGTGGATGTTTATAGATTGTTTTTAATACCTTGAAAAATTTCAAACTATAGAAGATTTATAGAGAATAATGTAATGAAAACTCACGCTCACTTTCTAATATGTTAGGTCTTAATTTTTTCCAAATTTTGTTCTCTACAAATCAAACATTAATTACTGTTGAAGCCACCTGTATACCATCCTTCCTTAGAGATAACTGCTGTTTGAAGCAAATGATTGTTTTCACTGATCGGTTGCCTAGTTTCTTTCTTGGTTTCTTTGTTTTTGCATTGTTTCATCACCAACCCAGTGAAAAGAATGGCAGTGTCTGTCTCTTTAAAGAACTACTGAGTGTTAAGAATAATACTTTTCTCATGTTAAAATTCAAATTTCACCAGTTTTTAAAAATTTTGCTTTGGTCATCTGAAGGTCAATGAAGAGGCTTGAAAGAAGGAAGCATTTGAAATAGTGGAGGAAGATTTGTAGAAGAGGTCAAGAGACTTGAGCTTTTTTCTGACTCTGTTTAGTTGCAGTAGACTTCTAGGGGAGACAATGAACTTGCCAGACATCATTTTTCACATTTGTCAAATAAGGTGGTTGCTGTGTGTCTCTTACAGAGATACCATAAGGCTACAGCTGGGTGATGGAAGAGGAAGAATTTTATAAGATAAAGTCCTCAATCAGTACATAGTGATGATATTTCTAATTGCTTTGCTTTATATTTTGAAAGTGTAACTTCTTCTGATAAGATTATGTCAGTGTAGAGAACTCAAAGTGATTAGTCTTTTTGTTGTTGTTGTTTTTACTCTGGTAACGTTTTTAAGGTAACAGTCTTTTCCTGGTTCACATCTGTCTTTAGAGAGGTAGCTGACTTCCAGCTTTCTGTGGATTCTCTATTGGAAAACAACAATGACCATTCAAGACCAGATATTCAAATTCAAGCCATGAGACTGGCAGAGAAGGTACTTTGGCACTATTATCTCTTTTGACATTATAATAAACATGTTAAATAAAAAAATATTCTGCAGGCTGTGTCAGCCACAATAATGGAGTTAATAGTATTTTTGTTCAAGACACCTTGGAAAGTATAATTTAAATTTACTTTAGCTGCATACTATAAGGTTAGGATGGTTTTTGAAATTAGTTATGAAACACTCCTCTTGAGCTGACAGTATTCAGTTTTTTGATTAACTACTTATAGGAAGACTGAGTGTTAATTAAATTTATAGATTGAAGCTGGATGGAGTTCTGAATTGAGGAGAACAAGTTTGATAAATTAGAACAGTGGGCTGCAGTTTTAAAAATGAGTTTCTGAGAAGATGAACATTAAAATATGAGAAGAAATGATTAGATGTAAATAGAACCATGATTTCAGAGAAGAAGTGGTTAGATAATGTAATAATCCTCTTTCATTTCTAATTTCTCTGATGGGCTCAGTGTCTAAGAGAGCAATTGAAAGGACTGTGGAGAATGACCGCATCTAAATTGTTCGTGTTTAATACCTTCAGAAAGAAAAAGGAAGGTTTGGGACAAAGTTGTTTTGTTTTTGTTTTAAATAGGATTACTACATGTGACACTGAGGAAGGCATGGGCACACTGAAGAGTCCAAACAATGAAAGTCACTTTCACAGGAAAAATGTTTAAAGAATGAGTATGATAAAGAGGCTCTGGTAGCTAAGTAAATCTGTATTTGACCACAGAAATCACCCCAGGTTTTTTTTCTGTTTTTGCCACACTGCACACGGGACCTTAGTTCCCCAACTAGGGGTTGAACCCACAGTCTCTCAACCCAGATTTTTATCAGGAAGCATACCAGGAATAAAATTCTCCTAACTACAATATTTATTTCCTCCTCCTTCTGTGAGTTCTCAAAAATGAAAGCTGGTGGCTCCTCAGTAACAGCAGGTATCTCTTTAAATAAACTTCATGAGTCTCCCGGCTGCTTTGAACACCTGGTTGGTTAAAAATGTAAAGCGTGTTCATTAAAGACCAAATATTTAAACTTTTTTACATATTTTATGGGGGTGTAAGTTGTTTTAGCTGAGGCCTTACAGAGTATCATGTTCTATCACTCTTGTGAAAGGTGGGTAAAATAAAGAGTTCATTGCATGTTACAGTACATAAGGTGGGGGTAAAGTGATGGCTCCCTTTTTCCCACATTAGAGAATTTGAAGTGAGAGAATGGGAAAGAGGAGAGAGAGTCTCTGAATAGAGTAGCATTCCAGCCGGGAAAGAAGAAAACATGTGAACACAAATATAATGACAGAGCTAAGCCCAAGTCCAGACACATGACTATGAGAAAGGACACATCTGCTGTCCTTGGAAGCCAGTCCCATAGGATTAGAACTGCAAAACTCATTAGGCCTGGTTTATAACATTCCTGTTTTACTTTATATCTTTTCAGCTAAAATGTGACACAGTGGTGAGTGAAATCAGCACTGGTCAAGGGACCGTAAATTTCAAAATCAACAGAGAACTGTTAACAAAGGTAAGAACGGGTTACGGTGCAGCTGTTGCACCTTCTCTCGTTGCCTCTGCTTCAGCTACAGTGTTTTCCCTCCGGTTCTTAAACTTATCCTGCCTCCTCTTGCCTCAGAACTTTGGCACATTCTGATCCTACTGCCTGGAAATCACCCCAAGTTCCGCTTATCCTGCACATCTTGATTTTCCCTAGCAGTGCCTTTCTGACCCCTTCATTCATACATGCTCTTAACACTGTATATGCCTCCTTGACAAAACTTAACTGTAGTTGCTATTTTACATTTTTCTTATTTGATGAATGCCTTTTGCCCTTTAAACTCTAATTTCCATTAGGGCTTATAGCATCTGTTTTTCTCACATATCCGGTTCCTAGCACAGCACCAGGCATGCAGTAAGTGCGAGATAACCATTTTTAAATGAATCATTGGACTCCATATTGAATACAGGAAAGCAGTACATTGAAAGTACATTGTACAATGTACAGAGTAGTACATTGAATACATTGAAAGCAGTAGCTGGTTGCCACTCTTTAGTAGCCTGTAATCTATTGGAAGCATAAGATGTATATGAGAAAAACCATAAGACTTTTTCTTTTAATAAAACAATATGAATTTTCTTAAAGTGATTGGTACAGTAAGCGTAAGAGATGGCGAAATAGGATGACCTGAAGGAGTTGGGGAAACCTCCTAGAGGAATTGGGTCTCTGTTGAGTGAGTGTGGAGGACAGGTAATCCTAGATAAGCAGTGGTGTGAGACCCTTTGAGTTTTATCTCAGTTGAATGTTACAGTTTCTCATAATGCATTGTTTGGTCTATTATTAAAAAAAAACAAAAAACCATGATTGTTTGGTAGGTCAGACTTTGTATATACTATGGTCTTTAATTTCAAATAAGGATAAAACCAAAACTTCTAATATAGTTTCTTACCAAGGTTATGTAGTTTACAGATATTTACCCATCAGCCCTATAATTCTTCTGAAAGAGTTGGTGTTTCATGCTTGTCTTTTGATCTTTGAACTTTTTTCTTTTATCTTTTTTTCCACTGTTATTTCAAGATTAAACTTGTTAAACCAAAATCTGTCACAGGAACAAGAAAGAAAGTTGTTATGAGCTTGTTAAAAAGTGTCTTTATCTTGTTGGGCTCTTGACAACATTTCATGTTAACTTAGCAAACCAGTGAGTCTAATGTCCCATTTTGAAATAAATGACTCTTTCTTCCCAGTTGCTGTTTCAATGTTTGTAGAAGGAGAAAGGCAGCTCACTAGTGTGCCTTCCAAATTTTAGACCCCTTGATAGACACCAGTATTTTACTTGTTTTGTTTTCCCTGAGATGGGACAATGTGCTGTGGTAGATCAAATTTGCCTTTATAGCCAGCTTAGCTGAAGGAAATGTAGTTTATATTTCGAGGCAAGGCATATATTTTGTTAATAATTTAAAATTTCAATGGTCGTGAGTTTTCATGCTTTATTACAATTAATTATGAGGTTTTTCTGTGGTATAAGGATGCCCACTGGCTCACTTATTAAAAATATTTGCGAATCCTTCTCAGTTGACAATGCAGGGAAAGAGTGAGAGCTTTGAGGTCCAGCTGCTCTTCCTCACATGGAAACCCTCTCTTCTTTGTAACAACTTTGAGGATCTGGATAATAATGTGATTTTCATGAAAGGACAAGCAGATTGCTTACAGCAGCCCTGCTCAGTGTCACAGTAAAGATACATCCTAGAGCAGTACCCATAGTTTGAGAAAGGAATATTAAGCATTTTACCTGTATTATAAGTTATGATTTAATAGTAATTCTTATCTGCTCAAAGCCTAATTTCTTCTACACTTGACTCCATTATTTTGGGGCCGTAAACAATATTCATTTGTGAGTCTCAAGTTTCCAGATCACATTAAAAAGAAAATTCAACCCTCTCAGAACCATTATAAAACTTTATTTTTCCACTTTGAAGTTATCAAGATTAACATGTAGCCAATGATCTATGTCTAAAACTTAATCATCAAGCAGAGAATTATGAGTTTGTCATTGCTTACACATGTACAAATTTAGCATTGCATAAAATGTGTCTTTCATGCATTGCAATTGAGTTATTAATAGTGGCAGAATTGGGATGATTAAATGTTAGCTTAGATTTGGATCACTAATAGCAGTTTATACTGTTTTCATATAAATCATCCTCAAAGGTAGGAGGCTAAAATGTGAAATTAAAAGTAGTGCAAACTGCCAGATCTTTGGGACTAGATAATACGTTTTTCAGTGCTAGAAGAACTTATCTCTATGAAGAACTATCTCTTTGGTACCAAACTTGTTCCTTGGGCTTTCCTGATAGCTAAATTGGTAAAGAATATGCCTGCAATGCAGGAGACCCGGTTCAATTCCTGAGTTGGGAAGATCTGCTAGAGAAGGGATAGGCTACCTACTCCAGTATTCTTGGGCTTCCCTTGTGGCTCAGCTGGTAAAAGAATCTGCCTGCAGTGCGGGACACCTGGGTTTCATCCCTGGGTTGGGAAGATCCCCTGGAGAAGGGGAAGGCTACCCACTCCAGTATTCTGGCCTAGAGAATTCCATGGACTATATAGCCCATAGAGTCACAGAGAGTCAGACATGACTGAGCAACTTTCACTTTTCACAGATGACTTTCAGAAGGAACTATAGCTTCAATTAATAGTTAATTTGGTTTACAGGGAGGAAAAACAGAAAACGAGTTTAACCACATAGGGAAAAAGCAAACAAAATCTTATTTGGGTTTTTTGGGGGTTTTTTTGGTGTGCCTTAGAAATACACAATGAATAACCTCATTTTTTATTTCACATACATGCAGTTTTATTTGCCAAATTCAATTGTGCATGCTCTTCCAAAACTTAAGGAAAAGGAAAAAAAAGACTGATTTAAGTGGCTCTAACTTTGCTCATTATTTCACTAATTGAGTTTATGTCAGTAGGCAGTGGTTACATTCAAGTCATGTGTAGTGTCAGTTGAACACAGGGAAAGAATGAATGATTAAGCACGTTTCAGCTACTAAGGAACTGACCTGTTAATCAAGCAATGGTAGTAGCTTCATTAGAAGTTCTGTTGAAAGTTGTAGAGAAATACCAACCAATAAAGAATTCAATAAAATGGCAAAATTCATCCACAGAAAATGGAATGGTGGTAGGTAAACAGAAAGTACCAGCCAATTGGAATAGTCATTAATTGGCGGCTGCTGCTGCTAAGTTGCTTCAGTCGTGTCCGACTCTGTGCAACTCCATAGACGGCAGCCCACCGGGCTCCCCCATCCCTGGGATTCTCCAGGCAAGAATACTGGAGTGGGTGGCTAAAGCATTCCAAAAAGTGAAACTTTTGAAAGATTTAATTTCTGATAAGTTCTTTAGGTACCTGCATTTATATTACCAAGTATATCTTACCTTTAAACTTAAATATTGGTGAATAGATGGCCCCTAACTTCTCTTTTGTAATATCAGGTAACTTTACTAGCCTTCTGACATTCTTCTTTGTGCCCACTAATTCAATAAACTCCTTGCTTATTATTTGCCAGGGACTATATTACTGAAATATAGAGACAAAATGGCATGTGTCCTGGCCTCAAGGAAAGAAAAGCATAAAAAAATCACAAGGTAATGTGTAATGGCTAGACACTGGGATGAATCATATAATGAAGGCGTGTATAAGATGCAACCCCAGTGGAAAGAAAGAAGCACATAAATCTTTTCTTTTTTTCCTTTACTCCCTCAAAGTAAATCCGTCTTGAGGAGGCAAAAGATAACCTTGAATTATAATGAAAATTAAGAATATACTTGGGAGCTATGAGGGCAGGCATTCCAGGAAGAGGGGACAGCTGGGCCAGGGTACAAATAAAAATATGGCATTGTTTGGAAGTCAGAAGGTGATTGAGTATGATTTGTGCATTGGATGGCGTGGGGAAGGATATGAAATTACACAGTGGGAAGGGCCTTACATTCTCTGCATAACAGCTTCAGCTTTTTCCTGTGTCATTATTTCCATGGTATGTTATGTGTACCAAAGGTGATACCTGTTAGGATTTTTTGGTATTATGCTAATGACATTTATTTCATTTTAATCATTATATATTATCTGTTATTATAAAACACTTCTAACTTGTGATTTTTATCAGTATTACAGTGTGCTTTTCAACAAATCAATTTCCTCAAAATTAAAAAAGTAAAAATGATATGCATTTAAAAATCAAACCAGAAACTGGTAAAATCACTTAAGTGGTAAGAAATCATTGAAACCTTTAAACAGAAAGTAAATCATGTCTGACTCTTTTGTGACCCCATGGCCTTTAGCCCACCAGGCTCCTCTGTCCATGGGATTCCCAGGCAAGAATACTGGAGTTGATTGCCATTTCCTTCTCCAGAGGCTCTTTCCAACCCAGAGATTGAACCTGTGTCTTGCATATTGGCAGTGGGATTCTCTATCACTGAGCCACTAGGAAAGCCCATAGACCTGATTAAATGTGTATATTATGTAAGATGGTGTTACTTTTCTGTTTTAGTTTTTGCTGACAGATGTAGTGTAGCTGACAGATGATGAGGGCCTAAACCAGAGGAGAAAACTAGAGTGATATGTAGGAGACAGCTTGGTGATTAACAGATGATTGATTCTGGAGGTTGAGGGGAAAAAGCAGATCTTAGGAACTCCCAGATCTCTGACTTGGTTAGCTGGAGGTTTCAGAGTGAAGTTTGTGGAAATGAAGAATGTAAAAGGGAGAAGAGTATGTTCTGTTTGAAGTGCCTGAGAGAGTTGCTCAGTCCTGAGTTGTGTAGATCAGTCTGTAGCACAAGATTCTGGTAGGTAAGTGGTGAAGTCTTAGGACTTGACACCAAGGAGAAGTATAAGTAAGGAGCCAGAAGTGAGAAAAGAGTGCAGCGAGGGACTCAGGGTGGGCATTGAAAGAGGGATCTGCAAAGGAAAGCGAAAGTCAGTAGAATGATGTCACTGCAACCAAGGAAGGAAGGCTTGTTTCAAGGAGGAGGGAGTCGTCATCCACCAAAATGATGCTTAAAAGTGGTTACCCCTGGGGAAGGCAGAAAGGGACGAGAAACTTTAGCCCTATCTTAATTTAATTTTTTTTAATTTTACAAAAAATGCATTGATTAATAAACACAACTTAAGTATTCAGCTGGGTTGACATTTAAAATACTGATTTTGAGAGCACCTTCAGTGAAGTAGTAGAGAAAAAACTAGTTAGCAGGTGGGTTCAATTGTCAGTGAATGCTTTGAAAGTGACACACACAAGATAGTCTTAAAGTTTTTTTTTGTTTGTTTATGCCAGAGAAATCAATTATTCAAGAGTCGTTTGTTAAAAGAGAATTCTAGCTGCTACTACCTTTTTTGAGTCTGCCATCCCTTACATAAAAAGAGATAGAAGGTGAAAAGGATGGATAAGCCTTAACTTCTGAATGATCCAAGTATGAATTACCTATAACGTTTACTGCCCTACTTGCAATCTTCTTGTGACCCATATTCTTGGAATAACAAACATTGAATGAGTCCCTCGTGTACAATAGACAATACTGTATTTAATGTCTATATGATCCTTTCTCTATGTGGCTTAATGCACAGTGTCAGTGAAGGATTTTCTCTATGTCTGAACCTAGTTCTTGCATCAGTTAAATGGGAAATGTTGACCATATTAAGATTGTAAGGCTTAAAGATAACAAAGAAGCTTCTAGACTTGAACCTGGCACTCTATAAAGGCTTCTTAAAAGTGTTGCTTTGTTGCCTCTTACTCCCTTTATGCCTTTTTGATTTAGTGACTGTCTTAACCAGCTCTAATGATAGAATTCTTCATGTCAGAAACTATATTTTTAGGACTTAAAATCCTGTTTGTGGAACAAAATCAATATAAGAGCAAATAAAAATCTATCAGTCATTTCAGAATCCTACAATAAAAAATAAATAATGAATAAATGCATCATCACTCAGCAAAAAATAAAGTATGGATTTTGTAACCTATATAGTAATTCTGTGGTTAATAACTAAAAGTTAACCTGGAATATGTTTTGACAGTTTCTGTGGTATTGCCTCATTTCTTATGTAGCCAAGAGGCACTTGAATTATGTTGTTTTATTTGTTTTCTACCATTACTGAGATCATCAGTATCACAGAAGTAGCAGCACCATGCCAAGTTAACACTTAGGCTGTGGAGTGAGCAAAGTTTTTGCAATGTGACCTTGGGAAAGTTACTTAACAGTCTGAGCTTCTGTCCCCTCACTTGTAAAAATAATACTCATTTCAGGGTAGTTGTGAGGAGTAATATATGTAATACATGTAAAATGTTTAGTACAGTGCCTGGCTTGAAATCTGCATTCAATGCATATTAGATGCTGCTTCTAGTATTATTGTTGCTATTTGCTATGGGACTTGTGGCAGTTACCTCTGTAAACTTCAGTTTCCCCATCTGTAAAATATCTACATCACTGGCTGCTGTAAGGATGAATAGACATGATGTATAACAGGGCACAGAGGCCCTGTAGGTGTTAACTTGTGTCATGACTGCTCTGATTAGCATTAGCGATCAAAGAAGGCAGTGCTGCCAACAATGCTGTAAAATTGTCAGCTCCATAAATTAGAATGAGAAAATTAGCAAGAATTAGTTCCCAGTAACAAAGTAATTAAGAAAATTGCAATTTTTATGTATCATTAAATCCCATACCTTTTACTCTACAGACAGTACTGCAACAGGTGATTGAAGATGGCTCAAAATATGGATTAAAAAGTGAACTTTTTTCTGGCCTCCCCCAGAAGAGGATCGTGGTTGAATTCAGGTGAGTACCTACTGATCATATGCATTGGTTGATCAACTGACTGGGCAGGTGGGTATTTTACTGTTATCGTCTGGGTCTCACAAAATTACATGTGGAAAAATGAAAAATCAGTGAGATTATGTAATTAAAGTCACAGTGAGTTGATCATTAAACCATGAATAAAACTTTTTAACTTTAATCAAAAAAGTACCTAATGGTTATTATGGATTTTTTCCATTATTAATTATGTATTGATAGATTTTTTTTTAGAAGATCTAGTTCTTCGTTTTAGTAGACTCTTAAGGTACGTATAATGGTTACTATCATATTAAGAACTGCAAAGTAATATAATTACCAGAAAACAAGCTTTGTTGTGTTTGTGATGTATGTGTATGTATTTTTAGCTTTATTGAGGTATAATTGACCAAATTATAAGATAAAGTGTATAGCATGATTTGATATATATATACACACACACACACACTGTGGGAGGATTTCCCCAATTGAGTTAGTTGATAGCTGTCACCTTTCATATTTACTTCTTTGTTTGTGTGAGAACATTTGTTCTACTTGTTTAGCAAATTTCGATTATATAAGACAGTGTTATCAACTATACTCCCCACGTTATACATTAGATCCTCAGTACTTATTGTCTTACAGCTGAAAGTCTGAACCTTTTACCAGCCTCTTCCTGTTTCCCCTAGCCTCCAGCCGCTGACAACTACTTCTCTATTCTGTTTCTAAGAGTTTGACTTTTTAGTCTTTAGATCTGACATTTAAATGGTAGCACACAGTATGTCTTTGTCTGTCTGGCTCATTTTACTTAGCACAATGCCCTACAGTTTCATCCGTGTTGTTGCAAATGACAGAATTTCCTTCATTTTTAAAGTTGAATAATATTCCGTTATATGTACATACCACATTTTCCTCATCCATTCATCTACTGATGGACACCTAGGCTGTTTCCATACCTTGGCAATTGTGAATAATGCCGCAGTGCGCATGGGAGAACAGACATATCTTCAAGATAATGATTTTGTTTCCTTTGGATATATGCCCAGAAGTGGGACTGCTGGTGGCTCAAACGGTAAAGAATCTACCTGCAATGCGGGAGACCTGGCTTTAATCCCTGGGTTGGGAAGATCCCCTGGAGAAGGGCATGGCAACCCATTCCAGTATTCTTGCCTGGAGAATCCCCATGGACAGAGGAGCCTGGCAGGTTGCAAAGATTTGGACACAGCTGAGTGACTAAGCACACACATATTGAAATTATCCCAGATCAGGCTCCTTTATTCTCTTTGCATGTTCCCTTAAGTCCTGGTGTACTTTCTTTTTGGCATAAGATGTTCCAGTCTTACTCAGACCTGGAATTGTCCATTTCCCGCAAGAAGTCCTAGTTCCCTTTTTGTGAGGGAAGGTATTTATTTAGAAGCCAAGTTCTGGCTACAGGAGTGCTTATTACTACTGGAACTCAATTTTTACTGATGTTACCAATTCAGATCCAATATCCCAGGGTCCATTACATGAAATGCACATTATTTAAAATTACCAGAAAAATAGCTTGATGTTTATATGGCTCTAAATAGTCTTCATGATAACTTTCTTATATGCCATGCCATCAATAAAACCGTCTAATCTTTGAATTGTTCTTAAGTAACCAAAAAAGAAAAAGATCACTTTTGGAGTATGGCTGGCAGGTGACCGCTCATGACCATTATTGGAGAAATTGTATTTGCCTTTTTCAAAGCTAAGGAAAAGTGTCGATGAGCTGTTTTCTCACTTAGCTAGAGCTTGCTAGAGCCTTTGTCTTAGTATATGTTTTTGTGGAAGATTTTTTTAAGTGGACGTGGTAAATACTATTTTTGGTTTCTTAACTCATTATTATAATTTATGGTGATAACTTAAACTTAGTTATGATTAGCACCTGGATAATCAGAGGTGAGTGGGATTTATTTGTACTGTCTTCTGCCACTCAATCCTGTTCTTAGAAAAAGCAGACCCTCTAAGACTTGGTAAACTCATCTGTTTATGACAAGGATTGATTGTTGAGTAAGCTAACCTTCTTATGGAGCAGATATAAATTATGAATAAATCTTATTCTACCAGTATACTCCAGTCAAGGTATTTAAAGTTTAAATGTTGTTGCATCAAAAATAAAAAAAAATTAAAAAAAATAAATGTTGTTGCATCAAAAGAACAGAGACTTCTGCAGTATCCTCACACCAGAGAAGAACTACACTAAGGCCATCCCCCAAAAGAAAGTTGCTTGTCGTTTCAGTTATCTCTTGCTTAACAAGCCACTATAAGACTTGATACAGGGAATGGCAAACTTTAGCTCATCGGCAAAATCCAGCCTGCTATATTTTTGTAAATTTGGAATACAGTCTTAGATATTCATTTACCTATTTTCAGAGTGGCTGCTTTGATACTCTAATGGCAGTTGAGTACAATTGACAAATAATTGAGATAGAGACTAGATGACCTAAAATATCTACTGTCTGACTCTTTAAGAAAAACTTTACCACACTACTGATTAGTGTTTTAAAGCAACAGTTGTTTTATGTTTCATGTATAGACCAGGAAATTGGGAAGAGCATAGCCTAATGGTTTTTTTGCTTGCCTGTGGTCACTTAAGCAACTCTGGTCATCTAGACATTATACAAGGACTAGAAATCCAGGAAACTCATTTACTTTTCTGGTGTCTCACCTGTGGGCTGGCCAGGCATCTCCCTGTATTCTCTCTCCAGCAGAGTAGCCAGACCTCTTTACAAAGGTGCTCAGGACTCCAAAATAGTAAAATATCTGGTCTTGTAACAGGTGTATCATCACTTATGTCACTGCTGGTCAAAGCAAGTAACAAGATCATCCCTGACTCAGGCCAGGGAAGTAGATTATATCTCTTAACGAGAGTGGCAGAGAGTTTGTAGACACTTTTAATTCTTTTCATTATATATTTGCAGTGATGCAGTATACATACCCTTCTCTGGGGAGGCACTTCAGTACTCTTACACTCCTTGCTCTTACCTAACTAGCAATAAAGGAATATCAGTAGGAAAGTAGAATAGTATGTTACTGCACATTTACCCTTGAAATAGTGCTAGTGCCAGTTTCTTGAAGTGTGAAAAGTTGCCACCCATGCACCTTCTTAATGTTCACTTCCTCTTTACCATCCCTTCTCCCCAACCAAAATCAAAATACCAAGACTAGTCTTTCTCAGTCATTGAGTCTCTGGTTTTTCTCCAAAGTTTTTGTTTCCCATATAATACTCCTTTTTGTTTATGCTTATAAGAAATGTCTAAAAATAGCCTGTTCCATTTGAGTTGTATTCTGGAGGCTTTTTGAACTGCAGTTTATTTACTTACAGATTTGCCTCTCTCAACTTTTTTCCAGAGCAGTTAAGGAAGGCTGGAACTTTTATAAGCATCTGATCATTAATGAAAGCAGAGTCCATTTCCCAGCAGTCATCTCTGCTTTCTGTTGTTTTTCATCTGGCATTGGTGAGGGACTAGAGCTGCTTCCTCCCTTAGAAGTATTCCAGATCTGTGATTCTTATTGTGGTTGCAAAAGGGAGACAGAGAGGTAGACAGGAGGGTAAAAATTGATAGAAAACATCCTTCCTGAATTTATTCTGAAAATGAAAGAGATGGGAAGATAGAATTTCTTTAAATGTGTAGTATCTTTAATAGACCAGGTGACTTCACCCCAAAGTAAAGAGAAAGAAATACTATGTTCAAGAAACTTGCCCCAGGGACTTCCCTGGTGGTCCAGTACTTGAGAGTTCTCCTTCCAGTGCAAGGGGTGAGGGTTCAATCCCTGGTCAGGAACCTAAGATCTCACATGCCTTGGGGCCAAAATACCAAAACATAAAACAGAAGCAGTATTGTAACAGGTTCAGTGAAAACTTTTTAAATGGTCCACATCAAAAGAAATCGTTGCAAAATAGAAACTTGGGCCTTAAATTGAGATGATGGTGGTGATGCTAGGTCAAGGAGCTTGCTCAGGGTCACAGAGCTAACTCTGAATCCTATATGTTTAACCTTTACTGCCTCCCTGATATAGTGATATATGGTTGGTTTCCCTATATTTTGTCAGATCCAGGAGGAGTGTGATAAAGTGCCAGAGTAGATGACTGTCTACCTCGGACTTTGGCTCGACCTGGTGGGTAGAGTAAGACTTGAAGCATCAGCAGCGGTTGCCTCTCTCCTGAGTCAGCCCTTCCTATTGTGTTCAGATCAAATCTGCAGGAGCACAGTCAGCAGTGGTAGCCATTCTTCTCTTTTATCAACACGTGTTCCCCACCCTGCTGTTCCTCGATGTGAAGTGTTCCCACAAAACAAATTGACCTCTGGGAAAATGGGAGTCCAGGAGATCAGGGTACTAGTTTTCACTTAGTAACTGATTTGGTCATCTGGGACGGGACAGTTTATTTCTCTAGTCTCTTATATGTGGAAAATAAGAGTAATAATATCTCTTTTCTTATAAGATTGAGGAAATTACATGAAGTAATAGTTCAGAGTTCTAGTAAAGCATACAAGTTGTAATCCACAGTAGTTACTTTGGCTGCCAAAGGAATTGAATTTGTATTTTCTATTTCATTGTATTCCCTTCTGAGTAGGAATGTGGTGCTAGAGAATGTCAAATTGATAGTTCAAGGGAGGTTTTTTGAAGCTCTAGACAGATTCAGTTCTTCTAATTCTAAAAAAGTACAAAAGTTCTAGCCAACAGGAACATTAAAAGATGTTCAACACTGCTAATCATCAGAGAAATGCAAATCACAACCACAATGAGATATCACCTCACACCTATCAGAATGGGTATCATCAGAAAGATCACAAATAACAAATGTTGGCAAAGATGTGAGAAAAGGGAACGCTGGTGCACTGTTGGAGAGAATGTAAATTGGTAAAGCCACTGTGGAAAACAGTATGGAGGTTTCTCTAAAAATAAAACTACCATATGATCCAGCAATATCACTCCTGGGTATATATCTGAAGAAAGAAACACTAATTTAAAAACATTCATGCACCCCAACATTCACAGCAGCATTATTTACAATAGCCAAGATATGGAAATAATCTAAAGTGTCCATCACCAGATGAATGAATAAAGATGAGGTTTGTGTGGAATACCACTCAGCCATAACAAAGAATGAAAATTTACCATTTGCAACAGCATAGATGGACTTGGAGGGCATTGTACTAAATGAAATAAGTCAGGGGAAGACAAATACTTACATTATTATTTATATGTGGAATCTGAAAAATAAACTAGTGAATACAACAAAAAAGAAACAATCCCAGATACAGAGCACAAACTTGGGGTTACCAGTGGGGAGGGGCAAGGTAGGAATAGGGGATTAAGACATATAGACTACTATGTATGAAATAAGCTACATGGATATATTATGCCACACAGGGCAACATCTTATAATAACTTTAGATGGAATAGTTTCTTAAAAGGTTGTGATTCACTGTTGTACATCTGAAACATAAAATGTAAATCAACTATACCTTTTTGCATTTTTAAAAATGCAAAAGATATGCAAAAACTATATTATTAGATAATATTTTTATTAGATAATAACCTTAGTTTTTGAAAATTCAAAGGTGACAAAAGGGAGTGCAGTGAGAAGGCAGTGTCCTCCCTACCCCAGTCTCCTGGTTCTCTTTATACAGACATTCACCAATATCAGTTTCTTGCTTACCCATCTAGAGATCATGCACATTATACATTGTTCTCCTTTTTTCATTAAACAATGTATCTTGTATATTCCTTTAATATCAGCACATCCATGGCCAGTTTATTTTTAGTTTTTTATGGTATTTTTTTAAAATCAGCTTTATTGAGGTATATGCTGCTGCTGCTAAGTCGCTTCAGTCGTGTCGGATTCTTTGCGACCCCATAGACGTCAGCCCACCAGGCTCCCCCGCCCCTGGGATTCTCCAGGCAAGAACACTGGAGTGGGTTGCCATTTCCTTCTCCAGTGAATGAAGGTGAAAAGTGAAAGTGAAATCGCTCAGTCATGTCCGACTCTTAGCAACCCCATGGACCGCAGCCTACCAGGCTCCTCCATCCATGGGATTTTCCAGGCAAGAGTACTAGAGTGGGTTGTCATTGCCTTTTCCATTAAGGTATATAGTACAGTGCAAATAACTGTATTTCAACATGCAGTTTAACGAGTTTTATCAAAGATGCCAGGTCACATAACCACCACTACCAGTTATGATATCACAGTTTCTCTTTTTTTTTTTTAACCTTCATTTTATTTAACTCCCTTTTATTCTGCTTACTTGGGATTTAGTTTAAGCCTCCCTTTCTAGTTTCTTAAAGGAGAGTCTTCAATCATTGATTTGAAACCTTTCTTCTGTTCTGATATACACACTTTCATGGTATAGATTGGTCTGCTTTAGCTACATCTCATGAATTTGCTAGTAAAGCAGTGCTAAGGGTCACCCTGTTGGCTGACCTTCTCCTAGGGATCACAGTCCTTCACTGTCCTGTTCAGTTTCATGAAACCAGTGTTCCATAAATCTTTAGTTTTCTAGTTGTTTAAGGCAAAAGGGTAATTAAGCCTAAGCCTTGTTCTTCTCTCTTGACTAGAAGCAGGAGATTACTTATTTTTTTAATCCCATAGAAGAACATTTGCTTTCTTTCTAAATAATGATTACATGAATTTCCTTATAGTTTCATAATTTCACAATTGTATACAGATATCTGTCAGATCAAGGTTTTAAATTGTAATACCCTTTAAAAAGGTAAATAACAAGGCTCTGGAGACAGACCACAAGTAAGCTCTTGTTTTTACCACTTTTAACCAGCTGTGTCCTAGTTAATGTCTTTTTTAACATTGAAAAACTTAGGAAATTTTCAAACATACACAAAAGAGAGTAAAGAGAGCCCCATATGCTCATCATCTAGGTTCAAGAGTCCTCAAGATATTGCCAAATGTACTTCATTATCATTTTTCCTTTGTGTGTCTCAATTTTCTCATCAAAAATAAGAGATTACATCACAGTTCTTCTGACTGTTGAGTTAATGCATGTAAAGTGTGTCAGACTGTGCCTGTCAGAGAGTGGATGTGCTCTAGAAGCATTCAGTCAGTTCAGTCGCTCAGTCGTGTCCTACTCTTTGCAACCCCATGAATCACAGCATGCCAGGCCTCCCTGTCCATCACCAACTTCTGGAGTTCACTCAAACTCATGTCCATTGAGTCGATGATGCCATCCAGCCATCTCGTCCTCTGTCGTCCCCTTTTCCTCCTGCCCCCAATCCCTCCCAGCATCAGGGTCTTTTCCAATGAGTCAACTCCTCGAATGAGGTGGCCAAAGTATTTTAGCTTCAGCTTCAGCATCAGTCCCTCCAGTGAACACCCAGAACTAATCTCCTTTAGGATGGACTGGTTGGATCTCCTGCAGTCCAAGGGACTCTCAAGAGTCTTCTCCAACACCACAGTTCCAAAGCATCAATTCTTCAGCGCTCAGCTTTCTTCACAGTCCAGCTCTCACATCCATACATGACCACTGGAAATACCATAGCCTTGACTAGATGGACCTTTGTTGGCAAAGTAATGTCTCTGCTTCTGAATATGCTGTCTAGGTTGGTCATAACTTTCCTTCCAAGGAGTAAGCATCTTTTAATTTCATGGCTGCAGTCACCATCTGCAGTCATTTTGGAGCCCCCAAAAATAAAGTCTGACACTGTTTCCACTGTTTCCCCATCTATTTACTATGAAGTGATGGGACCAGATGCCATGATCTTAGTTTTCTGAATGTTGAGCTTTGAGCCAACTTTTTCACTCTCCTCTTTCACTTTCATCAAGAGGCTTTTTAGTTCTTCACTTTCTGCCATAAGAGTGGTGTCATCTGCATATCTGAGGTTATTGATATTTCTCCCATCAATCTTGGTTCCAGCTTGTGCTTCCTCCAGTCCAGCGTTTCTCATGATGTACTCTGCATATAAGTTAAATAAGCAGGATGACAATATACAGCCTTGCCGTACTCCTTTTCCTATTTGGAACCAGTCTGTTGTTCCATGTCCAGTTCTAACTGTTGCTTCCTGACCTGCATACAGGTTTCTCAAGAGGCAGGTCAGGTGGTCTGGTATTCCCATCTCTTTCAGAATTTTCCACAGTTTATTGTGATCCACATAGTCAGAGGCTTTGGCATAGTCAAGAAAGCAGAAATAGATGTTTTTCTGGAACTCTCTTGCTTTTTTGATGATCCAGCAGATTTTGGCAGTTTGATCTCTGGTTCCTCTGCCTTTTCTAAAACCAGCTTGAATATCTGGAAGTTCACAGTTCACATATTGCTGAAGCCTGGCTTGGAGAATTTTGAGCATTACTTTACTAGCACTCAGTTCAGTTCAGTCGCTCAGTCATGTCCGACTCTGCGACCCTCCCTGTCCATCACCAACTCCTGGACCTCACTCAAACTCATGTCCGTCGAGTCAGTGATGCCATCCAGCTATCTCATCCTCTGTCGTCCCCTTCTCCTCCTGCCCCCAATCCCTCTCAGCATCAGAGTCTTTTCCAGTGAGTCAACTCTTCGCATGAGGTGGCCGAAGTATTGGATTTTCAGCTTTAGCATCAGTCCTTCCAGTGAACACCCAGGACTGATCTCCTTTAGGATGGACTAGTTGGATCTCCTTGCAGTCCCAGGGGCTCTCAAGAGTCTTCTCCAGCTAGCATTGCTGCTGCTGCTGCTGCTAAGTCGCTTTAGTCGTGTCCAACTCTGTGCAACCCCATAGACTGCAGCCCACCAGACTCCCCCGTCCCTGGGATTCTCCAGACAAGAACACTCCAGTGGGTTGCCATTTCCTTCTCCAGTGCATGAAAGTGAAAAGCATTAGGTATTGTTAAATCTTAATTGCAACTTCTCAACCACTAAGAGTAACAAATGTGTTGCTTGAGAATTTGGAATGGTAAATTCTATTTCTGGTTATCCTGGGAAGCTTTCCACATAAATATTTTTATATTTTTGTTTTAATTTCTGATACTATAAATATTGATAGATATTACTCAATAAATAAAAAAAATTATTTCGGGGTCCACAATAATTTTTAGACACTAAAGAATTGAGAACTAGCACACTAAACTTAATTCCTAATAATGTACCTTATTTGTGTCAAAACAATCCTCTCTGAATTTCTTCATCTTTTTACCAAGCCCCTACTGTATCTGCTTGCTGAGTGTGCCACTTCTGTGTATTTTATGTGACTACCTCTTGAGTCACAGGATCAATTCCCTAAAGATGGTTCTTTCTGAGATCTAATTTATCTTTGCTCTAAATGTCTGATTTTAAAAATTATTTATTTTTGGTTGCACTGTGTCTTTGCTGCGCACGGGCTTTATCTAGTTTTGGCGAGCAGGGGCCACTCTTTGTTGCAGTACACGGGCTTCTCATTGCAGTGGACCACAGGCTCTAGGCTCATGGGCTTCAGTAGATGTGGTATGTAAGCTTAGTTGCTCCTTGGCATGTGAAATCTTCCCGGCTTAGGGATCGAACCTGTGTCTCCTTCACTGGCAGGCAGATTCTTATCCACTGTACCAGCAGGGAAGTACTCTAAATGTCTAATTTTTAACTGTCTTTGTCCAAAATACCAAAGGCTTTAGTCCACAATTATATTAAACTGTAGAGCTATGACCTAATTCATTTTAGAACTCTTGTTTGTAGAACAGAAAAAAATAACTTTTACAATTATCTTGCAGTTCACCTAATGTTGCCAAAAAATTTCACGTTGGACATTTGCGTTCTACCATCATAGGTAAGTGCTGTTAGTTTCACAGAAAATACTGAACATGACTTTTGGAGAGGTATTGGTTTAATGCTTAAGTAGCAAAAGGACAAAGAAACAAAAAAGTGAAATGTATATGAGCTTAATGCTAATTAAATATGACCCTAAAATGAAAAAAATTGTTTTAAAAATGACAGAAAAAAATTTGTTTCAAAACCAAAAGATTGACTCAGAAACCAGGTATGTATATTTTGATTTTTAACTTGTTAAAAGTATGTATGCATATAAAGAAGAACTGAAAGATGCATAAATGAAAACAGTTTTATGGGATTGATGGTCATCCTGCCAATTTTTTTTGTCCATATATTTTGTTTTAAAAAATAAACTCAGTCTGAGTCATATGAGTACTAACTGGAGTTTTCAAGACTGCAAATTGAAACAGGACTATCCTAACAAAGATTACTATAATACTTCTTGGTTGTAATGTTTGAGTGTACAGTAGACTTATAATTTCTATTAAAACATGACATTATATAGTAGCCCATCTTAAAACTGCAATTAGAATTGTGTAATATTAGAATTGGAAGGGACTTTAGAGTTTATCTCATATAATCTGTCTTCCAGTATAGAAATCTGTCTTTTGCATACTTATAAGAAAGTGATTTAATCCATACTGGAATACTCTAAAGATTTGGAGAATGTCTGTACTTCTGGAATAGCTTATATTGCACTACAGTCAACTTTTGTTGTTACAGAGTTCTCAAGCAGCATTATAAGAGAGGAAATGACAGGATTTAATGAAAAAGAATATAAGAAATATACTGTATAAGAAAAACTACATAAATCAAAAGCATAGGAGTAATTGACGGGTAAAGCATGATAAACCTGTTTGACAGTTGTTAAGGGAAATGCTTGAACGAGGAAGAGATAATATTTATTGAAACTTACCATGTTAAGTGTTTTCATGTATTATCTGAACTAGTTTCACAGTAGCCCTGATTAGTAAGTTCTATTGGTTATAGATGAGGAAACTCAGACACCAAAAGTAACTTTCCCCAAATCACAATGCTAGTAAAGTATAGCAGCAAGGATTTGAAATTAGGTAGCCTAATTCCGAAAGCGTAGGTTCAGGCATTTAGTTGGATTTATAAGATAATAGGTGCTTCCCTGGTAGCTTAGCTGGTAAGGAATCTGCCTGCTATGCAGGAGACCCCAGTTCGATTCCTGGGTCGGCAAGATCCCCTCAAGAAGGGATAGGCTATCCACACCAGTGTTCATGGGCTTCCCTGGTGGATCAGATGGTAAAGAATCTGTCTGCAATGCGGGAGACCTGGGTTCGATCCCTGGGTTGGGAAGATCCCCTGGAGGAGGGCATGGCAACCTACTCCAGTATTCTTGCTTGGAGAATCCCCAAGCAATGG
Organism: Ovis aries; assembly: GCF_016772045.2. Lineage (NCBI taxonomy): Eukaryota > Metazoa > Chordata > Mammalia > Artiodactyla > Bovidae > Ovis > Ovis aries. The sequence goes on from NC_056061.1 coordinate 49,767,018, forward strand.
ATAGAGGAGTCTGACGGGCTACAGTCCATGGTGTTGCAAAGAGTTGGACTCGATTAAATGACTAAGCACACACATAAGATAGTAAGGTAGTACAAAAAGATAGGGATACAGTCTGAGTACCAGCTGCTAAAGGTGAATTCTTTTGCTGGGACTATAGAGTTTGGGGAAGTCTGGAAGTAGGGAAACTGGAGAAGTAGCTACTGTAATTTGTCAGCTATACCTATTGGTTAGGGGTTATTTGCAGAAAACTAGATCTCCTCTAGTAAAAGCAGGAGGGAATTTACAGTGGGATATTGAATAGCTTGCACAGTTGTTGGGAGTGCTAAAGACGCTTTGGATTAAATTGACATAGATGATGCCCAAAACTACCACAGAACTTCATCATCAAGGGAGCTTCTGCCTTTTCTTCAATTACTGCCGCTGCGAGAGTCAGGAACCTGTCATTATTCCTGGTTTATTGTACCTTGGAGAATTCAGAGAAGCAAAAGAGGTCACTCATATCCTATCTTTCACTTCCTTTGGAAGTTATATGGCAGGACACTGGGACCTCTAGTAGTGATGCCACTAAAAGTTAAAGCCTCCACCACTGTGCTTTTCCAAAAAAAATAAAGGTAACTCGCTTTTCACCTTCTAGATCACAAGCAAAGTGTATCTGATTGCTCATGACTTCTGGAACCCTAACTGCTAGAGGTTCTGGGGTCTGTTACTTTTAGCTTTAGTATGTGCAGAATGGAATAGATGTCAAATGTCAAACCTGAATGCATCAGCAGTACAGAAAGGTGGAGGCCTTGGATTCCTGTGTGCTGTTATTTAGGGAGCAGCATGAGAGGTTGGACTTCATAACTGAAAGAAGGTGGAGTGAGCTACTTGAAAAAAAAAAAAACCATATGGCTAAGTTCTTTAGGGAACAACCAAATTATATATTCTTTGTTAATTACTGAGATTCTGTTATTTTCTGGCCTTGGAATTGACTTGGAATCACAATTACTCTGTGTATTCATAACCTCCATTAATGTTGATGAAAATTGTGAGATTTAGAATAACTACATCCTCCAAAATAATTTTTACTCCCTTTCCGTAATATAGATGAAAACACAATAATGAATGTTTTTGTTTTTAAAAAAAGTTAGTAGATTTTGTCAAGAGAATTTTCTGTTATGCTTTGATATTAGATGGTTCTTATGCCAAAACATATAAGAATGAGAAACTATGTATTTTATTGATTACTAGGAAATTTTATAGCAAATCTCAAAGAAGCTTTAGGACATCAAGTAACAAGAATAAATTATCTTGGCGATTGGGGCATGCAGTTTGGTAAGTAAGTTTGAGGTTTTATTTTTCACATCATTGTTAAGTTTAATTTGTTTTAATATCACATTACTTGATCATCTGGGCAAAATATGGTCAAACTCCCATTGGATGAAGTAGTGCCTCCTACCTGTTTTTTTTTTCCTGATGGCTCTTTTCCATAAATGTTGTATTTTGCTTATTAGAATAATTCTAATCATACAAGTAAGTTTTGGGGGGAGGAAACTTCATACATACAGAACAAGTCCTGAAAAATACAGACTTTTGTGCTTTTATTAAAGTAGCTTACATTCATTAGTTAAATGTAGATGTAAGTATTAGAGGAAAAGTAAGACAATGGCAAGCCACTCCAGTACTCCTGCCTAGAAAATCCCATGGACAGAGGAGCCTGGTAGGCTGCAGTCCATGGGGTCGCTATGAGTCGGACACGACTGGGTGACTTCACTTTCACTTTTCACTTTCATGCATTGGAGGAGGAAATGGCAACCCACTCCAGTGTTCTTGCCTGGAGAATCCCAGGGACGGGGGAGCCTGGTGGGCTGCTGTCTGTGGGGTTGCACAGAGTCAGACACGACTGAAGCGACTTAGCAGCAGCAGCAGCAGCAGCAAGACTAGTTATACATCCTTCTCAACAGCCTCCCCGGGCCAACCTACAGGAAATGGGAATTGTCATACCCTGAGCCAGTGGCCTAGAAGAAAAACAACCTGGGATATTTTGGCTTCCTCTTAAATTGTACAAGTCATGGAGTGGGTGATTGGTCCAAATGAAAAGAGGAAGAAAAGAATGAGACCCAAAGAGTTGAATGCCACAGATTATGTCTAATGTCTTGAGTTCACTCAGAACCATTCGCAGCTCATATACTGCCGTAGTTAAGGTGTGGAATGACAAGAGAAATGACGTTGATGTGGTAGGGAAGGACTAGTAGCATGTAAAATGCAAAGTTTTTATTAAAATCTCAGGCTGCTACCATGTGCATTTTAAGATCTAGCCCTTGTGTCATCTCGGAAAAGCATTCTCTGACACCCCGACACACCCTTGCCCACCTTCTCACATCACCAAGTTCCTAGTATCCAGTTCTACCCAAATGGGCTTCTCTTCTAACTGTATTCTTTTGTATGCTGCTCTCCCCTGCTAGGCGAAATGTTCCATGAAGGCATGGGCTACGTCTTAGTTATTTTTGTATCCATCATGCTTAGCACATAATAGGCACTCAGAATGATGAAAGAATCTGTCTTGGAAAGTCTTTCACAATCTATTCCAAAAGAAAGGCTAGGTAACGTTTTCAATACTAAATACCATGTTCCGTATCTACTGAAATGAAATCAGAGTTTTTGAAAGATAAATTTATCATGATCTTCTCTTATGAATGTTATCCTCTATCCTTTTTTAGACACTAAAAAGAATAGAACTTGAACCTAACAGTGCCCTTACTATTCACTGTGGAGGAACAGAAAACATGCCTTGCATTTAAAAAACCCACCTGCGGCTCACAGTGGGCACTTAGAGTTTTGGGCTCTAAGCTCAACAGTCAGATTTAATAGATGGCATCCACTTTATATGAGTTTGACTGATTCAGGCACTTCACAGCCATTAGCAAATATGTGATTATGATTTTCATTAAATTTTAGCTGCTGGGTTTTATTGTAGTGATTTTTCTCTAATGGACTACTATGGTTAATGGTCTGTCAACATTTCCATCAAACCGTCATTGTTAAAAGAGTTTTAATTTTGGCTGTTCACCTATCCCAGATTAAAAGTTGGCCAACAGTTCTTAAGTACAGAATTAATTTTTGAAAATGTATTAGGTTGAATGTCAAATGGAATTGGCCTTTACTTTTCCTGTCTCCATTTTTTAGAATGCTTTGGCTGTCTTTTCACACCCAACTTCTAGGACCCTGAATCATGATCACATTTGCTTTTGCTTAAAAGTGAATAGTGCTGGTACTTATTTTAGTCATCCTTCTAGTTCCTGGCTAAGCTCCAAAGATTACCTACCCTGTGTTTAGCAACATTCCACTTTCTGCTGAGGCTGTAGTACATCAGCAAGGCCCAGCAGCAATAGCTTCTTTAGATCTAAAGCTACGTAACTGACATAGAAACAAATTAGTTTTTTAAAATTGTACTACCTATAATTACTCTTGGCCCAGGCTACATATACCCTTCAAATCCAAAGTTGCAGTCACCTTTTAGCGAAATGTCTTAAGAACATAAATACTGACAGTCTGTATTAAGAATTTTCATTGTCATTTTCAAACCTCAACTATTATTTTTTTAAAAGTTCAAATTAATACCATCTCTGAATTTTGAACTTACAAAAGACTAAAAAAAAAAACAAAAACTCAAACAAAATAATGGCAAGTGAAAGACAAATATATAGTCAGATAAAAGCATTTTGTCACCTTGAATGAGAAGAGTAATCAGTTTTACTTTCAGTTATTTGAGAACTAATAATTGTAACACTAATCTGATTCTTATCTTTATTTTCACATCTACAAATTTTAAAAGATATTTGAAATCACTTCCCATCATTGTCTTTTCACAAATTTTGAGTGTCTAGTGTGTCTAGTGCCTAGTATCACGATGTCCTTCCGCAGAGTAGTGGCTCAATAAATGCTTGTTTTACTGATGTCTTGTAGGGAGGTAGGTGTTGGGCACTGTTAGCACAAAGATAAATTAGTCCCAGACTCTGCCTTTGAGCTCATAGTCTTTGGTTTCTGTGGAATTAATTTCAGTGAGCCATTCTATATATATTGAATTTGTGATTCAATATATTGAATTTGACTTGTGTCAGTTTATAGGGTAGCAGGACATAATAGTGTGTATTTTGCAGTATTCTTAGGATGCATACCTGTTGCTTGCCATGACTGTTCTCTACTGTTCCATTTTTTAACTTTCTCATGGATTATTGTGGTAGGTCTTCTGGGAACTGGCTTCCAGCTGTTTGGCTATGAAGAAAAACTCCAGTCCAGTCCTTTACAGCATCTCTTTGAAGTAAGTTGATGAAAAAAAAATTGGAAAATGCTTCATCTTTTTTCAGAGTACAGTGCAGCTTGGTAACACATTTTTACTCCCAGGCGCTTTAAAAAAAAACAACGAAACTGTTCTTAAAACAAGGACCCAAAATTATTGAAAATATTGCTTATATTTTACTAAGGACTTTCTTTAATTTTCTTATCCAAATACTTCTTTTATAACTATTTTAGTTGATTTGGGACAGTATTTATTCAGGTATGGAATCTTGGCATAAACATACAGAATATCACATTCAGCTAAGAATTCTTTTGGTCTATTATTTGTTGTTATGTACTGCAGCTTTCTTTGCTCTAATAACTATAATTCATTTAGACTTGAAGAAACATGAGTATATACGTTTTTGCCCTTGTTCTGTTGTAGAGGGAAGGCATATATGTGTTTCTCCAAATTTGTGTATCCTTTGTCATTTGTCTTTCAGCTCCTTTTCCTGGCTTTTGCCCAGTGTGCACGTCTTTCTATTCTACCTCATTTAATCCATTCACTCTGCTTTTCTGTCCTCAGTTCTTCCTGGAGCTTATTAATAAAGCTCTTCCTGTCCAATTAATCTCCAGGAATGTGTTTCCTTTTCATTGTCCCAGTTGTTATCTCTGGGCCTGACAAAGAGCACAGATACTACCAGCCACTATGGTGACATATGGGGGATCAGACTAAGGTTGTGTGTAAGGAAGCACGCTTGCCAAGCAACGCTTTACCCCTCTAGCCAGAGCCACAGAGAGCACGTCGTTTTCATTTTTATTAAATTATTTTGTATTTAACAAAACACATCTGATTCTTAAAGATCTTTAACATTTGTGATTTCCTCCTGAGTTTGTACCTTCAGTTGCATTTTAAATGCCTATGTTTTGATTTATGAAAGTCAAAGTGTTAGTCACTCAGTCGTGTCTGACTCTTTGCGAACCCATGGACTGCTCTGTCCATGGAATTCTCCAGGTGAGAATACTGAAGTGGGTTGCCATTCCCTTCTCCAGGGGATCTTCCTGACCTAGAGACTGAACCTGAGTCTATTACCATCTGAGCCATTTGATTTATACCGTTAACCAAAAGATTTTTACCCCCTCTTTCCCATTGAGAGTTTTATGGATAGCCGAGAGTTTAAAAATTAGTAAATCTTTATGGTTGTCAATAAAGTATGCTGCCTTAGTGCCTGGCATTTTACTGTATTATTTTCTAAAACTATGAATAATCGTGAGTATTTTTACCATGAGCTTAATGAGCCTTTCATCAGATCCAGGTCTCAGAGATAAACCCACAGTGCAAGAAATGCAAGAAACCACTTGGAGACCTTGTGTTGTTCAGAGCATATTCTTTAAGAATTTAGAGTACAGTTTGACATATGAGAGTTACTCCTGGCATTTTCTCCCACCCAATCTCAGAAGTTTTTTATTTAATCCTGACAATAGTAAATGTTTGTGTCGCATAATCTTTTAAATATTGTAGTAAAATTTGTTCTTAAACTCTCTGGCAACCTAAACATACATTTTATTCTATGCAGTTTAATACAGTTTCCTGCCTCTTGAGACTCATAAGAAGAAGGGTATCATACATCTACATTAGAGATTGTTGATTGGCAGACACACATAAGGAACAGGCGAAGGGGGTACTTTCATGAATAACAAAAAACTCAAGGCATAATAGTATTGCTTTCATTAAGTGTTCTTTTGCCTAATAGCTTCATGGTGTTATTGTTTTAGTTGCTAAGTCATGTCTGACTCTTCTGTGACCCCATGGACTGTAACCTGCCAAACTACTCTGCCCATGGGGTTTTCTAGGCAAGATTACTGGAGTGGGTTGTCATTTCCTTCTCCAGGGGATCTTTCTGACCCAAGGAGCGAACCTGTGTCTCCTGCTTAGGAGGTGATTCTTTACCACTGAACTACCTGGGAAGCCCTAATAGCTTCACAGAGGAGCAGTGTTTATAGGCAAAAGAGAGCTAGTCAAATACACCCACCTTGCTGTTTGTAATAGTAGACAGCAATCCATTAGAGCACTTATCTGCTTTCTTCCTCCTTCCTTTGCTGAATGGAGAAAAATGCAGAACCTACTATGGCAGACTCTAGGTTATTTTATCTTTGTGCTATTTTTGCAGACCCAGTTTCATTTTAAAATTATAGTTGTCACTGTAGGTTACTTCCAGCAACAGTTTTTAATATAAATGAGAACGTTTGTCCCTTTTTGAGTGGTAAGCAAATGTTAATGATTTTGTCCTGTTTCTAATCAGAAAACCTGAACCTTGGTCAAACCCATTTTTTTTCCTTCTCAAGTTACAGATAGGGCTCTTTTAGAGGAAGGATCTGTCTTCTTGGTCTTTTATCTGCAGCCTCAGACACCATGCCTTACAGTAAATGCTTGAATGAATTTGCTGCTTCTGTTTAAGTTGTGGCATAAAGAAACCTTTTGTAAAGCTCCAAGGAAGGGCTGACTATCATAGGATACACTATTTAGCATTTGTCCAAAATTTAACTTACCATGCAGTTTACTGGTGAAGAAGCCAAGTGCCAAGCCCAAGAATCCACCACAGGCAACTTTGCTCCAGAGTGCTCTGTGTGCTGCCCTGCCTCACCCCACCACTGGCACTGCAGAGTGCCTTTCTGAGCCAGTCACTTCCACTGGCTGTCATTATTTACAAAGCATTTTCCTTTCTTTCAAAATTAAATTGCTGTGCCCCAGGCACAATTAGTAGTTTAGCTGTCACAGTTTCAGTCTTCTAGCGTATTTGTTTTAAATTTGGCTTTGGCCATCCAGGAGCAGATTTCATGGCCTGGGTGCCTCTAATTTGCACCATGATCAGTATCCCCCCAGTTTCAGTTTCTTAGCCAGGTTAGAAATTATATCATAGTTTTAGCGTTTGTTTTCTGTGATGAAAATATTTAATGTAGTCATTTCTCTGCTGCATTTCCATGCTTGTGCTTTGCTCTATCTAAAATGATTGTTCTCTGCACCTGTAGTCATTCTTTAACCAGGACATCTGGCCATGCTGTGCATTGACCTAGGACAATTTTTTAGCCAACATTCGAAACCTTTCCTTTTCATTGTTCTACTAATTTTTCACGAACCAGAGAAGTGGCTTTTAATAGTTCCTCCCCTCCCCCAAATTGGCTGATGAGTTAAATAATATTTTTGCTGTTTAAAATTCACACTACTGATTCAAAGAAAACATTAGTAGTAAGTTTTGAAATACTTTTCAAAAAGCCTTCCCACTAACATAATAGAAATAGTTCTTATGATGTTAATAATGTTAAATCTAAATCATAGGTATATGGGGGTCATCATTTACTCAGGTTTAATGAGTTTTAAAAGTAATTTCTCAGAGTTCCTCCTAGATTTAAGCTACTTGAATGGACCTTAATAAAAGCTAACTCTGTACCTTTAAGAACAGAGAACCCAGTCACTTTTTTCTGTTTTCGGTTTTTTGGTTTGGTGGCTTTTATTGCTTGTTTGTTTTTTGGAAAAGAAGATTTTAGAGCTTCACTTGTTGATGTTGCATATTAATTGTATTTTGAGAACTATAGAGATTCCTCTGAAATATGAGCAGCCTTTCAAAAGAGGTAAATATGCCAATACAGAATACAGTATGCATTAGCCTTGTACCCTATCACTGGCTTTTTTTTCCCCTTTGGTCATGCCGCACAATTTGTGGGATCTTAGTTCCCTGATCAGGGAACAAAGCTGGGCACCAGCAAGGAAAGCACCGTGTACTAACCACTGGACTGCCAGGGAAGTCCCCTAGCACTGGCATTTGTAAAGATTCAGGGTGATCCCTGTAGTATTTCGTTATTTTTACCCTGCCCCTTTTCTAAAAGGATTTGAGGTAATCACAGTGATGGGCATTTAACAAAAAAAACATAGAAAGTTGGAGATAATGTATTACTAGGTAATGTGTATGTAAGAGATTTTACCCTGAGTTTCCCAATATCAGTAGTAAAATAATAAAAACAAGATAAGGCAGGACCAAACCACAAATTTAATAAGTGATAATGTTTGCTTGCTCCCATTTTTTAAAATCAAAAGACCATGTTTTTTTCTGACTTAAGAATCTCAAAACAATTTCTCAAAGTAAATCAAGCCTAAATCAAGTCTAGACCTATATAGGATTATATATGCAGTTAATATTCATACTGTTTAAAGAATTGAATTCAAATGTAATCTGTTGATTTAATCCACATTACTTTTTTCAGGGAAAATGATTATTGTGATTGAGGTGGATTTTACTTGTTATAACATCTACAAGAAATAGCTTTTAAATTATAAACCTGAGTCTGAACCCAGCCATCACTTTTGAGAGTGGTGGGAGCCAACTCAAGTCAGGTTAGGGATTTCCCACCTCCCAAGTCACACAGAGGCTCTTGTGTGCATCCCAAGGGAGCTGTCGAGACCTCTTCTTGGCTTCAGTGCACACTACTCTTGACTGACATGCCCAGGATCCAAGCCTACATGATGCCCTGGAGGCACCCAGCTCTGCTTGTGTGACAGACTTCACCTGGGAGGTCTTGCTGTGTCTCAGTTCCACAGGCCCGGAGGCCAGCCTCCATGTGTGGGGACACTGCGAACCACTGCCCTGTGAGGGCCTGCCGCCACCTGAGGGGCTGCCCAGCCTATGCTATACCCAGGAGTTTCTCCCTCACGCCCTTCTCAGTCTGGGCAATTCTCTCCTCTCTCCTGGCAACTTCTCTGCTTCACCGTTGCTCATGATGTGTCTTCCTCAAAGCCACGTGCTTTCTCCCTCACCCTCACTCCCCTCAGACAGCGCTACAGTGTCCCATTGTTCTCTGGGTGTTCTTAGAGCAAGAATGGAAATACCGAGCAAGGCCAGACTAAACATGTTAAGAGCTCAGCCAGTATCTCACCCCACTGAAATGTGGGAAGAACAGGTTTTTCAGCAGAGAGCAGTATTTATTAGGCATGTGCATGGTGACCCACAGCAAGTCAGTAACTGTCACCCTTTGATAGAGGTGTAAGATACCATGAATGTAATTATATATACGCAGAGAATAAAAATCAGAAATTCCAAACATTAAAAGAAGATAAAGGGATGGTAAAATGCTGTTTATATGCTGCTAATGATGTTCTAATGAGGAGAAGTTTGGTCATTAATATATTAGTTACATCAAACGATTTCTTTTTTTACCTAGGAAGTTTTGACTGTATTAACTGATATATTAAATTGTAATAACATGAATTTGAATTTCTTTGATATTTCATTTAATATTAGGAATTGGTCTCAACCAGAGAAATTTCTGATCAATACATGAAACATTAAATGAACTTGTTTGGATTATAGTCAGGAATTTGTTACATGTTATTTTCTAAAATATGAGATCAAAATTAAACGCATTTTAAGATAAGAGGACAAACAAATATTGAGATAAAAGAATCTTTAGTGTCAAAGTTATGCTAACCATCCTTAGCGGTTACTTTCAGTTTTAAAAACAAAAAATAACCAAGAGTGGGGTTAGAACCCTGCATCAAGGAATTCAGGTGTGCCTATGCGGCTCTTGTATTCTAGAATCAAATTTAAGGACTGAGCGGGGAGTGAGAGAGCATTATCTACTACTTTAAGTTTTCACACTTATTTCTTACATTTGGGCAGGTCATCCCAAGAGCTGATTATAATTAATCAATTAAATTAGAAATAAAATGTCATGCTTTTTGGCAATCCCAACATTTAGAGATAGAAGGAATGATTAATACTCCTTTCAGGAAGTCTCAGACATTTATTTTATTCTCTTAACTAGTAATACAGCTGGCTTTTGCATTCTAGTAACCTAAAAGAAAAATTGCATCTCCATCCTCAAAAACATTTTTCTTCAACCATCCTCTAAAACACTTTTATTCAGCCACATTGTTACATATCAAATACAATTTTAAAATTTCCTTTTTATTCCCTTTGAGTCTGAATCTAACCTCAGAAGGGGGCTGTCTTCAGAATACATACTTTCTGAGGGTAATGGATTCAAACTAACTGTAAATTGAAAAGTGTAATTTCAGAAATGCATTGTATAAAATTTTACTTTGAAGGAAAAAGTATTTCTTTTCTAATATGCTAATGAATGTTAATAGTTTTATATAGTATGTTTACAGGCAGATTGTTAAATACCAATTAAGGCTCTTCTATTGTTCTGTTTGATAATGTCAGTTGATTCTCAGTAATGTTTGGTTTCTCCCTACAAATTGCTGAAATGCCAAGCTTGTCGTCATGAGTTAGGAGTGGCTTTTTGTTTTAATTAATTCTATTTTAAATTTTAAGAAAGGGAGAAAAAGATTCTGGTGATGTTTTTCCTAAAATATTCTTATCAGTATTTTGAGTGTATATTTAGCTTTTTTAACGTTTGACTCTTTGAGTTTAGGATCCTAGACTTTTTTTAAAAAATCTAATACCTTTCCTCTTCTGAAAATAAGGGTTTTTAATATATTTACTTCTGAGCTGAATGTGCATGCACACACACACACCACACATACATGTATGTGAGAGAGAGATGGAGAGAAGAGGGGCAAGAGAGAGGGAGCGGGTGGAGGTATTAATTTTGAGTAACAAGCCATTCATAGATACATGTATGCCTTTACTTCTGCAGGCTGGACTGTTAAGCAGTTGTCATTGGATAGGTCATTCAGAAGTCGGGAAGTCTGCAGATTACTGTTTTGCAGTGACTCTCTTTTTTCGTACACCTTACCAAAAATCTTTCTCTGTGTTCTAACTGACTTATTCATAGGACCATGTAGAAATTAATTCTTTATGATAAGTATCAGGTCTCCCTAAACCACCCTCAAGTTAAGGATTCACTAGAAGTATTCACAACACTCAGCATATGGTTGAACTCACAGCTAAGATCTGTTATAGCAAAAAGATGCCAAACAAAATCAGCAAAGGGAAAAGGCACATGGGGGCAAGTCCAGAGGAAATCAGGCCCAAGCCTCCAAGTCCTTTGCTAATAGAGTCACCCAGGATGTACTTAATTCCTCCTACAACAAATTGTGACAGCCTGTGTGAAACGTTGTCTACCAGGGAAGCTCATTGGAGGCTGATTACGTAGCCCCCCTCTGTGTAGCTTGGTACTAAAATTCCAAACTCCTGGAAGAAAAGCGGGTGTTTAGCATAAACCATATTGTTTGAACAAGCAGTTTAGAGGCACTGTGATCCACTCTTACTGGTTAGATTGGTAGGAGCATTGTCAAAATTCAAGTTCCCCAGATGGCAGCCAAGAGCTAACCTTGCAGACAACACATTTTAGGGATAGCAGTTTTTAGACCTGCTGTGTTATTAACTCTTTTCAGAGTTGGACACAACTTAGCAACTAAACAACAGCAACCTTTATTTGAAAGCACTTATTTGTTCACTTTTGCAATTCCATTAATTAACATGAGCCATCTATGAAAGCTGAGGCCTTTTTAGCTTGAGATAAGTGTTCAATACCCTGTTCCTTTTCGTTAGTAGTGTCTAGAGGGTATAAGCCGCATTGTTGTTTAGTCTCTAAGTCATGTCTGTCTCTCTCCGACCCCATGGACTGTAACCCTCTAGGTTCCTCTGTCCATGGGATTTCCCAAACAAGAATACTGGAGGGGGTTACCATTCTCTTCTCCAGGAAGTCTTCGCGACCCAGGAATCAAACCCACGTTGGCAGGTGGATTCTTTACCATTGAGCCACCTGAGAGGCCATAAGCCACATTATGGTTGTCCTAAAGTATTCTCCAGCAATAAAATCACTTTTTTCTACCTAAGGTCTGCTACCATGATATTTTAAGAGTATGTAAGGGTTTAGAGGTCTCATATTTTTGGGTGGCTTATTTGCCAGTTTTTTGTATAATATCATGCTACTTTAATAGCTTGCTGGAAAAAATATGAGGATAGTAAATTTATTGTTCATGTTTCACCCTGCAAGTGAGTTACAACTTTATAGTCCATAATGCATCACTTCAATATTACTTGAGCTATATTGTTGATATTTTTATATCACTTATCAACCTTGTGGTTTAGAGACTGGAAAATGATTCTGTGAACACAAAATCCTAGCACTGGAAGAGCCCTTAATAAGCCATCCACCTGCACTCCCATCACTGGGTGGGGCAGAGCTAAGCCAGCCAGGATGAATCATGCAAAAGCACACTGAAGTGAGTGCTTCTCACGGTTCTCAAGAGCCCAAGTTGGAGCATAATTAAGCTAACTATCCCGAAGGTCTTTCTATATCACCTGTTCTGGTTTTTTTTTTCCCCTGGTCTTTGCAGATTTAGAGAAGAGTTCAAAATGTTTTTCATTACCGCTACATAACTGCTAAATCATCCTTTGGCCTTTTCTTTCCCAGATTGAACTAGTCTACTGTCTTCAGCCTTTTCTCAGAGAAGTCACAGCAATAATAATTTCACTTTTTTTTTTTAAGAAGAAACGCTAGCTTAGTCTAAACTAGGCATTCTTGACCTAACAATATATGAACTTGTATGAGAAGAAAAAAATTATGCATTATTTTCATTAACCTCAATCAGAAATTTAATGTTTTCCCCTGTTGCTATATCACAAATATTTTTAAATATTTGAATGGGATTATTTCCTGTATTGTATAATCCTATGTATATGCATTTTGAGAACAGGTAGGTAGGGCTCACTAAGGGTCCATAGCAAAAAAAAAAAAAGGTTACACTCGTGAGAAGGGCGCTTGTGTAACCTTTAAATGAAAATTCTCCAGATTGTTTTGTTTTCCTCTTTTCTGTTTTGAAGGTAACAGTGACTAGTAGTGTACTTCATTTAATACACTATTATGCCTTTAGGTTTATGTACAAGTTAATAAAGAAGCAGCGGATGATAAAAACGTAGCACAGTCAGCACATGAGTTCTTCCAGCGACTGGAACTAGGCGACATGCAAGCACTTGCACTGTGGCAGAAATTTCGGGACCTGAGCATAGAAGAGTACATGCGGATTTACAAGGTGCCCACCCACTCTCCTGCTATCCTGTCATGTAATACAGCTCTTCATTGGCACTCCTGGCCGGAAAGGTTGCTTCTGAAGCTCAGATTTGTTGTTTGTCACTGAGTTGATAGTGACATACATATTGTTGGGACTCACATATTGTTCTTTGGGCTGAAAGTTAGAGCTATGAAATAAAAAAATGAACTTCACAGGCTGAATATGAAGTGATATCCTGATACTTCGTTTCAGCCTGGCATTTCTTTTCTTTCTTCTATCATCCCTTCACTTTTTCTTAACCATTGTTTCTTCTCTTGCTTCCTTAGGCATATATATGATGGCTATAAATTTGTTCATCTAATAACCTGTTGGGAATGGGAGAAATACAACACTTAGTAAAAGACATAGAAGTTCTTTTCTCATGGACTTTACATTCTCACATGGACACAGCAAATTAAACAAATTCACGGCAATACAGATTAAACAAGAACTTTGAGAGTGTGTTCAATGGTGATGCATGCATGGAGAAAAGTGAAACTGAGGAGGGAGGATCAGATGGGCTGCCTGAGCAGGGTTTCAGCGAAGAACCCACATGGCTGGAGTAAGGAAGCGAGATGAAAAACAGTAGGAGCAGTGTCCGAGGGGTTGTAGAGTAGCGCAGGAGATAGGACATTTTCCAGGACTGTGCAGTGGAAATGGCTAGCTTCCTGCTGCAGTGGAAACGTCCCATATCATGCTGTCCAGTATGGCGGCCTCCTGCCGCACTTAGCCATTGAGCACTTTCAAGGGCTCACACTTCAGTGTGAGTAGTGTGACGGAGAAACTAAATATTCACTTTTCTTTCATGTGCATTTGAATAACCACAGGTGCCTAGCAACTCCCCTCCTGGACAGCACAGTACCACTGTGGGGGCTTGACTGATACAGGGGAGTCACTAGAAGGTTGGAGTGCCAGAGTGACTTGATTTAATTCTTTTTTTCCCCATCTGTATGACAGACTGTAGAGCATCCTATTTTGTCTTAGGGTAAGCTAATAGGACATGTAAGTAACTCTTTTTCCTTTTGTTTCTGAACCCTCTTAGCGCCTAGGAGTACACTTTGATGAATATTCAGGAGAATCGTTTTATCGTGAAAAATCTCAAGAAGTCTTAAAGTTGCTGGACAGTAAAGGACTCCTACAGAAAACACTGTATGATCAGGTTCCTGTTCTTTAGAAAGCTCTTTGTAGTTCTTTGAAGTTAGTATTGATGTATTCTCTCCGTAAAGACAGCAGAGTCTTGTATGCAGCTTTCCTGGCATTTGTTATCATGCTTTTTGCCATTCAGACTAGTTTCCCACATGCTGTTTTGTGCTGCCAAAGCAAAATCCTGGTAAGCTTGGGAGAAAGACTATTATCTTGTCTTTACATATGAGGAAACAAGCACAGAAAGTGTAAAGTGATCTGTCTAAGCTCACACAAGCTGATCATGGTATAATTGGAATAGGGAAATAAACTCTTCATACTCAATCCTGCCTGTTTAAAAAGATCCCATCTTGTTCAAAAGGATTTAAAACAGCTTCTGAAAATAGCTATAATACAACCCAAAGCTTTTGAAAGAGTAAAATGAGGAAATCAAGAAGCAGGAGCATAAAAAATAATAAGAAGTCAGGAATGATATTAGTGCATCATGCGACACACACTGGGATTCTGCTGCTTTGCTTACGGTAGGTTTCCACTTTAGCTCATCAGCCAGAGAAACGGTACCTTCATAGGAGCCCAGGCATGTGTAACACAGAAACAAACCAGTTGCTTAGATGTACCATTTTTCGTATCACCAAAGAGCAGCTTCTCTCATCCTTTTAAGAAAGACAAGAGGATGTGGTTCACAGCATCCTCAGTAGTGTCCTTAAGGAAAATTTTTAGATTGCCTTGTACAGATTCTAATTTTTGATTGGGCAGGAAAGACGGTAACAAAATTTGGTTAATTTATTACTCATAGTTACTCTTGCATGTTAAAAACTAACCCAATATTGAGTGTTATAATAACTTGGATTTGAAGAACATGTTTCATGGTTAAACTGCAGTTGAAATCTCGTTTTCAACTCAGTTTGTTAAAGACTTCAGTTACCTCATCCAAAGCTACAGAATTTTAAAAGATAAGTAAATATTAAACCAGATACCTACTCTTAATAGTCATTCAGTGCAGATTGCCTCATGTTTTTCTTCATTGTTGGTTGTACTGCTTATTGCTACATAAGGAATAAAAATAGCTTCCAGTTTGCCAAAGATAAGGTTATAGATACTATATTGTTAAAGGTCTTAATTCATTATGTTGTTTCAGAATTACCTTTTTTTTTTTTTTTGGCATTTTCTAGAAAAGGCACTGCTGTAGTAGATCTTTCAGGGAATGGTGACCCCTCCTCAATATGTACTGTAATGCGAAGTGATGGGACGTCTCTGTATGCAACCAGGTTTGTGTCTTATATGAAGCTCATCATTAGAATGTATGATTTCATGTTCTTTGTTCTAGGATTAATGCTAAGACAAATCATTTCATTCTCAAAACTGTTACCAAATCCTACTTTCTTAAAATCTCTTCTCATCACTCAAGATATTTTTATTGAGTTTATATTTATTGCTATTTATAGTTCCTGGAAAGGTTTAATATCATCAGAAAAGTAAGTGGAACACTGTTTATCATTAAACATCATAAGACTTCCAGAGATGAATACACTGTTCTACAGACTATAAAATTGAAGTACCTTGTTGCCGACTATAAATATTTTATATTTGCACATTGCCAGAACATGTACGCTACAAGGAGCTCATGTTGGCTCAGTGGTATCCTCACTCTATAAAGATCATCTAACAGGCACATGAGTGCCAGTCCTCATTCTGATTGTTGGTAAAATAGGCCATGGGGGAAGTAGGCCATTTTGCTTACATTTTGTCATCTGTCTCCATGACCAAACCCTGTGAAAAGGAGCAGTCTTTATTTATCAGGCTTCCCTGGTGGCTCAGACGATAAAGAATCTGCCTGCAATGCAGGAGACCTGGGTTCAGTCCCTGGGTTGGGAAGATCCCTTGGAGGAGGGCAGGCCAATCCACTCCAGTATTCTATCCTGGAGAATCCCCATAGACAGAGGAGCCTGGCAGGCTACAGTCCATGGGATCGCAAAGAGTCAGATAGATACAACTGAGTAACTAAGTACAGCACAGGTTTATCAAGCACCCTTATTCCTGAGACAAAGCTAATAGGAAGGAGAAGGCAGGACAATACAAAAACCACACAAGCAAAACACAGCCACAATCAGGCACTGCTGGCAGAAGGTTCTAGTGTCTCCCATCGTAGAGTCTTAAAAGACAAACCACTTCTTTAGTATAAAGTCGTTATATTTTGTTGTTGTTGTTAACTACCATCATTTTTTTCCCAGACAACTGTAAACAACCATCCAATATATTACTATCCCTTAGAAAATTCTTATTTTCTGTTACTTTTTGGCATTTCATTTTATCAGTTCCATATAATTGGACTTAGGCACCTGTATATCTGAGAGGTACATTTCTTTTTCTAGATACAAAGATGTACAGTAGAAATTTTTTTTGATGCTAGACAATTATTGCTGGACAGATTAAATAAACCTTTGAGTAGTTGTTATAAGAAATATGTTTACTCATAAGCAATAGAGAATTAAATCTGTTATCTTGTAATAAAATATCAGTTCAGTTCAGTTGCTCAGTTGTGTCCGACACTTTGCGACCCCATGGACTGCAGCACGCCAGGTCTCCCTGTCCATCACCAACTCCCGGAGTTTACTCAAATTCATGTCCACTGAGTCAGTGATGCCATCCAACCATCTCATCCACTGTCATCCCCTTCTCCTCCCACCCTCAATCTTTCCCAGCATCAGGATCTTACCAAATGAGTCAGCTCTTTGCATCAGGTGGCCAAAGTATTGAAGTTTCAATTTCAACATCAGTCATTCCAATGAATATTCAGGACTGATTTCCTTTAGGAAATGCAAGGGACTCTCAAGAGTCTTCTCCAACACCACAGTTCAAAAGCTCAGTTCTTCGGTGCTCATCTTTCTTCACAGTCCAACTCTCACATCCATACACAACTACTGGAAAAACCATAGCCTTGATTAGACGGACCTTTGTTGGTAAAGTAATGTCTCTGCTTTTGAATATGCTGTGTAGGTTGATAATAACTTTTCTTCCAATGAGTAAGAGTGTTTTAATTTCATGGCTGCAGTCACCATCTGTAGTGATTTTGGAGCCCCCCAAAATAAAGTCTGCCACTGTTTCCACTGTTTCTCCATCTATTTCCCATGAAGTGGTGGGACAAGATGCCATGATCTTCGTTTTCTGAATGTTGAGTTTTAAGCCAACTTTTTCCACTCTCCTCTTTCACTTTCATCAAGAGGCTCTTTAGTTCTTCTTCACTTTGGGCCATAAGCATGGTGTCATCTGCATATCTGAAGTTATTGATATTTCTCCCAGCAGTCTTGATTCCAGCTTGTGCTTCATCCAACCCAGCATTTCTCATGATGTACTCGGCATATAAGTTAAATAAGCAGGGTGACAATATACAGCCTTGACGTCCTCCTTTTCCTATTTGGAACCAGTCTGTTGTTCCATGTCCAGTTCTAACTGTTGCTTCCTGACCTGCATACAGATTTCTCAGGAGGCAGATCAGGTGGTCTGGGATTCCCATCTCTTTCAGAATTTTCCACAGTTGATGTGATCCACACAATCAAAGGCTTTGGCATAGTCAATAAAGCAAAAGTAGATGTTTTTCTGGAACTCTCTTGCTTTTTCGATGATCCAGCGGATGTTGGCAATTTGGTCTCTGGTTCCTCTGCCTTTTCTAAAACCAGCTTGAACATCTGGAAGTTCAAATTCACATATTGCTGAAGCCTGGCTTGGAGAATTTTGAGCATTACTTTACTAGCATGTGAGATGAGTGCAGTTTTGCAGTAGTTTGAGCATTCTTTGGCATTGCCTTTCTTTGGGATTGGAATGAGAACTGACCTTTCCCAGTCCTGTGGCCACTGCTGAGTTTTCCAAATTTGCTGGCATATTGAGTGCAGCACTTTCACAGCATCAGCTTTTAGGATTTGAAATAGCTCAACTGGAATTCCATCATCTCCACTAGCTTTGTTCATAGTGATGCTTTCTAAGGCCCACTTGACTTCACATTCCAGGATATCTGGCTCTAGGTGAGTGATCACACCATCGTGATTATCTTGGTCGTGAAGATCTTTTTTGTACAGTTCTTCTGTGTATTCTTGCCACCTCTTCTTAATATCTTCTGCTTCTGTTAGGTCCATACCATTTCTGTCCTTTATCAAGCCCATCTTTGCATGAAATGTTCCCTTGGTATCTCTAATTTTCTTGAAGAGATCTCTAGTCTTTCCCATTCTGTTGTTTTCCTCTATTTCTTTGCATTGATCGCTGAGGAAGGCTTTCTTATCTTTCCTTGCTATTCTTTGGAATTCTGCATTCAAATGGGTATATTTTTCCTTTTCGCTTCTCTCTTCACAGCTATTTGTAAGGCCTCCTCAGGCAGCCATTTTGCTTTTTTGCATTTCTTTTTTTTGGGGATGGTCTTGCTCCCTGTCTCCTATATAGTGTCACAAACCTTCGTCCATAGTTCATCAGGCTCTCTATCAGATTTAGTCCCTTAATTCTATTTCTCACTTCCACTGTATAATCGTAAGGGATTTGATTTAGGGCATACCTGAATGGTCTAGTGGTTTTCCCTACTTTCTTCAATTTAAGTCTGAATTTGGCAATAAGGAGTTCATGATCTGAGCCACAGTCAGCTTCCAGTCTTGTTTTTGCTGACTCTATAGAGCTTCTCCATCTTTGGCTGCAAAGAATATAATCAGTCTGATTTCAGTGTTGACCATCTGGTGATGTCCATGTGTAGAGTTCTCTTGTGTTGTTGGAAGAGGGTGTTTGCTATGACCAGTGTGTTCTCTTGGCAAAACTCTGCTAGCCTTTGCCCTGCTTCATTCTGTACTCCAAGACCAAATTTGCCTGTTATGCCAGGTGTTTCTTGACTTCCTACTTTCGCATTCCAGTCCCCTATAACGAAAAGGATATCTTTTTTAGGTGTTAGTTCTAAACGGTCTTGTAGGTCTTCATAGAACCGTTCAACTTCAGCTTCTTCAGTGTTTCTGGTCGGGGCAGAGACATGGATTACTGTGATATTGAATGGTTTGCCTTGGAAATGAACAGAGATCATTCTGTCGTTTTTGAGATTGCATCCAAGTACTGCATTTTGGACTCTTGCTGACTATGATGGCTACTCCATTTCTTCTAAGGGATTCCTGCACACAGTAGTAGATATAATGGTCATCTGAGTTAAATTCACCCATTCCAGTCCATCTTAGTTCACTGATTCCTAAAATGTTGACATTCATTCTTGCCATCTCCTGTTTGACCACTTCCAGTTTGCCTTGATTCATGGACCTAACATTCCAGGTTCCTATACAAATTGCTGTTTACAGCATCAGACCTTACTTCCATCACCAGTCACATCCAGGACTGGGTGTTGTTTTTGCTTTGGCTCCGTCTCTTTATTCTTTCTGGAGTTGTTTCTCCACTGATCTGGACTGTATTCTTCACGAATACTGAATTCCTATGCTGTACAACTGTACTCAAAAAAGAAAGAAATGTGTCCACTCAGAATGGAGACTCTGTAGCTATTCTTATCTGATATCTTTTGCAGAGCTATCATTAGGTCCAGATTTTTCTGTGTATTTACCTTAATACCTGTACTTTCCACTCTTTCTTTAAGAGAATAACTGTCTTTTTGCCAGGTGTAGAAATGTTTGATTTTTCACCTTGCTCTAATTTCAGTTGTTTCTGCCCTTTTGATGGTTTTCTTACAGAATAAAACTATGTGTGTGCATGTGAGTTAAAGGAATTGTTGTAACAGACAAACGAAAGTACAGGATGGTACCGACAAGAGCACAGGGTGAGACTAGAGACCTGAATTTTTGTTCTGAGACCATAGTCATCAATCACGTAACTTCTCTGGGCCATGATTCCCTACTGGGCGAAAAGAGACCTCAACTAAATGACCTGGCATTGCTTTCAGCTTTCAACTTCAGATTCTACAAACTCAGCCTAGGACTTTGTCTTGCATTCATCTCTTTTTTTCATTGGATCAAAAAGTTTCTCTTTATTTTTGTCCTTGAGTCAAATAGAAAAATATAATGGAGGTATATATTTGTGACTTCATTTTTGGGATAATCTATATCAGTGTTTTACAACCATCTTTTATTATAACCCTTCTCAAGAGCTTTTTTTAGCCATATTTTTCTTTGTGCCCACCCTCATGAAATTTTAATACCACATATTTGTCTGGATTATATACATATGTGTTTTATACACATGTAAGAATTTTTTTTGGCCCCTCACAAGACAGTTTTTGCCTCCATTCAGGATGCATGCTCTGTTTTATCAGGAGCATGAGGTGAGTACAAATGACATATTGATGACTCAACATTTCGAAAGACCTAGGGACTTTAAAAATCCTTCCAGCGTCATGTAATGTGAAGCAAAAATATCTTTAATTTTTTTTCTTGTGATGAGAACTGTTAGGATTTACTCTCTTAACAACTTCATTATGTAAGACATGGCAGTGTGAATTTATCATTTTGTACATTATATCCCTAGTTCTTAGATTTATCTTTTACCTATGAGTTTATACCTTTTGACCACCATTACCCAATTCTACCCCCCTATCCCTTCCCTCTGAAATTCTACAAATCTGATCTCTTTTTCTGTGATTTTGTTTTTTAATTATAATTGACCTACTACCCTGTTAGTTCCCAGTTCACAGCAGTGTAAGTGATTTTGTTTTTCTATATATTCAAAATGATCACCATGATAAGTCTAGGTACAGTATGTTACCAATACAAGGTATTACTTAGTTATTGACTGTATTCCCCATAAGGTAATTAAAATAATTTTGAAGTTCAATATTTAAATAATGTTTACTTAAAATTTCATATTTTATTGGTTTGTTACTTTTAATATTTCATACTGTGTGCAAACTGGATACTTAACCAGAGATAAAGTAGAATTTTAGTCAAAGAATTTATGGTATTTTTCAAATACTTTAGAAAATATTGCTTATGAGTGATCCAAGGCTTTGGAGAGTAGCTAGAAGATACTTGTTGAGGTGTTGTATCACCTATGCTTTAAATATGTTCTTTAGGAAAGCATATTGCAGAAAAGTGACAGGAAGACAATTCTTTCCAGTAAAGGCTTAACAAATCGTAAAGCGTTTACCTAGAAACACTTTGCCTAGAGCTGTTTAGTTATTATTACTACTTGTTCCAGAGCTTTTATTTATTTTTTATCTTTTCACAGCACTTCCATAATTCTTTTCCCAAAGCTGATTGTGTTATTAATTGCTTTGTAGCTAAGCATGGTATTGGGATTATAGAAGCATGGGTACTATACCTGAGGCTGAGGAGTACCAATAGCTCTTAATTAGAAAAGTTCCATTACTGTTAAACAGGTGAAACAAATCATTACCCAGATCTGCATAGTAACTTAATCTATGGCCTTTTTTTTTTTCAGAGATCTTGCAGCTGCTATAGATAGAATGGAAAAGTATAATTTTGATAAAATGATCTATGTGGTAAGTAATCACAGTAAAAAAAACAAGAGGTTATGATGCCTACCTCATGAAAACTGCAAAGATAGAAACTGAAAGCCTTGTTGAAAAACTATGCAAAAATAATTTGTCAAACTATAGAAAGAATTCAGTGGTAAGTGTGTTTATGGTGGCAACCACTATGTTTAAAAAAAAACTTTAAAAATGAAAGAGTTCACATTGCTTCATATTAAAAGAAAATTACACAAAAGAATGGTTATGTGTAATGAATATATATGTGTCATAATGCATTTTTTTAAAAAACTTTTTACTTTAAATATTTTAGGACTCACAAGTTTCAGAATAGTACAGTTTCCATATTACCTTCCGGAGAAGGTAATGGCACCCCACTCCAGTACTCTTGCCTGGAAAATCCCATGGACGGAGGAGCCTGGTAGGCTGCAGTTCATGGGGTCACTAAGAGTCGGACACGACTGAGCAGCTTCACTTTCATGCATTGGAGAAGGAAATGGCAACCCACTCCAGTGTTCTTGCCTGGAGAATCCCAGGGACAGAGGAGCCTGGTGGGCTGCTGTCTATGGGGTCACACAGAGTCGGACACGACTGAAGCAACTTAGCAGCAGCAGCAGCATATTACCTTCAGTCTTCTCAAAGATAATATCTTATATAACAATGATACTTTGTCGATACCAGGAAACTAACATTGGTAGAGACCCTAATTAAATGTCAGCAATATTTACAGACACTTATGTTAGGGCCTGGTTTGTGGAAGGATGGGGGGATGGTTGTGAAATTTTATCACATGTATGTTCGTGTAACCTTCACCACATTCATGATACAGAACTGTGCCATCACAAAACAACTTCTTTCATGGCAACCACTTAGTAATCGTGCCTTCCCCTGACCCTCACCCCTGGCAGCCACTGCCCTGTTCTTCGCAATACAGTTTTGTCACTTTGAGAATGTTCTATAAATAGATTCACGCTAGGTAACCTTTTGAGATTGGCTCTTTTCACTCAGTATAATGAATGCCCTTGAGATCCACCCAAACTATTGCATATGTCAGTGGTTTAGTCCTTTTATGCTGAGTAATATTCTGGTCTCCTCTTCCCTTCCTTTCTTTCCATGTGAAACCTTCGTTTCTCCTAAGTGGGAGAAATTGCTATTAAATGTCTTTTTAGTGCTTAATTCTGGCCTTCTTGGAGATAAAGGTCACAATAGCTGAGAAAGGAGTAATTTAGGTAGAATACTTAGTGGAGTGCTGCAGCTCTTCCTGCTCTTATAGAGCACTCTGCTTAGACATTCTTCCAGTGACATCCTCCTTATATGTTTATTTAAAACTGATCCACTGATAATGACTCTAGTCTGTCAAAACTCAAATATTTTAGTATGATTTATGTCCAACGTACTTTAGATTTAATGGGCTTCCCTGGTGACTCAGTCATAAAGAATCCACCTGCCAATGCCAGAGACGTGGGTTTGATCCTTTAGGTCTGGAAGATCAACTGGAGAAGGAAATGGCAACCTACTCCAGTATTCTTGCCTGGGAAATCCCATGGACAGAAGACCATGGCAGGCTACAGTTCATGGGGCCGCAAAGAGTTGGACACAACTTAGCAGCTAAACAACAACACTGTAGATTTAACTTATCACTGTTCTTTTACTTAAATACACTTTTTTTTCTCAAGACAGATAAAGGGCAAAAAAAGCATTTTCAGCAAGTGTTCCAGATGCTGCAGATCATGGGATATGACTGGGCAGAAAGGTACAGTCTGTGTGATTCTATTTTTTTTTTTTTATTATACAAAGTTAATTTCTTTAATTTGATGAACGTTCTTTTTTTTTTGAGTTCTACTTTTTTAAATATAGATTTATTTATTTTAATTGGAGGCTGATTACTTTACATTATTGTATTGGTTTTGCCATACATCAACATGAATCTGCCACGTGGTTCTAAATTGCCTTCTCAAAAGCATTCAACTGTTGCTAGGTCAGCCATGTCCAAAAATGTACCAGGTTGTTAAAGATTTTCATTCAAACTTTACTTTTTTGTTTCAGGCTGTTAGTGTGGGAAAACACTTGTTCTTTGCACTTAGTTTTACATGGTTAATTAATTTCTATCATCTAAACATTTAATAAATGGTTTTATTAGATAACTGCTCTCAATGGTTTGATTTTCAGAATGCTTAATTCCCATCTCCTTTTTTCATAAAGGCAACTAACAATCTAATCATATCCTGTGACTATGAAATGAGGTTGTGTGTTTAACGTCTTCTGTGGCACACAACACATCACAGCATGTTTCACTTTTTATTGATTACAGGAGTTAAAAGTTCAAACTGTTCTCTATAAGTATCTTGTTACATACTTTGATCAGAAGCTCCTTTTCAGTTTTCAGTGAACTAAATGCCTGCTGCTCCATTTCAGGTGCCAGCACGTGCCCTTTGGCGTAGTGCAGGGAATGAAAACTCGGAGAGGAGATGTTACTTTTCTGGAAGATGTTCTAAATGAGATTCGATTGAGGATGCTACAGAACATGGCTTCTATTAAGAGTAAATTCATTGTTTTGTTACAGGCATAACTCACGTCCACTCTTTATGTTTTGCTAGACTTCTTGTGCAGTGTGATTTATTCTGACCATCCTTCTTGGAACTTTCACTAACCTTGTCAAAAATAGCTTCACTAATTCAGGGTGCTAGGGTTTGGTGCTTGCTACTTGGCTGTGGGTTGCTACTTGGCTGTGGCTTGGTCCAGTAATGTGAATCGATACACCCTGAGCCTCTTTGCCCAGGCAGCTCCAGCATCGTCACTCCACGGCTGGAGTGGTCATGCGGAGTCCCTGTATTCCATAATTGAAGCAAGTCACAAGTCCTCATGGCTTTGTGTAAGCTTCACCTTTGGAAAAAGAAGTAACAGAAGTAAAGAAGTCTAATGTCTTACATGGGATATTTGTAAGAAAAATCATGTCTCTTCCCTTTTAAAGGCGGCTTGGGAAACATCATTAGCAAAGTTAAGTCCGCCCAAATTAGGCAAGTAAAGTACCCACTGTGCACCTGTTTGTTCCTGATGCTGTCCACGTATGTTTTGGCAGGTTTCCCCAGGTGGCATTAGTGGGAAAGAACCGCCTGCCAATATAAGAGACAGAGGTTTGATCCCTGGGTTGGGAAGATCCCCTGGAGAAGGGAATGGCCACCCACCCTAGTATTCTTGCCTGGAGAATCCCATGGACAGAGGAGCCTGGCAGGCTACAGTCACAGGGTCACAAAGAGTTGAACACAACTGAAGCAACTTAGCACACACAGCACATCTCCACTTCAGTCCTGGGTTTTGTGCAGTTTCACGCAAGGTGAAAGTAGCTACCTTTGTGTGTTTCAGCGACCAAAGAGCTGGAGAATCCCCAGGAGACAGCAGAGCAAGTGGGACTCGCAGCCCTCATCATTCAGGTCTGTGTAAACTGCTTCCTGGGAAGGAAAGCCTTTGATTTGGTGCTGTAACAACTCCTCACGCTGAAGATTTCCTGTCGTTTTAGGACTTCAGAGGTTTCCTGCTGTCTGACTATCAGTTCAGCTGGGATCGGGTTTTCCAGAGCCGCGGGGACACGGGAGTGTTCCTGCAGTACACACACGCCCGCCTCCACAGGTGACAAGGGGCTGCAGGGAAATACAGGATGGCTCTGGCCTTCTCAGGGTGAAGCCTGGGTGGAGTGATTCCAAGACCAAAGGCTCTGTTTTCTGCACTTCTCCAACATCTAACATTCAAAGCTAGGTGAAGTCCGGTGGACCTCCTGTTATATTTGGATCTGGAGGGGGTTTTTGAACATTTATTTATTGCACACCTATATAACAATGCTTTTCTGTGTATTACCTTATTTAGCACTCAGAATAATCCCGCCAAGGAATATACTCCATTTTCAGATGAAGAAACAGATTTAGGAAAAATTGAGGCATTGAGTCAAATGATGTTAGCTTCCAAGTCTAGGACTAGGTTAAGGAGAGTGAGAGTATGCATGCTAGGATGATGCTCCTTACTTGCAATTATTCATACCCCAGCTGACTTGCTTAATCCTTTGTTGTGTTTAAACTTTTGACAACAGTCTGGAAGAGACTTTTGGATGCGGTTATCTCAATGACTTCAACACTGCCTGCTTACAGGAGCCACAGTCTGTTTCCATTCTCCAGCATCTTCTCAGGTATGGTGTCCTAACAAGATCCAGTCTGCTTCTGCCCCGTGAAGGGACTGTTGTCATTTGCTGACCACTGAGGTGAACAGGCCAGTGACTATAGACAGCACTTCTCCAAAGATGTGACCAAAAAGTGAGTGCCTACCCTTTGAGAGCAGACAGAGGGCATGCTCACGGCTAATCCTGAGGCTTTAAATACAGTATCACCATTAAATTAGCCCAGATGCCTAACATCCTTTAGATCAAAGTATGAGAACGTAAAGCCTAGTAAAAGCAAAAACTTTTAAGTTTCAGAAGCGATCATCCTCTCACCCTCTGTGATAAGTGGAGGAAAATCCGTGCCTTTGGGCACCTTCCCTGAGACCATAAGCCTTTCATTTGCCTCTTGGCTTCAGTGCAGCCTCAAATACACTGGGCCGGAGACCATACTTCTGAGCTCTCACCAGAATCATCAGTGAAGCCGTACTTGTCAGGAGAAACTGACTAATCTACGGAATATCTGGAAGGGATGTGGAGGCTTGACAACAAGGGCATTTTCTCTGATTGCCACACAGTGGTCTGTGGTTCTTTCCTGGGAAGAGGGGTTAGTTTACTTACATTTGTCTTACTTTTGAGGAAAAAATAAGCCAACCTGGTTTTCTTGGCAGTGAATAGCCTCTGCTCAATTATGTTGCTAAACATGGCTGGAGACTGTGTACATTTAACAGATATGATTTAAGTCCTTGCTTTAGGCTAGGCCTACAGGATTTCAAGATAATTTTAAAAGTACCTGCCATGGAGGAATTTGTAAGAAAGAAAAATATGCCTTCACCTTCAAATTTACACAAGGTTGTTTTTCATATGTCTAATACTGTTAATGATATCAAGTCAACCTTTCACCATCTTTGTCTTAGCATCTTAGCTGAGTGTAATACGTGCCCACCCTTCCCCTGCCAAACACTCCTCTCATATTTCTTTTAGGTTCGACGAGGTACTTTATAGGTCATCTCAAGACCTTCAGCCCAGGCACATTGTCAGCTACCTTCTAACTCTAAGGTACTTTATAAACTTGCTATTTTCAGGCGTTAAGTGTTTGATACCTGATATGACAAAGGACCTTTCTTTCTAAAGGTTTCCCATAGACAAATCCGTCAGTCTAAAAAATTACACACTTTAAGTTACAGGACTTCTTGCTTCATCTTTGCATGTTAGCAGTTAATGTTCATTCACTCAGTGATTGAAGGTCCTGTCACTATCGTCGAGTGAATGGGAACCAATAGCTCCATCATGGATGGTCACAGTAGAGTGCATGTTAGGACAGAGTGGACATGAGGGGTGAGGTTAGGGCTCTCAGCCTAGCCTCGAGGGATCAGAGGAGGGGAGTAGATGCGAGCCAGGAGAAACAAGGTGGCAGAGGAAGGAAAAGCCCAGAGCTGGGCAAGAACGTGACACATTCAGGGAACTACAAACGCAGTTCTGGGAGAATGAGAAACAAACACGCGGCCTTTTTGTCGTGCACTGAAGCGTTTCAGCTTATGCTCAGGACAGTGAGGCCCATAAACAAAGTTTTAAGCAGAGGCACAGGAAAGTCAGTCTGATAGAGGGTAGAGGATGAATTGGAAAGCAAGCAGGTGACACTTTGATAGAAGTTTCGCAGTGGCTGTTTTAGAAACTCTGAATAGAGGTTGCGTCTTATAGCAACAAAGTTGTAGCTTCTCATAAAGCTATTTAAGAAAGGAAGTATTTGCTTTTACTCAAGATTTATTGAAATCAGAGATTTACTGGGACTTTTTTCTTGATCATGCTTTTTACCAGGTTTATAGATTTTTGTTTTTTAATTTTCACTTAGACATAGAGATGAAGAAGCCAGAAAATCTTTATTGTCACTTAATCATTGAAACCAATGTCATAAGCATCATTTCTGTGGCACAGTATTCTTCTTGCTGCCATAACCTAAACAGAAAAAATACTTTAAGAGTGGCCAGTGTGTGCACAGTAGGTTGATAACTGGTCTTGTGCCACCACCTCACTATACAGAGACAGGCCAGGCAGTGTTACATCTCATCCTGAGGGATGCCTAAATAAAGGAAAGCTAATTATTGGAAAATAATCCCCTGTACTTATAAAACAGTGAAATCGTAACCTTGAAGAACAACAAACTTGTAATCATAATGCCACCCAGTATCATTAATAGTAGTGTTAGTGTTAGTTGCTCAGTCGTGTCTCTTTGTGACCCCATGGACTGTAGCCCACCAGGCGCCTCTGTCTGTGGGATTCTCCAGGCAAGAATACTGGAGTGGGTTGCCATGCCCTCCTCCAGGGGGTCTTCCCGATCCGGGGATCTTCCCTGGGCCTCCTGCATTGCAGATTCTTTACCATCTGAGCCACCAGGGAAGCCCCAGTAGTAGAACCAGGACCAAAAGTCTAAGACCGGGGTTTCGTGTGTTTCACTTTGCCAGTTAGCGACAAGCAGTGAATTCAGTCTCATCCGTTCAGCTTTGGAAATCCCTTCAGTGGCTCTGGGCTTTGACTTGTCCAAATTGAAGGAGTGCAATTAGATGTCAAGCTTATATGTCACCCAGGAAACTCCTGCTGGTTCTGATCCTGATTTCTCTCTTGCTGTTTCAGTCACCTCGCTGCGGTGGCACACAGAACACTACACATCAGAAACAGTCCTCCTGAGGTGGCCGGGGTATGTCGTATCCAGTTTCTCACTGTCATCTCTAGCATCCGCAGACTGTTACTACTGACTCAGTCTTGTAAATGTTCCTA
This sequence comes from Ovis aries, assembly GCF_016772045.2. NCBI lineage: Eukaryota > Metazoa > Chordata > Mammalia > Artiodactyla > Bovidae > Ovis > Ovis aries. Next base: position 49,795,803 of record NC_056061.1, read on the forward strand.
AAATAGCATCCTGTTGTCAGACTACAGCAGTGTACTTATATACTCAGGCAATAATTGGAATTAGGCTGTAACAATCAACATTTATTTCCAACATACGACAAGACGTTTTCCTGCATCAGGTGATGGAGTGATGAGTTCCCCTCATCTGAAGCTGTACTTGACAGTGTTTCTGTCACTCCCATCCCAGCACCCTTGAGTACCAGTCTTCCTAAAACAAACTCTAGGAATTTGTCTTTTTTTGCTCACACCCAACCCTCAGGCACTGGAGAAATTTTTCCTACTTTAATTTAGAAGCATGTTAGAATTACTTGTAAAAGCAATTTTACTTACTCAGTTATAGTTAGCCTGTTACTGGCTTGACCTTTGATCATTCTTTATTTTGTAGGCCAGACTTCACCTTTTCAGAGCTGTCCGCTCAGTCTTAGCCAACGGAATGAAACTTCTTGGAATAACACCCGTATGTAGAATGTAATTTCTAATTAAATTGCTTTTAAAATACTAAATTCTAGTTATCTATTCTTATATGCCTTGCTATTTAGAATAGAATTGAAACTGTTATTCTGTGTCAGAATCTATTTTATTGTCTACATTTTATTAAGTGATTTGTCAACTTATTAAATCTTTATCTTTTAAAAAAAATCATCTGAGTTCCCTCACGGTCAATAAGTACTAAACAGACTTTGATAAAACTAAGTGAAGTCTTTTTAAAGTCACTTTGGTCTACTGGAAACAAAGGACTAGAGTTTAAACTCTGGCTTGAGGGTTTCTGTTCTTTAATAGAAGTATAGTTGATTTATAATATCACATTAGTTTCAGGTGTACATAGTGATTCACTATTTTTGTAAATTACACTGTATTTAAAGTGAATACAAAATAATGACTGTATTTCCCTGTGCAACGCAACATCTTTCCTCTGTACTTGTTTTATACATAGTAGTTTGTATCTCTTAAGCTCTACCCGTTTCGCTTCTCCCCACTTCCCAGTGGTAACCGCTGGTTTGTTCTCAGTATCTGTCTTTGTTGTATTCATTTGTTTTACTTCTAAGATTCCACATATAAGTGATAACAGGAGTATCTGTCTTTGTCTGACTTATTTCACTAAGCATAATAACTCTAGGCCTGTCCATATTGTTGAAAATGCCAAAAATGTCAAAATTTCATTTTTTTATGGCTAATATTCATGTATATACACATCTTCTGTTGCTGGATACTATGTTGCTTCCACATTTTTGCTATTACAAACAATGCTGCTGTGAATCTGGGGGTGGGGGTGGGGGGCATAGCTCTTTGGTGTTTTTCTTTGGATATATACCCAGTAGAATTGCTGGATCATAGCTGTTTTTAGTTTTTTGAGGAACCTCCATATGGTTTTCCAAAGTGGCTGCACCCATTTACATTCCCACCAACAGGGGGAGGTAGTCCCTACTGTCTCTGAGCACAGGTGCACACACTCCACTCTAGTGGCACCTAGGCTTCCCCCGGCCCTCCTGTCCCACCAGCCCCCCGACCAGCCAAGGGCGCTGGCTGTGTCTGACCCAGGGCTGAGGTGCCCAGTATGTGTGTTGAACTGCTCACTCCCAGGATTCTCCACCCGTGTGATCTCCCTTCTTCTGAGTCCCCTCCCTGGGGCACCAGTCCCAAACTGCTGCTTCTCCTCCCTTCCTACTGATTCTGGGTGGATGTTTCTTACAACCTTGGTGTATAAGTCTTTCTGCCCATTTCCAGTTACTTCTCAGTGAGACCTGTTCCACATGCTGATGTATATGTGTTCGTGGGGTGAGGTGAGTTCTGGCTTGAGGTTTCTTACTAGACCATTCATCTAGAAACTCTTCTTATAAATAAGATTATTTGGTTTTTTTTTAAACTTGTGAAGAAAAATCTCAATTTTCTTAGGATTATGAGTGTTCTTAATAAATTTAGGGAGACCAAAATTAAGCTTTTTTGCCAATACAGTTGACTACTCCCAGAGAACAGATCTTGTACTTATCTTTTCATTGCTGTGTACAGGTAACTCTTAGCACACTACATGAACTGGGGCACTGAATACATTTGAATAACAAGGAATTACTTTACAGATACCGACTTAGGATCTTTGTAAATTAGTCCATTAAAGCATATTTGAAATGGAGTTTCCCAGTTTCGTGTATCTGCATATTGTTAAGTACATTTACCTGCTTAGGGAACATGAGTAGGATGTGACCTGTTTGATAGGTTCAGCTATCCTCATCTGAGAATTTCCATTCTGATCTGCTAAAATTTATTCTAACTATTGCTACCAGAAGTCTTCTGAATACCAATGACAGTCTATTTTTATGCATAGAGAAGCCAATTAGCATGAACTAAAGCTTCTTTAGTTGAGTGAGCTTAGGTTTATATTGGCCAAGTATCGTATACATTGTTAATCCTAGAAAAGACTCCAAGTTTAAGTGAATTAGCTTCCAGATTGCTAATTCTCTACTTAAAGTATTAATATTTCTTCAGCATAAATCAGCTATGGAATAAAAACATAAATTGGGACATGTTTTACAGGTCTAGTATCCCCCGCCTCTTCTTTGAAAAAACATTCCCCTTCCCAGATCCTTAGTATTTCTAGCTTCCTTAGTATTTGAATCTTGAGTAAAATGACACAGGGGCAATGATTGTTAGAGCCAAGTCTTTGAAAAAGCAGCTCCCTGAAAGAAATGTACATTAATTCCTACAGCCTAGAGCCCTCAATTCAGTTCAGTTCAGTCGCTCAGTCATGTCCGACTCTTCGCGACCCCATGAATCACAGCACGCCAGGCCTCTCTGTCCATCACCAGCTCCTGGAGTCTACTCAAACTCATGTCCATCGAGTTGGTGATGCCATCCAGCCATCTCATCCTCTGTCATCCCCTTCTCCTCCTGCCCCCAACCCCTCCCCAGCATCAGGGTCTTCTCCAATGAGTCAACTCTTCACATGAGGTGGCCAAAGTACTGGAGTTTCAGCTTTAGCATCAGTCCTTCCAGTGAACACCCAGGACTGATCTCCTTTAGGATGGACTGGTTCGACCTCCTCACAGTCCAAGGGACTCAAAAGTCTTCTCCAACACCACAGTTCAAAAGCATCAATTCTTTGGCACTCAGCCTTCTTCACAGTCCAGCTCTCACATCCATACATGACCACTGGAAAAACCATAGCCTTGACTAGACGGACCTTTGTTGGCAAAGTAATGTCTCTGCTTTTTAATATGCTATCTAGGTTGGTAATAACTTTCCTTCCAAGGAGTAAACGTCTTTTAATTTCATGGCTGCAGTCACCAGCCACAGTGATTTTGGAGCCCAAAAAAATGAAGTCTGACACTGTTTCCACTGTTTGCCCATCTATTTCCCATGAAGTGATGAGACCAGAGGCCATGATCTTAGTTTTTCGAATGTTGAGCTTTAAGCCAACTTTTTCCCCTCTCCTTTCACTTTCATCAAGAGGCTTTTGAGTTCCTCTTCACTTTCTGCCATAAGGGTGGTATCATCTGCATATCTGAGGTTATTGATATTTATCCCGGCAATCTTGATTCCAGCTTGTGCTTCTTCCAGCCCAGCGTTTCTCATGATGTACTCTGCATATACGTTAAATAAGCAGGGTGACAATATACAGCCTTGCCGTACTCCTTTTCCTATTTGGAACCAGTCTGTTGTTCCATGTCCAGTTCTCACTGTTGCTTCCTGACCTGCATACAGGTTTCTCAAAAGGCAGGTCAGGTGGTCTGGGATTCCCATCTCTTTCAGAATTTTCCACAGTTTATCGTGATCCACACAGTCAAAGGCTTTGGCATAGTCAATAAAGCAGAAATAGAAGTTTTTCTGGAACTCTCTTGCTTTTTCGATGATCCAGCCTAGAGCTCTACAGTCTTACAAATTCCTTTTGTTGTTTAATGCTAGCTAGAGTTGTGCAGAGTCGGACACAACTGAAGCGATAACAATAGCAGCAGCAGAGTTGCTTTATAGCCCTTTTTTGCAACTTGATAGAAGTCCACATATAGAAAGTAAAAAATTTAATGGTTTGGGCTTGTGTTTATGCTTAAGTATTATCTTAATGGTCATATCTACAATACAAGTAGTGAGCAAACCGATTTCATATAATAAATTAAGTTTATTGCTGAATTTTCCCATATCATAGAAATTTTTTTAAAAAACACTGAAATTTCACAAATTATTGAGAGCCCGACAGTTACATACTTTATTAAAAAAAGTACAAAAGTGACATTAGAAATATTTTTTGAAGAAAAGTATATCCTCTAACAGCAAAGAAATATGAATCCAGACAATGAATGGCACAAAGACAGCACTTAAAGGGGTATTCAGTCACCACCCATACATCATTGTCTGAGTTTCTAAATAGATTCAGTTGAAGTTACACATTCAGTTTGTTTCTGAACTAGCCTGTCTTGTTTTTGCCTCCCTTTTGTAAGAAAAAAGTTAGGTTCATTGCTGCTGGGACTAAATACTGTACATGCCTTGGAGAATAAGGAGGGGTCAACCCTTCTCCCCTGGTACCTGAACAAGAGAACAGTTAGTACAGAAATGGCTTTGGCACTTTAACCTTTAACATAATCCCAAACCTCATTAATTGAATATTGCAGCCTCGCATGATTTTTTTTTAAACACCACATCATCTCCATACTTTTATATATACATTATTATATATACAATAATAAAAATCCTTCATTCTTAAAACAGGTTGATTCCAAACAGGTCGCATTAAAACTCTGCAATTCATTCACATAGCTTTCTTCTTAATTCTTAGGCCAACAGTTTTTGTTTTTTAAATCTACCTTCTGAAATTGACTTAAGGCTCTAGTTTAATATAAATGGTTTAGTCTTAGTAGGATTCTCTTTTGGGGCTAAAGTCACACACCGATGACTCTCTCTTTTGAATCTGTTTCTCCTTGTTGGATGGACGTAGTGTCTTGTCTGGGTAAGCCATAGAGATATATAGAAACACAAACAAGAAGAGTACCCAGAGCAAAGGTGAGTGCTGGAAAGGAAAAAAAAGAGCTTAATCTGTACTTGTGCCCTTAAAACTACGTAATAATGATCAGTTTAAAACTTTGAAGACTTTCAACTGTGGGTTTACACTATCAGATTGTATGGAAAATAAATATGGAAAATAAATTTTAAGTGTTCTGTATTTTGATGGTAAGGTTTAGAAAAGTAATCAATTCGAGCGCCACCCCCCCCCCCCCCCCCCCCCCCACCGCAAAAAAACGTGGTAAAGTCAAGGGAGTGACAATCACTGACTACACACTTTTCAAGAACACACATATCACCATCTTGGGTCACTGACCAAGAGCATACCAGCATCCCTATATGCTGACTGAAAGAGCAGGGGAGTATGGATTTTCCATGATACTAGAGTTAAAGTTTAGAATAAGAGGTAGTTAGCAAATTCAAAAAGTTAGGTGACTAATGATTCAAACCTTTGAGGATTCCTGAGTAGCAAATGAGGTGGTGATTTAATCAGTAAACTTACATTTTCTGCTAACCTTTTTTTAAATCTTAATTCTGAAAATCAGGACATAATTGAATTACTTGCCCAAAGTAGGCATTATATAACTAAATATTTGTGTCACACTGTATATTCTGTTCAAAACTAAGCCATATTCTATCTTAGGGAGTACAATGGCACAGTCTTACTATCTTTAAAAAAAATGTCATGCAGAGAAATGACATCGAGCCATGGATTTTAATTCATCCCTAAGACAGACTAGCTTTTTTCCTTCAGAAAGGGGAGAAGAGGGTAAATTAAATAGGAAACTAAGATTGCTAAGACATTCTTAAGTTCCTTGACATCAGTCAGCCAGAACACTGACCAGAAAGCATTTACACTGTTCCCAGATATTCATTAGGAGTACAGGCATAGGGATCTGTTGAGCATAAAGAGGGATCAAAATGCAAAGTGAAAATAAGAGAAGAAAAAACATCTAAAGGAGGGCCTAGAAGTGGTAAGCGGCTGCCTCTATACAGAACACCTGTGTGCCAGGCACTGTTCGAATAAGCACTTCACCTAAAATAACCCTAGGAGATGGGTGATCTTGTTCCCAATTTACAGACACAGAAACTGAGACATGGGTTAAGTAACTTCCCCAAGGCTGTTCAGCTAATAAATGGTAAAAGCAAGATTTGAACCATACTATCAATTTTTTTTCTAAGATATGTACAACATTGATGTTCTTCTATTTGCATTTATAACAAAAGTCAGTTTTAAAATGAAATGTAAATATAGGCCAGATCTGATTCTTTTACTGAATGTTGATATTCGACAGGTTTTCCTCATGTGTTAGTTTATGGTATAACTGATAAGTCAGTATCTCTGCTTAAATAATTCAGAAGCCAACTAATAGTGGATATGGCTAGGGAAAATTATATTAGAAGGACAAGCATAAAGGAGGTGCCATAATGCCAGCTACAGTAATGAATTTATTAATTACATATTAAATGAAATAAAGATAGCTTTATGAAAGAAAATTTAGATTTGTAGTTTCAAAAGCAGTTTATACCCAAGTCTAAAACAGGAAGGTACAAACTAAGGGGGAAATGAAAGAAGTTTTACTATTCTTTTCCTCAAAAAAAAAAAAAACAGTCAAGTTTACTGTAATTCCCTGTGGTAAGCAATCAATTCCTCAGGTCCTTCTGTTTCTTTCCTTGTGTACCTAGTCATACTGTATTCACACTGAAGCACTTAAGCTGTCTTGTAGATAATACCTGGGAAACAGGAAGGCCCTGACTGCAAAAATGCTCTTCCTACTGAGTAGCCTGCTCACTCTCACACAGAAGTAACACCCTTGGTTTAAGCTCTGGAACCATTTAAATAACCTAAGTACCGTGAACCCCACATTCCACACATATATGAACTGCTGTACTTCCAGGATAAATGATAGCAAAACTAAGGAATTTCTGTTAACACTATAAGCAACTGCCATATTTAATAAAAGATGAACCAAGGAAATGAGAAGCTCTTCCCTGTTAAAAACTTACAGTACAAACTAAAACATACTTATCTGTAATCCGAACAGCATCACTGAAGCGATGGTAGACAGGACAATAGCAGCTGCCGCCGAAAAGCCTTTCATGATATTGTCTGTGTATTTGACCACAATAGATGTGTAGAGGCCTCCAACACTGGCAAGGACTTGTGTACAGAAAGAAAGAGAATCTTAACACTCATATGAAACATTCTTTGACAGTGGGGCACTTTTCATCCTCAGAGATGCCATACTAATTTACCTAGGAAAATGCTATTTTCCTTAGAAGCAGCCATCTGAGAGAGTTTGTACTAAAAGTGAGTCGTAATTCCTACGAAACATTGTTTTTCAGATACCCAAAGGGCTATGTACTCTACTACTAAACTGTACACACTTATTGCTAACACATTAGGTACTTTTGATTGTGAAGGCAAAAATTGCTTTGGGATAGCTTTGCCACAAAAGTAAGTCAATAAAATCAAAATTACATTTTCAACCTAGTATTCTCAGTATCAAAGGAACAATTTTAAAATGCTATAAAGGCTTAAAAGACATCTAACTTATATTACATAATATATACTATATTATTATATTTTATATTTTTTTAAAAAACGATCTACCTAGAACCTTTAATTCCTAGATACTTACAGATGACAAACCAGACATAATATGTGTAACCAAAGAAAAATCCTTTTTCTTTAATTTCAGCTCCATCTGACAAGTAGACGCCAACTAATGTCACAACAATCCCCGATAGATACATCTGAATGTTTCTCACCCAAAGGGAAGTGTCTGAACTCTTTAAAACTTTTTCAAAATATACTCCTGAAAGAAAATTAAGCATGCAAATATGAAATAGATATTATTAGAAATTAAAATGTCTTTCATTTAGAATAAAAATCTAAAGATATAAAGTATATGATTTAGGAAACGAAACATTTCACATTAATTTAATGCATGTTTATTATGCTGGTTATGACACATGGCACACTGAATATTACCAGTTTGTTTTTACAAAGCATATAGAATTAATAACCAAGAGGGAGCTTTCTAACCCACACTTAATGAGAAATTCTTAGGTTTCTGCCTTTATTATAGCAGTGAGCTAGATCACCAAAGCTGTCTACTAATGCCACTGAAACACTTGGTGTGGTCAGCTAGAAAACTATACTGTTAAGAGTCAATTATCTGAATCATACTCCTATAGTATCTGCTTAATGATGAATACTCTCCACTTTGCAAAATAACCTATATAATCACCACCAGGAATTTTTTTCAGAATAAGTAACACAACCAAAATAAAATTTAAATAGAACTTGCTGAGTGAAGCCACTTTCCTTTCAAGCAGGGGTCCACAGGCCAAGCTCATACACACTGTCAGAAGGAGCATGAATTCCCTAACTAGACAATATGTTTTGTGTATATGTGCGTTTTTCTGCGGTTGATGATCCGTAGCTTTTTAGGTACTCCAAGAGAGCATATAACTTCTCCCTCAAAAAGTCACATAGCACAGCTCTAAGTTTTGTACTTAAAATGAATGCGTGTTTAACAAGAACATTAAAGAGTTTTGTTACAAACGCTAGGGACTCAGCCACTGGAGTACCCCTCAACTAAAATGAAAACCAAGATTTTTTTCTTTGATGAACCTGTGTTGGAAAGAGCCACAGAATGGAAACGAACATAATGGCTACTCCTATTTCTAACTTTGATTTTCCTCATCTGGAAAAACCATTTAACTATTCAGTTCTCAGTTACTCCAAGCATAGAGGGGTATTAAACCACCTACTGTTTCCTCACTTGTGTACTGAGAGGTTGAACTAAACAGAATGTTGGACACACTTTAACTGTTCAAAATAGTGCTAAAAATCAAACAGTATATTATTCCAAGTGTAAGTCAATTTTTGTTTCTGATTTGTTGTTTAAGAATAAAAGTCTAGCATAATGCTGTCATTAGGTTTATTCCTAAATTTAGATTTTCCCCTCTTATCAAAATAAAAAAATAGTCTTAACTCTTGAAATAGCACAAATAAATAATAAAGATGTATAGCTATAACTAATAAACCCTTTCAGTTTCTTCTCTGTAGGAACTATTTCTAAAACATCTCATTTCTTATATTGCACTTAACACTCATACTTTTGTCTCTTCTTGATTCAGTGAAGGACTGCTTTTCCCCACACATGTGAGTCCAGACTTCCATGTTTATCTGATATTAGTGGTTTTGATTCTTCTCTCCCTTTTTGGCTCTTACTTCTGGGTACTAGGTTTTCTGAGGTATTTTCCACCTCCCTTTCCTCCCTACTCCATAATTCCTAATCTGTTGAAGCAGAGGAAGAAATTGAGATTACCAGGGAAATACAGATAGCAAGCTGGTAACTAGCAACCTAAAGCAGCTGAATCTAGCCTGAGGTCAGTGTCAGAAAAATAGAAAAGTACTTGAGCTTTCTGATGGCTAACTTATTCCATTTTCAGAGGACTTTTTTCATTTATTTTGGGGTTCTTAGATGGACTGGGGATAGTGAACGATGACAAATACATTCTTAGATAACTGCAAAAATGAGTAAGGACTGAGATCTAAGCTGAGTTAACACTACTACATGCTTCCTAGAAAAACAATTTGACAACTGAATAAAGTGGTGCTTTTATGATTTACCTGCAAATCCTGAGCACAATACAGCAACAGCTATAGCGCCAAATCCTAACAGTGGATTCTGTTCCACCTGCAATAGTAATGTTTTAAAAGTTATTCTTAGTAACTAAAAATACAACTCATCCAAGAGACCAAACAAATGAATACAAAAATCTGTTTATAGTTCTACTGAAAGTATGTGTATCAGACACATTTTCCAGAGAATAAGACAGGACCAAACAAAATGCCATCCCAGGGACAAACAAAAGAATTAAGTTAAAAACATACTGGTCAAATCACAGCCACAATAAATGCTTGATAACCATGTGTACCTTCTTCCTAATAACAGTGGCACCCAAGCACAGAATTGTGCATCGTCAACCACCTGTTGGCCTTCCCAGGCGGCGCTAGTGGTAAATAAAGAACCTGCCTGCCAAGGCAAGAGACAAGCAACACGGGTTCGCTCCCTGGGTTGGGAAGATCTGGAGGAGGGCATGGCAACCCCTCCAGTATCCTTGCCAGGAGAATCCCACGGACAGAGGAGCCTAGTGGGCTACAGTCCATGGGGTCACAAAGAGTCAAACACGACTGCAACAATTTAGCATGCAAGCAGCTTTAACTTCTGACACCACCATAACGCAAGCCCTTATAGGATCAATCATGGAAATGATGACACTTTGACCTGTTTTATTCCCTATCACCTATGGGATAAAGGACTTGTAAGATTTCCAGCTTTACTGAATTTTTATCAGATATTAATAGCATGACTTTTATGTACTATATACACTATTTTAGATACTAAATGAATAAAGAGGAAGCTGACACACAGCTCTGATTCTTAAACAGGTCACTAATGTAAGAGATTAACATGTATATATATTCATAATACTTTGCTAACAGATACAGGTATATGAACCCCCAACCTATTGTTTCAACTTTATTTCCTCTTTCCTAAACTAATCCTCAGGAGCTTTCATCAGTCTTTTCTCAGAGATCAATATTATCTGAGTGGTAGCACTCAGAAACTACAGTCACGTGTCTCAATCCTTTAATGTGATAAGCACATACCTTGTTCAAAACAAATAAGCCTTATATAAGGACAGTATTACTTTAAGGACCTGAGAGAGAAAATATCTGCATGAAGATAAAAGAAGAAATACAAGATATTATTAACTAATGATTCTGAAAGTATGGTCCCTGGAACAGCAGCAGCAGCAGCATCACCTGTTAGAAATGAAAATTGACAGGCATTCCCCAGACCTACCGAATCATAAACTGTTAGCCTCCACCCTCATAATCTGTTTAACCTTCCTGTTAATTCTGATGCACACTGTTGTTTTGAGGACCACTGCTATAGACTACAATGGATAAACATGTATGCTTTCCTAACTATAAGACTGGCATAGAGATGAGAAAAAATAATGGAAGGGCACTAGAAAGCTCAAGCTACTAAATATAATGTCTGACAAATTCTTGGCTTTTCTGCCAGTTTAATCTCTACAGTTAGGAAAAATGGTGATAGACACTGACTGCTCTAACTGATAAACTACCAGGCAATGAAGCAGAAGTCATGGAAACTTAAGGGCAGTGTTTTAAGAGGATGAGCAACAGCCAAACACAGGATAGTTAAGAAGACCTGAGCTCCAGTCTTGAATAAATGAAAATTCAAAGAAATAAAACAGAGATATTCCATAGCTAGTGGGAAGATGGTTCAAGAAGGATAAGAGTTTCATAAGAATGAGATTCTCATGAATAGTAAAGAAGTCGGGTGTCACTAGTTAAGGGCACCTTAGATGAATTCTCATTTTATTTTATAGGAACACTAAGAAAAAAAATTAAAACTACAGTATACAAAACCAAGAGGAACCAACCAGGAATTTTAGTATCAAAAAATTGAAAACTCAGAATAAGTGGAGGCTTACAAAAATACTTTAAATCTTTCAAGGCCTTTAAAAGAGAAGAAAAAAGTGTTTGTTTGGCTAAATGACATTCTATTAGAGGGCAAGAAAATAAAAGTTACCCAAATATAGTTTCCACTTTCTCTGTGAATAATGATTTTAAATGAATGAGTGAATGGGAAGTTAAGTCCAAGATGTGTGGTTTGCTGTCATAAAAGCACCTACCTAAACTCAGAAGCATCTTGACCAAGAACAGTAGCAAGTCAAGGTAGTGTTCACTATGTCTGTGAAGATTACTAGGGCATGGAAACTATGCCAGAAAATCTGAATTGGGCAAATACTGTCCTGGTTTTCAGAAAGGCAGAAGGGAGGAAAACCTGCAGAAATTATCAACAGCAGCTTGAGATGTTGAAAGCAGGCCAGTACACTTAACAAAAGCACAGACTCTAGAGCCACACTGCCTGGGATCAAGGAAGGTCACTGTGGATGCACTCCTAAGCTTCTTTGCCTATCAGTTTCCTCATATGAAAATGGAAATAAAGACACACATCTCATATGATTGGTGTGGGCATATGTGAGTTAATGTGTGTAAAGCACTTAGAACATTGCTAATAACTAATGTGACTGCAGTGTTGTTACTGAATACAAGCAAAATCACAGAACAGATGACTTGTAGAGCTTAAAAAGTCTAATGGTCATCACACACACACACACACACACACACACACACAGAGTGTGGCTTCAATAAGAAGACAACATACCAAACTGTCTTACTGAAAGGATTCCTAGTTACATGATGAGGGGAATTCCACAGAGATAATGTTCAATATCATTACCATGTTCAATACCATTCAATATCACAGTAATCCAAGTCTGTGCCCCAACCAGTAACACTGAAGAAGCTGAAGTTGAACAGTTCTATGAAGACCTACAAGACCTTTTAGAACTAACACCCAAAAAGATGTCCTTTTCATTATAGGGGACTAGAATGCAAAAGTAGGAAGTCAAGAAACACCTGGCATAACAGGCAAGTTTGGCCTTGGAATACGGAATGAAGCAGGGCAAAGACTAATAGGGTTTTGCCAAGAAAATGCACTGGTCATAGCAAACACCTTCTTCCAACAACACAAGAGAAGACTACACATGGACATCACCAGATAGTCAACACCAAAATCAGATTGATTATATTCTTTGCAGCCAAAGATGGAGAAGCTCTATAGAGTCAGCAAAAACAAGACCAGGAGCTGACTGTCACTCAAATCATGAACTCCTTATTGCCAAATTCAGACTTAAATTGAAGAAAGTAGGGGAAACCACTAGGCCATTCAGCTATGACCTAAATCAAATCCCTTATGATTAAACAGTGCAAGTGAGAAATATTTTTAAGGGACTCGATCTGATAGATAGAGTGCCTGATGAACTATGGACGGAGGTTCGTGACATTGTACAGGAGACAGGGATCAAGACCATCCCCATGGAAAAGAAATGCAAAAAAGCAAAATGGCTGTCTGGGGAGGTCTTGAAATAGCTGTGAAAAGAAGAGAAGCAAAAAGCAAAGGAGAAAAGGAAAGATATAAGCATCTGAATGCAGAGTTCCAAAGAATAGCAAGAAGAGATAAGAAAGCCTTCCTCAGTGATCAATGCAAAGAAATAGAGGAAAACAACAGAATGGGAAGACTAGAGATCTCTTCAAGAAAATTAGAGATAACCAAGTGAACATTTCATGCAAAGATGGGCTTGATAAAGGACAGAAATGGTATGGACCTAACAGAAGCAGAAGATATTACGAAGAGGTGGCAAGAATACACAGAAGAACTGTACAAAAAGATCTTCAAGACCAAGATCATCACGATGGTGTGATCACTAATCTAGAGCCAGACATCCTGGAATGTGAAGTCAAGTGGGCCTTAGAAAGCATCACTATGAACAAAGCTAGTGGAGGTGATGGAATTCCAGTTGAGCTATTTCAAATCCTGAAGGATGATGCTGTGAAAGTGCTGCACTCAATATGCCAGAAAAGTTGGAAAACTCAGCAGTGACCGCAGGACTGGGAAAGGTCAGTTTCATTCCAATCCCAAAGAAAGGCAATGCCAAAGAATGCTCAAACTACCGCACAACTGCACTCATCTCACATGCTAGTAAACTAATGCTCAAAATTCTCCAAGCCAGGCTTCAGCAATACGTGAACCGTAAAGTTCCAGATGTTCAAGCTGGTTTTAGAAAAGGCAGAGGAACCAGAGATCAAATTGCCAACATCCGCTGGATCATGGAAAAAGCAAGAGAGTTCCAGAAAAAACATCTATTTCTGCTTTATTGACTATGCCAAAGCCTTTGACTGTGTGGATCACAAGAAACTGTGGAAAATTCTGAAAGAGTTGGGAATACCAGACCACCTGACCTACCTCTTGAGAAACCTATATGCAGGTCAGGAAGCAACCATTAGAACTGGACATGGAACAAGGAAAAGGAGTACGTCAAGGCTGTATATTGTCATCCTGCTTATTTAACTTATATGCAGAGTACATCATGAGAAACGCCGGGCTGGAAGAAGCACTCGCTGGAATCAAGATTGCCGGGAGAAATATCAATCACCTCAGATATGCAGATGACACCACCCTTATGGCAGAAAGTGAAGAGGAACTAAAAAGGCTCTTGATGAAGGTAAAAGAGGAGAGTGAAAAAGTTGGCTTAAAGCTAAACATTCAGAAAACGAAGATCATGGCATCTGGTCCCATCACTTCATGGGAAATAGATGGGGAAACAGTGGAAACAATATCAGATTTTATTTTGGGGGGGCTCCAAAATCACTGCAGATGGTGACTGCAGCCATGAAATTAAAAGACGCTTACTCCTTAGAAGAAAAGTTATGACCAACCTAGATAGCATATTAAAAAGGAGACACATTACTCTGCCTACAAAGGTCCATCTAGTCAAGGCTATCGTTTTCCAGTGGTCATGTATGGATGTGAGAGTTGGACTGTGAAGAAGGCTGAGTGCCGAATAATTGATGCTTTTGACCTGTGGTGTTGGAGAAGACTCTTCAGAGTCCCTTGGACTGCAAGGAGATCCAACCAGTCCATTTTAAAGGAGATCAGTCCAGGGATTTCTTTGGAAGGAATGATGCTAAAGCTGAAACTCCAGTACTTTGGCCACCTCATGCGAAGAGCTGACTCATTGGAAAAGACTCTGATGCTGGGAGGGACTGGGGGCAGGAGGAGAAGGGGACAACAGAGGATGAGATGGCTGGATGGCATCACTGACTCGATGGACATGAGTCTGAGTGAACTCTGGGTGTTGGTGATGGACAGGGAGGCCTGGCATGCTGTGATTCATGGGGTCGCAAAGAGTCGAACACAACTGAGTGACTGAACTGAATGTTCAGTGAGAAATCTGACAGATTTGCATAGTATTTTTGTTACTAAGAGAAATGGAATGAGAATAACTAGTTCTATTCATAGCTGAGTGAATGCTTATATAGCAAAGTGCTAATAAATAGAATAAAACCAAGCTAGACCCACAACCACTATCAACCAGCCAGGCATATGAATGAGCCACCCAGAGAAACAGCTCCTCTCAGCCTAGGTGAGTCTTCAGCTGCCTGCAGCCCTGGCTGATATCTTGACTGCAGCCTCTTAATGAGACCCCTCAAACCAGAATGTCTAAAAGAAGCCAGAGCTCAGGCACCTTTGAATTCCTGATTCATGAAAACTGAGAGAGATAACAAATGTTTCTTAAGCAAGAAGAAAAAAATAGTCAAAGAGAGATCTAAAGGCATGTCCACAGAACTCTGATCCTGTCCTGTCTAAAAGTTTCAGTGAAGACCCAGAAGATATATGTGTTGCACCTGCAGAAAGCATAATAACATTTCAAGAAAAAGCTAACAACCGGTAAGGACTGGAAAGACCTTAGAGGCTTGAACATTAACCCAAAGCTAACAAGATGGTCTTAATAAATATAAACACATCTTGCACTTTGGCTTAGAAGCCTGCCACACAAAACACATATGAGAAAAACTCTGTGTGTTTGTGTGTGTGTGTGTGTGTGTGTGTGTGTGTTTGTAAAGCCTGCTGCACAAAACACATCTGAGAAAAACTGTGTGTGTGTGTGTGTGTGTCAAACAGCTACATGTGGCTATATAATCAGTTACAGAATGGATAGCCACCTCCAACCAAAAAAAAAAAAAAAAACACCCTGATATAACCTTAGGCTGACTGAACAAGTCTAGAGGTAATTCGTGAACTACAACTCAGTTCAGTTGGTAAAGAATGTGCCTACAATGCAGGAGACCCGGGTTCTGTCCCTGGCTCGGGAAGATCCCCTAGAGAAGGAAATGGCAACGCACTCCAGTATTGTTGCCTGGAGAATCCCATGGACAGAGGAGCCTGGTAGACTACAGTCCATGGGGTCGTAAGAGTCAGACACAACTTAGCAACTAAACCACCACCACAACCCATACTATTCAGTCAACATCTGGAGATGGTATGAGCTTTGGGGACATACTGAGGAAAAACAATGGATAAAGGCATCCAGAAAAGAAATACAAGGCAGCACTGGCACGAGCCAGGGATCACAAAGTCTCCAGAAGGCATATTATAGAAAGAAACAAGGTTCCCTCAATAGGGGGACAGAAAAAGACAGAGGGTAGGGTTGTGACACTGTCCTCAGACATTCCAGGGACCATCATGTGGAGCTAGCAGGGATCTGAGTTACTCTTGATGAGAGCAGGGAACAAGAGGCAGTTACAGGAAGCTGCACTCCGTTCAAGATACGAAAGAACTTTCTAGAGTGCTCCAGTAGTCGAATTCTCTGCTTTAGTTCACTAAGCTTTTCATACATATTACCTATGTGAGGTGGACATTTGCTAAACATGTAAAGTGGTCCTGGAAGTTCATACTTAACTTTTAAGTGTTTGTATTATTTCCCAAAACATTATTTCTCCAGTGGTCTACATCCGAGTTACAGTGCAGTACATATTTGATCAGTGTTTGAAATGTCAGCAAGAATATAAGCACATTTAAACGTCATGTAAAGACAATAAAAACTAACTTAAAACTCACTTTCTGAGAAAAAAAATTCTTCCACCAGACCAGAAAGTACATAAAAAGCTGACTTTTTCTACTTTCACAAGCTCTGCATACCTCCCTGGCTGCCCTCTGCTCCTAAAAGACCATGGGCCCCCTACAGTCCTACCACTCTGAACTCCTCTGATCTTGGAGGCCAAGCAGGGTGGGACCTGGTTAGTACTTGGATGGGAGAACCCATGGTCTCTCATTTGGGAAGCATATACAGAAGGAAGCTCCTGACCTTCAGGTCCTCCACTGTGGTTCTACTTCCTACTTCTCTTTGGGAAAACAAGCAATTAAAGCATATAATACTTTTTTAAAAAAATCAGGTATAAACCTTAATATTTAATTCTTGGACTAACAGACGTGAAGGCACCTTTTGCCCTATTTTAGTTATCAATTATCGGGAAAACCACTACTACCCCTCTATAAGCCCAATTGTTGACAGTGGTTATATATACAAAGCAAAAATTTTTGTGACTTCAGGAGAACATGAAAATTAGATGGAGAAAACTTTGCCCAGTATTTCTGAGAAAACGTCTAAAAGAGGCCTAGAAGTTCTGAACATATACACTGTGTGGAAGTTTGCACAATCTGAGTCACAGGTTAGCTGTTAACTGTGGAACTTTGGATAAGTTACTTCCTCTCTTTGAAGTTACTTCAATTTTGTTATCCATAAATGAAGGAGGGGCATTATACTGAGTTTAAGATACCATCCATCTCTAACGTATTTTATGCATATTCTCCTCTTAAAAAAAAAGAAGCCAGTATACCTCTCCTTAACAATAACATTTTCCTGAGGGGGGAAAAAGGATATATGTAAGGCAAAGGTTATTTTCACTCAAAGAAATATAATCAAGCTCCATGCATCAGTGTGACTGTCTGAAGTGCATAAGACTTTAAAAAGTTTCCTAGTTTAGTTACATGAAGCATTTTGTTTCTTACCATGACTTTTGTGGCCTGGGCTGGTTTCCACTGTACGAGTATGACTCCCCCACACAGCATAAAAACTGAAATCCACTGTAACTTGCTAAGCGTCCGGTTTAACATTAAAACAGTACATAGAGCAGTGCAGGGAATCTTCAATTGGTACGTCACCTAAGAACAAAACAATGAACTAATCAACTCAGCTAACATTAGACTCTGACACAAATATATCTGGTATCATTAACAGAATTGAGAAAAATATTTGATAGTGAGATAAAGGGTTAATAAAAATCCTTTCACCATAAAAACATGTTTTTTAAAGATTCTGCACTTTTGATTACCACCTACCTGGTACACCGCTGCATCCAGATTGCTCAGAGCTAGAAAAGCCATGTTGTTCTGCACAGCATACACTAAGGAAGGCACACTCAACTTCATCAGTTCCTTGGGGCTCCCCAAGACATTCTCTCTTAAAGATGCCTTGAATCTACCCAGATTACCAGTTTCTCTTTGAAAACAAAAAGGGGAAATGAGAGGAGGTGAGGAAGAAAGTGAAAGGTCATTCTGTTGGATACCATCACAGATAGGGTAGCTACAATGTGTTAAGTTCACTGATAGAATTTAGCAAACTTAGTTTATTTTTAGAATTTTTGACTAATTTTAGATTTATTAAAAGAAATATACCAACAATAAGTGGAAAACAATTACAATCTCTATTTGGGAAAATGACAACTTGGTTTACCATCATCCACCTCTGGTCAAAGCTCCAGAGGTTTCTAGTATATGAAGTTATCAGATAACAGGAAACCAGAATTGCTGATATTACCCATAAAATATTAATCCGTGCCACTTTAACTGCCATTACATCAAGTTTACCCCGCTTATTTTTTAGATTAATCAGACTGCATATCCATTTTAAACAATTGTAATTACAATAGATTTACATTGCAAACAAAAGAAAAAAGCTTTACTACTTAAAGAAGTTACCTGAGATTAATTTATAAATATTGACCTGCATCACTCAATGAGATAGGAATAGGAATTGAGTGATGTAGGTCAATATTATTTGTAAACTAATTCAGTGTTTGTGCAATACGGTGGACAGTAAATCTTTAGATAACCATAATCTCATAAAACTCAAGTATGTATCTATATAACTTTGCAGGAAATCTGAATAATTAATACCAGTAAAGGTAAACTATATCTACAATGTACATAAAGTTCACTACTTGACTGCATATTGATTAATGCATGCTCTTAATTATTCTTATTTTTCTGCAAGAGGAACTATTAATAGCTAATCTGATTCATACTTTCCCCTGCTATAAATTAGCTCATTTATTCCCTGAAAATACATACCAAAGGAACACTTTTATAAGCATCAACACCAAAAAATGTTACATCAAAAGGCTCCTATCTACAGCTCAAAATATCCTTAAGAGGACCATAATGCTTCGTTGGGAAGACCGATCTATGTCAACTCAAAATGAGCCTCCAAATTTTTAGTTAACATATTAGAATCAACAGTCACTAACTGGATATCTTCATATTAAATAGGGCAAAAATAATTACCCAGGTTCTGAGAGGGAGCAAAAAGTCCATAATGTTGAACTGACTACTCATGCCTTTTCACCACAGAACACTACAGCCTCCAAGAAAATACTTAAGACAGGAAAGTTGGCCTGGACCACAGAAACACAAAATGTCCTTAGTTACAGACCATCTGCTGCCAAATTTAATACACTCCACACCACAATGGGAAACCCTCATGCTGAAAAGTAACACACACACAGCCTAGAGAGGACAAATGCCGTCCAGAAGAGGGAGAGAATACAAGAAAGATGACTGTACTGGGAAAATCTACATAGAGATTTCCAGACACCTGAAGTTTGGCCCTTTAAACCTTTAACATTCTTTTTTTTTTTTTAACACAAATCTATGATGTTCTATATAATTCTCCACATCCTGAAAGAGTATAAAGAAAAATTTCTCAAATTTCCCGTTATAAAACTGAAGATAAAAAAAAGATTAAAAAGAATCACAGAGGTCCAACTCAAAGAACCATTTTAACAGGTGATATATTAGAAAACATAACTGAACATTTCGTCATAATTCTAAGAAGCACCTTATGATAGAAGAAATATAAATCTTACAGAACACTGCTTTCACTGAACCATTACTTTATATCCTTCCAGAATACTTACTTTTCTACTGATGTGTCTTCAGAGTGGTTCCCTAAGGAACTCCTGAAAGATAGGTACCAGTTTGTACCCATCTTTTATGTTCTACTTCCTTTCATGTCTATTTATCTCCCATATATGATTCCTCAAGCTCTAGTTTAGTGGCTATTTACCCCTCCTCTAATCCCCATGTATGGGCAATGCCACCCCACATCCACTCCATAGAGATACTCTAAACCCTCAAGAGTATCAAGTGAACTACTAGCTATCCAGAGACCAGAGTTGGTCTCTTTATCACTGACTCTCTTGCTGTGCATGAATATGGGCTGCTCAGAGATCTGATTGCTTCTTGTATTAACCACCGTGCCTGCAACAATAATCAGGGTTGCTGTGGCACCTTTTCTCCATGTCACTTTTTCTTATCACTTCTACACTTGTCAGCTTTCACATCAAAAGAAGGGCTGTGAGACACCACCAGTCAATCTGAATACTCCACTTTTTCAATGTGGCAAACCAGCAAAGTATGGTGTACTGTGTCCTTCAGGTCTGTGGCTCCTTATTAGATCCTTTTTATCGGATCTTTTTTCTTGGATGCTTAGGAATTACTACTTCTTCACTGCCAAGAAGGCTTTAGTATCTTTTTCTGGTTTCTTCTCTAATTCAGATATTAGAGAAGCCAAGGTCTACCAGAATGCTATTAGTTGAAAGCTCAAGCTTCACCATAGGATTATATCAATATTATGTAATTATAACAAGACATTTGGAAATAAGTTACAAAAAATAGCAGAGATTGCTAGAAGAACTTGTAAAAGAAAACAAAAGCTCAAGAATAATTAATGACATTGTATAGTAAAATAAAGGTCCATATAGTCAAAGCTATGGTTTTTCCAGTAGTCATGTATGGATGTGAGAGTTGGACCATAAAGAAGGCTGAGCACCAAAGGATTGATGCTTTTAAACTGTGGTGTTGGAGAAGACTCTTGAGAGTCCCCTGGACTGCAAGGAGATCAAACCAGTCAATCCTAAAGGAAATCAACCCTGAATATTCATTGGAAGGACTGATGCTGAAGCTCCAATACCTTGGCCACTTGATGCAAAGAGCCGACTCACTGAAAAAGACCCTGATGCTGGGTAAGATTGAAAGCAAAAGAAGAGGGTGGCAGAGGATGAGATAGATTGCATCACTGACTCAACGGACATGAGTCTGAACAAACTCCGAGAGATAGTGAAGGACAGGAAAGCCTGGCGTGCTGCATTCCATGGGTTCATGAAGAGTTGGACACCACTTAGCAACTGAACAACAACAGTAGAATAAAGAGACTTAAGAGGTATAACAAAGAATATATGGGAATCTTAACACACAGAAAGTTTTAAAGGAAGAGCTGAAATATTTCAGTATGAGATTAAATCTTGCTTAATTTTAACATTAAGAAAACAGCTCTAAAACTAAGTTTTACTCATGAAAGTTTATATATGTGTATATATATATACACACACACCAATGTATCGTCCAGAAAACACTAGTTTTACTGTTAAGCAGACAAAGATAAATGATCAATTTTAAATATACTACAGCCTTGAATATACTAGTGAAAGGAACACATAAAAACCAAAGGCCATTTTTTCTTCATTTTCCCACCCTGATATTTTCTTGGAAATCAAATCCCATGCACTTTAATGAGTACATTTTGCTAAAAACAAATTTATTGAATTTAATTATATAAATGACATTATGAGATAAGAGAAAGCATGTTTAAAATCAAAAAGCATATTTTAAAAAAATAGTCTGTCCCATTAAATTTACTGTTTGATTTTTTATCACTGGAAAAGAATCTATGTTCAGCCTCTTGTTACCTGAAGAAATGCTGAAGCTCCGTGTTGATTGTAGACAGATTCTGCTGCTGCCTATCCCCCTAAATTTCCTACCAACCGGCTGAAACCAATTCTTTCTGATCTATGTTTGGTCAAAAGTAGGCCTCATTCTTCCAGCTCCTGATCTGACGAGAACTACTAGGAGACCTAAAATCCTTGGCTAGGTTACCAAGGCACTGTGCAAAATGGAATAATAATACAGCACAAGTTACTCATGAGC
Source organism: Ovis aries (assembly GCF_016772045.2). NCBI lineage: Eukaryota > Metazoa > Chordata > Mammalia > Artiodactyla > Bovidae > Ovis > Ovis aries. The sequence goes on from NC_056061.1 coordinate 49,817,570, forward strand.
TTAAGAAATTTCAGTTTTGCTTACAAATTTCTTATCTGCAAAGTTAATCTTCATTCATTATTCTAGGTAATACTATGAAATAGTAAAATAATTTTCTCCAGTCTTATATGGATAAGTAGTTCAAAGATTTAAGATGTATTTATTACTAGACACACCCAAAGTAATATGTATATTTACAAATCCTTCCAGGTTTCTTTAGTCTTTACAGGCTGCGGTGGACAGCAAATAACAAAAAGCTGACCTTGTTCTAAGACAATGTGACAATGTCTGCACTTCCTTTTTCATATCACAAATGACAGATGCAAATCAAAAGTGTTAATTTTAATAGTTTCTATGACAGAAAAGGGGGAAGTTGTAAAGTTAGTAAAGCTAACTAGCAATTTTCCTGTGAATTGTTGTTGTAATTATTTTATGAACCTAAAACATTTTTACATGTATCTGTGTTATGTTTCAACTGGATTATAACTTAGAAATCAATAGCTTAACATTCAAATACTTGCTTTTGCATCACACTGCTAAGCTGCTCCCCTCTCCACAAAATAGGATGTTTATTTCCTTTGCCATATGAGAATGGTCTGACATAAAATTCATACGTATGCACAACAGTGTATATTAAAAAATAATTATTACATCTTTGTTTTATAGTTGCAGAAGGATAGATACAATCCAAATGTCCATCAATAGAAACTGGTCTATATAATACATCTGTATAACAGAATACCACACAGCTCTTAAAAATAAGACAGATTTCTATGTATGGACATGGAACCATCTCTAAGATAAAACATTTAAGTGGAAAAAAGTTAAAAAGCAAAGCACAGTGTAAACTCTGTATGCACACAAAATTACAAGCACTGTACATACATACATGTACATGCATTTTAGTCACATGCCCTAAAATTCCCCAGTCAGACCATGTAAACCTTAAACCTTATTTATCAAAGTAAGGGTGAGTGAGTGAGTGAGTGAGTGAGTGAGTGAAGTCGCTCACTCGTGTCCGACTCTTTGCAACCCTGTGGACGGTAGCCTACCAGGCTCCTCCCTCCATGGGATTCTCCAGGCAAGAGTACTGGAGTGGGTTGCCATTTCCTTCCATCAATTCTTCCCCCCAGTCCCCATTTTTTTGCAGTTCTAACTTATGATAAAAACAAGTATAATTTCATATTCCAGAAATTACTGAAACTTAAAAGTAAAATCAAACAAAGATGGTGGAAAACTCCAAATTAATTCCAAACAAACAAATCAAAAAGAAGAAACAAACCTGTTGGTTTTTTTTCATGAATACCAAAATAACACTGATGGAGAAAAATAGAACTAATCCAAGTATTCTAAAACACAAGTCTTTTTACTGTATGCTCCAAAACTAAATGCAAAAAGAACTACATACAAATACTGAACTTTAGTTACTGGTTTGCTTTTCCACAGCTGTGTTAGAAATTCTGAATCTACTTATTATATATTCTAGGACTGAGCAAATAAGTAAATATCTTTAAGATAATGGAAGTCAAACTTACCATCATTGGAAAAGAAAATACAGAAAAGGGGGAAGTTGTAATGAACTCTGTGGTAGTGGGTCAGAATTGCAGGTATCAAACAATATATAACTCACAGTTATATACATACATATATAGAAATGGAGTAACAGATACATTTAACACATGTTACCCAGCTCTGTTTACTGAAAGGACCCAGAAGTAATGATATCCCTCCAGTACCAATGTGCACATCATGCATCCAGATTCTGGTTTCTAAATACCATCCTTGTAAAAAAGAAAGGTTTCCTAGAGAAATGTATGATTTCAGGATTGGGGCAGGGAATGCACCCTTTGTTATGCTAAAAGAAACTACTCAAAGATTGGTAAGAATATGAGAAAGAAAGAAGAAGGGAAAAAAGACACACACACAAAAAAAACGGGGAAGCTTGAGGATGATCCCACTGTCCAAATCTGGACAACATGAGCACAGAAATAAAGAGTGATAATAATGGATTCCAGCCATCATAATGAAATAATCCATGACTCTGCACTGAGAGTGAGAGGTGGATGGAGGGAGTGAAGGACAGAAAGAAGGAAAAGCTTCTCAGAGTACAATGTGTGCGTATGTGTTAGTTGCTCAATCGTTTCCAACTCATGCAAGCGCATGGGCTGCAGCCTGCCAGGCTCCTCTGTCCGTGGGATCTCCAGGCAAGAATACTGCAGTGGGTTGCCTTGCTCTTCTCCAGGGGATCTTCGACCGAAGAATCGAACCTGGGTCTCCTGCATTGCAGGCGGATTTTTTACTGTCTGAGCCACCACGGAAGACCCTCAGAGTAGAAGGCCAACCAATCAATGTGTAGAGAGTGTTAGAATTGGGAAATTACCACTTGGAAACATCAAATCAAAAAATGAAGAGAAAAAGGAAATTTACCTAGTTTCAAAATATCTCTCCATAAGATACTTATCAGTTACAAAGAGAAAATTGGTGACTTTATTTGGAGAAACACAGCAGGCACTACCTTAATCAAGAAATCAAAGTTAAATCACCAGTAATGGGGGCAAATAGACATTATGTGCTTCTTGATAAGCTGCTCTGAGGAGTATCACTTCTGTGATATTCCTAACCAAAAACGTAATCATAACAAAGCATTCAACAAGCAAACTGAAGGATATTCTACAAAGCAAATGGACTATGCTCTTTAACAGTGGCAAACACGTGAGGGAAAAAAAAAAAAAAGATGGAGGAACAGTCTCAGGTTACAGGCAGCTAGAGATAAAACTAAAGTGTGATTATTCTACTATTAAAGGACACCAGTGGGCAACTGGCAAAATTATCTAAGGCCTGTGAATTAGGTAACAGTATCACGCCAATACTAATGCCTCAAATTTGATATATGTGAGTATGTATGAGAATGTTATGCTTTTTAGAAAACATGCACTGAAGAATTTAGGGACAAGGGCATCTTGTATAAAACTTGCTCTCAAACGGTTCATAGAAACTTTATACACATGTACAAATGCACAGAAATCAAAAATATGATAAAACACACACGGTAAAATGTTAACATTTGGAAATGAAAACTTAAGAAAACAAAAAATAAAATTACTGAGGTGTCTAACAATGCTTATCTTTGCCCTGGCTAATCACATAACAGCTCAATTATTTCATTGTTCTAAAAGACTAATAATTTGAAAAGCAAAAATCAGGGAACTTTCTAATGCTGTCCCTGCCAGTCACTTTCTAGGGATCTTTGGCAAATTAAAACTTCCCTCAGCCTCAGATTTCTCATTACAGAAGATGAAATAATACCTAAGGCTAAAACAGTGGAACAAGAATCAAACGAAAATAAGCTGTGTTTACCTGTGTGTCTCCCTCACCTGTTCTTAAGCGGAGAATGTTTCCTTAACACCTTTACTCTCTGGCAGCCTGCCACTCTCAACAGCAACAATCCTGACTGTCTGAAGACAGCAAGAGCAGTTGCTGCAATCTTAAAAGAGGATGTTTGGCACTTTACATAACACATTTTGACAGTGATTAACAGCCAGTATTCCAGAGAGTGGTCACTTCCTTCCAAAGAAAATAAGTTAGATATATGCTCATTGGGTTTTCAAAAATTTTTTTCTCAACAGACACCCAAAGAAGTATTATTCTTTCGTTTTTCTAACCAAATTTCAACTTACTGTACATTATAGCAATAGTGCTAAAGTGCTGGCTAGTGTTCCTTAGTGCCAGAAAGTTGTGGTGTGCCTTATGGAGAAAACACATTAGATAAGCTTTGTCCAGGCATGAATTACAGCACTCCTGGCCCTGAGTTGAATGCTATTAAGTCAATAATACATATTAAATGAGATGTCTTTAAACAGAAACAAGGTTCTGTGGTGATCAGCTGATGAAAATGTTGTGACCAGAGGCTCACAGGAACCTATCCCTGCTCCTCTAGGAGCAAGTTCAGTAATCACTAATTCAGTGTTGGTGGGAACTACTGAGATAGTCATAATCAATTGTTTATCCAAAGCCATCACCAGTCCTGTAGCTTCTACTTTTGAGAAGCAGAACCTTCTCTTCATTGACTTCTCTTCATCACACTGCCATCATGCCCACAATCCCCAGGCTCTAATAAGCTTCTTTACTCCCAACTCTTACACCCTTCTTGCCCATTCTCCTCAAAGGAGTCAAAGTGACTCACCATAATATGGGTCGCCTTGTTAGTCCCTGGTTTCATCCTTTTGGTGATTTCCTAATGCACTTGAGATAAAATCTGAACTCCTTCACAGGCACACAGTTCCTCTTGATACCCTGCCCACCTCTCCTGCTTCATGTTAGTACCACTCCACTCACAGCACTCCAGTGATCTGCTGTTGTTCTTTAACACACTGATCTCTTTACCTTCTCTCTGCTCTTTTCTTGCCCATCTTCTGCTTGATCTTCAGGTCTGTGTTAAATATAACTTCCTCATATTCAAATGGAGACCCCCCTCTTACTTATTTACAGCATCCTCTATTTATCCTCTGGTGACTCAGCAGTAAAGAATCCACCTGCCAAGCAGGAGACATGGGTTCCATCCCTGGGTCAGGAAGATTCCCTGGAGAAGGAAATGGCAACCCTCTCCAGTATTCTTGCCTGAGAAATCCCATGGACAGAAGAGCCTGGTGGGCCACAGTCCATTGGGTTGCAAAAGAGTTAGACACGACTGAGCAACTATGCAACAAACTACTTATCCTCTTACCACCACCCACTGACTATTCATTTGCTTAATATCCAGTTCTCCATCAGACTCAAGCTCCATGAGAACAGAATAGATCTTTTTAATTTGCAGCTCTATTTCTTACATCCTGAGAAGTGCTGAGCAAATAGCTGAGGCTTGATAAATGAATGAATCTGACTATCACACTACATCTTTTTAGCAATATATTGAAACAAAGCATGACTATTTAAAATGTTTGTTTGGGACTTCCCTAGTGGTCCAGTGGTTGGGACTTCGCCTTCCAATGCAGGGGCCAAGGGTTGCATCCCTGGTCAGGGAGCTAAGACCCCACATGCATCGCCAAAGCATAAAACATAGAAACAGACAAAAAAAAAAACAACACACACACACATAAAACAGAGGCAATACTGTAACAAATTCAACTTTTAAAAAGCCGAAACATAAAACAGAAGCAATATTGTAAAAAATTCAATAAAGACTTTAGAAATAGTCCACATCTAAAAAAAACTTAGAAAAAAATGTTTGAAGGTAGTGAGACAGATTATTTGGACATGGCACTGACACATTTCTCTTTAAGTGAACTTAATTATAAGCAAGACGTTAAGACCTTTTAACAACTGTCCTGAGTCTCTGCCCCCATCTCCACACAGTGTAAAATGATATGTACTTTAACAAATTAGCCGACAGGGAGGCCTGCTGCTGCTAAGCTGCTAAGTCACGTCAATAGTGCCCGACTCTGTGTGACCCCATAGACGGCAGCCCACCAGGCTCCCCCGTCCCTGGGATTCTCCAGGCAAGAACACTGGAGTGGGTTGCCATTTCCTTCTCCAATGCATGAAAGTGAAAAGTGAAAGTGAAGTCGCTCAGTCATATCCGACTCTTAGCAACCCCATGGACTGCAGCCTGTCAGGCTGACAGGGAGGCCTGGCATGCTGCAAATCATGGGGTCGCAAAGAGTCGGACACAACTGAGCAACTGAACTGAACTGAAGCATACTACTGAGCAAAGAACATTACTGGAGAGGCCATCCTAAGTAAGCGGGGCAAGCTCTGCACACATCAGAAACAAGTGAGGTTCTGGAGTTATCAACTCGATAAAGTTATTGCCCTTTAACAGAATGTAAAGAGTGGGAAGAAGCAAATAAGCTTTTACCTCCTTTAACAGTTTTTTCCATTGACATGGTAGTTCACTTTTTTCCTTTTCTGTCATTATCTAAAACTTTCCAATCAAAATTTAGTATTATCTAATTTTTACATTAACTTAGTGTTTTGGAACATAGCGAAAATGTATTAATCATGAAGATCTAACTTTTCCTTTTTCTTCTCAGAAGATTCTCCAAGTTCTAAATCTTTAGTTATTTCTAACATAATTCTTGCACATTCTCCCACAATATCCTGAAGTCGTCATCCTTTCTCTCAGATGATAAAGTGTTGCTTCTACTTTGAAAACAGAGTAAAAAAGTCCAATGTCCTGTTTCTAGCTTTATAGAAGGAATTAGTTTAACATCACATGGTAAAGCATTTTCAAACAATGTAAGTTCAAAATTATGAAATCAATCTGTTTCTTATGTGTACCAACAAAGCAACTCCTAAAATTTCTGAGTAATAAGTACCTTCTGATATTTAAAGTCTCTCTATCACAGCAAATAAAGCACTGACATCCAACCTGGCCTTTTTTTTTTTTTTTTTTTTGGACAAACTACTTAACATCCTAGTTGCCTTTGATCCACTTTTTTGAAATTACTGATTTTAATATGTGTATAAAGAAATTACAGCATAGAGAATATCTGGAAAATCTACTTCGCAAACTTCACACAACTGCATCAAAAAGATAAAGTTCTAGGCACTTTCACATGTTCCAACTCTAACTGTTCAATCATAGTCCAGCCATCTATTTTATTCACCTTTTCCATATTCCAAACTGCTTCAGGTGAACCGTTATAAGCTAGTTGTCCTTTCAAGATCTAGAATCAACTTGCAACGTTTTCACTGGGTATGTTTCCCACACAGCTCTGATTTAGTTTCATTAGCAACTGTCTCATGACATATTGCTGGATAAGCTGAAGAAGTAATACACAATGTCCTTCCACTTCATTCTGCAGCTATCAACCTTGACTTAACATTGTAAAATAATTCTTTTACTATTTTACCATTCCAAGAAATTAACGTTTTCACAGATGCCCTCCTTATTTGCTCCAAGAAATTCTGTCCTACCAACGTGTTTTGAATAACCACATAATTTGCCAACATGTTTCTCATTAAAAATTACGTTTTGCTTTAAAATCCAGTAACTTCAAATTCATTTCACTTCTTTCATGCTTTGTAATTTTTTTTTCCCAAGTGTTTTTTCCCACTTGGAAACTCCTTGTGTTTTAAATGATTTTTCTTCACAGCCAAACTCTTGCTAGCCATTGCCTTTTAAAGATACAATGAGGCGTCTCCTTTACCTGACATTCTCCAGAATAGTGGAGCCAAATTTCCTTAAAAATGGATCTTGTTAAGTAAGAAACCGTAAACGCCTGAGATTTTAACCTACTTGCAACCCAACAAGTTAGACTGCCACAAGTAGCTCTGTGCAATGTTCCAAAGGCAGGAATCTCTATATTTGAAATGCCAGAACCACCACCAATTTAGGAGTAAAGAAACAAGTAGCTCTGCCTATAAGACAAATCTCAAACACAGATTTTTTATTAAAGCTTTCCACTGTCTAGCCTCAAGTTATTTTTCTGTTCTTTTCTCCCTCTCCACACCATTTTTAAAATATTTTTTTCAGATGGGTTATTTGTAATCATGCATGTGTTTTCTAGTATATTTTCTGTCTCTTCCACTAAACCTAAATTTGAAGCAAGTAGGAACCATATCTATTTCATTCATTCCACAACATCTATTTTATTTATACTGTATCTATTTCATATCATACCAAGTCTACTTCTACGGTGGTTTAGTTGCTCTGCTGCTGCTGCTAAGTCACTTCAGTCGTGTCCAACTCTGTACAACCCCACAGATGGCAGCCCAGCAGGCTCCGCCGTCCCTGGGATTCTCCAGGCAAGAACACTGGAGTGGGTTGCCATTGCCTTCTCTGTTTAGTCGCTCAGTCCTGTCCAACTTTTTGCAACCCCGTGAACTGTATAGCCCACCAGGCTCCTCCGTCCATGGGATTTCCCAGGCAAGAACACTGGAGTGGGTTTCCATTTCCTTCTCCAGTCTATTTCTATATCCAGCACCTATTATAAGACTGTCACACAGAAATCACTTAATAAATATTTGTTAAATGAAATTATACACATCCTATTCTTCACTGCTTCTTACATTCACCAGCCTACATCTTGAAACCTATATGAATTCACTTGTCCACATGACCCAGGTGAGTCCCCATCTCGTACATCTTTCCCAAGTATGGGGCCTGGTGGTCCAGTGGCTAAGACTCTGGGCTCCCAGTGCAGGGGGCCTGCTCGATCCCTGATCGGGGAACTAGATCCCACGTACCACAACTAAGACCCGGCAGAGCCAAAAAAGTAAATTTAAAAAAAAAAGTTAAAAAAACTTTTCAGGTAATTTCCTACCAGATTTTAATTCTCACAACTCTGTTTTTTCCAGTTACAAACTGAAGAAACTATACAATGTAACTCGAAGCTTGCCTTCTTTTGTTTGTCTCATTTCTTTTGTTACTGCTTTCTCTGATCCACAGCCTATGGCTATTTTCCTCTATCTTGAATGGACTCTTACCCCTGGTTTTATAGACACAGTGTCCAGAACTTCCCTTTGCATATATTTCCCACTTTTCTTTACTGGTGGTGAGAAAGTCACCTGATTTTTATTAAACTTAAAATATTCCAGTCTATGAATATAATGTGGGAAATGAAAATAGACAAGTAAAAAACTGCTGGGCTTATGGGCAGCACTGAAGACTTAAAATGTGAACTTTAAAAAAAGAAAAAGAAATAGAGAAACTGAAGTTTAGGAGAAGAGAAGCTAAGGAATGTATGGGAAGTCATAATCCCAATGAGTCTAGGACTAAAATTAGGTCTGTATCACTCCAAAGGCACTGTTCTCAACCCCGTCTTATATTTCAGCCTTGCTAAAACAATTTTCACCCAATATTTCTGATCCAAAGCCCCCAGTGCTACCACATATTAACAACATGATAGTGAGGAACCTCAGACACTGCACAGGTAAAATAAGGGTAATTATCATACTTACCTAAAGAATGTATTAAGACCAAACGAGATAACTAATGAAAAGCACTTAGTACAGTGTCTGACAATTAACATAGAAAATACTAAAGAAATGTTAACTATTATGATCGCTGTATTCCTCTATAACAGAAGTCAGCACATTTTCTGTAAGAACCCTATGGTAGTTTAGGCTGTGTGAGCCATACAGTCTGTGTTGCAACAAAAACAAGCAGAAAACTGGATTAACCAGTGGGCCATAGTTAGCCAACTCCACCTGCTTTACAGTGGTTTTTCAACTTTGGCACCACTGATGTTTGGGGATGGAGACTTCTTTGTTATGGATTGCTGCCCTGGAGGACACGGCATCACAGGATGTTTATCAGCACCCTTGACCTCCACCCGCTTGATGTAAGTAGCATCCCCCAAGTTGGGTCAACCAAAATTATACCTCTTGGGGAGCAAAAATGACCTGAGCTGAGAAAGCTTGCTCTAGAGCAACCAAACATATGAAGATATAGCTTGAATTTTCTAACAAAGAACGTAACTGAGTAAAAAGCAATAATTTAATACACTAAAAAGTATTTATACTCACTTAGCTAAAATGCCCACACTTAGCAATAACTTTATAACTTCTGTGATACACACGGCTGTGGTTGAAAAGTAGAGTTCTTTGTCTGATGTCCTTGTGTATCTTAAAGCTATGGTATAAGTTGCAGCCACCAGGGTCATCACTGCCAAGCAGTATAACTTGAATAATAAATTGACATTTTCTGGAAAATATGTGCAAAGATATTATTTAATAGGCAACATTGTGTATATAAAAGTTAATCAGTGTTATACTTCAAGATGCTTTCCAATTTCAAGCACAAAATACATTAAAGAAATTTTTTTCAAAACAGTGCTCTCTAACTACATGAAAAGAAACAAACACACACACACAATACACAGCTGACTTTCAATATCAACTGGTTAGGCACAGATTTTGTTCCTGGGGAGGGCTCAATTGCGAGATATCTGGCTTAACTAACTCTAATTTAGGATGTTATAGATTACACACTTTATGTATCTTTATAACTCATACTTGTGAAAGCAAAACATGATAGCAGGATAAAAACAATAACAGCAATGTATACTCTAAACAGAGAGGCAGTAGGAAGAAAACAAAAGGAATAAGTGAACGATAAAATAATACAGAATTTTATAAATTACATCCAGCCTCTCATTTCACAGCATTATATGAAAGATAACTCATAACACACACAAAAGAAGAGTATTAAGAGTGAAGTTCTGTAAACCTGAAATCCAAGAAATATACACTTCTTATGAACACTCAATTTAAGTACTTATTCTAAGTATATCTGAGCATCAGCCATCACTCAGGCACCAAGGCCGGTCCACCAACTTCAGTAAAACCACAAGCAGTGGGGAGCCAGGTCTCCTTCAGTACTCCCAGCCCTGTTATGAGACAACCATCACCTAATACTCAAACTATTTCTACTTTTTTACCCACTTCATACTTCCCTCATCCCCAGCTATATTTAACCTTCTTTCAAATCTTCAGGCACATGTTAAACAGGGATCCACAAGTTTTTTTCTGTAAGGGCCAACAGTAAACATTTTAGGTTTTTTAGGCCACGAGGCAAAATTAAGGATATCATGTAGGTACTTAGGTGACAAGAGAGAAAACATATTTTCACATTTAACTTATATTTAATTGGAAAAATTCAAAATATAATAATAATTAAGTACAATGCTTTCTTGTATTGAGAAGACGGGAATTCTGGGGGTGGAGGTGGAGGCAGGTAACATTGTGCTTCACTGGTCTTCAAAGTTGGTGTTCCATCAGATCAACTGCAAAGGTTCACCTGTAAAAACCATTCTTAGCTCACAGGCCATAAAAAAAAAAAAGTGATAGGCTGGGTTTGACCAATGGGCCATACTTTGACAACCTGGGTTAAGAACCAGAGGGACAGAAGTTGCTCTGGGCTGCTACTACAACTACATTACATCTAAGTATGCTTCTTAACTACTTTGGAAGCCTAACCACAATTCAAAGGTGACTTGCACAGGAAAATAAAAGTTTCAAACAAATAATCTTTATTATGGTAAGGTGGAAACTTACTAGGAAAACAGGTTCTTCAATATAAATATTTTTCCCTGGGTGAATTAAAGAATTATTTGCAAAAGGCAGAACAGAAAAAATAGAGCTTTTCTCTGCCTAAAGTTTCAATCGATCTTGAGGACCCAAAAGGCAATGTTAATGTAAAAGAGACTGAAGGGCATCACTGTAATACTTCACTTGCCCTAAAACTCTCCTACACAAAGAGGAAATGTAAGACAAAAAATAAACAGCAGTACAGGAGAAAGCATTTCCCATCTTCTTGATCAGGGGTGAACAAAGTACATTTCCTCTCATTTTTCTATGATCTGAAAGCTGAGAATAGGTTTACATTTTTAAATGGTTGGAAAAAAGTTTTTAAATAACCTTTTGTGATGTATGAACATTATATGAAATTCAAATTACAGTGTCACAAAAAAAGTTTTATTAGAACATACTTATATCCTTTGTTTCCAAATTATGTATGGCTATTTTTGCCCTGCAACAGCTGAGTGAGTAGTTATGACAGAGACCATCAGCCATTAACAGAAAAAGTTTACCAACCCACATGTCCTAGATTATCAATACTTTCATAAATAAGAGAGGTTAGGTCTGCTAAACTAAAAACTATGTCAGTGATTATATAGGTTCCTGATTCCAAAACAACACAATGAATGGTTAAAATTTTGAAAATACACCTATTAGCATAGTGATTAAATGGGAATATATTATATTCCTGAAAATACCGATTAAATAGAAGAGCAGGCAAATAAGTTTAGATATCTATATAATGAAAGTGCAATTATTAGCAATTTCAGTTTGTTTCAAGGTAATATCACAAGTCCATACAGGGACTTCCCTGGGGGTGCAATGGTTAAGACTCCTGAGCTTCACTGCAGGGGGCAAAGGTTCAGTCGTTAGACGGGGACTAAGATCCATGCGGTGGCAAAAAGTCACAGCTCACCTGCATTGCTGAGTGGGCACAGTGGCACATCAGCACTGTTTTCTCCTCTCAAAGCTCCCATTAGCTCCCACACACCTGTTTCTATGTGGAGAATCCCACCACCCCGCCCCGCAAAAGAAATTTACAATCTGGAGTTGTATATTTTTCTCAGTTATGCTGCTGCTGCTAAGTCGCTTCAGTCGTGTCTGACTCTGTGCGACCCCATAGACGGCAGCCCACCAGGCTCCCCCGTCCCTGGGATTCTCCAGGCAAGAACACTGGAGTGGGTTGCCATTTCCTTCTCCAATGCATGAAAGTGAAAAGTGAAGGTGAAGTCGCTCAGTCGTGTCCGACTCTTAGCGACCCCATAGACTGCAGCCTACCAGGCTTCTCTGTCCATGGGATTTTCCAGGCAAGAGTACTGGAGTGGGGTGCCATTTCTCAGTTATAGTTTACTGTATTTTAGAGGGGACATTATTTGTAACACCTGAGAAGGTGGAAATTAGGAAGTCCCAGATAAATAAACCCTTTGTGAATATCAGGAAGTTCAGGATTGCAATTTTGTATTACACAGTTCTAGCGGACATGTAAGATTTATCACACAACCCAGGCACAACAAATATGTATTGGCAATAAACCTAAATCTGTAAATTGAGCAACTATTTCAGATTATTTGACTTAGGTAATTCTACAATTGCCTTCACCATTCACCTTGCTATTTTCATTTTATGTCAATTATCAAAATCTACTTTTTTCCTTTATTTCGGGTACTGCTATAAAAGACTCTTAACGGTGGGCTTATTTGAAATGCGAGAAGCATATGCAATTGCAGACAATGCCCCTGAGCAGGGCTTGAAGGAAAACGTGGCCTCTCCAACCAGGAAAATAATTCGCCACCCACGCAAAAAGGTATTGTTCAAATATTTGTTCAACGTATATTCAGGGGTGAAGCCAACAGCTCTATGGAGGAAATGTGGAGAAGAATCCGGGTGTTGCCCAATCTCTCGTAGCTTCACCATCCAGAAACTCAACTCCGGTTTTAACTTATCCCATTCAGCAAAGCAAACAAGATGCAGAGTTAATGATACTTACACTCAGGAAAAGGCAATTAGTCATCAAACATTATTACTCTAATGAGCTATCCCTGGGGAAGGGGCAAGGGCAGGGGCGGAGGATGGATATCACCCTTCCCACAAAATATTCAAGTGTTCTTTCTAACCACATAACAACATTCTGGAGAGCAACTGTTAACAACAGCTTTCTCCGTCTCGTCACATTGCAAGGCTGTTCTCCTGCCCCAAGGATGTTTTCAGTGTCTGTTAGGTGGACTAGCCGCTGCTTAGGTTTTGCACCCGGAGCATACCCTTAAGGCTCTGAGCATCCCAGTGTAAAAGTCACCGCGGAGACCGCAACCGCGGTGACCCCGGCCCGCACTGAGACCGTTCCTGCCTCCCGCTGGGTGATGCGGCTCCAGCCAGGTCCCGGCGCACCGACCCCTCACCCGGTCTGCTACAGCCCAGGCCTGTCTGAATTCTGTTCCCACCTACATGTCCAGGCAGGTGCGGTCTCCGGCCGCCAAACCAGCTGGCCCTGAGTCCGCCCCCCGGAAAGGCAGCCGCAGTGGGAGGCTGGCTGCCCAGCGCTGCCCTGACCCGTGGCAGCGCGCGCTCAAGCCCGGGAGCAGCTCAACACAAACCCCTGATCCCCGACGCCCGGGCCTACCCCTCGGAGACCCGAGCCCCGCAGGCGCGGAGGATGCTCGCCCGCAGACAGATGCAGACAAGCGCTGAGGCTCGCTCTGCATAGCGCCCCCGACCCGGGTCCCCCAGTCCTGCCGGGCCCCGGCCTCACCTCTTGGGGCTGCCATGGTTCCCCGACAGCGCCGCGCGGAACTGACCCGCACCCCCTCCGCGCGCGCTGAGGGCACCGGGGACCGCCTCCTGGGGTCATAGAGACGAACCCGCGCGGCCTAGAGCGCCCCGCCAGCCGACTGGCCGCGGCTTCCAGCCCAGCCAAGCACCTGGACTAGGTTCACGAATTCGACCGCTGCAGAAAAGGGGCGGACCCGGATGGAGAAGAGACCGGTACCGCCCAGTTTCTGTTGACAAGCGCGTAAAACTTAGGTTCCACGGCGCTCTTTTGTAAAACTACAACTCCCGGCCGGCTAAGAAGGCTGAGTCGCGAGAGCCGAGCGTTGCCTTCTGGGAGCTGTAGTCCTCACCAGGTGATTTGGCGGCAAATAGGAATTGGTCTTCGATTTAAGGATTCTGGCAAAGCTGTTGTTAGATCCTCCCCAAACCCGGAAAGTAACAGAAACTAGGCAACTTCTGTAACTTGCATTAACTTCCTCACTCATTAACTTCTGTTGTTACCTCTTATTTAAGCTTATAGTTTATATTATATATTGTTCAAAGTCTGTGGCTGTGTCCTCATCGTCAGCATCATCTTTGATTATATTTACCTTACCGGACATTCTAATTGCACAATCTTTGCTTCAAAACCTTAGGCATATCAACAGGCACTGACTTCAACCGCTATAATCTCCACGATCACTGAAGCATGTTAATTGGCATAAGTGATATTAGAAATAATTCACTGTCAAATGGTTTTCAAGATATGTGGATTGGCTAAAAATACTGTTGTATATAAGTACCTCCATTCTTACAGGAACATGGGTACAATATTCTGAGATGCCCAGCAGCCTACACCTTCTGTAGCATGATCTTTCCCCTACATGACTTTCAGACTTAATTGAAGAAAGTAGGGAAAACCACTAGACCATTCAGGTATGACCTAAATCAAATCCCTTATACAGACTAGAAGCGACAGATAAGATTCAATGGATTAGATCTGATAGACAGAGTGCCTGAGAACTAAATGGACCGAGGTTCATGACATTGTACAGGAGGCAGTGATCAAGACCATTCCCAAGAAAAAGAAATGCAAAAAGGCAAAATGGTTGTCTGAGGAGACCTTACAAACAGCTGTGAAAAGGAGAGACGTGAAAGGCAAGGGAAAAAGAAAGATATACCCATCTACATTCAGAGTTCCAAAGACTAGCAAGGAAAGGGAAGAAACCTTCCTCAGTGATCAATGCAAAGAAATAGAGGAAAACAATAAAATGGGAAAGACTAGAGATCTCTTCAAGAAAATTAGAGATACCAAGGGAACATTTCACATAAAGATGGACACAATAAAGGACAGAAATGGTATGAACCTAACAGAAGCAGAAGATATTGAGAAGAGGTGGCAAGAACACACAGAAGAACTGTACAAAAAAAGATCTTCATGACCCATCATGACCACTATGGTGTGATCACTCACCTAGAGCCAAACATCCTGGAATTCAAAGTCAAGTGGGCCTTAGGAAGCATCAGTACAAACAAAGCTAGTGGAAGTGACAGAATTCCAGTTGAGCTCTTTCATATCCTAAAAGATGATGCTGTGAAAATGCTACACTCAATATGCCAGCAAATGTGGAAAATTCAGCTGTGGCCACAGGACTGGAAAAGGTCAGTTTTCATTTCAACTCCAAAGAAAGGCATTGCCAAAGAATGCTCAAACTACCGCACAATTGCACTCATCTCACACACTAGCAAAGTGATGCTCAAAATTCTCCAAGCCAGGCTTCAGCAGTACATGAACCATGAACTTCCAGATGTTCAAGCTGGTTTTAGAAAAAGCAGAGGAACCAGAGATCAAATTGCCAACATCCGCTGGATGATGGAAAAAGCAAGAGAGTTCCAGAAAAACATTTATTTCTGCTTTATTGACTATGCCAAAGCCTTTGACTATGTGGATCACAACAAACTGTGGAAAGTTCTTAAAGAGACGGGAATACCAGACCACCTGACCTGGCTCCTGAGAAATCTGTATGCAGGTCAAGAAACAACAGTTAGAACTGGACATGAAAAAACAAACTGGTTCCAAATAGGGAAAGGAGTACATCAAGGCTGTATATTGTCACCCTGCTTATTTAACTTCTATGCAGAGTACATCATGAGAAATGCTGGACTGGATGAAGCACAAGCTGGAATCTAGATTGCTGGGGGAAATATCAATAACCTCAGATATGCAGATGACACCACCCTTATGGCAGAAAGTGAAGAAGAACTAAACTTTCCTGATGAAAGTGAAAGAGGAGAGTGAAAAAGTTGGTTTAAAACTCAACATTCAGAAAACTAAGATCATGGCATCTGATGCCATCATTTCATGGCAAGTAGATGGGGAAACAGTGAAAACAGTGACAGACTTTTTTTTTTTTTTTTGCTCCAAAATCACTGCAGAAGGTGACTGCAGCCAGGAAATTAAAAGACACTTGCTCCTTCAAAGAAAAGCTATGACCAACCTAGACAGCATATTAAAAAGCAGAGACATTACTATACCAACAAAGGTCCATCTAGTCAAAGCTATGGTTTTTCCAGTAGGCATATATGGATATTTCTCTATAAAGAAACAAAGACTATAAAGAAAACTGAGCACCAAAGAACTGATGCTTTTGAACTGTGGTGTTGCAGAAGACTCTTGAGGGTCCCTTGGACAACAAGGAGATCCAACCAGTCTATCCTAAAGGAAATCAGTCCTGAATGTTCATTGGAAGGACTAATGCTGAAGCTGAAACACCAACACTTTGGCCACCTGATGTGAAGAACTGACTCACTTGAAAAGACCCTGATGCTGGGAAAGATTGATTGCAGGAGGAAAAGGGGACAAGAGAAGATAAGATGGTTGGGTGGCATCACCGACTCAATGGACATGAGTTTGAGTAAACTCCAGGAGTTGGTGATGGACAGGGAGGCTTGGCATGCTGCACTCCATGGGGTTGCAAAGGGTTGGACATGACTAAGCAACTGAATTGAACCTAAGATCATTTTATATATATATCCTGTTAACATTATTATAAAATTTTTCATTCCTTATTAGCATCACATTAATAGGGGGGAGTGGGGCTTCCCAGATAGCTCAGTGTAAAGAAGGCAGGTTCTATCCCTAGGTGGGGAAGATCCCCTGGAGAAGGAAATGGCAACCCACTCCAGTATTCTTGCCTAGGAAACCCCATGGACAGAGTAGCCTGGTGGGCTACAGTCCATGGAGTATCAAAAGAGCAGGACTTGGCAAATAAACATGACTTGGCAACTAAACAACAATATCAGAAGGAACTCACAGCAGGAGACCATAGTTTATATAGTGAGACATTTGATTAATCTCAGTTCAGAGCAATGTTGAATCTTCCTTCCCTCTGCCTGGTTGTATGTGTGCTGACTGATGCTGATCACCTCTTCTTGTAATTGGTACAGTTCTCACTGATGCAATTATTCAGTTCACTGCTGTATGTTCTTATACGTACCCATATACACTTAAAAACTCATATCTGTACTTGAAATTAATTGTAAAAATTAAAAATATTCTATCATACATTTATTTTGTTCTATATTGTTTTATATGGTTTATTTATCTCCTATTTTGGAGTATCATTACAGTCTCAACTTACTTCAATTAACTATAATTATTCTTTGGACACTCAAATTGCCACAGTATGGACCCTATAAGTCCACTCCTTTCTTTAAATCTGCAGAAACTTTTTGAAACATTTTTGATTTCTGGCAACAAGGTCCCAGGTTCCAGGCCAATCTTGATTTTTTCCCTTTTCTAAGCCATGGGATCAACTGCACTTCAAGAAACTATGGTTCCTTCTGGGGGAGAACAGTATTACACACATACACACTGATCATAATTAGGGTGGTGGGTAAGATGCTTTAGAGCTAGTTTGTGGCATTTCTGATTCACATAATGTAAATTTTCCTTCTTAAAATTTTCATTGCCTGCAAAGACTTTCTGCTCCATTACCATGAGCCTTGACTAGATTCTGATGCCTCTTGTCCTAACATGATCAGCCCAAAACCCACCAGGGACAAACCTATAGTCAGATCACGTCAGGATGATTGGTCCATTCCAGTGAAGGAGACTGCACATCAGAATAACTGTAGGAGGTCCCGGGAAACAAAGGAAAAGACAGTTACAGAATCTGGGGGAAGGATGGACTTACTGTGTATGTTTGCTCAATCATGTCCAACTCTTTGCGACCACGTGGACTGTAGCCCATCAGGCTCCTCTGTCCGTGGGATTTTCTAGACATGAATATTAGAGTGGGTGAAATTTAAAAAGCAGTACTTTGTTAGATTCAAAGAAGGGCTGTGTGTGAAAAACTCAACATCAGACCTGAATAGTCTCAGGATCCTGTTTCTTGGAAACTCCAAAGTTACTATATATGTGGACTGTTACACTCAGGAGTCCCCTAAATGAAGGCTTTGGAACTAGGTTGGAAACTGAAGCTGCGTCGTTGGATCAAAGTGACTTAAATCCTTCAAGCAAGAATAGAGTGTTTCATTGTTACTGATACAATTTCCACAGCAGTGTTCCTAGTAGTGTATGATTTCAGAGAACAAAACTTTTCAGTGAATTAGAAAGTAGACACTCAAAAAAGGGGGGGTGTTATTATACTTTACAACTGTAGCATATTCTTGAGAGATATATTATTTCCTGTTAACTTTGAAGCTGGAATTTTTTTGTTTCTCATCCCAGCCCAGTGAATGGCCAAGCAGATATTTACATTCTTAGTTTAAGGTAATTTTTACTTTCTCATTTCGAATTATCCTAAGTCTTCCAGGACAAGTATCAGTTCAATGTGTTTCTTTTATGTATGTCTAGTTTTCTGTACAAACCTTGGTTAGAGCAAGGAACAGACATCTCCGTCATGTGAGCCATAAGATCATTTGCCTGATGATGAAATAACCTTACAGCAGCTGTTGCTCTTTCCATCTGAGACTTCAATGATTGTTCTGATTGTCACTATCACACTGAAGTATTTGTCTCGATACCCTGTCACTTCTATCTCTGCTTAGGTATCAGAGCTACCCTGCTGCTACTGCTGCTGCTAAGTTGCTTCAGGCATGTCTGACTCTGTGTGACCCCATAGACAGCAGCCCACCAGGCTCCGCCGTCCCTGGGATTCTCCAGGCAAGACACTGGAGTGGGTTGCCATTTCCTTCTCCAATGCATGAAAGTGAAAAGTGAAAGTGAAGTCGCTCAGTCGTGTCTGACTCTTAGCGACCCCATGGACTGCAGCCCACCAGGCCCTCCGTCCATGGGATTTTCCAGGCAAGAGTACTGGAGTGGGGTACCATTGCCTTCTCTGAGAGCTACCCTAGTCTCAATGAATTGTATGAAAGGAAGCCCACTACTATCTCCATTAGTAACAAAGTAAAAGTGTGAACTTCATTAAACAAAAAGACTGTGCAGAAAGCAAATACCAAAAGGCTTAAGGGGATTGTAGCTCACTTCAAGTATGGTATTTGTACGATAGATTATTAAAAGTGGCAAGGTTTAAAGTATAGTAAACCATTAAAGAACTGTGTAGACAAATGCAGATTAAGCATATTACTCTCATTCTCCTATTTAAAAAAAAACCCAAACTAATCTGAAACCTGGATTCCCTTCCTGGGTTGGGAAGATCCTCTGGAGAAGGGAAAGACTACCCACTTCAGTATTCTGGCCTGGTGAATTCCATGGACTGTATAGTCCATGGGGTTACAAAGAGTCAGACACAACTGAATGACTTTCACTTTCACTGTGATTTTAAAACAATTCTTTCCTGTGGTATAAAAATTACTAAAGACAAATCAGAAGGATTGTTGCATTTTAGAACTGAGAAAATTTGTTTTAAAAATACAAAAACACAACGTAAAATTCAGTGTCTGAACTGAGTTAAATGAGTAATAATCGTCAGTATCTAAATATTTAAGTTAATAAATTTTATTTTTTCTTTTTATTAGAATATAATGGTTTTGCAATGTTGTCTTAGTTTCTGCTGTACAATGAAGTAAATCGGCCATATGTCTACATAGATCCCCTCCCTCTTGGACCTCTGTCTCTCACCCTACCCCCTCATCCCCTCCTCCCCTCACTCCAGGTTAAACATTTCTTATTTGAGCTTAACTCTCCCTTCCTTCTGCTGCCATTTTTAGTTACCATAATCTCATTTCTCCTTTCCTGCCAAACAGTCACTGATAAGTAGTCTGTACTTAATTCTACAATTTTCTGCTTTGCTGGCTGCAATCTTATTTCAACTCAGGCCAACACTGTTAAAACAGCCTGGCAGTTGCCAACTCCATTCTTCATCCTCTTGTGTTTGTTCATCAGACATTTAAGGAAAGTCCTAATGTGCCAAGCATTATTCTAAGTACTGAGATCTAGAAAACAAAAATCAGGAAAAATGAGGATGGGGTGCAGCAGAAACAAAACACTGGGGGATCCCTCCTCTCTTGGCTGATATTAACAAGGCACTTACCAGACAAATGCTTCACACATGTTAGCTAACTGGTCAGAAAACTAAGATCATGGTCCCATCACATCATGACGAAACATGGAGAAATAATGGAAACCAGCGACATACGTTATTTTGGGGGGCTCCAAAATCACTGCAGATGGTGACTGCAGCCATGAAATTAACAGTCGCTTTCTCCTTGGAAGAAAAGTTATGAACAATATAGACAGCATATTAAAAAGCAGAGACATTATTTTGCCAACAAAGGTCCGTCTAGTCAAAGCTATGGATTTTCCAATAGTCATGTATGGATGTGAGAGTTAGACTATAAAGAAAGCTGGGTGCTGAAGAACTGATGCTTTTGAACTGTGGTGTTGGAGAAGACTCTTGAGGGTCCCTTGGACAGCAGGGAGATCCAACCAGTCCATCCTAAAGGAAATCAGTTCTAAATATTCATTGGAAAGACTGATGTTAAAGCTGAAACTCCAATAGTTTGACCACCTGATGTGAAGAACTGACTCACTTGACAAGACCCTGATGCTGGGAAAGATTAAAGGTGGGAGGAGAAGAGAACAACAGAGGATGAGAAGGCTGGATGGCATCACCAACTCAATGGACATGAGTTTGAGTAAACTCTGGGAGTTGGTGATGCACAGGGAGGCCTGGTCGCAAAGGGTTGGACATGACTGAGCGACTGAACTGAACTGGTTTAATCCTCTCAGACAAGCCAATGAGTTGGGAACCATTATCCCAATTTTGATGATGAAGAAACTCAGCGGGGAGAGACCAGATAACACAGCTAACAATAAGTAGAAGACCGAGACCATACTTCCGTGATCACAGAGATTACATTTTTTCCTACTCTTCCGACTGCTTCTCTGTCTTCTCTCTTCCTCCTCATTCCATCCCCATTTATTGGTGATGATCCCCCAAACTACCCTTCTCCAGATCGAATTCTAGTCACCTCTGCTTTTCTTTGTCATTTCTTAAATTCAAAATTTCTAGTACTGAACACATTATCTTTTTTGACCAACCACTTCCCCTTCTCACATCATCCTCTGTTTCTCAGGGTAGAAACTCTGATTTTCTCTTCTCTGTCCCGGGCTGTTATATCTCCTTCCTTAAATCTCACATTTGTCCCTTCCTGTCATCCAAAACCACGATGCCTTAACCCTTGTTAACAGCTTCTTCTCCATCTCACCCTTGTGGCTTACCTGGTAAAGAATCCACCTGCAATGTGGGAGACCTGGGTTTGATCCCTGCATTGGGAAGATGCCCTGCAGAAGGGAAAGGGTACCCACTCTAGTATTCTGGCCTGGAAAATTCTATGGACTGAATAGTCCATGGGGTCACAAAGAGTCGGACACGACTGAGTGACTCTCACTTTCACTTTTCTCCATCTCACCAATTCCAGCATCTCTCTCCCTCAGTGGATCTTCTGTTCCAGGATCAGCCACAGTTTTTTTTTTTTTTGTTGTTGTTGTTGTTTTAAATATCATACTACAGAAAGGCAACACATTCCTCTGTCTTTCAGAGTTCTCCAAAATCTATGCCAACCCTCCTCATCCAGCTTTATTTTCCACCAACTTCCCCAAAGATGATTTCCTTTTTCCTGTGTTTCTTCCTTTTATTTTCCAATAACTACTTTGCCACTGAACTACCACCTTGACTATTAAAATAATCACTCAACCAATATGCTGCTTCCAGTCTGTCCTTTCTTTCATTCCTTTTTTAAAAAACTCATTCATCCAACAAGATACAATAACAATACTAGGGATGTAAAAATGGCTAAAATACAACTTAGATCTCAAGAAATGCACGGTCTAACAGGGAGAACACAGAGGGACACATATAGACCTTTTTACTTCAAGCGCTATTATAGTAAAAGTATGTATAAACTCCTGTGAAAACCCAAGGGAAAAAAAATTATCTCAAAGGTGATGGGGAAAACCTTCACTGAAAAAATGAAATCTAATCAATAGATGCTCAAGCTGGATTTAGAAAAGGCAGAGGAACCAGAGATCAAATTGCCAACATCCACTGGATCATCAAAAAAGCAAGAGAGTTCCAGAAAAATATCTATTTCTGCTTTATTGACTGGAATATCTGGCAGCACTCAGAGCCTTTGACTGTGTGGATCACAACAAACCATGGAAAATTCTTAAAGAGATGGGAATACCAGACCACCTAACCTGCCTCCTGAGAAATCTGTATGCAGGTCAAGAAACAACAGTTAGAACTGGACATGGAACAACAGAGTGGTCCCAAATCGGGAAAGAAGTATGTCAAGGCTGTATATTGTCACCTTGCTTATTTAACTGCTATGCAGAGTACATCATGAGAAATGCTGGACTCGATGAAGCACAAGCTGGAATCAAGATTGCTGGGGGAAATATCAATAACCTCAGATATGCAGATGACACCACCCTTATGGCAGAAAGTGAAGAGGAACTAAAAAGCCTCTTGATGAAAGTGAAAGAGGAGAGTGAAAAAGTTGGCTTAAAACTCAACATTCAGAAAACTAAGATCATGGCAGCTGACCCCATCACTTCATAGATGGGGCAAATAGATGGCAGACTTTATTTTTTTGTGCTCCAAAATCACTGCATATGGTGACTGAAGCCATGAAATTAAAAGACGCTTGCTCCTTGGAAGAAAAGTTATGACCAACCTCAGTTCAGTTCAGTTCATTTCAGTCACTCAGTCGTGTCCGACTCTTTGCGACCCCGTGAATCGCAGCATGCCAGGCCTCCCTGTCCATCACCAACTCCCAGAGTTCGCTCAGATTCATGTCCATCGAGTCAGTGATGCCATCCAGCCATCTCATCCTCTGTGGTCCCCTTCTCCTCCTGCCCCCAGTGCCTCCCAGCATCAGAGTCTTTTTCAATGAGTCAGCTCTTCACATGAGGTGACCAAAGTACTGGAGTTTCAGCTTTAGCATCAGTCCTTCCAAAGAAATCCTAGGGCTGATCTCCTTCAGAATGGATTGGTTGGATCTCCTTGCAGTCCAAGTGACTCTCAAGGGTCTTCTCCAACACCACAATTCAAAAGCATCAATTCTTCGGTGCTCAGCTATCACAGTCCAACTCTCACATCCATACATGACCACTGGAAAAACCATAGCCTTGACTAGACAGACCTTAGTCAGCAAAGTAATGTCTCTGCTTTTGAATATGCTATCTAGGTTGGTCATAACTTTTCTTCCAAGGAGTAAGCGTCTTTTAATTTCATGGCTGCAGTCACCATCTGCAGTGATTTTGGAGCCCAAAAAAATAAAGTCTGACACTGTTTCAACTGTTTCCCCATCTATTTCCCATGAAGTGATGGGACCAGATGCCATGATCTTTGTTTTCTGAATGTTGAGCTTTAATGACCCACCTAGACAGAATATTAAAAAGCAGAGACATTACTTTGCCTACAAAGGTCCATCTAATCAAAGCTATGGTTTTCCAGTAGTCAGATATGGATGCGAGAGTTGGACTATAAAGAAAGCTAAGTGCCCAAGAATTGATGCTTTTGAACTGTAGTGTTGGAGAAGACTCTTGAGAGTCCCTTGGACAGCAAGGAGATCCAACCAGTCCATCCTAAAGGAAATCAGTCCTGAATATTCACTGGAAGGACTGATGCTGAAGCTAAAACTCCAATACTTTGGCCACCTAATGCAAAGAACTGACTCAATGGAAAAGACCCTGATGCTGGGAAAGATTGAAGCCAAGAGGTGAAGGGGATGACAGAGGATGAGATGGTTGGATGGCATCACTGACTCAATGGACATGAGTTTGAGTAAACTCCGGGAGTTGGTGATGAACAGGGAGGCTTGGCATGCTGCAGTCCATGGGGTTGCAAAGAGCTGGACACAACTGAGCAACTGAACTGAACTGATGAACAGATTTCATGGGGACAAACATTTCCTAGGGCTGTCTGTGGAGTCTATTCCAGGGGACAAAAGTATATTAAAGACTCTAATACATTCAGACTGTTTGGACTCTGCCTACTATGTATATAATGTGTACAGAGATCATGGAGGCAGAATATGTGACTGAAAGATAAAGGGATATATTCTGAAAAGTCTCACATGTGTTAAGCAATTTTTACTTTATCCCCTAGATAATGAAAAAAGTGTCTTTTTAAGTAAGGGGAGTGAGGGTTGGCGGGGAGGGAGCCAGGTGATCTGATCAGATTTATATGTTACAAAAATTATGCTAGTGAATCAGGCAATAGTTCTAAATCTAAATTATGACAACAGCAGTAAGAATAGGAAGACACGGACCTTGAAGGCAGCTAAAGCCAAATCAGTGGGGTGCAATGACTAGTTAAATGTAGGGGCTGTGGGAGACAGTCCAGAAGTTTTTAATCTATGCTACTGAGTAGGTGGTGATACCTTTGACCACAGAAGGAAATACAGAGGGAAAAACAAGTTTGGTAGAGAAAATGAATTTGGGCTATGACCTGCTGAAATGGTGTTGACCAACTGACACTGGGTCCAACATGCAGTTAGAATTCTTTAGAGAGGTCCTGGGAGAAGACGAGTTGACCATGTGACATAGCTACCTTTATTCTGATTCTTTTATTCTTACCAGATGACTTTCTGATATTAGCTTTTCAAATCGTATTTCATGTTTTTATTTGCTTGGCAATTCTATTTTCAGCCCTAACTTCAGAACCCCAAATTGTGGTTTATCGGCCATTCTTTTCTGTGTTTAGGAATCTTGTAAGATCAAAAGAGGGTTGATTAGAATAGGTAAAATCAAATTCCTGAATTTGTAAAGTTTAGTACTACCTTTAACCATCCACCGTCTTCAGGGACAGAGCCTTCTCACCCCGACTCTCACCCCCAGGGTTTTGCCTCAATAGCTAGCCAACCTATCTTTAACATCACTTTTAAATTACAGGTATGATAAACAGCAAGGTCCTACTGTATAACAGAGGGAACTAAATTCAGTATCTTGTGATAAACCATAATGGAAAAGAATATTAAAAAGTTATAAGTGAATCCCTTTGCTTAACATTGTAAATCAACTATACATCAATTAAAAAATTAAACTATAGGTGTGAAAATCATGACAACTTAGAAGTAGATCTGTTTTTTGAA
Source organism: Ovis aries (assembly GCF_016772045.2). Classification (NCBI taxonomy): domain Eukaryota; kingdom Metazoa; phylum Chordata; class Mammalia; order Artiodactyla; family Bovidae; genus Ovis; species Ovis aries. The sequence continues at coordinate 49,842,881 of NC_056061.1, forward strand.
GTTTACCTCTATAATGTATGTGGAAAATGGATTTTGAAGCATATCATGCTATTAATATAAGTAATATTTAACCTATATAGAAAACAAACTATACAAACTTAGGTGTAAGAGTCACCTAAGTCAAAAAAATGTATTAAATATAAATGAACCCCCAGCTGCCGAGGCAAGTTTTAACAGCCCGTCCATCTGAGAGTTTTCATTACCCATCCATGTGTATTGGGAGTACGTAAGGCAGTAACAAAACAGTGGCTCTAAAATTCAGCTATCAGTAATTCACAGGGACCTGAAACACAGCTGCCGTGGAATCAGGCAAACAGGGCAAAGGAGTGAAGTGGGAGCCCCGTAAGGCAGCAGGAGTCGCCCTTACATTGCAACCAGATGCACCTGCCCTACGAAAGGGCAGAGCCGCTACTTACGGAAGGCTGACCGAGTGCTGCCAGATATTCCGGTCCTTTCAAGGGGCCATAAGCCAGACTCCATATAGAACTTTCAGATTTTAAAAGACATCATGTGATCACAACTATGATTTAGGATTACATTTTAAGTACTATTACAAGTAGAAAACAGAAATGAGAGGTTAAAATAATGAAGAAGTGTTCAACAAATTTGTGCTAGATAAAAGATAGACAGAAAAATAATCTGAGTGAAGGAATACTGAAGTATTAAAATCAAGACCTCAATTGGGATAAATAAATAAAAATAAAAACATTATATGGCCCTTTGTTCTAACTGTTCCAAATTAATGAAATCTTATACCAATTTAATTCATGTTACATTGGATAGCTAATGAAGCTGAAAATGTTAACTACATTTTAAATTTTTAATGTTCAACATTAACTGTGATTTTAGGGATAAACTTCTATCCCAGGCATAATAATCTGATATTAATGTATAAAAAGTTATCTAAATAAATTTCCATCCCAAGCATAATATTATATATATAAATATCTAATCATATGTTAATATATTAATATCTAACAATTTCAGTCTCGATGCTGCCAAACATTTTCTAAGAAGTCAAAGAGGAATGGACAGAGTTTTACTTTTCAATTTTAATAGAATGAAAAATGTATTACAGAAAACAATGTTTCCTTTATTGTTGGAGTTTGATAGTACATATAAATGAGAATCCAAAGACATTCATAACACCAATGAATGTACCAGCCCCCCCAAAAAATCAGTGAATTTTCACGGATGCAAACATACTCTTAAATACTTGCCACTGTTCATCAGTTGTGGCATCCACATTAAAAACCCGGTCTCTAACTAGGTTTCATCAACCGCTCTAGTTAAGTTCACCTTGACTCCATAGGTGGTCTTAGTTTGGCCCCCGCGGAGACCAGCTATGTAAATCTGGGGCCGGGGCACTCGGCTGCTGCCCTCCCTCATGGACTGCGTACCAACATCCTTTGAAGGGTACACCTGGGAATAGTTTTCTCTTCTCATGTGACTATGATCAGTCTGTACCGAGTGAGTAACTTTCCGACGCAAATTGGCCTAAGTAGAAAGAGAATTACACTGGAATGAACATTCCTCTAAAGAACAAATAAAATACTCTAAGATATTAGTTAATATCTGCTTTTTACTCTAAGGTAAAAGCTAATAAAAGGAAAGTTATGACCAACCTGCTGCTGCTGCTAAGTCGCTTCAGTTGTGTCCAACTCTGTGCGACCCCATAGACGGCAGCCCACCAGGCTCCGCCGTCCCTGGGATTCTCCAGGCAAGAACACTGGAGTGGGTTGCCATTTCCTTCTCCAATGGGTGAAAGTGAAGTCGCTCAGTTGTGTCCAACTCTTAGCGACCCCATGGACTGCAGCCTACCAGGCTCCTCCGTCCATGGGATTTTCTAGGCAGGAGTACTGGAGTGGGTTGCTATTGCCTTCTCCAATGACCAACCTAGATAGCATATTAAAAAGCAGAGACATTACTTTGCCAACAAAGGTCCGTCTAGTCAAGGCTATGGTTTTTCCAGTGGTCATGTATGGATGTGAGAGTCGGACTGTGAAGAAAGCTGAGCACGGAAGAATTGATGCTTTTGAACTGTGGTGTTGGAGAAGACTCTTGAGAGTCACTTGGACTGCGAGGTGATCCAACCAGTCCATTCTAAAGGAGGTCAGTCCTGGGTGTTCACTGGAAGGACTGATACTAAAGCTGAAACTCCAGTACTTTGGCCACCTCATGTGAAGAGTTGACTCATTGGAAAAGCCCCTGATGCTGGAAGGGATTGGGGGCAGGAGGAGAAGGGGACGACAGAGGATGAAATGGCTGGATGGCATCACCGACTCAATGGACATGAGTTTGAGTAGACTCCAGGAGTTGGTGATGGACAGGGAGGCCTGGCGTGCTGCAATTCATGGGGTCTCAAAGAGTCGGACACGACTGAGCGACTGAACTGAACTGAACTGAATAGCTAATATCTGCCTTTTCTTTTTCCTCCTCTCCATCCACAAAGAAATTAGTCCTATAACACAGCATGTTTCTATAAAACATTAAAATATTAGACAATTTAGAGCATATTAGAAAATAAATACCTTTTGCTGAGAAGTAGGAAAATAGATAAATGAAAATTGACATAAAAACCTAAAGAGAAAACATACAGATTCAAATGTACAGTGAGCTCAATTCATTACTGTACTTTGAGAGTCATACCACTTGGATTTTTTTTTCTCCACCATTCTTGGTTTCTTTGTTTAAAAGACAAAAATTTTAAGATTTCCATTGTCTTACTTAAATGGGCTTCACCCAGCACTTAATTTGAAATGCTCAGATGTTTCCAGATAATATTTTATATTATTCTACATTTTGCTTGCTCCTTTTACAGATTACTAGTAAACATGAGGTTAAACAGATTACTCCAGCTGGGAAGCAAGGAAGAGTTTATATAAAGGAGAATAAGGGTTTTACTGAAGCTGTGGTGAAGCCCCAGGAAAAAACTCAGAAGGGATTAGAACATGTGAGTTAAGAAAGAGAGACCTAGAATTAGAGGAAACATTTCAGAGTTTGAGAAACTGCAGATGATGAAGAACTACTTCTGCCCACAACTTATTGTCTACATTAGGAGGGCTTTACTATTCCTATGTCTTCATTAGCATAATTTTACTATTCTGAGAGTCTCTTGCCAAAGCAAATCACTTGACTTCATTATAGAGCATCCTGAAAGATGCATCAACTCTTCAGTTGTAAGCATTAACACAGAGAAGAAACCCTAGGACTCTTTGTATCAGTTGCCTTCAGATTCACCTTGCTTATTTCCATCAATCCTGGACTGCTTGTTCATGATTTTGCCCAACCCAATTCAAGCCCCCAACCCATCCCCCAGTTGATCCCAGGCACTGGAACACCTACCTTCAACCAAACTTCGAAGTCTCAATAAATCCTGACCTTACTCTTCCCCACTCCGAGACACTGCAAATCTCTGCTGACGGGGTGGTTTCCCTCATCACTGTAAGCGATATACTCAGTTTTGTCTTATTAACAAGTTGTACTGGGTAATATATGGGGAGCTGGCCTTCAACATGCTGCAAATCTAGGGGTAATTGGTCTAAGGTGGGGATCAGAATGAAGTTGAAGAATGAGAACAGAGAGTCCAGTTAGTACAAAGTTCTGCCCCACTGAACACTCCATTCTCTTTAAAATTTCCAGCCCAGATCTAACATTTACTTCTCACAGTCTGTCTAACCATCACTCCTCTCTTCTCCATTGCCTATCTGTACCTCAAGGTCAACTTAATAAGTCACCTATGTCAATGGGATAGAATTTTTATTTCACTTCTGTTAAACCACTTAACAGAAATGTATCAACGTCACCTGCTAGACTATTAGCTCCTGAAGAACAAAGCAGCAGGGTATGTAAGCTACCCAGTACGCATCTGATGACTTCATGCCAGTCTAGCAGATGATAGAAAAGAATACAGGGAATGGGAGCTTCAAGAACTACAAAGAGTAACTGGTGAGAATGCTAATGGGATGATGATTGGAAGGCACACCAGGAAGCTGCAGCTTTCTCATCTCAAGAAATCAGGGGCTGAAAAGTTGCCACCAGAGAGGATAACAAGGGAATTGATATGGTTAGTGACAAGAGAGACTGAATATACAAACAGACATAGGCTGGACCCTAACCCTAACCCTAACCCCTGGAGAAGGAAATGGCAACCCACTCCAGTATTCTTGCCTGGAGAATCCCATGGATAGAGGAGCTTGGTGGGCTACAGTGCACAGGTCGCAAAGAGTCAGACACGACTGAGCGACTTCACTTTCACTTTATATGAAATAGTACTCTAACCTACAACCTCTGCAGCAACCAGTCTCAGAAGTTAAACCACAACCTCAGTAGCTGTAGCAATCAGCTCAGAACAGCCCTATTTTTTTTCCCCCCCGGCTACCTCCCCTTCCAACTCTGAAAAATTTTGCAATAATGTTAACAGGATATATATATAAAATGATCTTAGGTTCAATTCAGTTGCTTAGTCGTGTCCAACCCTTTGCAACCCCATGGAGTGCAGCATGCCAAGCCTCCCTGTCCATCACCAACTCCTGGAGTTTACACAAACTCATGTCCATTGCGTCAGTGATGCCACCCAACCATCTTATCTTCTCTTGTCCCCTTTTCCTCCTGCAATCAATCTTTCCCAGCATCAGGGTCTTAATGCTCACTAAGCCAATCACATAAGATGCCCTGCTGCTAGTTAGCCCACCTCTAGTTAGCCTGCCTCTTGTTTCCTGTCCCTTGGACTGCAAGAAGATCAAACCAGTCAATCCTAAAGGAAATCAGTCCTGAATATTCATTGGAAGGACAGATGCTGAAGCTGAAACTCGAGGTCTTTGGCCACCTGATGCAAAGTACTGACTCACTGGAAAAAACCCTGACGCTGAGAAAGACTGAAGGCAGAAAGAGAAGGGGACGACAGAGGATGAGATGGTTGGATGGCATCACTGACTTGATGGACATGAGTTGATCAAGCTCTGCGAGTTGATGATGGACAGGGAAGCCTGGTGTGCTGCAGTCCATGGGGTTGCAAAGCGTCAGACATGATTGAAGGACTGAACTTAACTGAGTTTCCTGTCAACTTCCTCCAGAGGAATACCCAAACCTCCCCCTTTTTCACTATAAAACTTTTTCACTCCTCTCCCCAACTCTGAGTCCCTGCCCAAAGCAAGTGATGGTGACTGACTCCCTGGATACAGCAATCTTTAAATAAATAGCCTCTGTTCTCACATGAGTAGTCTTCGTTTATTTCCATACCTTATTTCAGTTAAAGAGATGGGTAAAATATACTGAGAAAAGGCTACAGATAAAAGAGAGTCTGTTCCTTCACACTGTATTTGCTGTTTAAAATGACAAGATGCTATAAAAAGGATGAGTGGAAGGAATTCCACTGAGTCAGATAAGGATGAAAGTTTTAAAGACAGACTTCAAGGGTAGGTGCATGCCTGAGTGCTAAGTCACTTCAGTCACGTCCAACTCTTTGCAACCCCATGGACTATAGCTCTCCAGGATCCTTTGTCCAAGGGATTCTTCAGGCAAGAATACTGAAGTGGGTTACCATGCCCTCCTCCAGGGGATCTTTCCCACCCAGGGATTAAACTTGAAACTCTTATGTCTCCTGCATTGGCAGGCAGGTTCTTTAGCACTAGCATCACCTGGGAAGCCCCCAAGGGTAGGTATCTGCTGTGATCGAGATGACAAAGAATCAGAAGGACAGGCGTGTCAAGTGTCTGGAAAGAACAAGCTGACAATAAGAGGAGAATGTATCTATGATATAATAGAGGTAGCATTCTGCTTCTCAAGAAAGTCCATAAAGGAGAAGAGCATGCTTTAAATGATTAGAAGAAGCTGGAGGGCTTTAAATACTAGCACCCCACAGGTTGGCACAATAGATTAAAACCATTATATAGATCAATAGGGAGACAGAAGGATAGCAACTATCACTGTTATAGTTACTGACTGATAAAATTTGAGAGCAGCTTCAGGCTTTTATATTTCTACATATGCTTAATACTAGAAGCTAACATTGTAAAGCTAGAAAATTATAAATTATGCTAATTATTTTTATTTTAGCAAAAAAAACTGTACAACTCACTATTTCATGTAAATAATTTAGCATACCAACTCTATGAATAACAGATTAAAATTCTTAAAAATTCTCCAACTATAAATAATTTAGAAGATAATATTGTTACAAACCAATTTTATAGCTTTTCTCCTTAATTCCCATTCATTCCACTCATACGATCTCACAATTGTTGGTGGCAACAAGTGCGTATCCGTCTGAGTGCCAGTTTCACATTTTGTAATTGGTTTTATATAACGTTTGTCAACCTCTTTCATCTAAAGAAGTAGAGTTTTATAATTAATATTTCTACAAAAATAAACATTATTTTACAGATAACTAAAATATTTAGCTAAAATTAACAAAACATTAGGAAAAGAAGAATATGAAACTTACTTGTAAATATCAGCAAAGGAAAAAAAAAGAAAACCTCATAATTAAAGTAAGCCAAATGTAATTAATTTCCTGGGCATTGTGGATTTGTGCCCAATTTTATTTTGTACCTCCTTAATGTAGGAGGTATATTTTGAAAGGAGAAAACATAACATCACTCATTCCCAAATCAAATGCCCCTCTCCAATTTTCACAATTGAAGAAGAAGTGAATACCTTATTGGAAATGGATTGAAGCTTAGAATAGCTATTAAGTATTAGGTATAAATCATGTTTAAGGTATCAGAACACCTTTAGAATATATCTTAAACAATGTATACACAGCAGATTATTATATATTTTAAACAGATTTATTTTTCTGCCAAAGCACCCAGAAGCTCACTACAGTATTAAAATATTGAGTATTCAATAATTCCAGGCTAAACAAGTTATGATTATGCTGGAAATGAGGCTGCTGGAGCAGCTGGAGAGGCTTAAGGAACTCCAGTCCTAGAGAAGAGGAGGGCAAATAGATTAACTTCTTTCTCCAAATCCAGAAACAGATGATTTACTAAATGCTTACTATTTAGCATAAGATATAATTTCTGCCTTCAAAATGACCTTATGGTGCTTGCTTCGGCAGCACATATACAAAATGACTTTATGATATAATTAGGTAGATAAAAAGATGCTGAAAGATAACAATATTATATCAATACAAGCAAATGGCAAGTAAAACTTATGAATACAGTATTGAAATATGTAGAGGGAATACTCACTTCTAAGGGTAGTGAAAGTTAGTGAAGGATTAAATACACAGAAAGGGAAAACCAGGAATACAGGGGGAAATTGTCCGTTAATAGAAAAGATATCCACACTCAGCACACCTTTCTGATTATCCGAGTCTAGTCTTTCCCTGTCTTCCTGCTACCTTAAGAGGACAGCTGCAGCGTCACATCAACAGACTGGCAGAGGGGTGTCAGAACAAGAGTGCCAACAGCAGATCCCTTTCAACCATGTCATCCCTGGCTGGTTCTCAGTCTCCTTCCCCAAGCGTTCAGACCAACCTCTGTGCTCACAGTTACCAGCCCCATCGTCCCCCTACCAGTTACTGCTGGGGTCCTTGCCAACCCTTTTAGTCCAGCCCAAACCCACCTGCTTGATCATTGGAATGTTGATACATATTTTAAAAATTCATAAATTATGTATTGCAGGGTTTTACTTTAGTGAGTTTAAAAGGGGTAAATTAAACCAGAGAGGATGACAGAGCAATTAAAAGTTGGAACAGTGAAAATGAGAGGCAAGAAGAAAACAAGGATCTACAACAGCAGAATGGAACTCCTGCAGGCAGGGATTGTTACCTGCTTTGTTCACTGTGCCAAGAATCGTGCCTGGCACATGGCAAGCAGTTCAGGAAATATCTGTTGAATGAATTAGGGGATAGGCACCAATTCACACAGAAACACACCTTCAGATTCATTCCGAGGCCTTTCAGACTACTGCCATTTAAACTTGTTAAGTGATTTCACACCTCTGAGCATGAGTTATCACCTGTATTACCTGTACTGAGCTCCTTCAGTTTTAGACAAGGAAATACTGTCGTTTCAGTGATTTATCTCAATTGGCACCCCACTCCAGTACTCTTGCCTGGAAAATCCCATGGACGGAGGAGCCTGGTAGGCTGCCGTCTATGGGGTCACACAGAGTCAGACACGACTGAGGTGACTTAGCAGCAGCAGCAGCAGTCTTATCCTTCCAGATTTTTTCCAGTCTAATTCACCAGTTTGACTCCTTATCTTGTTTTCATTTATTCTTTGTGGATTTCCTTAGTTTCCGTCTTTGGAAAGGCCCTCATCTGCAAAGGCTCTCACCTGACCATGTCTCCTGCCTGGACTTGGGGAGCATTCTACAACAAAATGTAACCTTTTTATTAACTACATTTTTAAATGTCATAAATTCTTAAAATGATGACCCTGTTTACCTGAGAATACTGAATAAAGGTTTCAAACTGTTGATGAAGTTCCAGTAGCTGAATTAATTCTGCATTTTTTTTGGCTTTTTCTCTAATTATATCAATGTAATTTTCAGGATTTTCTGCAAATGAATATGCAGCATCTCTGGTATTGAAAGTATAATACTTATCTTTATATTTCAAAATTCCAATTGATGGATTTCCTGAAAATTAAGAAAAGGAACTAAATTAGATAGGAAATACTCAGTGATTCTATGTTTATAATACACTCATAGAACCCTTCCCTCATACTCCATTTTTAACACATCACATGTCTTTATTTAGCTAAAATGTTACAACTAGCAGTTTTAAGTTACACATTTTGTTAAATTGTATTTATGTAAAATTCAAAAGAAATTTATTTTATATTTTTAATTTTGGGGGGAGGGACCACACCATGTCACATACAGGATCTTCGTTCCCTGACTAGGGATTGAAACTATGCCTCCTGCATTGGAAGCATGGAGTCTTAACCACTGGACTGCTAGGGACGTACCATATTGTTAAGCTTTAAATTATGATTTTATCTAAATATAGTTCACTATCCAGATATAGGTTGCTTAAAAATCTTCTATGGGAAGCCACTTAGTCATCTAGCAGGTTTTTCAAATCTCTTAAACCAAACCAACTACTAGAAGCATTGTTTTAAAAATAATTTGGTAAGAACTACAAAAATGAGACATTTTTCCCAAGATGTACATTTGCATGTTAGGAAGTATTTCCCACTATGAAAAGATACTACATAAAATATGGGTTATAAGTATCCACGTTTGTGGGAATTATGTGGGAAACAGTAACATTCTTAATTATTCATTCTTTCACTTATTCACAAATATTTATTGACCCTGTTCTTGGCACTGAGAATACAGTGAAAACAAATCAATAAATATAACATAGGCCAGAGAGTGATCAGTGCTACAGAAAACAAATAAGTAAACAGGTTAAAGTAAAGCAGTTTGAACAGTCAAAGGAAGGAGGGTGGGATTGATATTTTAAAGTAGGTGAACAGAGAAGGCTGAATAAGATGAGGGAGCAAGGTATGTAGCTATGTGGGGGTTGGGGGGAGAGTGGTCCAAGTAGAGGGAATAGTCAGTGCAAAAGCTCTGAGGTGAGAAATGGGCTTGGAATGTTTGGGAATAGCAAGAAGGCCAGTGGGGCTGGAGCAGTGTGCAAGGGAAGAAGGGGCAGACAATAAAGTCAACGATGTCATCTGAAAGGACTCTATCAGGTAAGCCCCAGCATCACCTGGGGACTCAAGCCCTGTGATCTGCAGTCATGAGGAAGGAGGGACTCCTAGAGCATTTCTCCCAGGCAGTGTAGGTGGCTACTGCCCAGAAAACAATGTAGAAATAAAGCCTACATTGAATAAGCAGAAATAAAGCCTCCAGACTAGCTGATTCAGAAAAGATGCTAAAACCCACCGCCCCACAAGTCTGTCTACTTTTCTCCTTCTCCCCCTTTCTTAGAATCATAGTTGATGGGAGCTGGAAGGGAACAAAGAGATTTCCTAATTGGTCCTTCTCCTTTTCTGGACCTGGAAACTGAGGTCCAAAGCACAAGATTTGCTCAAAGTTACCCTGTTTACCAACAGACAATGGGGACTAGAAACAAGGCTCTCTAAGTGCTGCTGCTGCTGCTGCTGCTAAGTCGCTTCAGTCGTGTCTGACTCTGTGCAGCCCCATAGATGGCAGCCCACCAGGCTCCCCCGTCCCTGGGATTCTCCAGGCAAGAGCACTGGAGTGGGTTGCCATTTCCTTCTCCAATGCATGAAAGTGAAAAACGAAAGTGAAGTTGCTCAGTCGTGTCTTACTCTTTGCGACCCCAAGGACTGAGCCTACCAGGCTGCTCCATCCATAGCTTTTCCAGCCACGTGGTGGTACTGCTCTCTTCAGTCCGAATCCATGTTTCTCTGTTGTCTATCTCATGACTCCCTTCCTTTTGTATTTGTGAACAGAGAGAGAGAGAGAAATTGGGGAGGGGGAGGAAAGGGATGGAAAAAACAACAGAGAAGAAAGAAACCACCTCCATTCCATTGCTTTCACTTCCTCATGGCTCTTGTTTGGTTTCTCTCCACGATCAGTGACCCTCATGGGACCTCAGAATACTATTCTCTCAGTTCCCCAAGGTAAACCTTTTATTACCCCCATAATAAAAAAATCTACTACCATAAAAAAATGAGTCAATGTGTATGTTCTCTACCCTGCATATATACAATCCCAATAATTCTTTGTAATGATTCTATTTCTAATTCACATGGCACTTTTTGAATAATAATTGATTTTCCTCTCAATTTCTGATTTACTTTGTTTTGAAGAAGCTCCAGTAATATATATGTATACCTCATAGGGGAATTTGACTTGATAAAATACTGGCCATTTCTTTACTGGGATCTGACTTATATAGAAATACTGATCTATGCTAATGGAATAGAGCCATAAAATGACAAAAAATATTTTTTAATAAATATATCAGTCCTACTAGTGTTGCTCTTTCAAGTAATCACTTTGGAAAATGACATATTTTAGGAATGCCATATAATGTTTCTGGAATCCTTCACTGAAATATGAGTCATCCCCCTCTTATGCCATTGCAGTGCTTATATTTCACTATATACACTCCATCACTTATCACTTGTATTGTAACTTATTTATGTCAGTTTATCAGGTTATGCTGCAAGTGCTTCAAAGATAAATACTTCATTTGGATCACATTTGTAGCTCCTTTCCTAGTTCAACATTAGATTCCATAAAGTTTTACAAAGTGAATGAGTGACAATAAGCACACTTCATTTAAATTAAAAAAATTGGAGAAGGGAGAACAGTATTATTTCCAATGACGTACCTGGAAGGAGAAGACCATCTGTTGTAGCAAAAGTGTAAGCACAAAATCCCCGATACTGAATCAATAATTTATCAAAATTGGCTGTTGTTTCTGGGAAAAGCCACTCCACTTTTTTGAAATCTGCCACATTTACTTTATCTTCTAAAATGAAAGAGGAGTACAAGAGAAACCTTATTCATTGGGTAAATGAGCAGAAGAGACTGACTGCTATGTGACTAAAACAGAAATAAATTAACTTCATTCAAGACAGCGTAGCTCTTAGTAACATAACATGTGAGGTGACAAAATACTCTGAATATGATGCTTATATACTAGGACTGTCCCTTCTTGAAATGGTTGAGAATGAGCAGAAAGAGTCACAAAAACATCTTTCAGTAACTTAATTTTGATACAAGGAATGCAATTTTTGTTCTTCACACTTATAAAAAGTCTTCTTCATGTTGCTACTTTTTTTTTACACAAATAAAAATGAGCATTTACAAAGCACTGATGCCTGAGCTTCTTTGCTTTTGCAATGCTACCTACGCTTCTGTTTCTGGCTCTGTATCCAAACAGTAGACACTATAAATGACCCTGTGGCTACAGCTGGAAGTAAATGCATAGTTTAGAAAAAAACAAACCTTCTTCCCTCTTCTTTCCTGATGTGCCTGAAAGCTTCAAACAGTGATGAGATGTGGCAAGTATAAATTAAATTTTTTAAGAAGAACACTGGGTCTCCCAGTTCACTGGAGCAGTGACTTGATAAATTGTGTTCTAGTGCATAAACAATTCTGATTTATAGTAGGAGATGACATACCTTGCCAATATGGTTGACTTTAATATCTACTGCTGAAGTGGCTTTAACTTTTCAATTTTATTTAGTATTTACATAGATATGCTGTTTTAACAAAATGACATGAGTAGGAAAAACTAACTGGGAGGATGTTTTTAAAGTCTTTCTGATTTAGTGTTCAGGTTTTACATATTCTAGCAGTTTAAGAGTGAGTGTTATCACTATATTTTATTTTTCACTTTCAAAAAAATAGAATTTGAAAAGGAAATTTAAAGAGCAAACTATTTAATTTCATCTTCTTAAAAAACTTTCCATTTTAGACAACAATTCAATTCCCAAACTCTATTTTGACATTTCTTATGAATTTTGAGTTGCGTTTAACTCAAATTATAGAAGGGGCTACAAACATAAAAAGAAGTTTATTGGTAAAGACAGCCTTTATATAAGAATCAGTGCATCTCTTAAAGGGTCTAAAATGAGCTCAATTTTACAGGAGTAACATTTATTGATTCATAAGTTTCCACTTGAATCTGGGGTAGATATATGGCAAACAGCACCCTGAAAAAGTGGAGCTTTGTTTGCACAAATAGAGCAAGGATTAACATCCTTTTCTACTACAAACCAATTAACAAAATCAGTAAGATTACAACTGAAACCCATAAGCACATGAAATCACTCTTAACCAAAACTCTAATAATAACATCGGGAATGATTATTGTCGTTCAGTCGCTAAGTCATGTCTGACTCTGTGACCCCATGGACTGCAGCATGCCAGGCTTCCATGTCCTTCACTAACTTCTGGAGTTTGCTCAAATTTATGGACATTGAGTTGGTGATAAAATCTAACCATCTCATCCTCTACTCCCCCCTTCTCCTTTGCCTTCACTCTTTCTCAGCATCAGGGTCTTTTCCAATGGGTCAGCTCTTTGCTTCAGGTGACCAAAGTATTGGAGCTTCAGCTTCAGCATCAGTCCTTCCAGTGAATATTCAGGACTGATTTCCTTCAGAATGGACTGGGTGAATCTCCTTGCAGTCCAAGGGACTCTCAAGAGTCTTCTCCAACACCACAGTCTAAAAGCATTAATTCTTCAGCATCAGCCTTCTTTATGGTCCAGTGGTTATTGCTGGATAGCAGACTCTTCAGTTTATATATTTACAGTTTTCTACATTTTCTATAGTGAACATTAGTAGTCTTATAATCAAGAAAGATATTCCAAACTTTATCAGAAAGATAAAAGATGAAAATTTTAAAACAAAAGAATGACTTTATTCTAGAGGTAATTTTAACAGGAAGAGGAAATAATAGATGATTCCTATTACCTATGTGCTCTTTTATTCTACACACGTCGGTTTTCACAGTCACTCCATCAAGAAGAACTTGCATCACTTTCTCAGGAAAGAACAGGTCATGAGCCCCCAGGAATGGCTCCAGATGAGTAGTTAAATTACTAAGGATGCTAATCAAGACAGTTTCATCTTGAAAGCTAGTCCACAGGTTGGAAAGGGCAATGAAGATAGGCTGCACAAGAGACAAAAATGTTCAAAATGTCACTGTTTAATAAAATTATAAATCACTCTTAAAAATTAGTACAAATTTATGTTGTGATAAAGAGATTAATTCTCTCGTAAGACAACTGAAAGTCTCATGAAGTTAGACAATAGAATCAGTAGAAATTGGATTCACAAACTACAAGAAAATAAGCTTGTATTTCAAAGTATATTATTTTGGTATAATTGTTAGAAGGTTAGTTTATTCAAAAGAACCAAAGACATATGATTATGTGAGAAACATTCACGGACACTTCATTTCAAAAGGTCTAGAGGAAAAAAATATTTTTTTAAAAAAATAGCTAAATATGACTCATTTAGATTTATCTGACTCAATTATGATTCAAAAGAACTTGGAAAGTCAGGGATACATCTTGGGGCATTTTCTTGTAAGCTATAAGTTAGAGATTTTGTGGTAATGAGATAAAATATTTCTTTTTCATATTCATACAACAAAAAATTAATCAGGCCCTACTTATAAGTGAAATAACTTAGGCTTTTGTTCCTTGGTTTTTAAAATCAAATATTGGGAATGATTACAGAAAATTATCAGAAAATCAAAATGCTCCATGAAATATTGTAAATGCATCTTGTATGTCTTTGGGGCTCCCTGTCCTTAATTGCTCACTTATGTCTGACTCTTTGTGACCCCATGGACTGTAACCCTCCAGGCTCCTCTGTCCATGGGGATTCTTTAGGCAAGAACACTGGAGTGGGTTACCATGGCCTCCTCCAGGGGATCTTCCCAACCCAGTGATCACTCCCAGATTTGCCTAAAAGGTGATGCAGATAATCAGAAAGTCGGAATACAGGCAGGTCTTGTAAACAAAGTGATTTTATCTTTCTTTTCAGAAAGGTCACAAGTTACATCACTTCTTTGCTGGAGGCAATTTCTAACTAGCTACTGTAAACATGCTTTCAACACTGCACTATGGATTATTTCTGTTGCCACAGACAATAGTATGGACCACAGCCTTACCTAACTCAATGAAGCTATGAGCCATGCCACGTAGGGCCAACCAAGACAGATGGGTCATGGTGAAGAGTTCTGACAAAATGTGGTCCACTGGAGAAGGGAATGGCAAACCACTTCTGTATCCTTGCCTTGAGAACCCCATGAACAGCATAAAAAGGCAAAAAGATATGATACTGAAAGATGAACTCCTCAGGTTGGTAGGTGCCCAATATGCTACTGGAAAAGAGTGGAGAAATAACTCCAGAAAGAATGAAGAGACGGAGCCAAAGCAAAATAACACCCAGTTGTGGATGTGACTTGATGATGGAAGTAAAGTCTGATGCTGTAAAGAGCAATATCGCATAGGAACCTGGAATGTTAGGTCCATGAATCAAGGCAAACTGGAAGTGATCAAACAGGAGATGGCAAGAATGAACATCGATATTTTAGGACCCAGTGAACTAAAATGGACTGGAATGGGTGAACTTAACTCAGATGATCATTATATCTACTACTGTGGGAAAGAATCCCTTAGAAGAAATGGCGTAGCCCTTATAGTCCAAAGCGTCCAAAATGCAGTTCTTGGGTGCAATTCCAAAAATGACAGAATGATCTCTGTTCGTTTTCAAGGCAAACCATTCAATATTGCAATGATCCAAGTCTATAAACCAACCAGTAATGCTGAATAAGCTGAAGTTGAACAGTTCTATGAATACCTACAAGACCTTCTAGAACTAACACCCAAAAAAGACACCCTTTTCATTATAGGGGACTGGAATGCAAAAGTAGAAAGTCCAGAAATATCTGGAATAACAGGCAAATTTAGCCTTGGAGTACAGAATGAAGCAGGGCAAAAACTAACAGAGTATTTCCAAGAGAACACACTGGTCACGGCAAACACCCTCTTTCAAAACCCAAGAGAAGACTCTACACATGAACATCACCAGATGGTCAACACTGAAATCAGACTGATTAAATTCTTTGCATCCAAAGATGGAGAAGCTCTATACAGTCAATGAAAACAAGACCAGGAGCTGACTGTGGCTCAGATCATGAACTCCTTATTGCAAAATAAAGACTTAAATTGAAGAAAGTAGGAAAACCACTAGACCATTCAGGTATAACTTAAATCAAAACCCTTACGATTATACAGTAGAAGTGACAAACAGATTCCAGGGATTAGATCTGATAGAGTGCCTGAAGAACTATGGACGGAGGTTTGTGACATTGCACAGGAGGTGGTGATCAAGACCACCTCAAAGAAAAAGAAATGCAAAAAGGCAAAATGGTTGTCTGAGGAGGCCTTACAAATAGTTGAGAAGAGAAAGAGAAGTGAAAGGCAAAGGAGAAAAGGAAAGATATACCCATTTGAATGCAGAGTTCCAAAAGAATAGCAAGGAGAGCTAAGAAAACCTTCCTCAGTGATCAGTGCAAAGAAATAGAGAAAAACAATAGAATGGGAATGATTAGAGATTTCTTCAAGAAAATTAGAGATACCAAGGGAACATTTCATGCAAAGATGGGCACGATAAAGGACAGAAATGGTATGGACTTAACAGAAGCAGAAGATATTAAGAAGAGGTGGCAAGAAAACACAGAAGAACCATACAAAAAAGATCTTCATAGCCCAGATAACCATGGTGGTGTGATCACTCACCTAGAGCCAGACATCCTGGAATGTGAAGTCAAATGGGGCTTAGGAAGCATCACTATGAACAAAGCTAGTGGAGATGATGGAATTCCAGTTGAGCTATTTCAAATCCTAAAAGCTGATGCTGTGAAAGTGCTGCACTCATTATGCCAGTAAATTTGGAAAACTCAGCAGTGGCCACAGGACTGGAAAAGGTCAGTTTATCAACTCCAAAGAAAGCGATGCCAAAGAATGTTCAAACTACTGCATAATTGCACTCATCTCACATGATAGCAAAGTAATGCTCAAAATTCTCCAAGCCAGGCTACAACAGTACATGAACCATGAACTTCCAGATGTTCAAGCTGGTTTTAGAAAAGGCAGAGGAACCAGAGATCAAACTGCCAATATCTGTTGGATCATGGAAAAAGCAAGAGAGTTCCAGAAAAACATCTACTTCTGCTTTTTGACTATGCCAAAGCCTTTTACTGTGTGGATCACAACAAATTGTGGAAAATTCTTCAAGAGAAGGGAATACCAGATCACCTGACCTGCCTCCTGAGAAATCTGTGTGCAGGTCAGGAAGCAACAGTTAGAACTGGACATGGAACAGCAGACTGGTTCCAAATTGGGAAAGGAGTACATGAAAGTATATTGTCACCTTGCTTATTTAACTTATACGCAGAGTACATCATGCAAAATGCCGGGCTGGATGAAGCACAAGGTGAAATCAAGACTGCTGGGAGAAATGTCAATCTCAGATACACAGATGACACCACACTTATGGCAGAAAGTGAAGAACTAAAGAGCCTCTTGATGAAAGTGAGAGGAGAGTGAAAAACTTGGCTTAACACTCAGCACTCAAAATCGAAGATGATGGCATCCAGTCCTATCACTTCATGGAAAATAGATGGGGAAACAGTAGAAACAGTGACAGACTTTATTTTATTTTATTTTATTTTATTTTTTTGGCTTCAAAATCACTGCAGATGGTGACTGCAGCCATGAAGTTAAAAGTCAAGAAAAGCTATGACCAACAAAAGCAGAGATGTTATTTTGCCAACAAAGGTCTGTCTAGTCAAAGCTATGGTTTTTCCAGTAGTCATGTATGGATGTGAGAGTTGGACCATGAAAGCTGAGCACTGAAGAATTGATGCTTTTAAACTGTGGTGTTGGAGAATACTCTTGAGAATCCCTTGGACTGTAAGGATATCAAACCAGTCCATCCTAAAGGAAATCAGCCCTATTCTGAATATTTATTGGAAGGACTGATGCTGAAGCTGAGACTCCAATATTTTGGCCACCTGATATGAAGAACTGACTCACTGTAAAAGAGTCAGTTGAATCAGGGAAAGATCGCTGATGCTGGGAAAGACTGAATCAGGAGAAATGGGGATGACAGGGGATGAGACGGTTGGATGGCATCACCGACTTGTTGGACAGGAGTTTGAGCAAGCTCTGGGAGCTAGTGATGGACAGGGAAGCCTAGTATGCTTCAGTCCATGGGGTTGCAGAGAGTCAGACAAGACTGAGCAATTGAACTGACAGACAATACTGGTATCATGTATTTTGGTAGCAATTGCCTACTAAGAGAATCCTCTCATTCAACTTAAAACAACCACATTCTATGATTATTAACTACAAAATAAGCAAAAAGAACAGGATCAACTTGTATAAAACTAATATTATATTTTCCATATTAAATACAATTAAAATTACTTTTCATCCAATTTTATGGGACTTCAAAGCTCCTTTACCCTTAAATAAGTTTCAAAGCTGATGACAAATGCTTACAAAGACTTGTGATGTCGGGATAGCCGTCTTTGACTTTACAGTCAATTTTAATTGTTCCAGCTGGGCTTCTAACTGCTTTATCATCATTTCCACTTCTTGAGCACAGGTAATTATATCTGACTGTGAAGACAACATAATTTGCATTAATATTTTGCTTTACACAATTATATATGTCTTAAGCCCTGCTTGCTCCCCACATCTCCTGAAGGTGAGCTCAGTGAGAGCAAGGATTCTGCCCTCTGGGGTATCCTGAACACCAAGAAGAGTACTAACATATGAATGGGGCTCCAGAAACATCTGATGGACTGATAAACCCTTTGAAGTACAATGGCTATAATTTTTCTCAAATGCATACAGGTACTCTTTGATATTCAGCATAACTACATCCCTAAGCAGTGGATCCTGTGACACATTAGACCCACAATAAATATTTAGAAGTACAAAAGGAGGTAAGTACAAATAAGAAAAGTAAGGCACAGAAAGGTAAGTAAATTGCCCAAGGATACACAGTGAATGAGGGATAGAATCATGGTTCTACACCAGATCACCTGAGCCCCTGGCTCCTACCCCAAGCTGTGACCAGAAATGGCAGTGTATAGGTTTATTAGTACAAACAGTGTTCAAGAGTAACAATTACAGGAAGAGAAAAACAGCTGCATTTGAGTTCTCAGATATCTGTAGACTAATGACATGCTTTGCTAGACTATTTTTAAATGACAGAAAATAATTATAAGAAATATCAATTAGCCCTGCATTTCAACTAATGAATTTTTTCATTCACTTCTGTAATATGTATCCTGTTTTAATTTTACCTGTACTATTCTTTAAACATCTCCCTCCTCTTTCCTCATTCTCCCATTATTTATTTATTATAATTTTATAAATATTTTCTCAAAATTATATATAATTTACATATAATTTATCCTATCTAATAAGTCTCTTGTCTACCCTTCTGTTTTTCCCCCTTGACTGCTAGTTTTGTTTTAGAAATCAAAATATGAAAATGCAGTACTTAACTCACTTAGATTTATAAACAAAGAACCAGAAACAAATAAATCTGTCTACTCCAGTAGGTCTGGAGTAGCTTTACTACAGGTTTTAAGAGGTGTGATGTATTAAGTAAAGCTACTCCAGAGCTACTCCCCCAACCTGTGCCTGTAGGCTCCATCTACAGATTAGACACACAGAACTTCTTGATTTTTCCTGACAGTGTCCTAGAACGATCACACTGTTAACATTTTACCGAAAAGAACTTGTTCACGACTATGTAGAATTTTAATTGCAAAGCAAGTCCTCATAAATAAAGGGGAAAACATTCCATGCTCCGGTATTAGAATAATTAATACTATTAAAATGACCATACTACCCAAAGCTACCTACAGATTCAATATGATCCCTATCAAGATTCCAATGGCATTTTCAAAGAGATAGAATGAACAATCCTCACATTTGTATGGAATCACAAAAGACTTCAAATAGCCAAAGCATCTTGAGAAAGAAGAATAAAGCAGAAGGCATCATGCTAACTGGTTTCAAACTACTGCAAAGTCACAAAGTCACAGTAATCGAAACAACATGGTGTTGGCATGAAAACAGACACATAGACCCATAAAACAGAACAGAGAGTGCAGAAATAACCCACACATATACAGTCAATTAATTTACCACAAAGCACCAAGAATATTCAATGGAGAGAGGATAGTCTCTTCAATAAATGGTGCTGGGGAAACTGTTCAGCCACCTGCGAAGAATGAAACTGCACCACTATTTTATACCACACACAAAAAGCAATTCAAAGTGAATTAAGGACTTGAATGTCAGACCTGAAAACATAAAACTCCTAGAAGAAAACATAAGCAGTAAAGTCTTGACCTCAGTCTTGGTGACTTTTTTTTTTTCTGACACCAGAAACAAAGGCAACAAAAGCAAAAATCAACATGTAGAACCGTATCAAACTAAAAAGCTGCACAGTAAAAGGAAACCATCAATAAAATGAAAAGGCAACCAATGGGATGGGAGAAAATATTCACAAATCATGTATCTGATCAAAAACATATAAAGAACCCATACAACTCTAGCAAAAACAATAAAATTTTAAAATGGCCAAAGAATCTGAATAGACATTTTTCCGAAGAAGACATATAGACGGACAACAAATACATGAAAAATTGCTCAGCATCACTAATCACCAGGAAAATGCAAATCAAAACCAGAATGATGTATCACTTCACATCTGACAGAATGGCTACTATCAAAATGACAAGAAAGAACAAGCATTGGCAAAGATATGGGGGTGGGGGGAAGGGAACACTTGTGCACTGCTGGTGGGAATGTAACTCAGTGCAGCCAGTATGGAAAATCTGTAGAGATGTTCCTCAAAAAATTAAAATAGACCCACCATATGACCCAACAATTCCATTTCTGGGTATTTACCTGAAGAAAATGAATACACTAACTCAAAAAGATACATGTGCCCCCATATTCATTGCAGCATCATTTACAAGGAAATCCTGCCATTTGCAGCAACATGAATGAAACTTGCGGGAATTTTACTAAGGGAAGTATGTCTGACAAAGACAAATATCATATGATCTCACTTCTATGAGGAATTTTTTAAAAATTGAAGGATAGTTGATTCACAATTTTGTGTTAATTTTTGATATACCGAAAGTGATCCAGTTGCACATATACAACTTTTTCAGGTCCTTTTTCCATGATAGATTATTACTATGTATTGGATATTGTTCCCTGTGCTCTATAATAAGACCTTGTTGTTACATGTGGAATCTTTTTTTAAAAAACTGAGCTCATAGATACAGAGAACAGATTGGTAATTACCATTGGTGGGGGGATGAGGTGGGCAAAATGGGTGAAGGGGATCAAAAGGTACACATTTCCACTTATAAGATATATGTCATGGGGATGTAACACACAGCATGCTGACTATGACTGTAGTGCATAATACTGTATTATACAATTGAAAGTTGTTAAGAGAGGAGATCTTAAAAGTTCTCATCACAAGGAAAAAAAACTGTAACTATATGTGCTGAAAAGTTTAACTAGATTTATTGTGGTCACCATTTTGCAGTATACACATATATGGAATCATTTATGTTATATATCTGAAACAATTATAATCTTATATATCAATAGTATCTCAATAAAAAAGCTATTTTCACTATCCTTTCACTATCCTTGATACTGCAGTAAGAAGTATTAATTTTATTGAATTTTGATCTTTATGTGCATATTTTTTTAACAATCAGATCAAATAGAAAATATACATAAAACACTTCTGTGAAAGTGAAAGTTACTCAACCATGTCCAACTCATTGTGACCCCATGGACTGTATAGTCCATGGAATTCTCTAGGCCAGAATACTGGAGTGGGTAGCCTTTCCCCTCTCCAGGGAATCTTCCCAACCCAGGGATCAAACCCAGGTCTCCCGCATTGAAGGTAGATTCTTTACCAGCTGAGCCACAAGGGAAGCCCAAGAATATTGGAGTAAGTAGCCTATCCCTTCTCTAGCGGGTAGCCTATCCCTTCTCGACCCAAGAATTGAACCAGGGTCTCCTGTGTTGCAGGCAGATTCTTAACCAGTCGAGCTATCCTGCATATTAAAACACACAGTTCTCTTACATGACTGGGTTGCAAGCTGAACTAGCCTTTTTCTCCCTTCTCTAGCAGAAAAGCACTTTTATATGAAAAGGACAACTGGCAGACAACCTATGATTTTTGAGCCTTATCTATTGGCAGATAGTTTCCTGAGAGTCAATGAAATGAGTCCGTCATTTTGGGAAAAGGATAGTTTTTGTTACCCATGATGAAATTCACATTTTTAAAAACTTATATCTGCCACCACAAATTTGACAGCATCCTAACACAAAGCTATTTCTAATGAGATTGTTGGGGGCAAAAACAAACAAACAAACAAGAATAAAGTCACAAACCTTCTTTCATAGTGCAGTCCAAAAAATGCTTGGGGAAAGCATGTATACCTAGCATTATTCTTCCTCTCCCCCACTTTTTAAATTATAAGTTTCTCATACTTTCTTCTATGACCATTTTTCAACAAATCTAAAACAAGCACAAATTCCACCTAACAGACATTTTACTTGCATTTTCAGAAAAATCAAGAATCCCTGTGCAATCTATTCTGTGAATGGCCCTGCAAACACAGCTTGGGCAGAAGAAGCATACAAAAGTCTTGACTTATATATTTTAAGAAATGTTGTGTGTCATGCAGCTTTTACTGGTACAATAACAATAAGTGGCTTTCTCTCTTTGGTAACTGCCGTGCTCATCAAAAGCCCACAGAGGGTGGAATTCTGTTCTCTCAGCTGAGACAGTCAGCAAGACTGCAATCACCCCTTCCTTTCTCTTCCAGAATATTTGAATTTGTTCACTATTTCAGATAAAGTCCTGATCAAAAGACAATAACTCACCATCTTACCCAGGATATAACTGGATTTTCCAAATGTCTATATAAACTGAATGTAGCATTGGCAAAAGAAAATTTTTTGAATCAAAATCAATATTTCAAAAAATCTTATTAATATTTGTTCAAATAATGTGACTTTTAAAAAGAGTATTCATAGATTTCATGGATAGGAAAAAGTTTCAGCTAAATAAAAACTGAGGTATTTTATGAAAGTGAAAGTGAAGTCACTCAGTCGTGTCCGACTCTTCGCTACCCCATGGACTGTAGCCTACCATGCTCTTCCATCCATGGGATTCTCCAGGAAAGAATACTGGAGTGGGCTGCCATTTCCTTCCCCAGAGGATCTTCCCAACCCAGGGATCGAACCCGGGTCTCCTGCATTGCAGGCAGACACTTTAACCTCTGAGCCACCAATACTCATTAAATTGTATCCATTCTGTAACAATCAACCTTAAACTGTAACTAAGGCAGATTGATGATGGAAGGCTGGAGTATCAAAAACTACCATATCCTAGTCAGCCATAAAAAGAAATTTTGCCATCTACAGTGGCATGGATGGACCTGGAATGTATCATGCTTAGTGAAATAAGTCAGATAGAGAAAGAAAAGTATGTTACTGCTTATATGTGGAATTCACAAAATAAAACAGACTGCTGCTGCTGCTGCTGCTAAGTTGCTTCAGCCGTGTCCAACTCTGTGTGACCCCATAGATGGCAGCCCACCAGGCTCCCCATCCCTGGGATTCTCCAGGCAAGAACACTGGAGTGGGTTGCCATTTCCTTCTCCAATGCATGAAAGTGAAAAGTGAAAGTGAAGTCACTCAGTCGTGTCCGACTCTTAGCAACCCCATGGACTGCAGCCCACTAGGCTCCTCCATCCATGGGATTTTCCAGGCAAGAGTGCTGGAGTGGGGTGCCATTGCCTTCTCCAATAAAACAGACTAGTGAATATTTTTTTAAAAAGACTCACAGATATACAGAACAATCTAGTAGCTACTAGTGGAGAAGAGGGAAGGGCAAAATAGGGATAGGGGATTAAGAGATAAAAACTACAATGTAGAAAATAAATAAGCTACAGGGATACATTTTTATAGCACAAGGAACATAGCCAATATTCTGTAATAACTAAAAATAGAGTATTATCTTTAAAAATTTTGAATGACTATGTTGTACACCTGAAACTAACATTGTAATTCAAGTATGTTTCAATAAAAGTAAAAACAATAACAACAAAAAGGAACAGTGATTATGCAGCAAGAAAGTCAGAAACTTAAAGAACACTCATTCTGACTCTGACTAAAGGGAGTACGAAAGAGTCGTGAAGAGTGCTAAGATCAGAATGTGAACTTTCTCAATAACATGAGCAACAAAGGGTTTGGAAATGAGATATTCCAAGAAAGGTAAGAGCCCTTTAGCTTGTGCCCCTATTGAAATGAAGTTAGAACTGCTCTGCTAATGCCCTGACAATGATGATGGTAAACACTGTGTTTGTTGTCATCATCTTCATCTGTCTGACAACACTGCTCTACCTTATTTACCTAGTGGGGACTATCAGCAACCCCTTTTTACAGATGTGAGGACTAAGGCACAGAGAAGTCAAGCAACTTCATCAAGGACACAGATTTAGTAAGTAGCAATGGCAGGATTAGAACCTAGGAAGTCTGGCTGCAAGACCCACACTTAGCACTTCAACCCTCTGAGTGAGAACTCCAATGAGAATTCAAGACTGTCAGGGAATTTAAGACTTTCCTGGTGGTACAGTGGCTAAGACTCCTTGTTTCCAAAGCAGGGGGCACAGGTTCAATCCTTGATCGAGGAGATAAGATCGCATTGAAAGGCACAGCACCAAAAAGATTTTAAGACTCTCAGTTGTCTGAATATGATTCATGAGCAAAAGCTGTGAGAAGATACTATAGAACGAACACATCCTCCACAATATCCTTAGAGTATATGTGACAGTTTCCCAAAGTTCTTTCTTATAATATCCCTTTTGAGCATAAAGGACAAAAGTAAATTTGAGATTCTGCTCCTATGGACCCCTACACACTCAAACTGACTGTGAAATCCTCTTAGTATCTGACTGGTTACATGAGGCTGCTAGCTGCAAGTCCACATCAGGGGAACACCTACCCTAAAGAATGGTTTGGTTTCAGAGAGTTGATTTAGAGTCCTCCCTTCTGAAGGCAAACAGATAGTAGGCCAGCTGTGAGGAACCCTCCTAGTTTGCTGCCATGCATTCATGTCTTTGGATGTTATCCTTCTCTCCTCTGTAGCAGAGGTAAGGAGAGAAGACAGACCTAGGGCATCCAAAAGTAGTATGAAGGGATTTCCCTGGTGGTCCAGTGGTTGGGAATCCATCTTGCAAAGTGGGGGACGTGGGTTCAATCCCTGGTCAGGAACTAGGATGCCACGTGCTGTGGAGCAACTCAACTGATACACCACAAAGAGAGACCCCGTGTGCCACAACTACTGAAGCCCGTGTGCTCTGGAGCCTGCACGCTGCAACTACTGTGCCTGCAAGCCACAAGTAGAGAGTCCATGCATCGCAATGAAAGATTTCACATGGCACAATGAGGATCGGGAGTGCCGCAACAAAGACCTGAAACAGCCATACCAAAACAAGCAAACAAAGTACTATTTAGCAATCAAAATACAAGTGAAAACAAAAAGGGGGGCAGAACACAGCCTGTTGTATCCAAGACATTAGTATTTGCTTGCACAAAAGACAGTTCCACCAATCCTGTGGTCTTATGAGAGGCTGTGTGAAGGTAAACAGTGACCAGGGGGATGGATGTATTTTTTTAGTGGGGGAATATAGAGGTATATTAAATCAAAACGTTGTACAATTTAAATATCCTACAACTTTGTCAATTATACCTCAGTATGCTGCTGCTACTGCTGCTAAGTCGCTTCAGTCATGTCTGACTCTGTGCAACCCCATAGACGGCAGCCCACCCAGCTCCTCTGTCCCTGGGATTCTCAAGGCAAGAACACTGGAGTGGGTTGCCATTTCCTTCTCCAGTATAGCTAGGGGGAAAAAGCCAGAAGACAAAACAGTAACTGGTAGAAACTTAGTTTGCTGCCGTGACACAGTTAAGAAACTGTGTTTCCTGGAATCTTAGGATGGCTTGGGAATGCTCCTTGAAGAAAAGGGCCTCTGATCCTTTGGTCTAGATACTTGCTTTATATTTTTAGGAGTAAGTAAATTTCTTCTGAGTAAGTTTCTGTCAGAAAGGGCTCTGATGCTTTTTTAAAAAAAAGTTGAAAACCACCACTTTACCATACCATATTTTCCAACTCTTTGCAGGGAGAGTGTTTGGTTTGTGCCGGGGTCCAGCCCCTGTGGATCCAGGGAATTGAAAGGGGAGACGGCGTCGGTGAGGAGAGATTTATTTATTTAGAGATATAAAGAGAGATTAGGAAAGAATAATGTAGTGAAAAAAATAGAGGAGAAAAGAGGATGATATTCCTTGGTTTACACGGAAAGCTAATAAAGTCTCAAGACAAGAGACTTGCTCTGTTCACGTAGGCCACAGGCACCTGCTTGAATAGCGGAGAGTGCCCCACCTTGGGCTCCCTCTCGCGTGGGTCTTAGAAGCTGGGGCAGAAAAGTGAACACAGAGAGCCTCTGTGTTCCAAGGGATCAACCTGAGAAAGAGAGGGAGGGAGAGGGAGAAAGAGAGAGAGAGACTTGACATGGGGGAGGCCAAGCTTGTGTAAAAATCCCATAACTTTATTTTCAAAAGGTGCTTATATACCCTAAGTTGTACATAATGGAAGATGCAGAGTCATGCAGGGGCAGCAGTCCTAACCCTTATCGATACCAGGCTTTCTTTCTGCATATCTTTCTGTATACAAAAGGTCTCAGGTGATTTATATTATCTTCTGGCCAAGAGGCCTGTTAACATTTTATGTTAATCTCTTCCTTGATGAATGTTAATCTCATTTTCCCTGAAGTGTTTTTCTTTAATCTGCATCACCCTCAAAGTACTAAATGAAGTTACATCCTTATAGATCAAAGGTGCAGTGGGTTACAAGAAAGAAAGTACTTAACTCAAAGATCTATGTTGCTACTTGTTTTTTCTATATACCAACTATACTAATTAATGCACTCCCGGGTACACAACAAATAAAGGATATGAAAACTTGGCAGCAAGTATTGGCTCAACAATGAAACCCTCAATCAGTTCTATTCTAATGATTTTTAACTCCTCAAAAGGCTCTACATTCCTAGAATTTTTAAGCTTCCTGTGCCTCTTGAAGTTGGGAGGCTGTAAACAATCATATGCGCAGTTGTAAAAGTTAGAAAGCTATCAGAAGGGTTTGAATTGAAACACTCCAATTACTCCCAGGAGACTTATTAACTAGAGCTCTAAGTTAATTTTCTTTAGAGAAAGGTGGTCGGGGATAGCCCCCCATTAATGTCAGAGGTGTTGGTGAGAGGCATAAAATAATAAAACAGACAGATTCTGGTTTCGGGGTAGATGCTCAGGCAGAGGACCCCTTGAGACCTGATCCGCCTTGCCCTGTCAGGCTCTTCCACATGACCTTGTCATAGGTGGGATCTCCCGTGCTGGCTCCTGGCAGGTTCATTTATTAGATCTAGAGAAGCAGGAAAAAAAATCTTCTCCACCAAATTTTACAATTAGAACAAGTAATTATATAAAAGTTATTTGAATGCCAACAACCTGCCAAACTATATGTTAGACACTTGCTCTGAATGAAAGCAAACAATGCAACATGTCTTATACACAGACATATACCTGCATTACCATAGCAACCATGCAACAATCATATTACCACGGACCAAAGAGAATCAACCATCAAAAACCCTCTCAACACACCTCCATTAAAATCAGCATCCAACTCTCCCATTTCTATTTTAGTCCTTGATCCTACAGATGCAATATATGCTGAACACTTATTAAGGTTGCTTTCTTTATCAATGACCTGGTCACCCTATAATATATAAGGAGATTGTGATAAACAACAAACAAGGCCCTACTATATAGCATGAGGAACTATATTCAATATCCTATGATAAACCATTATGGAAAAGAATGTTTAAAAAGTTGGAACCTGGATCACAGTAAGTGAAAAAGTTGGAACCTGGATCATAGACAGTGCTAAAAAAACCCTATTTAATCAGTGGCTTTTTAAAAATTAAGCTAAACATTTAATTCAAAGCAAGTGTATATATGTACATATACACACATATATACATATACATATATGAGGCTGCATTCTGTGGAAATGGCCAGCTCTTAAGACAATAACTCACCAAAATGACCTGAAGGAAGATCTCGCATTGCCGCACATTATATAGGGCTTCTCTTAACATATAGGGCTGAAGTTCTTGACTCATAAGGGGATTCTTTGCTGCCTTCTCCAGGATGGCTGTGTAGCGGTATGCCTGGTCCTGAACCGCCTCAAGCTGGGAATCAACATGCTGAGTGGTGGCTGGGATTGCTTCTTGTAGAATAGCTGGCACTGGTTTGAAAGGTATAATAAAACAAACATGAGGCAAGCTAAAAGAATTCAGGAAAAAAAAGCCTAGAAAGTAGTCATATTTCAACAGTAGGTTGAGTCAGTTTTTTTTTTTTTTTAACCAAATTAATAATAAAGAGGCAGGTGTTTCATCACTTCTATATCAGGAGGAAAAGAACAAAAAAGAAAAACCTATCAAAAAACAAATAAAGCAAAACACCACACTGCCAGAATAAGAACCAAAAGTTAAAGCAGATCACCTTTTGTCAATAAAATATAGAAGAGTCTAAAGAACAGACAGGTTTTGGTGTTTTGTGCTATTAATTACGTGCTTCTAGAAAAGCCACTATATCTCTTCTGTGAATCTTCTTTACTGTTTGTAAAAAAGGAAATAAAAGAGTACCACTTAAGAAGCTCACTGGGATACAGAACAACAATAGAATCATCTAGCAAAGTAGGGAAATGTATGAGGAATGGGAATTGGACTTTTTAGAACACTTTTTAAATTGCAAAAACAATTACCCTATTGTACTAGATCAGTGATCTGGTAATAGACACTAACACCTTCTCAGTGGGCCTACATGTGCACCACATACACAAGGAATTTACTCCTACTGGTTGGTCTTTGAGCAAATGTTTGAACAAATGCTTTCAAACTTAGATAATGAATGCATTAAGTATGTAACAGCACAGTAGAGGCTCTGGATTTATAGACTTGCAAATATTCTCCTCTTATTCTATTTCATTCCATTAACCACATCAGCAACAGTTTTCTTTTCAGGGTGATTTTCTTTTTTTGAATCACTGAATTTTATTCCATTTTGGTTACTTGGCTTGGAGGGCTTCCCAGGTGGTACCAACAGTAAAAAATCCACCTGCCAATGCAGGAGATGCAAGAGGCACAAGTTTGATCTCTGGTTTGGGAAGATCCCCTAGAGTAGGAAATAGCAATCACTCCGGTTTTCTTGCCTGGAAAATCCCATGGACAGAAGAGCCTGGTGGGCTATAGTCCACGGGATCGCAAAGAGTCAGACATAACTGAGCATATATGCATGCAAAGAACATAGAGGTCCACTGAATTGGGGAGGCTGGACTCCAGGAGGCCCTCTCAATCCTTTTACTGATTCACATCCCATACCAGCTTCATGTGCGGGGCATGCTCAGCCGTGTCCGACTCTTTGCAACCTAATGGACTGTAGCCCACCAAGCTCCTCTGTCCATGGAATTTCCAGGTAAGAATACTGGAGTGGGTTGCCATTTCCTACTCTGGGGGACCTTCCCAATGCAGGGATCAAAGCCCCTAAGCTTCATGATACATAAAAATGTATGGTCTTGCCCCAGTAAAATGAAAGATTACTGTACATTATGAACAGTAGCAGTACCTAAGGTATAGTCAAAACTACAAATGTTAAATCTAAGAATGCCAGTGGTGTACTGTGTTTTATTTTCCTCTGTTCCCATTAAAATTTAAACCTGTGTAACCTATAGAATTAACCTAATGATATACCTACAGTCATCAATGCCTTCTCCTCCCTTTCCACAGTCTCGGTTAAATAAACGAATTCCAGTCACAATCATGGTGAGTTCTTTCAGCTGGCGTTCTTTGTCCTTCTTAGAAAGGGTTAGAAATGTCCCAAGTTCAGTTTGAGGAAATACACTCTGTAGGGCAGCTAAACAAACCACAAAAAGGACAACAAAATGATAGAATAAAGATACCAAAACTTAAACGATGAGTCTCTTTCAGCAGAAAGCTAAGGGGCTTGTCTTTATAGAGTTACTTAGATGATTCTTTAACAGTCTGATACCTGATTCCAGAATACTTGGCAAAATTTAGCATACATCAAAGCTGAGCTGCTAAAAATAATGCCACTGCCTCACATCTTTTTCTACAATTATGCATCCATCAGTAATTTTTTGGCAATGGGCCTTAAAATAAGCTTTCTAAGTAGGATTCTGAGTAGAAAAAAAAAATGATGCTTTAAAAGCATTATGGAAGAAAGCCATGGGAAGATTAGAGATATGGCCTATTCCTTATCTTATATATGAAACTGGGCAAGTATTTCCTAAGGATAAAATAGTGTTGTTTACCTTCATCCATCCTAGATGACAGACTCAACTCCTTTCACCAGTATGAAATTTACTCTCCCAACATTTCCCACTCCTCAGCCAGCCTGGTACTCTTAATCATACTGCCAGTGCTTCTCTGGTGAGGAATACTAGGTCCCTAGGTACATACAGCTCTAAGAAGATGAACATATTCACTTTCCAGAAGTGCTACTTGAGTTTTAGTGATGCTACATTGTGTAAGAGGGATGTGGGTAAATTTTAACCTCTTATTTGTGCTATTTTTTTTTTCAGACCAAAGGAGAAAACTTCAATGTTCAACACATGTAATTCACCATATTTTATAAGATACGATGTTCATGTATGTTCACACACGCACTGGAAATGGTGTACATTTTTTACCTGTTGCCTCTCTGACAATCTTGATGTCTGTTGGGGACCCCAGCCCAGAACGCAGTAACACGTAGCTGACGATCTTGCGGTAGAGGCTTTCCAGCTCCTCTCGGACACATGCTCGACTGTCTGTAATCTCTCTGCTAACAGAACTTAATCTAGACTCTATGACCCGGTGATGTTCTTCAAGAAATTCCTCTAAAAATGGCAATAGACAATGTTCCATACATTGATACTTAGAATTCTTCTCCAATAAGAAAATAGGACCAGAGGGGGAAATGGCATGGTATGGCAATTCTACTGCATGAAAACAAGTATTTTCTTAGGATATAGTCATCAAAACAAAAAAATAAATAGTGGCCAGCAAGTAACTTCAAGACAAAAATCTGGTGGCAAAGATGTACTACAGTGATTTAAATGGCATACTTTGTCAAAACACGTAAGATTTTTAAACAGACAATCCAAACCATAATAGATAGGGCTAAAACCTTCTAAACAGGAAGTATACAAGACATTTTATAATATACATTATAAACATTATATACGTATATTATGTATGTATACACATTATAAACATATACAGTATAAATTATATGTACTATCTATATGCTATTGGTAAGCACATATAGTATACTGTATGTAAGCAAATATGA
Source organism: Ovis aries (assembly GCF_016772045.2). Classification (NCBI taxonomy): domain Eukaryota; kingdom Metazoa; phylum Chordata; class Mammalia; order Artiodactyla; family Bovidae; genus Ovis; species Ovis aries. The sequence continues at coordinate 49,873,890 of NC_056061.1, forward strand.
ATACCCATCAAGATAGTATAAATTTTCCTCTTCAACTATGTGTGTTTCCATTTTAGTTCTAGATAAATTTCCTTTGAATGGCATTACTGTAATACAATGTAGCATCAAGAACTGTATCCCTCACCCTTCTTCCTGTGATACAATGAGGTTTAAGCTTAATTGTGGCAGGAGCCGCACTTCACCAGCACTATAATTTTTGCAACTAAGTCAATTAGACACCCTTTAACAAGGGCAATAATTAAAATATCAACCATACACAATTCACAGCTATAACTTTACCACCAAACTTTGAAATTAAGAAAAACCTAAATTACATCAATTCATGACTATTGTTTTATAATGTCATTGTGATGGTTTAGCCACTAAGTTGTGTCCAACTTGTGACCCCATGTACTGTAGCCTGCCAGGCTCCTCTGTCCATGCGGATTCTCCAGGCAAGAATACTGGAGTGGGTTGGCAGCTCCTTCTCCAGGGGATCTTCCCAACCCAGATCTTCTGCATTGCAGGCAGATTCTTTATCAACTGAGCTACGAGGGAAGCCCTAAAGTGTCATTATTATTAATCAAAAAAGCAAGATACATGATTTTACACATATAGCATAACTAAAAGTTTAATACATAGAGGGAAAAAAGACAATTAAAATAACCAAATGGTTAATAATTATATCATTACAGTCAGCAGAGGCAATCTTTATTTTCCTTTTTATCTTATTTCCAAGTTATCTTGGATGTATGTAATAAATGATTTACATACAAAATATGTTCTGAGCTTATATTTCCCATCATTAACTTCATTTTTAGGTAAGTTATTTAATTTAGGAAAGCATTATGAGATAATAATATAAACCAGGAACCAAAAAATCAGCCAATTAAAATTTTTAACTTCAGTGGGCTGGCTGCTTTACTATATTATGTATTAGTCATATAACAGTTAAAGCACAATAGACTCAGAAACTTTTGACACTCATTAAGGCCAATGGTCTCATTTAGCATCTCCAATATTATTACATTCTTCAAAGTTGGAAAAAATTTCAAAAGACAGATAAAAAAGTTAAATTGTTCTTCATCAACCAAATGAAGCCCTATAACCTGAAATACAATATGAATCTTCTTTTAAAGGGTATCAATATAGGTAGATAGACATTACCTCGACTTGTATAATTCATATCAAAATAGACTTGCATCTTAATGGTGTCCAGGGAAGGATTTTTGCTGTCCAATAGCCGATTCACACAAAGCTAAAAGAGAATATCCCATAAATGCTTCTAGTTATATTTTCTGAAGCAATTAGAAGTATTTTCCAATGTTATTTTTAAAATCAAAGAGAAACATCAAAGCAATAGCTTCTGATATTCATCTACCAATAAGCCCTTTTATTTTTTTCTCAGAACTTCATGCTTTATAGATCATTTAACCAATAACATTTATTAAGTAATAAGCAATTGCCCCTGAGTTAGCCAATATTACCATACCCAGGTGGCTAATATTCTAGTTGGAGGCAAGGACCTCGACAAGGTTAGTCTCTGAATGTGGGTGGACATTGCATGAAGCTTATGCTCATGTCTGGAGCTCTTCTTGAGTTCCTCATTACCATTTATTTGAACCTTCATGCTCCTTTTTTTTTAGCTGATGCTGGAGGTCATGTCCATTTTATAAGAAGCTGCTGCGGCTACCATCCTCTGCTCACGGACAATCTCTGACCCTGCCTTCTGTTTCAAAATTTCTTCCTCTGGTCCATTTTCTCCTGTCTGCCCTCCACTGCCCCCTCCCCCCACCGACACACACGTAGATAGCTTATCCTCCTTCTCTGTTTTGCGCTTTTATGATAGACAGTTAACCTGAATTTTTCTTTTCTCCTCTCTTCTCCATCCCCCAACCCCACTCTTCCCTATCTCATGTTAGACTTTATGTCTGTACCTGGCAGGCACATCAACAGCTTCCCTCAGCCCACCTCCCAGGGCACCAACACTGCTTTCCTGGGAGAAGGGAGAGGAGAAAGCAGGAGTGAAGATGGGACACCTGGACTGTTCCAGGTGGAGAGGTGCTGGTCCAAGCACAGACTTTACAAATGCAAAACTTAGCTCATCCACATGGTTCTTAATTGAGAAAAAATGAAACACACTTTTTATCACTTGAATTATGATATAAATTGACAGTTAATGTCCCTGTCACATTAAAAGTACACTGAGCATAGGGAACTATATTCAATATCCTGGGATAAACCATAATGGAAAAGAATATAAAAAAGAATTTATAACCGATTCACTTTGCTGTGCAGTGGAAATTAACACAATATTGTAAATCAACTACACTTCAATAAGAAAAATAAGATTCAAAAAATATATCAAACTCCTGCCAACTTAGTTGAGTTGGTGGGGGGAAAATTGCTTCTTGAGCCATGAAAAGGAGAAAAACACTTTCTGCCCCTCCTTGGTTCTTCTCCACGGCTTTCCAACAAAATTTCTGACTGACCATTAGTCATTTCCCCTATTGCTAAGAACAGGCTTTATAGCACATTCTCAGTTTCAGCACAAAAAGACCCAGCTCTCAGCTGCCATAGAGAATCACGGCATTTCTTCTGCATGGTTATCCTAACAAAATATTCCCTAGTTTCAAGCTTCCAAAGCTCTTCTTGACCCTCTAACATCTGCGGACAGACCTGTGTTTCACTATGCAAATTACTGGCTGAGAGAGAAGATTGAGATGATGAAAATTTTCTCTGCCATTTGTTTGAGCTCAGAAAATATCCACATACGAGTTTAGGAAAGCTTGTTTCAAGTCTTGTGTGTGAAGGAGGGAATTCAAATCATTAAGCCCAGGGGAAAAAATAATGTTGAAATTTTAGGAAATCCATTCACAAATATTTAGAAAATAAATGTTTAAGCATCTAAATCCAGTGAGTCAAACTTAAAACATATGGAAAAATTAATAGTATCTAAAATTCCTGCCTTCTTTAGTTCTTACAACTGCTTTTCAGGCACATTTACTTGATTTCTTTTTTTCTTTATTTTATAGTAGATCCTTTATGGTTAGCTTTTCATCTGTTTTAAATACAGCAGTGTATAGATGCCAATCTCAAATTTCCAAACTATCCTATGAATCATTTTGCTCTTGGGTTCAATTTTCCTTTTAGAAAACACAAATTATGTTGAATCAAAAATTATATGAATATGAATTTGTATATAACTTAACTGTATATAAGTCAGTTAATTTTCTCAATGTCTCATTAGATGAATAAGATGTCTCTAAAATACTGTGGCAGACACTGCTAACTGCCAGCATCCATGCCCCTCCTTCCTTACTAACAAAGCCTCAATCTGGATTAAGGCAGAGATTTTCTTTCAGCTAAAAAAGGAAAGAGGAAAACAATCAATATCCTAGGCTCACTTGAAATATTATTCCATTCAATAAATGCAAGGGCTTCCCAGGAGGCACAGTGATAAAGAATCCACCTGCCAATGCAGGAGACACAGGAGATACGGTTCAGTCCCTGGGTTGGGAAGGTCCCCTAGAGAAGGAAATGACAGCCCACTCCAGTATTCTTGCCTGGAAAATTCCACAGACAGAGGAGCCTGGTAGGCCACAGTGCATGGGCTGGCAAAGAGTCAGACACGACTGAGCATGCAGGCAGGCCACAAATGGAAAGAGATGGGAGGGATTCTGGGAAAGCCCATTATTTCCAAAAAACAAAGTGACAGATCCAATTGCACACACATGTTGACCTTTGTCCTCTCACCTTATACCTGCCCAAAGGTAGAAGAGCTTTCTTGTGACCCTGGGGTGAAAATACATGCATGATAGTGACCTAGGAAGCCAGGAAAAACAACCTATGAACCTCTAGACTTCATTCTACGAGAAAAAATTTAATCTCTCATTTGTTTGCATCACTGTTTGGTGGGGTTTTGTTTCATGGAGCTGAAGGCACTATTGAGCAAGACAAATCAAATATTTAGAATTGTGAGTAAATCATTCAAAATTTGAGAAATGTTAGATAATCACCTTCACCAGTTTCTGCACATCACTTTTTGTGAGTGTCCTATCCGTGTTAAAGCCATTACTCGGGTCCAGAACAACAGCTTTCACCTGAGAGTAGGAAAAAGTCCATTACATTTATTTCATATTACTACAACATTAGTTTAATATTTTTCCATTTTTTAAATAACTCTGTCTTGATTACCCAGGGGTGGATCATTCAGCTGAGTTTCTTACCACCCAGTTCCTCAGCATCTTCATCAGAAACTGGAGAAAGGGAGCAATTTTACCTTGGGAAACGAATTTGAATATTTTTACCATATTTTTATTGTGTATTATTATACCAAAAGCAAGAACAGAGAGATATCAAGGAAATGAGTAATTTTTACAGCAGTGAACAACACATGTTAAAAAGAAAAAAACTTACAACACAGGAAAAACATTATTGATGTTTCTAAGATTCTTTGAGATCTTCTAGATCAGTCTCTTAAATCTAGAACTAACATGCTTTATAGACTTAAAAAACAAACAAACAGTATTTTTGCCTGGAAAAATCCCATGGACAGAGGAGCTTCGCAGGCTACAGTCCATGCAGTTGCAAAGAGCTGGACACGACTGAGCACACACAGACACAATTTGTCTACCAATCGCCATAGGTTTTCAATGCAACAAGTTAAGAGAACATCACAGAATTCTAAGAGCAAGATAGGCACTGCTGAAAAAAAATTTTTAATAAAGCAGTAATTCACAAAAATATTTATTCTTACCATAAAAGCAACCAGAGTTTCAGGAACAATCTCTCCATGGGCTGCACATTCTTGTCCTATTTCTCTAATGATATTCTTTATAACACTTTCAGCCTGAGTGGGAGGCATTCTAAATAAAAAGATTTTTTAAATTGTATTTATATATTAGTTTTTCCTTTTGAGATTTCACCACTAATATATTTGTAAAGAGTCATATTATTTATTAACTTAATAATATTTACTAGTATATAAGGCCCCTCTTGTTTTTCATTAGTTGGTTTCATATTTATAAAAATGAAGGACTAATGATAACAGTGAGAGTAATTGGGACTTAATGACTGAAACATTTCCTCTTTATTTAAATGATGGTGGTCATCAAAAGTACCCCTATAACATGATATTTTTTAATTTAAAAAAATGTTAAACAGTATTAGAGATGGAGGATGGGTGTAGGAGTAGAATTAGTGAGAAATTCCACTATGTAGGTGGCAAAGTCAGCTTGAAACAGAACATGCTTATTTCATCACATTCACTAAATGACCTTTCATAATTATCAGAGACTCTTGGAACACAATTCTTGCTCGAATCATCAAAATTCTATTTCTTGCACATCCAAGTGAAGGTTTATACTCTTGATTAAAAGCATAAAAGCAAAAAAAAAAGCAAAACATATAACGAGTCATGGATCATGGGGGAAAAAAAAGAACTCCTGGTGAAAAGGTGGTAGGTTTTAATAGTGATCAGGTTTTCCGATCTAAGCACAGGGGAAATTAGCATGCAGAGAATAACAAAGGCAATCCCAGGTAGGTAAAGATCACTTTCAGCATATTAGGGTTCAGGTAAGGTTAACAACACCTGGCATCTAGTCCAGGAGAACCAGAGAGCCTGGTTTCCATCGTGCCCCGTTTTCTAGCTGAAACCTTGGCCATTTCTCTAACTTCTCTTTGAAGTGATTTTCTCATCTGAAAAGTATAAACCCGACTACTACTCTGTCTCTGGAGCTGTCCTGAGGACTGAGTTCTATATCAATTCAGTTCAGTTCAGTCACTCAGTTGTGTCCGATTCTTTGCGGCCCCATGGACTGCAGCACGCCAGGCCTCCCTGTCCATCACTAACTCCTGGAGTTTACTCAAACTCATGCCCATTGAGTCGGTGATGCCATCCAACCATCTCATCCTCTGTCCTCCCCTTTTCCTCCCGCGTTTAATCTTTCCCAGCATCAGGGTCTTTTCATCAGGTGGCCAAAGTATTGGAGTTTCAGCTTCAACATCAGTCCTTCCAATGGATATTCAGGGTTGATTTCCCTTAGGATTGACTGGTTTGATTTCCTTTCAGTCCAAGGAACTCTCAAGAACCTTCGCCAACACCACATTTCAAAAGCATCAATTCATCGGCGCTTAGCTTTCTTTATAGTCCAACTCTCACATCCATACATGACTACTGGAAAAACCATAGCTTTGACTAGACAGACCTTTGCTGGCAAAGTAATGTCTCTGCTTTTCAATATGCTGTCTAGATTGGTCATTGCTTTTCTCCCAAGGAGCAAGCATCTTTTAATTTCATGGCTACAGTCACCATCTGCAGTGATTTTGGAGCCCAAGAATATAAAGCCTGTCACTGTTTCCATTGTTTCCCCATCTATCTGCCATGAAGTGAGGGGACCAGATGCCAAGATCTTAGTTTTCTGAATGTTGAGTTTTAAACTAACTTTTTCACTCTCCTCTCTCACTTTCATCAAGAGGCTCTTTAGTTCCTCTTCACTTTCCGCCATTAGGGTGGTGTCATTTGTGTATCTGTGGTTATTGATATTTCTCCCAGCAATCCTGATTCCAGCTTGTGCTTTATCCAGACGGGCATTTCGCAAGATGTACTCCGCATATACGTTAAATAAGCAGGGTGACAATATACAGCCTTGACGTACTCCTTTCCCAGTCTATATACTTAGTGGTTAACATAGCGTTGGCAGAAAGTAAGAGCATCAAACCAGCAGCTGGTAACTAACAAACGCCTGCTCAATGAATATAAGCCGCGCGTGTGCGCGTGCGCCGTCGGGCACCCGGTACAGGTCTCTCCGGGTTCTCCTCAGTCCCCGCCCCCCGACCCTCCCCACACCCACCGCTTCAGCCTAAACCTCCCGAGTTCTGGCCGGCGGGGCAGCGAGCAGTGCCGAACAGCGGTGAGCAGCACGCGTTAGCGATCTGACCTGGGGACCTGTGAGCCTCCGACCGGAAGCGACAGCTCTTTACGCTCAGCGGCGGGGCCTGAAGAGTCCTTACTGTCAGTTTCGCCTGAACCAGTTTAGACGACATGCTCCCGCGGCCCAGGCTCCGTCCGCTGACCCATGCTCGCCTCCTCGCGAGGTACACTCCGGATCAAGGGCGTGGAGCCCAGGCTGGGCTGACCTTGGCTGTAGTGAAGAGCCTGAGCCGGGTCTACCCAATTCTTCCCTGGGGCTTTCACGGCAGCCCAGAACTCTCGGCGTAACCATGGAGACCAAACTCTAGGGCCCGAAAGGGGCGGGACCTGGGCGTGGGTAGAGCCAAGGTGGGGAGGCGTGGCTGGGTCCAAAAGAGCCTTTACTGGAAGGGATGGGCGAGGATAACTTAAAAAAAAAAAAAAAAAAAAGACGAGATATAGAGAGACCCAAAGCCCAGAGAGAAGACAGGTTCACTACACCTCAGTGAGCTAAAGGATGTAAAAAACTAGATTTCTTAAACAACCGTATTAACTTAGCAGCGTGGAAACTTATGCAGTGTTAAAAAAAAAAGAAAAAAGGAGATATGGGCAAATTCTCTGCAAGTATCAGTAGACTCATGATTAAGAATCTCTAATGCATCTGAATAGTATTTATATGGATGTTCACTTTATAACTATTCAATGGTGCATATGTTACATTAACCTTTTCTGTATATATCTCATAATAAAAAAAGAAAAGGCACAATAATGGAGAATTCTCCACTTTGGGTTATGCTTTTGGGCTATATAGATCATTAAAATAGAGCTGCATCCTGGTTTCCAGAAATCCTCAAAGTTAAAATAAAAATTCAGATCTCGTGCTTTTCACCTATCTCACTCATGTTCTCTATTATTATCCATGCACTATGCAACAGTTGGCTTTTTTTTTTTTTAAACACAAACCATCATGTTAGTCTATGTAATATGTATGGTTTACCAGTTTTGAAATGGAGGAAGCCATAGTCTAAGAATTAGCTGACAATTTACTTTTCCAGTTTAACCTTCCTTCTCCACAGAAATGCTTGATGATGGAGTGGGTAGCTGAATTTTCAGAGTAATGATGAAAAAGAAACCATTGCCCAAGGAAGACAATGCAAGTCATTCTTACTGAAGGTTCCCTTAGAAAAAGCATTAACTATTTTTAGTCTGCTTTCCCACATCCTTTCAGTCAAGATTCACAAGATCATTTCTTAATCATCTTCCTTAGAGAGATTCCTCTTTAGAGTTAGTTACATGGGCACAGATATGAAGAGCCAGAAAAAAAGCAAAATTTGAGTTTCCTGACACAAAAACAGCAAGCTTCTTAAGTTCATTAGTGTGCATGCATGCTAAGTTGCTTCAGCTGTGTCTGACTCTGTATGACCCTATGGACTGTAGCCTGTTAGGCTCCTCTGTCAATGGGATTCTCCAGGCAAGAATACTGGAGTGGATTGCTATACCCTTCTCCAGGTGATCCTCCCAACCCAGGGATCAAACCCATGTCTCTTACATCTCCTGCAATGGCAGGAAGGTTCTTTACCACTAGCACCACCTGGGAAGCCCAAGTTCATTAGACTTACCCCTAAAAATTGGCCTTTCTTTGTGGTTATCAATTACCTTTAAAGGTGAGATGAAGGATGAGCAAAAGCATTACTTATTGGTTTCCCATCTTTTTCTCCATCACATGCCTCAGCCCTCGGGGAAACAGCAAAGCTTAGGGTCAGATTTTCACAACCTAGGTGGGGGTGGGGCTAGGGGGTGACTTGAAACACTGCAGCTCCCCAAGCATGGGGTCCTGTTCTTTCAAGTGTTACAAGAGAAATGAAATTACAAGAACACAAAATGAGAAAAATTAAGTCAGCAAATTCTGTTACAATCAAAACCAAACCTCTAAAAAAGAGTGGAGGCTAGTGGTTCTTTCTTAAGTGTATTTTCCCCTCAAACGAGGTAAATTTTATATACATAGTCCTAATGAATAAAACGGGATCTAAAGCATAAAACCCTTTACATTATAGCCTCTGTGACAGTGATTCTCAACACTAGAGAGTGAGAAATAGCATATCAGAAATTCCTTGGGAGTCCCCCCATGATGAATTCTGAGATCTATTTACCTACTTTGTATATGCAGATAATGTTACTAGATAGCTTTTTAAAAGGTGAGTTTCTTCCTGTCTTTCACCCATTCACTCCCTCACTCATCTCCTCAATCCTTAAATTAACAACCCAGTCTTCGTTATTGTCTCTTGAATCAATTCAAGTCTCTCCATTCCCACTTCTGAACTAATTAAAGCAACTACTTTTTCTTTGTTTTTTTTGGCCTGGACTACAACAGCAGCCAACTAAATGAGCTCCCCTCTCCAGCCAGAGACCCCTCCAAATTCTTGCCTATCCCAAAATGATACTTAAACAATGAAAATCTGATCAAGTCATTTCCCTGCCTAAAAGCATATGAAGGCTTCTCAGTGGCTTTGGGGCAAAGTGCAAACTTCTTGGCGTGGCATATAAGACACCCACGACCTGCTCTCAGCTCACCCACCCAACATCAGCTCTCACAACTACTTCCCCCGGCTCCAGACCACACTCTTTCTACTCACTGGCTGTGCTGCATTACTCACTGGCCTCCAGATCTCTGCAGAGGTCACTTCCTCTATCTGAATGTCCTTCTTCCCTCTTCATCTGGTTAATTCCTCCAAGTTGTCAGAAGCCAGGTCTCCTATGAAACTTTCTTTGACCTGTCAATTGGGGTTAGGGTCCTAAACCTTCACCTTCATCTGATTCCAAAATATTTCCACCTACCCCAAGAGGAATGTCCACAGTCACTAAGCAGTCACTCCCCATGCCTGTCCCCCAGTACATACACCCAACAGGGTTCTCAGTACTCTCAGGGAGTCTGTTTTCTTTTCTGTCCCCCAACTAGACCACAAACTCCTTGAAGGCAGGGAACATGTTCTGCAGAATCCCCAGCACCTAAGAACAGCCTGGGACATAAGAGTCGTGCAAGACAGTCTGGGTTAGGGAGGTGAGTTTAGCAGTGGGAGAGTGAAAAAAAAAAAGAGAGAGAGTGAGAGAGAAATTTTAGATTCTTTACTATCTTTACTGAAAAGTTAGGGTGATTTTGGAGGGAATTATAATTGTGGAGGGAAAAAAGGAGGCATTTAAATGACAGGTTTTCAGAAGATCTTCCTCTGACTCCACTTTTGACTCTCGTGCTTTAGAATCTCCTACCCACCTCTAAGCACCCTTTTCTGTGTCCCCAGGAAGAAAGGTTGCTCTCAGGTTTGCTCCTTTTGACCATGCCTCAAACTAGAGTCTACGGTTTCCAGTGGTGCCTGGGCTTTAGAAGGGTGGGACCTCTAGGCTTACAGGTTTCTTGGAATAGCAGGTGCTGGAGGTGGGGATGGTGCCTGGTGATTGGGATCCAGACTGATTTCATCTTTGTGCTTCTCTTCCTCTGTGAAGGACAATATGGCTTATTGGCTCCCAAGGACAAACTTTAATTTGGTAAAGTCTTAACTCTTATTTAAAAAAAATTTTTTTTCAGGATCACAGACATAGAAAATAAACTTATGGTTACCAAAGGGGAAAGGAATAAATTAGGAGTTTGGGATTAATAGATACATGCTACTATATATTAAATAGGGAAGCAACAGGGACCTACTGTATAGCACAGGCAACTATATCCAATATCTTGTAATAACCTACAATGGAAAAGAACCTGAAAAGGAACAATCTGTACAACTCCCTTTCCTGTATACCTGAAACTAACACAACTATAAGTCAACTATACTTTAATCTTTAAAGATGAAATGATTTTTTTGTCAGTTATCAAATAATTCACCTTACTCTGTAGTCCGTGAGTCTTCATTTTTTGAGGAGGAATTTTTTTGACCAGTTTGCTGAAATTATAATAGAGCTGCACTCCACTTTCAGGAACTATTTTGTTGTGGCTAGATAATGGTCAAAGATTCCATCAGTTTATTTTAATATAGTTGTTCCTCCAATGGTGAGCTCTGGACTGCCAGTCCCTCCTGGCTCACTACAAGAAGGAAGACAGTAACAATTCAGCCGAATGCCTGACGCATTCCAAGCTCATTATCTCTAACATGATCCAACTCATTATCTCTAATATGAATCTTCTCTCAAAACCCATCCCACTCGACATTCTTTATTGGGATGAATTGTCAGTAATTAGTAGCAGACACAATGACTGAAGAAAGACTGAAGCAGCCCAAACCTGCTTCAGATAATTCTCCTCTCTCTCCATCACCCCTCACATGCAGACTTGTCACCAAGCCAGGCTCTTCTTCCTTCTGAGCGTGTCTAAAGTCCATTCCCTTCCCTAATTACTTCCCTAGTTACTGTGTTCTGAGCGCTTTTAAATGTTTCATCTGCTTCTTGTCTGCAGCCCCTCCTAAATGCAAAGCTGATCAAATAATTTCCTATGTGCAACTCTTTGAAGACTTCCCACTACCTACAAGAAAACAGTCAGTCCTACTAGAATGAGATATAAATTCTTCCCTGATCTGACCTCTTGTCTCTCTACCTGCACTGTCTATATGGTAGCCATCAACCACAAGAATCTATTTCAATTAGTCAAAATTACATGAAATTTAAAACTTAATTCCTCAGTTGCATGAACCACATTCAGTTAGTGGCTACCATATTTGACAGTGAAGATAATAGAATTTTTCCATCATTGCAGAAAGTTCTACTGGGCACTTATGCCTGCTGTTGTTGTTTAGTCACTAAGTCATATCTGACTCTTTTGCGACCCCATGGACTATAGCCTGCCAAGCTTTTCTGTCCATGGGATTTCCCAGGCAAGAAAACTAGAACAAGTTGTCATTTTCTCTCCAGGGGATCTTCCCAACCCAGGGATTGAACCCTCAACTCCTCCCTTGGCAGGCATGTTCTTTACCACTGAGCCATAAGGGAAGCCCGTGCCTGCTGTACCTGAACTCAAACTTCCAAATGATTCACACCCTTGAGCATTCTGTGCTTTGGCTAAAGCAACTTCCTTTAATCAGATTACTTGCCCTACCCAACTGAGCTCTTCAAGACAAAGCTCAAATGTCACCCTATTTGGTGGAGTCATTCCCAACCAAATCTCCCACCCTCATATGGTTGGCTGATTCCCCCTTTGGGCCTCCACTGCACTCTATGCTGACCGCTACCCTGGCCCTCCTAACCTCCTTGTCACCTACTGGTGTTCATGTCTGATTCCCTTTACTATGGTGTGAGCTTGCTCGGTGGGGGAATGGGCCCGATCATACTTATCTTTGTATTCCTAGCTCCTAGACCAAAGCCTGACATATAATACACACTCAATTTTTTGTGAATGAATACATATTACAAATAAATATTCAAAAGGTCAAGAGTCTTCATAAATGGCTAACATTCCAATTTAAATCCTTCACTGACAGGTAAAAATCTGGAAGAAGAAATATGTTGTCAGTCAGGTCATCAAAATACTGTATATCCTCTCTTAAATCACAGTCTTATGCTAGAGATGCATTTCATTTAAAATTAATCCTTGAGCAGGTAATTGAAGTATTTTGACAGGTATAGCAAGGTGAGACTAATTGTACAAGGAAGCAATTCTGGTTTCAACAATTATTAGATACACACCTGTAATATTAAAAGCATGAAAATTTGGCTAGTGTTTTAATATTTATTAAGTGCCTAGTATAAAAATAGTTTGTTGGGACAAAAAAAAAAATTCCCAACACAACCCAATCAGAAAATGGACAGAAGACCTAAACAGACATTTCTCCAACCCATTTCTCATGGGTATGAAAGACATATCCACACACCGAGGGTGGAGGGGGGCAGCAAGTCCTTTGGTGTCTCTTATAAGCACACTAATTCCATCACAGGAGCTCCACCCTCATGAGTTTAACTAAACCTAACACCTCCCAAAGGTAGAACTTCCCAATACCATTATATTGCTATCCAACCTGCAATCTCAGCTCAAGTCCTATCTCTTCCATGAGGCTTCATTAAGCTGCATGAACCCCTGCTCTATCCCCACACCCCTCTTACTGGTACTTCATCATACATGCACTGCTTCATGATGGGCTTCAACATAATAATTTGGGGAGGACAAAACATTCAGGTCATAACACTGCCCTTCAGAACTCTCTGACAGAGATGTCCCTCATTGCTGCTGAAGGACATCGCCAAGATCTGTAAGTCCCTCTCTGATTCCCCTCCCACAACTTCCTTTGTCCTCTTCCCCTTTATTCTTGGACTTGGAATAACCTATGGTGGAAAAGAATCTGAAAAAGAATATATGAGGAAACCAATCCCACTTTTGCCACTGTGGTACAGTCTTTTCGTGTTTAAAAATTTTTATTGATGTATAGTTAATTTACAATGTCATGCTAGTTTGGAGTGAACAGCAGAGTGATCATATATATATGTATATGTACATTTATATATGGACATATTTGTGTGTGTATAGACAAAGTAACTTCCCTGACTTCCTCATTTTAGAAAACCATAAAAGGAGGTGTATGAACCACAGGAGCCCTAAGTAACCTCTCAGCTCTGTAATTATGTTATTTTAAATCTACAGTGGCCTATATTTGCTCTATTTGTGGACTTTCTCCAGCAGCATCCTAAAACAGAGATCTGTAGCAAAGCTTAAGCTGAGGTGGAGAAACGATACCAGACAAGGGCTGAGCTGATCAGGGTGGAACTATGATTACACCGGTGGGTGTCAGGAGGCCCAATTGGCAGAAAACTGTTCCTTCTCATGCCAAATGAAATGAAGTTGAGGTCTGTGGAACTGAAATATCAAGAAGTGATTAAATGAAAGGTGATTGGTGCGCCATCGGTGCTGTTACAAAAATTGTACTGTAATGTTGAAAGGTGGGAAGTCCAAATTTGTGATGCTCCCAGCAGGTATAAGTGAAGTACTACTAAAGTCCTTCAATGATAGAAATAAGGGAACATGCACTGCCAAGTATGATTTTCATTCACAGAAAGAACAGTAATCAGATTGTGATCCTCAGAGGTAAGCATAGCTCCCAAGAAAGAAGACATTCCTTCTTGCAGTATGAATGTCATCTCTCAGACAAAAATCAATTCAAAAAAAAAAAATCAGTGCAAAAAACTATTTCCAAATCCAGCCTCAATGACATACAACTGCTCAGATGACTTAAATGATCCCTGTGTAGACCACAGGGCCACTTTTGTTACCTGTATGTGAGGGAGCCACCTGCTGTTGAAATAGGATCCTATGGCTACAATTTCTTCCATTTTTTTTCTGAACTCCATAAACTGCGTAAGTTTAGCTCCAGTAATTCAGACCAAATATTTTATAGAATTTAAGAAACCAACATAACTTTTAGGGATAAGTAACACACAGTACCTTCCCTCTCTTTTGCAAGTCAGAAAATATTTGTTAAGCATCTATATCCATTTACTAACACATTGAAATTCTCGAGTTTCTGGCATGTAGGAAATAATGAAGCAAGCAGTCTGTATTTTAACAAATACAAATAACAAATGTCCCTGCCAATTTCCTTCTCAGTGTTTTGGGGAATGCTATGAACTTGTCTTGCCTACCCAGTGCTATCCAACCTACAACCTCAGCATGAGTCTTATCTCTTCCATGAGGCTTCATGAAGCTGCATGAACCCCTGCTCTACCCCCAAGACACCCCTCTTATTGGTACTTCATCATACATGCACTGCTTCAGGGTGCTATATGCCAGGAAACTAACATTTACCATATGCCAGCACTGTTGTAAGCATTTTACCTTTATGAACTTATTTGCTTCTCACATTAACCCTATGACATAGTCACTATTATAATCCACATTTTTCAAAAGGGGAAACTGAGTTCTAGAGAGATTTAAAAAAAATCTTGTCCAACATCATCAAGGTTATTAAGCAATGGAGCCACAATTAAACCCATGTATCTACCTTTCCAACTTGTTTGTAAGGCCCCAGAGGACAAGAACTGTGTTATAAATATTTTTTTGAGTTCTTACAGTGCGTAGGCTGGTGCTGGAATCTTAGGAGCTGATGTTTATAGTTTTACTGGAGTTTGTTAGGTTTCCAAGAAGTCAGAAGACCCATGGAAGAAGATGGTTTGGTCCTGTTAATCAGCATGATATAAAACAAGTCTGGGGAGAGACTACAGTAATAACAGAGTACTGGAACTGAGGACGTACTGTAAGCCTGGCGCTGTGCTGAGTAATTTTATATAGTAACCTATTTAATCCTATTAATAAATCATTTCAGAGAGGTCGTATTACACATATTGTATCAATAAGGAAACTGAAGCACAGAGAGATGAAATAAGTTGCTTGAGGTCACACAGACTCCAGCCTAAGCCTAACCTGTATGCTATCTATCAGCATTACACACTTACTGTAAAAGGATGTTTATTTGCAATGGATTTAGACATTGTGGAGAACACACAGTGATAAAGATGGCTTTCCCCATTGAACACCAACTCTTAATCCCAGTCTCTCAGTAGGTTTGCACAGGTCTTTAGGGATTCCTCTGGTTATTGCTGGCAGCACTAAACTGGCCTCAGGGGGGCACTGCTTCCCTTTTAACACCTCAGTTTTTACATGCTTGCTTTTAAACAGTGGCAATCCTGAAGCAAGGCTGGGACATTTAAATCAGAATTTACCACAGTCAAGGGTATTAACTGAGACCCGGGTTTGATCTTTGGGTTGGGAAGATTCCCTGGAGAAAGAAATGGCAACCCATTCCAGTATTCTTGCCTGGAGAATTCCATGGACAGAGGAACCTGGCAGGGTACAGTCCATGGGGTCACAAAGATTTGGGCACGACTGAGTGATTAACACTAACGCAAAGGGTAGTAACACAAAGTAAAGAAAGCATAGCAAAAAGTACCACAACCTGGTTACAAGGTGTGGCCCTCTCTCTAAGGCTTGAACAAAGTGGAAACTCTTGAGGTTCCTTCCTGCTGAGGCTCCATCCTTATGTCTACCACTGAAGAATACTAACCTGGCACCTGTCCTCTCCAAACTCAGGCTATTAGAGCGCTGGGTCCAGGGCAAGGTGGGGCTCTCCCGTGGGTTGAGACAGAATTCACAGTTCCTGTTTCCTGGACGAGGGTCTGCCTTTCCCACAGACGATGGACACGGGAGATGAGTGCCCTCTTGGGAGATGCCTAGCCTTCAGCCACTCCCCCAGAAAGGAGACCTATTCTCAAGCCTCAGCAGGACAAGTCCAACGTCTGTATAAGATATTTACACGTAGTAGGTGGTCACACACCAACTCCTTTGGTAAGAGATGAAAGGAATGCTCACACTAGGACGGCTGAAAGATTGGAGAAACCAGTGAAACACATAGAGCCCGTCAGGCACACAGCCGGACCCTCCAGGGTACATCTGCGCATGCGCCTGTGAACACAGTCTAGGGGCCGGGGATACACGGTTTGTTTCCAGATACACTAATTTAAGGTGCTAATGAATGAGAGACCACCAAGAAGACTGCATGTGGAGACAGATCAAGGACAGTGCGTCTCTGATCACACCTGGTATACTGCCTCCTAAGCTGCCAGGAGCCTGACTGCTTTGAGAAGAACCAGACCTGTAATTGTTGATGCTCAAAAAGCTATTCGCTAATTTTACTGAATGCCGACGTGATGCAATTTATCTTTTAAAACCAACTATTTCTGAATCCAGCAACAATGCTTTACTTTGCAGTTTCTTCCTCTGGAGCTTGAATCTGGGATTAATTTGCTTTTTGCCTCTCCAATGCACCCCGTCTAGGTCAGGATAATATAAAGATAGACACTCAAGAGGTCCAGCAATTCCTTCTAATATAGGGCACACCACAAGTAGAAGACACTGCAGAGCCAGCAGTTACTGATGAGAATAGATTGAACCGTTTCTTTTACTTGAAAAAAACTTCCTTCCTGATTACTTAGAAATAATGTCACCAGTCTTCTAAGAAAAGCTTCTGTGGACAGACATTTGTGATACCTTCACATAAAGTAAAGTCTGCAAATGACAGCCTTACTTCACCCAAAGGAAGGTCTGCAAATGACAGGATGACAGCAAATCCACCCCCCTGCCTGTTTATGTATGGCTAAGGAGGATTTTTATACTTTCTCAAACAGTTGGGGGAAATAAAAACAAAGAACGATATTTTCTGACATGTGATATTCAAATGTTGATGTCCCTAATAAAGTTTGATTGGGACACAGCCACGTTCATCCCAAGTTTAAGGCCGCTTTTGCTCCACAAGGGCAGAGTTGAATAGCTGCAACAGAGATGATAGGGCCTGTAAAGCTGAAATAGTCCATATTCGATGCTTAACAGAAAAAGTTTAGCAACTCCTGACAGTGTGAAAGACACTTTTCCTTTGATGCGTAAACTACATCTTCATTCTTTTTCAAATTACCTTAGTGGCTTTATTTTACAGACAAAGAAGAGGCCCAAAGAGGTTATAAACAAAATGACCTAAAGCTTGAATAAAACGTTTGGCCAAATCATTTAAATTCTCTAAACCTTAGTTGCATCACTTATTAAAAAATAGCATTGACCTCATACAGCTGGGGCGGAGGTGGAAAGAAATAGTGCATATATATGAGGGTTAGCACAGTGTCTGTGCATCAGGGCTTAATAAACAGAGCTATCTTTATTAGTTAATAATATCCTTATTACTATTAAAACTCAGCTCTTCTGCTTCAGTACCATTTTCATTATCATAAACTCAGAAAAACCAGGTTATACAATTATTGGCTTTAAAATGTTGTGTTTTATCAAGACCCTAGATAGTTTCCACTCATTCTCCAGATATCTAATCCACTCATGTGCTCAAGTTTCTACCAAGGTGACATCATAACGGCTACAGATGGCTTGTGGGGAGATGGATATCACTGACTCAGGAAGATCCTAGGACCATTTTACCTTTTCTGATCTGTAAAAGGAGGAGAATGCTTGTTTTACATAACTGAAAGCTCAAAGGAGATGAGAGACAGGAAGGCACAGTAAAACTATACATCTATGATGTCTTTTGCAAAAGTAGGCAATTCCTAAAATTGTTATCCTTTTATTGGCCATCAGGAGGCTTGTCATCATGTGAACTATGACCTAAATATAACCCTTGTTTGTGCTAAATCGCTTCAGTCGTGTTTGACTCTGTGCGACCCCATAGACGGCAGCCCACCAGCCTCCACCGTCCCTGGGATTCTTCAGGCAAGAACACTGGAGTGGGTTGCCATTTCCTTCTCCAATGCATGAAAGTGAAAAGTCAAAGTGAAGTCACTCAGCCGTGTCCAACTCTTAGCGACCCCATGGACTGCAACCTACCAGGCTCCTCCGCCCATGGGATTTTCCAGGCAAGAGTGCTGGAGTGGGGTGCCATTGCCTTCTCCGAAATATAAGCCTTAGGTTTTCTTTATTTCTTGATTTGGAGAGGAGCAAGCAGAACTTTTGGAGAAGGAAATGGCAACCCACTCCAGTATTCCTGCCTGGAGAATCCCATGGAGAGAGAAACCTGGTGGGCTACAGTCCATGGGGTTGCACAGAGTCAGACATGACTGAAGCGACTTAGCACATAGCAAACACAAGCAGAACTTTGGAAAGAGTGCCAGTGAAAAAGAGAGGAAGTTGTCGGCAGAGGGAAGTGAAAAGATCAGGGATTTTTTTAAGCTTCTTGCTATCTGTGTACCTAACCATTACTCAACTACCCACCCCATGTCTCTCTCCTAAGGACTCTCGTTATCTCCATCAATCCACCTTCCTTTCTTCCTCATCTTTCTTTCTCCTCCTGTCTTCCCTGTTTCCTTCTTCTGTCTCTCTTCCCCCACTCCATCCTGCCTCTCCTTCTTTCTCACTTTGTCTGAAAAATGTTATTTATTATTACTTTTTGTAGGATAAAACACTATTCCATGTCCTTAATGTTATATTATTCTTCCCGTCATGTAAATTATTGTTGTTACTTAAGAAATAAAAATTAAATAAATAGGACTTTATTGTTTGCAAATATGTTGTTTTGTTAATAATAGTTTCTCTCAAATCCCTATTGGAAAATAGTGTTCCAAGTTACAAAAGTGATTATTGATAGCTTTCACTCTATTTTTTTTCCTAAATAGGAAAGTGTCTCTTGACAACAAAAGAGCTTCCTGCATTGTGAACTTGGAGTATCATTTGGTTAATTTAGCTCTTTATTTTTGCATTTTATTGTGGACATCTTTCTCTGATCCATTTTGAAGGTGTTCATAATAATGCCATTGCCTAGTAAATAAATTCTGAATTCTCCAGGATGGTGTGGGAGAGGGTCTCTGGTTAACCTTGACCTCACTCTCTAGCCTTATTTCTCACAACCTTCACTTTATGTACCACATCAGGTGACTTTTCCTGACTGTGCCTTTCCTCCTCAATTTCTCCCTGCTTGGAATACCCTACCTTCTTTCACCAAATCTGCCAACTGAGATTGAACTGGTCTTTCAGCCCAGATCAAAACTAGCCATTGTATTTCTCTGAACGCCTATGTGCATGCTATCACTTCTGTCGTGTCTGACTCTGCGACCTTATGGACTGTAGCTCACCAGGCTCCTCTGTACACAGGGTTCTCCAGGCAAGAATACTGGAGTGGGTTGCTATGCCTTCCTCCAGGAGATCTTCCCCACCCAGGGACTGAACCCACATCTCTTCTGGGTCCTGCATTGGCAGGCAGGTTCTTTACCACTAGCACCACCTGGGAAGGCCCTGAACTCCTGTACCCCTTTATTAACTCCTCCATTGGGGCAGTCCCCAGATTTGGAATTGTGTTGTTTCTATCATTGTTTATGAATGCATCCTCTCCCACTACTCTCTGATCTATCTCTATGATCCCTATAAACTTATACAATGACGGCACACAGTAGGTTTTCTGTGAATGCTTAAAGAAAGAACAACCTACCATCTCCAACCTAGATTCCTTATTTAAGATCTGAAAAAAATTTTAATTAAAAATGTTTTCATTTTTTATTTTCATTCCATTTAGGAGTCAAATCCTTATATAATACCAGATTTTACGTTAGTATTGGTATGCCACTGCTAGGTGGTTCTCTACCTAAAATCTTAGTTCTGGGAAAAATAAAAACATCTGCCATTGGTACTTATTCAAGCACCATAATCATAGACTGGAAAAATATGACTATGAATCTAATTGTGACCTTTAGGACGGCTTTAGGTTTGGCAAAACTATTACATGACCTCAAAGCTGGCTTTACTTCTAAATTCCAGTAATCCAGAAAACATTCTGAATTATTTATTTCTCTGTAATGGGTCTTAAAATGTGACGTTAACATCCTGGAAAAAATTACGTTTGAATCCATTTATAATTGAAAGACAATAAGGTTGATGGTATTTTTTGGAAGTGCCCCTCTCTATAAAGAAAGTAAGAATAAGTTATATATTCATTTGTTTTCAAATGTTATTGGTGCTTTATTAAGACTCAAGACATCTGATCCACTAACGTCCTGAAGTTTCTGCCAAGGTGACATCATAATGACCAGAGATTGTCCTTTGGGAGATGTATATCATTTACTCACAAAGCAAAAGCAATATATTTTTGTCTCAGACTTCTTAGCAACATAAATTAATTTTGTTAAAATAAAAAGTTATTCTAAAATATGCTGTTTTTTTCTCTTTTCAAGTTCAGCAATTTCCTCCCAAACCAAGCCTTTTCCATGACATTTTAGAAGTAAAAACTCTTTTTTTCCTCTTTTTAGACATTCAGTTGTGTCGGACTCTGTGTGACCCATAGACTGTAGCCCGTCAAATTCCTCTGTCCATAGAATTCTCCAGACAAGAATACTGGAGTGAGTAGCTGTTCCCTCCCCCAGGTGATCTTCTCAACTCAGGAATTGAACCCAGGTCTCTTGCATTGCAGGCAGATTCTTTACCATCTGAGCCACCAGGGAAGCCATCCTCCATCCCTACCCCCTGGCTTTTTTTCTTTTACAAGGTTCTTTCTATCCAAATAGAAATAAACGTATCAGTTCAGTTCAGTTCAGTCGCTCAGCTGTGTCCGACTCTTTGCGACCCCATGAATCGCAGCACACCAGGCCTCCCTGTCCATCACCAACTCCCGGAGTTCACTCAGATTCATGTCCATCGAGTCAGTGATGCCATCCAGCCATCTCATCCTCTGTCGTCCCCTTCTCCTCCTGCCCTCAATCCCTTCCAGCATCAAAGTCTTTTCCAATGAGTCAACTCTTCGCATGAGGTGCCCAAAGTACTGGAGTTTCAGCTTTAGCATCATTCCTTCCAAAGAAATCCCAGGGCTGATCTCCTTCAGAATGGACTGGTTGGATTTCCTTGCAGTCCAAGGAACTCTCAAGAGTCTTCTCCAACACCACAGTTCAAACGCATCAATTCTTTGGCACTCAGCCTTCTTCACGGTCCAACTCTCACATCCATACATGACTACTGGAAAAACCACAGCCTTGACTAAACAGACCTTTGTTGGCAAAGTAATGTCTCTGCTTTTTAATATACTATCTAGGTTGCTCATAACTTTGCTTCCAAGGAGTAAGCGTCTTTTAATTTCATGGCTGCAATCACCGTCTGCAGTGATTTTGGAGCCCCCCAAAATAAACACTGTTTCCACTGTTTCCCCATCTATTTCCCATGACCGGATGCCATGATCATCGTTTTCTGAATGTTGAGCTTTAAGCCAGCTTTTTCACTCTCCTCTTTTACTTTCATCAAGAGGCTTTTAGTTCCTCTTCACTTTCTGCCATACGGGGCAGCAATACTATATTGACTTTATGTAAAATAGGAACCAGCAAACCAAGGGAGGTGGACTTGGCCCTGGGATTACAGAGGGTGTGATGCATCTGTGATGGAGGAGAAAGTCATTGCCATTGTTCCTGTCTTCTCAGTCACCTTCTCCCTCTGCAGGAAACCTGAGTGTCCCTGACAGCGCCCCTAGTGGTAGTAGGTAGGAATGCAAGCATTCCTAAACCAAGGTCCCTGAAGGCATCCTTTGGGATGAAATGGGTCTTAAGTATTCCATAATATCCCCCAAGCCGAGTTCCTGGTTTCTTGGAAGGAATGACTTATAGGTTAAATCTTCAGAAATAGGGCTTATGAGTAAAATCTGGCTGATTTGTTAATCATTAAAAACCATGCCCCAAATCTTGCTTTTCTTCAACGTTTCCCCTCTGACCCTCTCCCAATGCTTGCCCTACTTCTGGTACAAATAAATAACTACATGCACATTTAAGGTTTAGCATAGGCTGAGGGGCATTTTTGGTGAAAAACATTTATTTGAAGCATTTTCTGTGTGTGTGTGTGTGTGTGTGTGTGTGTGTGTGTGTGTTGACCACACCACATACCATGTGGGAACTTAGTTCCCTGACCAGGAATCAGACCCAGGCCTCCTGCATTGGAAGCACAGTTTTAACCACCCGGCTGCCAGAAAACTCCCTGGAACAATTTAGATACTATCTTAGGCAGTTTGCCAGAGATTTAAAACACTAAACTATTCCTTTCAGGTGTTCCCTATTTTATCAATGAAGTAGACAGATTTTCGAGACTATTCTAATTAGTTTCTTGGAGGAACTCTGCCTAAAATTACTGTAGTTGTACACCAAGTTGTGGGGCCAGATACACAAATTCATAGGTTCAAATTCAAGAGTACAGTAGCATACTTGTACTCTTGGCTCTGTGTGCCATCTAGAGATGACATTGATTAAACACTTGTTTGGATGTCTACTGATGTTTCAGATTCAACTTGTTCAAGCTGAATTCCTACTCTTCGCCCCACAAAAACTCCTCCTGCAGCTTTCCTATCCTGTCCATGCCGGCCTGTGTTCGTCTAGCCCATCATGACCCCAGCCCATCACGATCCCAGCCTTCAAGCTGCTCAGCCATCCCTGACTCCTCTCTTTCATGGGCTACATCCAGTCTCTCAGAAAGGCCTGCTGACTACTTTGAAAATGTTTCTGGAATCTGGTCTCTGCTTGCCCCCTCCTCTACTGTCTCCCAGATGGTGGCCAACTGCCCCTTGATAGGATCACTGCCTCCATGGCTCCCAGAGCTCTGTCCCCTTTACCAGAATGTAAGCTCCACTATGGGTGAGATCTTTGCCTGTGTGGCTACAGCACATCCCAAGTGTGGAGCATGATGCCTGATACACAGCAGATGCTCAACGGTATTTGCCTAATAGATGAACATATACATAGATTAGACTGTGCATATCATTCACACCTTGACTTTACACTTAATGACATTCATTCAACAAATACTCTCAGAAGTCTTGGAAGTTTTTTTTTAATCAGCACATATGTTTTTTTTTTCCTCCTTTCTTATAGAAGCTTATTATTTCATTGGAATTGCATCATTGGAAAGATGTACCATAATTGACATAACCAGTTCTACCGTTTCTAGTCTTTTGCTTTTACAAATAATACTGTAATGACCATCTGGTCCATATATTATTTTACATATATAAGAATATCTGTAGGATAAACTCCTAAAAGTGGAATTGCTGGGTCAAACAATATATGCTTTTTAATTTCAACAGGTATTGCCAAATTGAATCTCATAGAACTGTATAATTTATGTTCCTTCCAGCAATGCATGAGAGTGTTTTTCTCACACTTTAACCAGCACAGTTTTATAATTTCTTATCTTTTCCAGTCTAATAGGTAGGAAATAAATTTTTAATGTAATTTTAATTCACATTCCTCTTATTTTGATTATAACATTTTTTCATAAGTTTAAATGATGTTTGACTTTTTCCATTTTCCACTTATATTTTTAATCTATTTTTATATTGGATTGTTGATCCATTCCTTATTCATTCCTAGATATATAAATAAATTATCCCTTTGCCTTAATAGGAAATGCAAATATTTTCCTCTTATTTATGGTTTGTCTTTTGTCCTTGCTTATGATTTTGACCTAGCATATTTTTAAAATTTTTATTAAGTTAAATTTATCATTTTTATTAATACTTTTTTCTTCTAGGCTTTATGTCAAACCTAAAAGGCTCTCCTCAGTCTGAAATAAACGTTCTCAAATGGCTTCTTTTAATATTTTTACAGCTTTGATTTTACTTTTACACCTTTGATCCACCTAGAGTGGGCTTCCCTGGTGGCTCAGAAGGCAAAGAATCCACCTGTAATGCCAGAGGCATGGGTTTGCTCCCTGGGTGGAGAAGATCTCCTGGAGAAGGGAATGGCAACCCAGTCCAGTATTCTTGCCTGGATAATTCCAAGGACAGGGGAGCCTGCTGGGTTACAGTCCATGGAGTCGCAAAGAGTCAGACACGACTGAGCGACTAATGCTTTCACTTTTTCACTTCTTCCAACTGAATATACTCTGATGAACTGAAAAATATGATTCAATCATTTCTGCCCTCAAAGACTACCTGGTTACCTCCAAACAATTAATTAAATAAGGCATCTTTTTTTCACTTCTTCAAAATGCCATTTTTGTCATATGCTGAATTAATAAGCAATATTAAGGAGATTCAGAATGGAATATTCCATAATTTGGGGCAGCATCCCTAAGTTTCTCCTATACCTTTACGCTTTATTCTCAGATCCTAATCTGTGACATTTATTCTCTGTTCATGCCCCAGGACTACTGTTTCAGATTCTAATGGCACAGAGTGAAAAGGTGAGTGGCCCATCATTGCATTTATTGTCAGAATTTCCCTTAAAAGACTTGCTGCTTATTTTTCCACCTAAAATTTAGAATCAGCTTCTCTATTATGTCTTAAAGAATACCAAGACTGAGCGCAAAACAACAGTAACAACAGCAACCCTGTGGTATTTCGGTGGGTTTCTATTACATTCACACTCTCCATGTCCAGTTTTAGCTATTGCCTTTAGTGTATTGAAATCAATGGAAAACAGGCTTTTTCGGTTTTGTCTCTGAGCTAATTCTTGCTGGACTTCTGGTTTCAGGGACATGCACAGTTTCATCTTTATGACTGCCTTGCAAAGTTGTTTTGGGCTCTGAGCCCCAACAATCCTGATGTCCCTCTATTTATTTTTTTCTTGTCAGTTCATGCTATTGTATAATTTAAAGTAGCTTGTTCAAAATCACAATTATAAGGGACTTACCTTAATATGCCTTTTATTAACTTCTTTTGCATGGAAATCTTACAACCTGAAACAATCTTGCAGTCATTCCAATCCAATCTGTAGGTTGTGATTATGCCCTTTAAACTTGTAAACATACTTTCCATTTGAGTTCTTATAGATTCAGACACATGCTGGTTTCTATGCCACCACTCAGGTGAAGTACACATTTCATCTTGCAGCTGTCTGTTCCTTAACAAAGTGCTTAACATCTATAGTCAATAAACAGACTCCACAGGGTATAGAGATAAAGGAACTGAACAGAACAATTTTAAATGTCAGCAGGCATCTCATAAGATTAAATTTTTAAAGCTAAAATAAAGTTATATTACATTGACTAAATAGACTTTAGAATTTTCAAACAGTAGATAAATGATAATTCACACCCATCTAGTTCCATAAAAGACTGAAGAAGTAAGACTAATAAAATTGTTACATTTTAAAAATTAGAATCAGTGGCTATAGGATCTGCATGAGAGATGACGGGTCATATATGATTTGTGGGCTTATTTTTGTAGGGATGAAAAATAATAACTAACAGTTACCAAATACTACTTGTCTGTCAAGGAGTCTTTTTAGGCATGTTTCCTTATGTTGATGACTAGAAGAGGCAGAGAACGGCCTGGAGATAAGACCCAAGGAGTGACTAGGTCATACCCTTCTAAAGTGGCACTCTCCCTGGGCAACTTGTCTAAATCATTCAGCAAAAGAACAGTGGGGTTTATTTCTGCAATGCTCTCATTACTTGGAGGGGGCTCGCTGGTAAAAGTCCACTGAGTGTATCTGTGAGACCAGAGAGTATGAAGCCAGACCATGTCCCGGACTCTCTGGAATGGGTGACAGCAGTTGCAGCATTGTCTTTTGTGTCTTCCTCTCCCAGAGATGCGGGAATTCCCTTGTATTCTGAAGAACCAGAGATGGTATTTGGTTAAGTAAGAATCTGTCAGCCTGAACCAGTGAAGGAAAAAACCATCTTCTCTTGGCCAACTGACCACCTCGAGATGAACAAAACCATATGAGAACTAGAAAAATTTAACTTTGAGATTGTAGACTCCACTTTGCAGAAAACCAAATTTAAATCATGCCATTCCTCAGCCTAGATGGGAGGGGAGTTTGGGGAAGAATGGATACATGTATATATATGGCTGATTCCCTTCACTGTTCACCTGAAACTATCACAACATTGTTAATCGGTAATCAGTTCAGTTCAGTTGCTCAGTCGTGTCCATCCGACGCCTTGCAACCCCATGGTCTGCAGCACTCCAGGCTTCCCTGTCCATCACCAACTCCTGGAGCTTAGCCCAACTCATGTCCATTGAGTCATGAAGCCATTCAACCATCTCATCCTCTGTCATCCCCTTCTCCTCTGGCCTTCAATCTTTCCCAGCATCAGGGTCTTTTCAAATGAGTCAATTCTTCAAATCAGGTGGCCAAGGTATTGGAATTTCAGCTTCAGCATCTGTCTTTCTGATAAATATTCAGGACTGATTTCCTTTAGGATGGACTGGTTGGATCTCCTTGCAGTCCAAGGGACTCCCAAGAGTCTTCTCCAACACTGCAGCTCAAAAGCATCAATTCTTTGGCGCTCAGCTTTCTTTATGGTCCAACTCTCACATCCATACATGACTACTGGAAAAACCATAGCATTGACTAGACGGACCTTTGACAAAGTAATGTCTCTGTTTTTTAATATGCTGTCTAGGTTGGTCATAGCTTTTCTTCCAAGGAGCAAGCATCTTTTAATTTAATCACTATGTGCAGTGATTTTGGAGCCCGCCCAAATAAATTCTGCCATGGTTTCCATTGTTTCCCCATCTATTGGCCATGAAGTGATGGGACCAGATGCCATGCTCTTCGTTTTCTGAGTGCTGAGTTTTAAGCCAACTTTTTCACTCTCTTCTTTCACTTTGATCAAGAGGTTCTTTAGATCTTCTTCGCTTTCTGCCATAAATGTGGTGTCATCTGTGTATCTGAGATTATTGATATTTCTCCCAGCAATCTTGATTCCAGCTTGTGCTTCATTCAGTCCAGCATTTCTCATGATGTACTCTGCATACAAGTTAAATAAGCAGGGTGACAATATACAGCCTTGACTTACTCCTTTCCTGATCTGGACCCAGTCTGTTGTTCCATGTCCAGTTCTAACTGTTGTTTCTTGACCTACATACAGATTTCTCAGGAGGCAGGTCTGGTGGTACGTATTCCCATCTTTTTAAGAATGTTTCACAGTTTGTTGTGATCCACACAGTCAAAGGCTTTGGCATAGTCAATAAAGCAGATGTTTTTCTGAAATTCTCTTGCTTTTTCTATGATCCAACAGATGTTGGCAACTTGATCTCTGGTTTGTATTGGGGTATAATCAGTTATACTCCAATATAAAATTAAAAGTTTAAAGAAAGAATGAAGGAGCACTATTGTTTTCAATTAGTTTTTTATTGAAGGATAATTGCTTTACAGAATTTTGCTGTTTTCTGTCAAGCCTCAACATGAATCAGCCATAGGTATACATATATCCCCTCCCTTTTGAAACTCCCTCCCATCTCCCTCCCCATCCCACTCCTCTAGGTTGATACAGAGCCCCTGTTTGAATTTCCTGAGCCATACAGTAAATTCTCGTTGGCTATCTATTTTACATATGGTAATGTAAGTTTCCATGTTATTCTTTCCATACATCTCACCCTCTCCTCCCCTCTCCCATGTCCATAAGTCTATTCTCTATGTCTGTTTCTCCATTGTTGCCCTGTAAATAAATTCTTTAGTACCATTTTTCTGGATTCTGTATATATGTGTTAGAATACGGTATTTATCTTTCTGTTTCTGACTCACTTCACTCTGTATAATAGGTTCTAGGTTCATCCACCTCATCAGAACTGACTCAAATGCATTCCTTTTTATGGCTGAGTAATATTCTATTGTGTATATATATACCACAACTTCTGTATCCATTCATGGACGTGGATGGATGTCCAGGGACATCTAGGTTGCTTCCACATTCTAGCTATTGTAAATAGCGCTGCAATGAACAATGGGATATGTGTATCTCTTTCAATTTCGGTTTCCTCAGGTTATATGCCTAAGAGTAGAATTGCTGGGTCATATGGTGATTTTGTTCCTAGTTTTTAAGGAATCTCCATACTGTCTTTCATAGTGGCTGTATCAATTTACATCCCCACCAACAGTGCAAGAGTGTTCCCTTTTCTCCACACCCTCTCCAGCATTTTTTGTTTGTACAGTCTATGATGAGGGCCATTCTGACCAGTGTGAGGTCATACCTCACTGTAGTTTTGATTGGCACTTCTCTACTAATGAGTGATGTTGAGTATCTTTTCATGTGTTTGTCAGCCATCTGTATGTCTTCTCTGGAGAAATGTCTGTTTAGGTATTTTTCCCACTTTTTGATTGAGTTGTTTATTTTTCTGGTATTGAGTTGTATGAGCTGCTTGTATATTTTGGAAATTAATCTTTTGTCAGTTCTTTCAAAATTTCAAAAATTTGCTATTTTCTCCAATTTTGAGGGTTTTCTTTTCACTTTGCTTATAGTTTCCTTTGCTGTGCAAAAGCTTTTATATTTAATCAGGTACCACTTGTTTACTTTTGTTTTTATTTCTGTTACTCTAGGAGGTGGGTCATAGAGGATCTTGCTTTGATTTATGTCATTGAACGTTCTGCCTATGTTCTCCTCTAAGAGTTTTATAGTCTCTGGTCTTACATTTACATCTTTAATCCATTTTGAGTTTATCTTTGTGTATGGTGTTAGGAAGTGTTCTGATTTCATTCTTTTACATGTAGCTGTCCAGTTTTCCCAGCACCATTTATTGAAGAGGCTATCTTTGCCCCATTGTATATTCTTGCCTCCTTTGTCAAAGATAAGGTACCCATAGGTGCATGGGTTTATTTCTGGGCTTTTGATCTTGTTCCATTGATCTATATTTCTGCTTTTGTGCCAGTACCATACTGTCTTGATGACTGTAGCTTTGTAGTATGATCTCAAGTCAGGAAGCTTAATTCCTCCAGCTCCATTCTTCTTTCTCAAAACTGCTTTGGCTATTTGGGGTCTTTTGTGTTTCCATATGAATTGTGAAATTTTTTGTTCTAGTTCTGTGAAAAATGCCTTTGGTAATTTGATAGGGATCACATTGAATCATAGATTGCATTCAGTAGATTAGTCATTTTCACAATATTGATTCTTCCTACTCAGGAACATGGAATATCCCTCCATCTGTTTATGTCATCTTTGATTTCTTTCATTATTGTCTTATAATTTTCTGTGTACAGTTCTTTCATCTCCTTAGGTAAGTTTATTCCTAGATATTTAATTTTTTGTTGCAATGGTGAATGGGATTGATTCCTTAATTACTCTTTCTGATTTTTCATTGTTAGTATATAGAAATGCAAGTGATTTCTGTGTATTGATTTTGTATCCTGCAACTTTGCTAAATTCACTGATTAGCTCTAATAATTTTCTGATACTATCTTTAAGGTTTTCTATGTACAGTATCATGTCATCTGCAAATAGTGAAAGCTTTACTTCTTGTTTTCTGATCTGGGTTTCTTTTATTTCTTTTTCTTCTCTGATTGCTGAAGTTAGAATTTCTTGAACTATGTTGAATAATAGCGGCAAATTATCTCAGGGGGAATGCTTTCACTTTTGCACCATTGAGAATAATGTTTGCTATAGGCTTATCATATATGGCCTTTACTATGTTGAGGTAGTTTCCTTCTATGCCCATTTTTTAAAGAGTTTTAATTATAAATAGGTGCTGAATTTTGTCAAAGACTTTTTCTGCATCTCTTGAGATGATCATATGGTTTTTATCTTTCAATTTGTTAAAATGGTGTATCACATTGATTGATTTCCATATATAGAAGAATCCTTGCCTCCCTAAAATAAACCCAACTTGATCATGGTGGGTGAGCTTTTTGATGTGTTGCTGAATTCTGTTTGCTAAAATTTTGTTGAAGATTTTTGCATCTATGTTCATCAGTGATATTGGCCTACAGTTTTCTTTTTTTGTGTTGTCTTTGTCTGATTTTGGTATCAGGGTGATGGTGGTCTTGTAGAATGAATATGGAAGTATTCCTTCCTCTGCAATTTTTTGAAAGAGTTTTAGAAGGATAGGCATTAGCTCTTCTCTAAATGTTTGATAGAATTCTCCTGTGAAGCCATCTGGGCTTTTGTTTTGGGGGAGATTTTTTTTTTTTTTAATCACAGCTTCAATTTCAGTGCTTGTAATTGGGTTGTTCATAATTTCTATTTCTTCCTGGTTCAGTCTTGGAAGATTGAACTTTTCTAAGACTCTGAACATTTAAAAATCAAGCCATTTTGTCACTATTGTGGACAGGACTTAGCACAAAGCAAGACTACCAATTTGGCTAGAAGGCTACTGATGGTAGATATTAACCCCTTGGCAGTACAACATGACATGAGTTAGGAAGTGAGCTGTGAGCACATTATTGCTACTTCTCCAACCTTCAACAATGTTATAATACATGTATTCAATATCCTTGTACCTACTTAACTGATTTCCCTAAGACTAAGGACCACCCTTACTTCTTATACCAAGAACCTGAGCATCTAACACAGTACCTGATACAGTAGGTTGCTCCCTACTGCATGTTGAGTAAACAAAGTCAATCACTAATATCACATACATCTCTATGCTTTCTAAAGATGTAGATTCTTTAAAACAGATTGTAGAGCTTCTAAAGATAAATATATTTCTAGTTAAACTGCACAACTCTGTGGATATATCCTATTATGTAATTAAGTGATAATCCTTCAAATGGACCAATAATAGAAATAACCTTTCTTGGGAACACTGAGTGTGTGTGTGTGTGTGGGGGGGGTGTGCAGTGGGGAGATGAAAAACACTTGTGCATAGAGTGATATGTCAAGGTCACTGTCTGGCCAGTGAATTTTAAGGTTCAGCCGTAGGAAACAGACACCCAAAGCAGGTGAGATGGAAAGAGTGCTATGAGAAACAGTAAGTATCACATATAGTTACAAACAGGGAAAGGCAGACCAATGAACTTGGATCCCTGCCAATTTTAAGACCTAGCATGCAGTTGCTATGTATTAAAGAAAAATTTGAACTTTGTTCAATTCAATATTAAAGTGCTTGTATTTAGAACTAACTACCTGGAATGTGAAGTCAAGTGGGTCTTAGAAAGCATCACTATGAAAAAGCTAGTGGAGGTGATGGAATTCCAGTTGAGCTATTTCAAATCCTGAAAGATGATGCTGTGAAAGTGCTGCACTCAATATGCCAGCAAGTTTGGAAAACCCAGCAGTGGCCACAGGACTGGAAAAGGTCAGTTTTCATTCCAGTTCCAAAGAAAGGCAAGTAGTTTGAGCCAAGGAATGCTCAAACTACCGCACAATTGCACTCATCTCACACGCTAGTAAAGGAATGTTCAAAATTCTCCAAGCCAGGCTTCAGCAATATGTGAGCCCTGAACTTCCAAATGTTCAAGGTGGTTTTAGAAATGGCAGAGGAACCAGAGATCAAATTGCCAATATCTGCTGGATCATGGAAAAAGCAAGAGAGTTCTAGAAAAACATCTATTTCTGCTTTATTGACTATGCCAAAGCCTTTGACTGTGTGCATCACAATAAACTGCGGAAAATTCTTCAAGGGATGGGAATACCAGACCACCTGACCTGCCTCTTGAGAAACCTATATGTAGGTCAGGAAGCAACAGTTAGAACTGGACATGGAACAACAGACTGGTTCCAAATAGGAAAAGGAGTACGTCAAGGCTGTATATTGTCACCTTTCTTATTTAACTTTTATGCAGAGTACATCCTGAGAAACGCTGGGCTGGAAGAAGCACAAGCTGGAATCAAGATTACCGGGAAAAATATCAATAACCTCAAATATGCAGATGACACCACCCTTATGGCAGAAAGTGAAGAGGAACTGAAAAGCCTCTTGACGAAAGTGAAAGAGGAGAGTGAAAAAGTTGGCTTAAAGCTCAACATTCAGAAAATGAAGATCATGGCATCTGGTCCCATCACTTCATGGGAAATAGATGGGGAAACAGTGGAAACAGTGTCAGACTTTATTTTTGGGGGCTCCAGCCATGAAATTAAAAGATGCTTACTCCTTGGAAGGAAAGTTATGACCAACCTAGATAGCATATTCAAAAGCAGAGACATTACTTTCCCAACAAAGGTCCGACTAGTCAGTAGTCATGTATGGATGTGAGAGTTGGACTGTGAAGAAAGCTGAGCGCTAAAGAATTGTTGCTTTTAAACTGTGATGTTGGAGAAGACTCTTGAGAGTCCCTTGGACTGCAAGGAGATCCAACCAGTCCATCCTAAAGGAGATCAGTCCTGGGTGTTCATTGGAAGGACTAATGCTGAGGGTGAAACTCCAATACTTTGGCCACCTCATGCGAAGAGTTGACTCATTGGAAAAGACTCTGATGCTGGGAGGGACTGTGGGCAGGAGGAGAAGGGGACGACAGAGGATGAGATGGCTGGATGGCATGACTGACTCAATACACATGAGTTTGGGTGGACTCCGGGAGTTGGTGATGGACAGAGAGGCCTGGCGTGCTGCGATTCATGGGGTCACAAAGAGTCAGACACAACTGAGCGACTGAACTGAACTGAACTGAACTGACTGAGAGTAAAATCATTTGTTTTCAATCCTGCTATTTGGAATCAGATGGCAATGAGCTTAATGCATTTGTACTTTTCAAATGGAGTGACTTGATGCAGAATACCCAACCTCGATGTGCTTAAATTTCTTTCCCTGGTTATTGTGAGGCAAAGGTTCGATAATACAGGTGAAGCACTCATGCATGGCCTGACTTCTGATACTGGACAGCAAATGCCAGTGGTTTCTCCTTTTTTCTTCTGAGTGATTTCAGCCAAGCAGTCAAGCAGAAAGGAGAGCTTATTAGAGGTAGCAGAATGTCAAAATCCTCTGTTCTGTAAACAAACTGGAGTTGTGCCAAATAGTGTCTACTATTCTACTATGGCTTCAGTGGAAATAAGGCCCCCGAAGCTAGGCTATGCAGGCTTTAATAGGTCAAATGGAAACCAAAGTTAGAGAAAGACAATATCAGAGTGACTTCTTGGTCACATAAAAGCCCAGGGATACTATACAGTCCAATCTCAGTGTTTTGTGACTGTTATGGGTGTGGGTAGCTTCATCTGGAGAAGGCAATGGCACCCCACTCCAGTACTCTTGCCTGGAAAATCTCATGGATGGAGGAGCCTGGTAGGCTGCAGTCCATGGGGTTGCTCAGGGTCAGACACGACTGAGCGACCTCACTTTCACTTTTCACTTTCATGCATTGGAAAAGGACATGGCAACCCACTCCAGTGTTCTTGCTTGGAGAATCCCAGGGATGGGGGAGCCTGGTTGGCTGCCATCTATGGGGTCGCACAGAGTCGGACACAACTGATGCGACTTAGCAGCAGTAGCAGTAGCAGCAGCTTCTTCATCTCTCCTAGGGATGCTAGGCACCTGTTTCTCAGCTCACAGGGTTATTGTCTCTAAAAACTAGGTTCTTGTCTTGGTGGAATGACTTCTATAAAATTAAACTACAGTAATTAAACTACAGTTTCTAAGGGTCTTCATATTAAGTTTCCAGATGGTCTCTAGGAATTAATATACCCTCCTAAGTATTAGAAACCATGGAAGCTGGACTTCCCTGGTGGTCCATTGGTTAAGACTACTGCTTCCAATGCAGGGGGTGTGCATTCGATCTCTGATCTAGGAGCTATATCCCACGTGCCACAGGATGCAGCCAATAAATAAATAAATAAATAAATAAAACTTGCTTTAAAAGAGAGAGAACTAGACAACAACACAGAAACAGACTTACAGATTTTGAGAACGAGCTTATGGTTGCAAAGGTGTGGCGGGGGGAAGGTGAGGGGAGGAGATAAGGAGTTGGGGATGGACGTGTACACACTGCTATATTTAAAATGGATAACCAGGGCTTTCCTGGGGGCTCAGTGGTAAAGAATCCACTTGCCAATGCAGGATGCCTGATCTGGAAAGGTCCCATGTGCCACGGAGCAACTAAGCCCATGTACTGCAACTATTAAGCCTGTGCTCTAGATCCTGGCCCAGGAGCTGCAGCTACTGAAACCTGCACACCTCAGAACCTGTGCCCGGCGACAAGAGAAGCCACTGCAGTGAGGAGCCTGCGCACTACAGCTAGAGAGTAGCCTGAGCAGCAATAAAGATCCAGCATGCCAAAAATAAATTTTTAAAAATGTATTAAATAAAAAAGTAAAAAAAAAAAAAAAAGGATAACCGACAAGGACCTACTGTATAGCACAGGGAAATCTGCTCAATGTTATGTGGCAGTCTGGATGGGGGGTAGTTTGGGAGAGAATGGATGCATGTACATGGCTGAGTTCCTTCACTGTTCACCTAAAATTATCACAACATTGTTAGCTGGATATATCCCAATGCAAAACAAAAAGTTCAACAAAAAAACATAGGAACCACATAGACACCACATGGACTCCTACTGTATGGGGTGCGTCTAAGACAACAAAGAAAAAGGCATTCTTTATGTGCTTTTTAAAGTAACTCTCTAGGGAATTCCCTGACGGTCCAGTGGTTAAGACTCTGAGATTCCACTGCATGGGGAGAACGGGTTTCATCCTTGGTCGAGGAAGTAGGATCCTACCAGCCTTAATAACTTATGTCGGTCTTAGTATCAAAGGTCTAGAGTGGCCTCTCCAGGCACCGTACTCAGAGTAATTGGTACCAGGAAGGCTACTAAGTGTTATCAAGATAAATTATACTAAAAATTGGTTCACTTGGGGAATCTTGCTTTTTGAAAATACCCTGATTTAGTTT
This sequence comes from Ovis aries, assembly GCF_016772045.2. Lineage (NCBI taxonomy): Eukaryota > Metazoa > Chordata > Mammalia > Artiodactyla > Bovidae > Ovis > Ovis aries. Next base: position 49,908,735 of record NC_056061.1, read on the forward strand.
CCATCAGGTTTTGCCAGAAAACTTGAGTAAGGGTTCCACTGAGATTTCAAAGACATCTCTCACTTTCAATTTTCACTTGACATTGAGATTCTCACCTTTGAGCATCAGGCAGTTGATCTCTCTCCAGAACCCTGAGGGGAACCTGCCTTTCTTGATGCTGGTGTAAGGAGGGGGCACTCCAGGCTATGCCCCTACATAAATCCCTCCCTGCACTCCACATCAGGAGGGCTCCGCAAGCACATTCAGTGAAGGTTGATCAATTCTTGAATCTTGGCCCATGTCCACTGGAAGAGTAAGTGTTCTGCACAGTAATTTAGACTTGCCCACTACAATTCCAATATATTTTGAAAGCAGGGCACCCCGACACCTCCTCAGTATTTGCACAGGCACTAAATTAGGCTGGTGTGCTGTAGCTGCAGAACGCACACGAGTTTGCAGTCAAACAATTCTGTGACTTTTCAGCAGTCGATTTGACTTCTTTGAGTCTCAGTTTCCTAGTTTTCAAGTCAGAGGTAACAGGAGGCATCTTACAGGACTACTGTGAGATTTCAGTTAAGACAAGGTTTAGAAGGAACTTGGTGCAATAGCTGACACACGCAGCAGATGCTCCATCGGTGTTCATTGCTATGTTTTCCATTCTTTTTTTTCTTATCCACAAGGATCATCCTTATCAGTGCCATAGAAACAAGAGACTGCCTGCCAATGCAGGGAAACACAGGTTGGATCCCTGGGCTGGAAAGATTCCTTGGAGAAAAAATGGCAACCCACTCCAGCATTCTTGCCAGGGAATGCTATGAACAGAGGAGCCTAGAGGGATACAGTCCATGGGGTAGCAAAGGAGTCAGACACGACTCAGTGACTGAACAACAACAATAAAATTTTAAGTAGCAGAATACAAAAACAAAAAAAAAGAAACAAGAGACCGCTGAGAGGCACTGCAGATGGGATAATCTCATTTTCAGTTTACTCTCAGCTTTTTCTGCTGAGATTATCCATTCATTTTGAACTTTAATTCTCAGAGGTCTATCATCTTGGAGACACTCAAGTTAGAAAGAACTGTGGTGTGAAGTGATCAAGTCAAAGTGAAGGATTTGAATAACAATAAAGATGCTGTTTCTCTAACTTGGCCTTGGGACAGGCAGAGCTGAGTGAGGAAAAGGAATGAAGAGGTGCCCTACCACCATGCTTAGTGCTGACTCCAGGCTACAAGGTGAAAGGCAAGTGAGGGTCAGGGATCAGGTCAATCTGTCCTGATAGGGCCCCCTGAGATCAGTACAACATGAGGGCTGATTAGCATTTTGGGGGAGGGGGTGGAGGAGTCCTCTGGTGAGCAGGTCAAGCTGGGAAGGTCAAGTAAGAAGATCTCTAACTCTACCCTTCTCAAAAGCATCCAAATTAAAATCCTTAGGAAACTTCCCCAGTGGCTCAGTGGTAAAGAATCTGCCTGTAATGCGGGAGAAACGTGTTCGTTCTCTGGGTCAGGAAGATCCCATAGAGGAGGAAATGGCAGACTACTCCAGTACTCTTGCCTGGAAAATCCCATGGACAGAGGAGCCTGGCAGGCTGCAGTCCATGGGGTTCCAAGGAGTCGACATGACGGAGCAGGAGCAAACACAAAACGAAAGGAAGCTAAGAGTTGGGATTAGGGTGGAGCTGAGGGTGAAATATAAACAAGGAAAATACTGAAGACTAAAAACAGGCGTCATGTAATTTATTCCGATCTGGTTGCAACCTGAGAAACTAGATTCCTTTTCCAAACCAAAAAACAAGTCACCTGCTTTCTTTTTATGTTACTCAGTTTATCACTGATTGTTGGGAGCCGCGTTAGGCATTACTGACAAAATGGAGGCACGGTCCCCAGCCCCCTCTCCTCATTCCGCAGGCATGGATCCCAGGATGAAGGAGTTAGGCCTTGTAATTCTGACTTGTCTTTTCCTCTCCTCGGCTGAGCTGACTGAAAAGGATTATTAAGGTGCTTATTGTTCTTGAGAGGAGCATGAGAAGGCACAAGGCCTTCTGCAGCATTGCTCTGAAAATAATTCATAAAGTTAATCATTGACATTTGTTCAAGGACTTTTACAAAAAAGTGTTCCAGGATGAGCACATAGGCTGCAGCGTGAGGCCATGGGAGAGATTGATATCTGAAGCCTATTTGTGAGGAAAATGTTTATGGCAAAGGAGTTTGCTGAATTTGGGGCTTAGAAATAATTAAAATAGTTAGAAGTTAAAGATTTAAGGAATGTTGTAAAGTTAGCATATTTTACTATAGCTTATATAAGCTAGGAATTTTTAGAGACACTATAGCTAGAAGCCTTTTTAAGAGATAGTGAGCTTAGGATGTTAGGGACAAACAGGACTTAGGAAGATAAGTAGTAAACTGAGGAATGTAGCATGAGTTACAATGTGATCACAAGTTAACTACAGGACACATTAGAAGAGGTAGATAATAGATAGTAAGGCTGATTCTGAGAGAATCACTGAAGCAGGAACTCTGAGGAGCAACAGTGATTTATGGAGATAATAAATCTGGGAGAGGGGGAATTGAAAATGTCAAACCTCTGGCTTAATGTTTTTGTAAAAGTATAAAAGAGAATCTTAAACTTGGAATACACAGGCAGTCCATAGAAAAATGAGAGGCTGTCTCATTCGCCGACACCGTTCATCTCTTCAGGTTGAATCCCTGGCTGCTGGATTTGGACTCCGGCAACTGATGCCAACAGAGACACCTTAATTGAGGCAATGAAGTGAACCCTTTCAGAAGATGCTTTTCTTCTGCTCCTCTACAGAGTGTGCTTAGCTGAAAATCTGCTGGGTAACTACAATAATTCAGACACAATCCTAGGTACAACTTCCTCTCCCTTCTAGAAGAGACAAAAACAATGCATGACAAACAAGGACAAACCACGTCCTTCCAGTCCTCATCACAGATGCCACAAAGACACACGCCCAGAGACCCAACCAACCAGGCACCAGGGCCTTTATCTCTGAACAAAATAATGATGAAAGGCATGAGCTAAAGACTCACTTTCTGGATTTGAGACTGGCTATGACCTTTCCTTACTGTATGGCACTGAGAAAGTGACTTGACCTGTCTGTACCTGAATTAATGGTTCCACATGAACACGAATGATTCCACTTGTATACACCTGTCTGGCACACACTAGCACTCCCCAGTGTCAGCTGCTGTTCTTATCTATTCAAGTCTGAAAAACCCGGGTCCAGGTCTCTTTCAAGCAACCATCTGCCTATGCCTTGTGGTATTTTGAATTCCCACCCTGTCACCAGCTATGTGCCCTGGGGAAAGTTATTGAATCTCCCCGAGCCTCAGTTTCCCTCCTGATAAATTGGGTACAATTACAACTACTTTCAGAAATCATTGGGAGGATTAAATATTAATGTTTGTAAACTGCTTCTCTGTTGATGGGAATGTAAATTGGTGCAGCCATTATGGAAACAGTTATAGAGGTTCCTTAAAAAGCTAGAACTAGAACTACCATATGATCCAGCAATCTCACTCCTGAGCACACATCCAGAAAAGATGAAAACTCTAATTTTAAAACACTCATGCACACACACACATGCACATGCCTCCCAATGTTCACTGCAGCATTATTTACAATAGCTAAGACATGGGAACAATCCAGCTGCCCATCAACAGACAACTGGTCTATATCTACACACTGGAATATTCAGTTCAGTTCAGTTGCTCAGTCGTGTCCGACTATTTGTGACCCCATGAATCGCAGCATGCCAGGCCTCCCTGTCCATCACCAACTCCCAGAGTTCACTCAGACTCACGTCCATCGAGTCTGTGATGCCATCCAGCCATCTCATCCTCTGTCGTCCCCTTCTCCTCCTGCCCCCAATCCCTCCCAGCATCAGAGTCTTTTCCAATGAGTCAACTCTTCGCATGAGGTGGCCAAAGTACTGGAGTTTCAGCTTTAGCATCATTCCTTCCAAAGAAAACCCAGGACTAATCCCCTTCAGAATGGACTGGTTGGATCTCCTTGCAGTCCAAGGGACTCTCAAGAATCTTCTCCAACACCATAGTTCAAAAGCATCAGTTCTTTGGTGCTCAGCCTTCTTCACAGTCCAACTCTCACATCCATACATGACCACAGGAAAAACCATAGCCTTGACTAGATGGACCTTAGTTGGCAAAGTAATGTCTCTGCTTTTGAATATACTATCTAGGTTGGTCTCAGCCATAAAAGTTGCCATTTGCAGCATTGTGGATGGACCCAGAGAATAACATACTGAGTGAAGTAACCAGACAAAGCTAAATATTATATGATATCACTTACTTATAAAATCTGAAAATAACACAAACCAAGCTATATACAAAACAGAAACAGAGTCACACAGAAAACAAACTTATGGTTACCAAAGGGGAAAGTGGTGGGAAGAAGGATAAATTAGGAGTATGGGATTAACATATACACATACTATATATAAAATAAACAATAAGGATTTACCATTTAGTGCAGAGAACTATATTCAATATCTTATAATAACCTATAATGGAAAATAATCTGAAAAATAATATATGTATTATATATAATTGAACTTTGCTATATACCTGAAACTAACAGAACACTGCATATCAACTCTACTTCGACTTTAAAAAGTGCTTCACACATGTAAATATATTAGTACATAGTAGTTTTCATTTTATCATTTGTCAAAAGAGGGTTAACCTCCATCCCTGTCTTATCTATCCCATTGATTGCTGGGAGAAGAATATATTGTGAGGAGAACCTACTGGAAAAAGCAGTGTAAAGTACTATGTAAATGTTCTGGTTTCCAGCCCCTAGGCAATCGATGGTATAGGCTGCAATAGTTCTGCAGAATCAGGAAGCTAAACACTAGGAGAGTGTAGTCCATTATGCAGTTGGTAAACAAATCGGTGCTTTTACCGTTAGGAAATCCCAGATCAGTCAATGTAAACAAGTCCACCTAAGGCTTGCTTGACAATGGCACTTTTTAATTTACTGAAAACTGCTTTCCAGGTATTTAATTTTAAAGCTACCAATATAGGCTGGTAATTAATAATTTAAGGATGTTACATTAAAATGGATAGATTTTTTTTTTTTTTTTGGAGAGTTCTTTATGGCTTGGGTTTTCTTCTATTTTAATTCAGTAGATGTTGATATGTTGGTTCGGATTGTGGCATATAATGACTTTCTGCATTTTGACCCAAAGAAGATGAGTTTGAAGTACTCCTGGGGCTTGGGTATAAAATAAGGGGACCATCCCCCTCAATCCCTGAGGCAAGGAATCTGACCTTGAAAGACATTTATCTTTCACAAATGGCAAATATGAGGGAATTCTTTCTGAATTATTTTACATAGGGTTCCCAGAATGTAAGTTTGTTCCTATTGAACTTGAGAAACATTGCTTTTTTTCCTACAAAGCTATTGCTATTGCTAAGTCACTTCAGTCGTGTCTGACTGTGCGACCCCATAGATGGCAGCCCACCAGTCTCCCTCCTCCCTGGGATTCTCCAGGCAAGAACACTGGAGTGGGTTGCCATTTCCTTCTCCAATGCATGAAAGCGAAATGTGAAAGTGAAGTCGCTCAGTCGTGTCCAACTTAGCGACCCCATGGACTGCAGCCTACCAGGCTCCTCCATCCATGGGATTCTCCAGACAAGAGTACTGGAGTGGGGTGCCATACAAAGCTATTGCAGTTCACCAAATAATAATCTCCAGGCTAGGTTACTAGACATACTGGAGGTCAGCACACCTCTCCACAATGGAAATCCTTGAAGAACACGTCCTTTTATTTGTTTTTAACTGCAACAAATACGAAAAGAGTTAAATGTCTGATGGAAACATGAGTAAAGCCAGATATACAAGTTTGTTTAGACTTCCATGAAATCTTTTTTCCTCCTAGCCAGTTTTGTTTGCCTTTTGTTTTTGATGTGGACCATTTTTAAAGTCTTTATTGAATTTGTTACAATATTGCTTCTGCTTTATGTTTTGGTTTTTTGACTCCAAGGCATGTGGCATCTTAGTTCCCCAACCAGGGATCCAGCTCACACCCCCTGAAATGGAAGCATGCAGTCTTAACCACTGGACTGCCAGGGAAGTCCTAAAACAGACTTTTTAATCAACAGGTATATAACTGATATGACTGCATGTTCCAGGGTTGACTGGAGATGACCTGGCGGTAAGGAGAGCTTTGGGGAGGCCACTAGGTTAGATAAGGAAAGCATTTATGTGGTCTAGGACAAAGCAATGACGTTGAAATTTAAGAGAAGGGACAGAATTTGGGAAATACTGCTAAAGTGACTGTGAAAAGAATATTGGTAGAGGGTAGGGAGAAAGGGGAGTGGTAAAGTTCAGGTTTTAGCTTAAGAAGACAAGGTACAAACAGTGCAGCAGGCATTTGGAAACATAAAGAGAGAGACAGGTTTAAGACAAGCTGTTGTTGTTCAGTTGCTAAGTCATGTCTGACTCTTTTTGATCACATGGGTTGTAGCCCGCCAGGCTCCTCTGTCCATGGGATTTCCCAGGCAAGAACACTGGAGTGGGTTACTATTTTCTTCTCTATGTTCTGGTTTTTTAGCTGTGAGGCATGTGGGATCTTAGCTCCCCCACCAGGGTTTGAACTCATACTTCCCGCGCTGGAAGGTGACGACTTAACCACTAAATTGCCAGGGAAGTACCACCTCCTAGTCCGTTTTGACCCCTCTCACTGTTTTCTCTCCTCCATTAGACTTGGAGCCCATTGTAGCCTGAAATGTGTTTTTGAATATTTTGGTTTTCCATCAAAACGCTTACAGCTCAATAGTACCATGCACATAACTGGGGATCCATACATGGTTTTTGAATGAATTTATTTAGTTTTTCGAATTGTGTCTTTTGTAGTGAAATTTCATATGAAGACTTTTAATCAGGAGTTGTTTGGTTCTCTGGAATAATAAGATTGGAAGGTGTTTTCTTTCTTTCTGGCAGAATAAAATCTGCGTGTCCTGGCGAGAGCTTTGGAAATGTATAATTGATGTATTTTTGAAATGCTGCCCTGGTTTCCTGTAACTCTTCCTCCAGGAAGTCTTTCCAATTCGTCATAATTCCCAGTTGCTTCGCTATGGACAGCAGCTCCCCCTGAGTGTTAACCAGTTTGTCCATCACATTTCCGAGCTTGGCCTGATGTGTTTTCTCTGCTTCTTGAAGCACTTCCTGAACCTCTTCTTGCTTCTGCCTCTGAGTCATGCAATAGTAGATGTTCATTTCATGTTGTTTTTCCTTTATCAGTTGGTTCACGTTCTTCCTCTGATCCTTCACAACTGTGACACCAGAACTCACAAATTCCTCCATGGCCTTTCTACCAAAAAGAGTAAGAGTTGAATGTTAGTGCTTAGATGGATTACCCACTAAAAACCAAAAGATTTTGCCTCTCACCACAGATGGAGAAGACATGACTGCATGGTTTACATGAGTCCCAGTCTGAGATAGGCTGGTCAAGATGAGCTTTTGATTAGATGTTAACAATCAAAAAGTACTTTTCAGAGCAGGGAAGGAACACATGGATTTCCTTGCTGTGGGCTAGAGTGAAGCCACCAGTCTACTGACTAATGCTAACTTTAGGGAGTCCACCAAGGTCAGAAAATATGAATGGCGAGTTCTACAAAGATGAAGAAATAAGGTCAGAGCTCCAAAACCCTAGAGAAAGTATTTCTATATATCCACATAGCTACTCACCTTTAGTTAGAGAGCAGGAAACTATCTCACAAAGTGAGTTTAGCCTTCATTTTGATTCTATCTGAGCAATATTCTATGACAGCCAAACTTTTTGGTCTCAAGATCACTTTCACTCTTAAAATGACCAAGAAACCCAAAGAGCCTTTGCTTATATCTATTGACCCTAACAGTTTCAAAAATTAAAGTCAGACATTTAATCAGCATTATAAATTCATGTGAAATATTGGATAAATTCATTAAATGTTAAAACAAAAAGCTTACCTTGTATGAAAAATTTTTTGTAAATCAAAAATCTTTTGATGAGAAAAGTGGCATCATTTTACATTTCTGTAAAACCATTTATTGTCTGGCTAAATAGGAGAAAAGCTAGATTTTCATTTTGCTTCAATCTGTTGAGGTATCACACAACATAAAACCCTGGAAAATGCCACTATATACTCCTGAGATGGAGTGAAAAGACAAATCATGTCTTAATGTTATTAAGAAAACAGCTTTGACCTTAGTGTCCTACTACAGGATCTGGGATCATACTTTGAGAACCATTGCCGAACAAATTCATATGCCTCTGATTATAATGTATCTAAAGGAAATCAACCTTGAATATTCATTGGAAGGACTGATGCTGAAGATGAAGCACCAATACTCTGGCCACCTGACGTGAAGAGCCAACTCATTGGAAAAGACCCTGATGCTGGGAAAGATCAAAGGCAGGAGGAAAAGAGGATGACAGAGAATGAGACGGTTGGATGGCATCACTGACTCAATAAACATAAATTTGGGCAAACTCTGGGAGACAGTGAAGGACGGGGAAGCCAGGTGTGCTGCAGTCCATGGGGTCTCAAAGAGGTGGACACGACTGAGTGACTGAACAAGAACAACAAGAGATCCACAGTGGAATTCTAAACAGTGGGCTTCCGTAGCGGCTCAGCTGGTGAAGAACCCACCTGCAATGTGGGAGACACGGGTTCAATCCCTGGGTTGGGAAGATCCCCTGGAGAAGGGAAGGGAGTGGCTACCCATTCCAGTATTCTGGCCTGGAGAATTCCATGGACTGAATAGTCCATGGGGTTGCAATGAGTAGGACACGACTGAGTGACTTTCACATTCACTCCACATATTAGTTTCTGCAAATGTTCTAAAGAATGCTGGAATCTAGCAAAGTCTCTAAATGAGATCTGGTGTGCTGCAGAGTGGGTTCAGCTGACTGGAACAAATTTGAACCTTTGACAATTATTTGAAGAATGCCCACCATGTGCCAGGCTCTCTTATAGGCACTAGGGACACATCAAAGAACAAAATGGACATTCTAGGTGGATATACTTACACAACAGGCACAGCAGTTTCCTAGTCATAGTCAACTGGTTCAGTGAAAGATGGCCACTGAAAGTCTTCCACCTTTGAACTTCATGGAGGAAGGGGCCAAAGGTGGGCAAAAGTGAAGGAGTGAAGGAGGGAGCAGGAGGCTCAGGGGAGTGTGAGGAGAGACCCAGATGCTCCTTTAGGACGGGCAGAGTTCCTGAGATGGAGCGGAGGAGGCAGAGGGAGAGAAGAACCACCCTCCACTGCTTTGCACAACTCACTCAGGAGTTACTGTCTTCTCTAACTTTCTCCCCAAATCCTGTTTTCTTCCCTCTCTAACTCACAATGACTTACAGCCTATGCAGGTAGGGAACCACTGAAATAGCCAAGGCTGCAGCCTTCATTCCTATTTATCTGTACTTCCTATAGGATTTTACTTTTGGCTCTCTTCTAAACAGTTCTAACAAGGAAAGTTTGCCCATTAATTATATACAAATAGATTTGTTAATTCAAGCAGTGAAGCAAGAGACAAGTCCTAGACCAGGAGGCCAAACAGAGAGGTTTCAGTCTGGGTCCAGCTGTGTCAGCCACATGAGCCTGGGCAGGCCACTGAGCACCCAGAGACAGGTTTGGAACCTCTGGATATTCCTGATAATTACTAGGGCTCTTGAATGCTGACCTGTTAAAACTGGCCAAACTCATCAAACGTTCACTACATATATAAAATGATTACTTTGGTATTTTTCACATATATATTAATAAGTGTATATGTGATCTGATTTATGTAAAAGTTACTTCAAATTATGCACATATATAAGGCAGTTCTGTTCAGTCACTCAGTCGTGTCCGACTCTTTGCGGCCCCATGGACCACAGCACGCCAGGCCTCCCTGTCCATCACCAACTCCTGGAGTTCACTCAGACTCATATCCATTGAGTCAGTGATGCCATCCAGCCATCTCATCCTCTGTCGTCCCCTTCTCCTCCTGCCCTCAATCCCTCCCAGCATCAGAGTCTTTTCCAATGAGTCACTTCACATCAGGTGGCCAAAGTATTGAAGTTTCAGCTTCAACATCAGTCCTTTCAATGAACACTCAGGACTGATTTCCTTTAGGATGGACTAGTTGGATCTCCTTGCAGTCCAAGGGACTCTCAAGAGTCTTCTCCAACACCATAGTTCAAAAGCATCAATTCTTCGGTGCTCAGCTTTCTTTATAGTCCAACTCTCACATCCATACATGACCACTGGAAAAACCATAGCCTTGATGAGATGGATCTTTGTTGGCAAAGTAATGTCTCTGCTTTTTAATATGCTGTCTAGGTTGGTGATAACTTTCCTTCCAAGGAGTAAGTGTCTTTCAGTTTCATGACTGCAGTCACCATCTGCAGTGATTCTGGAGTAAATATATCAAAAGAACAAGGAAGGATACTGAACTACATTCTCTTAAATGATTGTCTCTGGGAGACAGTGGGCAGGAAGCAGGGAGTCAGGACTTAGTAAATTTTGCTCTCTCTGTATTTCTAGAAGCTCAACTTTGTTTATAGCATTATGACTTGTGTAAAAAGAAAGAGACCAAAAGTAACACATCCACAGTAGTGTACCATGTGGGCCAGAGGATGTGAAGACTGTTATGTGTTTGTGGAAAAACATTTCTTAATACCCTGCCTCCCCTAAAATTGGAGATATGGAATGAAAAGCACAATTTTTAGGGCAGTAGTTACCTTGCAAGATAGGAGGAGAGGAAACAAAGGTGGTTGAGGAAGAATATGGGACTTCACAATCCGCTCAAAAGGCTGGTAGGCCCTTGAGTATTCGCGTTATTTTTCTTTACATCACACACACACACACACACACACACACACACAATACTCTACAATATACTATATATATATACTGTTCCCCATGTTTGATATATTCTGTAATAAAAATGTAAAAACACAAAAAGTAGGAAGTATCTTTGGCATCCACCCTATCCTCTTTCCAAGCTGATTCTGACAGGGGATGCACTGACTTGCAGGGGCGCTCCCTGGAGTACCTTCTCTGAGACTGGATTTCTTCCTGGGCAATGAGCCTCTCCTGCTCTCGCGCTTCCTGCACAGCCTGGACCTTCTCGCGGTGGCACTCCATCATGATCCTTTGGATCCTGTGGACCATGCGCTGCTCAGCAGCCAAGTGTTCTCGCTGCAGTTCTTCTTCCACATTTTTATGCAATTGCATCTTGGTCTTAACTGTCATTTCCTTAAACAACAGGAAAACCAGGTTCAGATGCTACAGCTTTGATGTTTGAAAATGAATACTAAGAGGTTATTCAGATCGTAATTTATCTGCCTGAAGGAATATACACCGATTAAGCCTGATGATTTAAGAGTGTATAAAAATAAGAAGCAGATCCACAGATATAGAGATCAAACAAATAAGTTACCAGTGAGGAGAGGTAAGGGGGAGGGGGTGATATAAGGGTAGGGAGAAAAGGAGGATTTTTATGGGGTTGTATGAAATCAAGTGCGTGAAACTTTTGAAAATTGTAAAGCACCATAGAATTTAAAGAATTTTTCATTCAATACAAAAAGAATTGTTTAGAAAAGTGAAGGAATACTGAAAAAGATAATTAAAAAAAACTTGGGGGGCAGTGGTTGGGAGGGAGGCTCAAGAGGGAGGAGATATATATACATATATATATATATAGTTATGACTGATTTGCTTTGTTTCATGGCAGAAACCAATACAACATTATAAAGCAATTATCTCCCAATTAAACAGAAAAACTGAAATGGTATCTCTATACCATGGAATATTATTAATATACAGCTATTGAAAAGGAAAGAAAAGGAGTATATACTATATGGGGCACTTATAATGATGCTAGGTAAAACCAGAAATGTACAAACTATATAGCATAAGTATGTATACTATAGTTGTTTAGATGCTAACTCATGTCTGCCTGTTTTGCAACCCCCTGGACTGTAGCCCACCAGGCTCCTCTCTCCATGGGACTTCCCAGGCAAGAATAGTAGAGTGGGTTGCCATTCCTTCTCCAGGGGAATCTTCCCAACCCAGGGATCAAACCCACGTCTCCTGCATTGGCAGGCGGACTCTTTATCACTGAGCCACCAGGGAAGCCCAAGTATATACACAGATAATATTGAAAAGGAATACGCAAAAGGAAGAGTAATTGAGTCATGGTCATTTTTTGATTCTTCAAATATTCTATAGCATTCTATTATCTTTATCCATGATTAGAAATACAGACTACAGTTCTGCTTTAGGAAGTCAGTCCTGGAAAGTGGCAGAAATAACGACCAGGAGAGTCTCTTGGGTAGGAGGGGACCTGAGCAAGCAGTCCACAGGACGGCAGTCTCAGGAAGCTGCCTGCATGCCCTCACTGTCCTTCTGGAGTATTCCAGCTCATTCACTTTGAGGGGCCCATCCTCAGTCACAAAGGAGACAGGAACAAGAGTTCCACCACTTGTTCCTGTAGAAGGACCTATGGAGCCCTCAGCTAGGTAAAGACAGGGGACACTTGTCAAACCAGGACTAGGGACTTCCCTGGCGATCCAGTGGTTAAGACTCCATGCTTCCAATGCAGGAGGCGCAGATTCGATCCTTGGTCCAGGAATAAGATCCCACATGCTGTGCAGCATGGCCAAAAGATAAAAAAACAAAAACAAAACAGGACTTGAGGGCAACAGGCTCTCAAGGGAAACCCTGTATCCCTGGAAGTGCCCAACGAAGTCATGGTGTACCAAGCACAGTGCTGGGCCCACGGCTCCAAGCAGGAGGCTGGAATTCCATCCTCGGGACTCACTGCCTACTGGAGGAGACCCAAACTCCATCCTGCAACCACTGTTTTAAAAGAAATACATACCAGAAAGGAGGGGCAGTTAATTCTCTCCAGTTGTTTCAAAACTTTCATTTAAAGGGAAATAGTAGCTCTATTTTAGGGATAAGAGAGAACATACAGAAACTAAGTTGTTCAATATTCTGTAATAACCTAAATGGGAAAAGAATTTGAAAAACAATAGATCCATGTATCAATATATGTATAACTGAATCACTTTGCAGTACATCTGAAACTAATACAACATTGCTAATCAACTATGCTCCAATATAAAATAAAATTTTTTAATGTAAAAACAAAACAAGCAAAAAAGAAATTAAGTTATTTCACAGAGTGAGTCATGGGAAGAACTAGGACCAGAAAGCAGGATTCTCACCCACTAGTTTCTCACATCATTGCAAGATGTGATGCTGGGGTCTTTCCAGAAATTCATCGGTGTGTTTTCATTCCAGAAACTCTGCCCTGTCTTATCAGACAGTACAGTAAGTTTCCTCCCTCCCTTCAAACCCCTCCCCACCTCCCAGAGACAATTTCTGAGCAGCGTATGGAAGGTTCTGCTGTGGGTAGTAAGTCTAAATCTCTATCTTGTAGTCAGAGGCTGCTGTTGAACATCTTAGGGGATATTTCAACTTCTTAGGTATCATTTCTGGGTTTTCAAGTACATTTTCAGCAACTGAGACTGCTGAATGGTTGCGCCTTATAAAGATGATGTATTACCATAATACATTTCTATTTGAATCACAGAACTTAAAAAGGATACCTCCACCCTTTATTTTGACTGGGTTCTGAATTTAACTCAGAGAATGAAATTCTGTTTCTCTTTCATGTAATGATTTAGTGAAACCGAAATCATTTTACTGTATCACATAGCATGTCCAATAGCTATTTAAAGCTACAAAAAATAATGACCTACTGTTTGGCAGTGTTCCTATTCAACAGAAAGCCTTCCAGTCAAATTACTTTTATTGAAGTGCATTTTGAGAGAATGGGCCTCTATTGTGAGATAAGAGACAGCCTGGCCAAATCCTGACTGTACAGGCATGTCACAGACCTTTCTTCATGCCACCATGTCTCCCTCAGGAGAAGTTTCTCTCACGCGTCCCAGGCAGGAAGATCCTGGGCCTTAATCTGTCTTTAGCTGGGGGATATGGTGATTTGTAGCACTTTCCTCTTTGAACTGTCAGAAAGCTCAAAGGCCCAGCTGTGATAACAGCACAGACCTCATGCGGCTACTGACATTTCTGAGTCTTGGATTCACACCTGACTTTGTATTTCCTCTTCTCATTTTCCCTTAGCTTCTATTTTATTATTTACTTTTTAATATTACTGTATTTGAATAAGACAATATTAGCACTTTTTCAGAATGCTATCTGTCCATTGGACAAGACCTGGAAATTTGGTTTCACAGCAATTCACCTAAAACTTATCCCAAATTCTTAGCATCACAGAAGAGCAGTACCTGGTGAGTTCTACGTATCAGAATGTAAGGCTGTTTGGTGCTAGAAATTGGTTTTCTGCCCTCTGTACTGATAATCTCAAACTTTCTTAGGTGTGAGAAGCACATGGTTAAAAACACTGTCAGTGACTCTGTAGGACAGGTAGGACCAGGAATCTGTAGAAAGGGAGACTCTAGGGAGGTGGTTCAGAGGCACCCCCTGAGAAGCAATAATGAGGTCTATGTCTGGGGACCCTACAGCTGAAACAACCCTATGTACTCCACTTAGACAAATCTTCATTATATGAAAAAAAAAAGTCACTAAAATTTTTATCGAATAATCTGGAAAGGCCAACCTCCCTGTAACTGTTCCCCTTAAATTGTCTTAGGACTTCCATTTTAACACTAAGTGGATTAACTCAACCCCAAGACTGTATGTGCATGTGTGCATGGTCGGTCATGTCTGAGTCTTTGTGACCCTGTGGACTGTAGTCTGCCAGGCTCCTCCGCCCATGGGATTCTCCATGCAAGAATACTGGAGAGGATTGCCATTTCCTGCTCCAGGGGATCTTCCTGCCCCAGGGATCGAACTCGCATCTCCTGTGTCCCCTGCATTGGCAGGCGGATCCTTTACTACTGAGCCACCAAAGACTATGTGTGATAAAGTGAAGTTGCTCAGTCGTGTCCGACTCTTTGTGACCCCGTGGACTGTAGCCTAAGAGGCTCCTCTGTCCACAGAATTTTCCAGGCAAGAGTACTAGATTGGGTTGCCATTTCCTTCTCCAGGGGATCTTCCCGACCCAGGGATCGAACCTGGGCTTCCCACATTGAGGGCAGTCACTTTACCATCTGAGCCACCTGGGAAGCCCCTAAAGACTATATGGGGTACCGCCAAATGACTTAAAGCAAGACTGGGATGTGAGCTCCTGGAAACAGGGATCACATCTAAGTTACCTTGTATTGTCACAACCTAATGCCAGCAGTGATGTTTAAAATGTCTGTCCTCTGGTTGAAGCACAGAGCTGGGACATAAGGCCCCCACACACATGGAAATGGTTACCCCTTGAAATTTTTGGTTGGGGAAGTCCAGGGTGGGCTTGGGGATGGTGATTTATCAACGGATAGAGAAGTATTTCACTGTTCAAAGACCAGTGTGGCCGTTCTGTCCCTGCTGGGTGAGCAGCAGGCCTCTCCAGACATGCTATAAACGCTCCTCCTGTTTTGAACTGAAATCAAGGATGGGCAGTGATCCACTGCAGCCAGGCCTCCAGGGACCATGGCCCCTGGTGTCAGGTAGGGAGGGCCCACCACGCTTCAGTAGCCCTGGGATGGAGCTCTCCTCCCTACTAGCAAGTTTTCTGAGGGCAAGCATGGTCCATTTAATCTCCCTAGTACTGAGCTGATCAATGACAGGTGTGCATGGCGTTAACAACGGACAAATGGGCCTGTGGTCCCTGAACTGTTTATGAGTTATGTTCTTGCTGAATGAGGCCAAACTGCGGCCACACTTCCGTTGCTTTCCCTCCAGCCTCTGCCCAGGAATCATTACCTTGCACCGTGTCCTGTCCTTCCCATGACCCCCATGTGAAAGGAGTGCTGTGTGCTTTTCCTTTGAGCAGCTTTTGGACTGAACTGTGTGAGGAACCCTGGGGCTCTGCCTTGATAGTTTACTAACTGCCCCAAGTTGTGCAGTCATGTAATGGTACCAGGTACAGCCTGCAAAGAGTTTCCCTCGTTGTGAGACTTCTGATCCTGCGGGAAATACCTGAGAAACAGCCCAGGGGTCTCCCTTATCACTGCAGTAAATGCAAATTTAGGGGAAAGAATGCAATCAGAGAGCCTGCTTCCTCTGTCCAGCCCGCTTTCGCACTTACAAAGTCACGGCACCACACTGGCCCCAGGATAATGGTGGTAGTGAGTCAGATGTGCCCTTGTAGGGACTGTAGGAGTGTGGCCACCAGACATTTAATGAGTAATCAATCCTCTCATCCATGCACCTGCATCAGTGCTGGGTGGGCATGCTGTGAAAGAGGGCGGGGTGACAAGGACAGTGCATGGCTGTCAGCACAGAGCTGGTGGTGTAAGGCTTCCCTTGACCAGTGATTCTGGGTGTCTGATGAAGTGCAGGAAGGACATGCTGACAAGGTCTTCAAGGTGGGAAAGAGGGTGGTGAGTACAGGTTTGAGGATCCAGAGAAAGGGCTGTAAGAGGAGGAGAGCCAGTGATAAGAGATGCGGAGACTGACAGGCAGGGGTGCCTCCTTCATATCTAACCCCATAAAGGTTTGGGCTCACCCAAGGCCATTCATTATGGTTCATTACGTCAAAGGGATTCTCCTGCACCCAACCATCGCTCTTGCCATAAAGACCAGGATTTCTTCTGTAAAAATCCTGGGCCTCCCAACCAACCTCCATAAAATACTCATCTAGACTTTATGTATGATTGTTTTTCTTCCATTCCCTTGCCAGAGCTTTTTACAAACTTAAGTACTTCTTAAAAGACAACAAACAGGCCACTATAAAAACCTGTAAATCTCAGGAGACAAGTGGACACAGCAGAGGAAGAGGAGGGTGAGATGAGTTGGGAGAGTAGCAATGATATATATACAGTACCATGTGTGAAACAGCCCGCTAGCAGCCAGCTGCACAGCTTAGGAAAGTCGGTTTGGGGCTCTATGATGACCTAGAGGGCTGGGATGGGGGATGGATGGGAGGGAGACTCAAGGAGGGGATATATGTATACTTAGAGATGATTCATGTTGTTGTACAGCAGGAACTAACACAAAACTGTAAAGCAATTATACCCAAATAATGATTTTTTTAAAAACCTTTAACTCTTTTTCATGTTCCTCTTTCAGAAACTGGATTTGCATTTTGTACATATCATTTGCTTCTTCGAGGGCTTTCTTCACTGCTTGTCTTTGGCGTTCATCGGCCTGTGAAAGAGAGTTCATTTATTTGTTAATATACATCAGGTTTTCATGTTTAATGAAAATTAGCCACCACCATGGGGCCCCACTAACTGGCTCTATTCCAATCTCAGACCTCCCACAGCACACTGCTGTCTCAGGAAGAGATGTCCCTAACACAGCCCTGGCCCCTGGCTAACATTACTGTTTCAGGAGCTGCCCGGGAGAGCTTTACTGCAGGCTGCTGGGTGGTCTTTTTAATTTGGCACTCTATTTCTTGTTGACTAACTATCAAAGTAATGTAGGTTCATCCAAGAAATTATGGAAAATACAGAGGAGTAGAAAAATGTACAAAATCAGAAATTTGCTGAGAAGGGAGGTTGAGTATCACCCCAGATCCCCTGCATTTAGTTCAGTTCAGTTCAGTTGCTCAGTTGTGTCCGACTCTTTGGATCTCATGGACTGTAGCATGCCAGGCCTCCCTGTCCATCACCAACTCCCGGAGTCTACTCAAACTCATGACCATTGAGTCGGTGATGCCATCCAACCATCTCATCCTCTGTTGTCCTCTTTTCCTCCTGCCTTCAATCTTTAACAGCATCAGGGTCTTTTCCAATGAGTCAGTTCTTCACATCAGGTGGCCAGAGTATTGAAGTTTCAGCTTCAACATCAGTCCTTTCAATGAACACTCAGGACTGATCTCCTTTAGGATGGAATGGTTGGATTTCCTTGCAGTCCAAGGGACTCTCAAGAGTCTTCTCCAACACCACAGTTCAAAAGCAACAATTCTTCAGCACTCAGCTTTCTTCACAGTCCAACTCTTGCATCCATATATGACTACCAGAAAAACCATAGCTTTGACTAGACGGGCTTTTGTAGGCAAAGTAATATCTCTGCTTTTTAATTTGCTGTCTAGGTTGGTCATAGCTTTTCTTCCAAGGAGCAAGCGTCTTTTAATTGCATGGCTGCAATCACCATCTGCAGTGATTCTGGAGCCCAAAATAATAAAGTTTGTCACTGTTTCCACTGTTTCCCCATCTATTTGTCATGAAGTGATGGGGTCAGCTGTCAAGATCTTCATTTTCTGAATGTTGAGTTTTAAGCCAACGTTTTCACTCTCCTCTTTCACTTTCATCAGGAGGCTCTTTAGTTCTTCACTTTCTGCCATAAGGGTGGTTTCATCTGCATATCTGAGGTTACTGATTTTTCTACTGGCAATCTTGATTCCAGCTTGTGCTTCTTCCAGCCAAGTATTTCTCATGATGTACTCTGCATATAAGTTAAATAAGCAGGGTGTCCCCTGCATCAAGGTCTTCAGAAAGATGTTTCATTATTTTATTTGAAAAGAATGCCCAGAACATTAGATAAACTTATGTTTAAATTGTACATTATTCACAAAAGCATTCTCTTGTATTAGGGAATATGATTAATGGCTCACAGTCAATTTAAATTATATTATTATTGATAAGGATAAATGACTATAAAGACTTTTATATCTATTACCCTTCACACTGAAGCATTTTGTACTTTTGGAGAACTTTCATACAAAGCTTTTGCTGGAACTAACGCTGGACAATTCCAATACTCTTTGCTATGATGTATATATTATAGAGAAACTGAGAAATAACTTCTAAGCTCTGTGGCTTATCCTGCTCTCAAGGAGTGTTAATCCTCTTTAGGGAAGTCACGTATAGCCTTTTCTTTATTTCTGGAAGAAATGTGGCTGGAGGATAGAGGTTTGGCTTTATTGAAGTGTCTGGGATCTGACCGTGAGCTCCAAGGCACTCAAATTGCTCCTGTGGCCTTCAGCAGTCATGTAGACAAGGTGTCAAGGACTTTGGAGCAAAGAGGAGCTGGGAGAGGGTTGAAAAAGAGACTTAGCTATGATGCAATTTTTGGAAAAAAAGCCACTTGGGGTATTACACGCTGCACAAATGGATGGTCTACATATAAAATATTAAGCAATAATAAACAATTATCAACAAGAATGTCTGTTTTTTGAAGTTTTAATTCAATGAGAATAAAGGGAGCCAGAGTCATCCACATGCAGGGGCAATTTAAAAGGATGGAAGCTCCTGATGATTTCTGCTTCCTACTCTGCATCTATGTGTGCTGGGCACGTCATTTCATTGAACTTTCTCAACAATTCTAGAGAATATTATTATTCCTCTTTCACATTTGAAGATGCCAAGACTACATTTGAAGATGCCAAGACTACAGAGCTGAAGAACCTGCCCCACAGATGACCAGCATTCAAAGTCAGCCCTGCCTGACTCTACTCTTTCATACAAACCCTCAAAGAGAAAGAACTGCCAAGAGGCATGCAGGCTGATTTCCGGTTTCCTTTACCTTAGCCCATATGTCAGCTTCTGCCTGTGCAATACGTTCTTTGAGTGCATCCTCTTGAAACTGCTCTTCCTTATTCAGAATATCTTTCCCAATATCTGCGGAGTGGAAGAGGAAAAAACATCACATATATCCACGGACTGTATCTGGGCTTTCTTTTTCACTGCTATCAAGTTATTTACTAAAGTTATCTAAGAGATCCTTTTGGGAAATTTCACTCTCTAAAGATTCCAGTGAAAGAGGGAAGTTATTCCCCCAACTGATTAGGAAGGAGCTCACAGCACGGTTAGACCTGGATGGACTCAGTCCCCTTCACCACAACCCACACTTCTAGTCATTGTTCAGTCACTCAGTCATGTCTGATTCTTTGCTGCCCCATGGACTGCAGCTCCTGGAGCTTGCTCAAACTCTTGTCCACTGAGTTAGCGATGCCATCCAGCCATCTCATCCTCTGTCGTCCCCTTCTCCTCCCACCTTCTATCTTTCCCACCATCAGGATCTTTTCCAATGAGTCAGCTCTTCGCATCAGGTGCCCAAAGTATAGGAACTTCAGCATCAGTCCTTCCAATGAATATTCAGGATTGAATTCCCTTAGGATTGATTGGTTTGGACTCCTTGCAGTCCAAGGGACTCTCAAGGGTCTTCTCCAACACCACAGTTCAAAAGCATCAATACTTCAGCGCTCAGCCTTCTTTATGGTCCAACTCTCACATTCACACATGACTACTGGAAAAACCATAGCTTTGACTAGATGTAACTCTGTTGGCAAAGTAATGTTTCTGCTTTTTAATACACTGCCCAGGTTTGCCATAGCTTTTCTTCCAAGGAGCAAACGTCTTTTAATTTCATGGCTGCAGTCACCATCTGCAGTGATTTTGGTGGCCAAGAAAATTAAGTCTGTCATTTTATTTTAGATGAGGAAACAGTGACAGACTTTATTTTCTCCTTCTGGTAACAGGACTCACTTTCCTCAAGAACTTGTTCCCTCACCTGTTCTGGGATTGCCAATCACAGTAGCCAACCTGCTTGGCCCATCACATGCTCCCCACCTTCCAGGCCCCGTTAACTGGAGCACAGACTCAACCCTGGCCAAACACACTCTTTCCCTTATTTTATATAAGGCTATAAGGAGAACAGAGCTCTTTTCCTCTAAGGTTTCTAAGCTGGAGATATTAAGGTGATTAGAGCAGTTTGGAACCACTTCCACTCCTTTCTCAGTTGCTGGAGTAAGCTTGGCTGTACTGGTAAAACGACTAAGCCAATGCATGGAGACAGCAAGTGTGGACAGACTGACAGCCCTGGTACCAGATCCCTCTTGGGTACCACTGTTATAAGGGTCAAGAAGCCCTCCTTTATAAATAGTCTAGTCTGAGTTGTGTTTCTGTCACCTGCAACTGAAATACATATTAGCTGGCATTGATTTAACAGTCTTTGCTACTAGATTATCAGTGAGTCTAAAAGTATAAAGCAGTGAATACTATGGGGAGGATGGACATATACTACACAGGCCCAACATTGTATAGAGATAATTACGAAAGATTTAGAAAGCAATCGGACTAAGCATGGACTGGCAAAGTTTTGCACTTCATAAAAATGTGATACAAGTGTGGGCTGCTGTTATCCTTTTTTATACTTCAGTTCCAGTACTTTGTATTAGTCATTCTCCACTCTAACTGTACAACAGGATCCATAAATAGCTTTTTTTTAATGGTGAAAAAAGGAACACACTATTAATATGAAGAATGACTTGGATCTTAAGGGAATGCTGAGTGAAAAAAGCCGATTTCAAAGTTATATACTGTATGATTATACACACACACACAGGGTATATAGAGAGAATATAGTATATTATATATATATATATATATATATATATATGTTTTATATATAAAACATTGTCAAAGAGCTTTAATTATAGTGACTGAGGACAGATTAGTGGTTGCCAGGAGTTTAAATGAGGAGGTATTAAGAGGTAACATGAGCCAGTTTCTCTGTGGTGAAGAAATATTTCTGTGTTATGATTGTAGTGACGGTTACATGAATCTATGTGATAAATTTAATAAAACTACACACCAAGGAAAAAAGAACAAATAAGGTCTGCCCCTAACTTAACAGTATCGCTCCAACACCAATTTCCTGGTTTTGACAATGTACCAGTGTTATGTAAGGCATCAATGACAGAACCTGGTTGGGAACTCTGTTCTATTTTTAAAATGTGTCAGTCTTCAACTATTTCCAAATAAAGACCTATTAAATATATAAAAAAATATTGGAAAAATTTTTTTAAAAGGCCACATGCTGAGGGCCAATTCTGAAGGTTCTAATTTAGTGGGTTTGTGTTGGATTAGCATTGTAATAGGGAAGAACAAACCTGACTCCCTATTAGATGTTTTCGTTTACTTTAACCTTTGTATTCAATTCGTTTTGCTTAGAGTGAAAAATGTTCCGTACAGCCTAAAATATACAGGGTAGCCTGCTCTCAAGGTTCTGACCTTTAAAGGTAAAACACTTTTCCATTCATGTAGAGCCAAAAAGTTGCAGAACAGAGAATAAGATTTGTCTTGCTGGAGGTTTACAGGAACATCATGAACTGACCCATAATGGACAACTGCAAAAACAAAGGATTCCTGCAGGAAGAAGTCTGCAACAACCAACCCATCTCTCCTCCCCTTTTAATATGAAAAATGCCTGCATTCTGAAAGGGCTAAGAAGGTTCTTTGGTACATTAATCTGCCATCTCTGCTTGCTGGCTTTCTGAATAAAGTCGTTCTTCTTTGCCCCAACAACTCATCTCCTGACTTATTGGCCTGTCATGCAGTGAATAGAATGAATTTGGACTTCGTAACAGTATTAAATCCAATGAAGTTTGTGTTTGGATTTAAAAGTTCTGTAGAACACTGCCAATGTTGAGAACTACTCTCTGCAATACTTCTTAGCATTTATACATGTTTTAATTTATCCACTTAATGTTTTGATTCAGATATACTAGGAAGCATAAGGAATCAACCAAAAAAAGCATATCTAAAAATGGATATCCACTGTTCTGGGTGTAAAAAGCCAAATCATTATAGAAATTATAATTAATGTCACACTAAACAGTTACTAAAAGTTAAAATCAGTAATCAGTTTTGGTAATGATATTTTTAGAGGATGACCCCAATTTTATCTCCCTCTACATTTTAGTTTTTTTTTTTCAAAACATTCTCCATTCTATAGCTTCTTACATTTTCAAAGATCAGGAGTAAAATTTAGTCACCACTAACTTAACACGTTAAAGACAGGATTTAAGAGTACTTAGGAAAACACTTCCAAGGCGTAAAACCTGACTGAAAACCTGACAGGAATGAGGAGAAAAGGAAACCTGTAATTAAAATTTGATTTGCTTATTAGAAGTGCATATATAGGGGGAAGAGATAAATTAGAAATTTGGGGATAATAAATAATACTATTATATATAAAATAGATAAGCAAAGACCTACTATATGGCACAGGGAACTATATTCAATATCTTATAACCTATAATGGATAATAATCTGAAAGAGAACACATATACATATATAATTTAATATAAAATATATTAAATATAATACATATATATATAAAACGGAATCACTTTCCTGTACACCTGAAATATCATAAATCAGCTATACTTAAAATGTTTTTAAATATAAAAGGAGGACTTAAAAGAAGAAGTGTATACACAGTACATATTCTCATGCTATTTATAATCTATTTTATGTCACCAGTACTAACAAAGAACAGTTTCTTTCATCTGTTTATTAAGGTGTTACTTAGAGATATTTCTCTCCTATGTGTATGGAGTGCCCAAGGATGGGCGAGGGCAAAAAGAACTCCAAGTTATCATTATGTGCCAGGCTTTAGAATAGGTATGAATATTTCATTAAAGCCTCAAAAGAAACCTGCAAGAAAAGTATTATATTAACATCCCTGTTTACATATAAGGAAACAGATTGAGAGGCTAAGTATCCTGCCAAGGCACACAACTGGAAAGTGGAGAAGCAGGATTTCAACCCATATTCTTCTCATGCCAAACACACGCATCTGCAGGACAAGGAGCCGATCAAAGTCTGTACAACAAGAATGACATACGATGCTATGAAACATTAGGACAAAGAAAACCAGTAAAGTCACTTACCCAGTATATCTTTGTGAGTGTAAAACCGTGTCTTAAATGGCTTGTATTCATGGATCCGTTTGAAGGTTTCCCCAAAAGGGGCTGGTGGAATTATCTTATTACAAACAGCACAGCAAACAAAGTTTGTATAATTTGGATTTCTGATCATAATTAAAGTTGTCTTTTACTATGTACAATTAAAACACTCTTAGGATTAGAAAAAGTAGTATTAAGAAAAGTTCAAGTTTGAGAAAGCAGAAGAGATTCAAGGTTTGAAGACAATGCTAGAGGCTTGTCAGGATTAAATGATTCACCATGATTAGGAAGTGGTTATACGCCTAGTGGTAAAGAATGGTACTGAAAGCTTCTGCCCATAGAAGGTCTGGGCACTGGATTTGGGAAGATTTAAGCAGCTGCTCCCTCCTAGAGTCTAGATTAAATTGTTAACTTACTTAGCAACTGTTGCTAGGTAAGACAAGCTTTGCTCATAAAAGCAACTAGAAATAATGACAAAAGGCAGCATGGTACACCTCTTCATTTCCCAGATACTTCCTATATGTTTCCTTCTGATGCTGTAACAAATGTCTACATACTCGGTGGCTTAAAACCACACAAATTCATTCTCTTGCAGTTCTGGAGGTCTAGAGGTCAGAAGTCCACAACAGTGTCGGCAGAACTGGTTCCTTCTAGAGGTTTCAGGGAGAATCTGTTTCCTTGCCTTTTCCAGCTTCCAGAGACCGTCCCCATTCCTTGTCCCATGGACTTGCATCAATATAGCCTCTTATCCTCCTGTCTGCAGGGTGACATTGCTTCTTTCTCTCATCATCTGCCTCACTCTTATAAGCACTTTTGTGGTTATATCACACCCACCCAAATAATAAAGGGTCATTTCCCTATTTCAAATCCTGAACTTAATCATCTGTCAAGTTCCTTCTGCCATGTTTTTTTTTTTTTTTTTTCCCAGTCGTGTCTGACTCTTTGTGACCTCTCATGGACTGCAGCATGCCAGGCTACCCTGTACTTCACTCTCTCTCTCTCTCATGTCCATTAAGTCAATGATACCATCCAACCATCTCATCTTCTGTCACCCCCTTCTCCTCCTGCCCTCAATCTTTCCCAGCATCAGGGTCTTTTCCAATGAGTTTCTTCCAAGGAGCAAGCATCTTTTAATTTCATGGCTGCAATCACCATCTGCATGATTTTGGAGCCCCAAAGAATAAAGCCTGTCACTGTTTTGTTTCCCTACCTATTTGCCATGAAGTGATGGGACTGGATGCCACGATCTTAGTTTTTTGAATGTTGAGTTTTAAGCCAGCTTTTTCACTCTCCTTTCACCTTCACCAAGAAGCTCTAGTTGTTCTTCACTTTCTGCCATAAGGGTGGTGTCATCTGTATATCTGAGGTTATTGGTATAACCTTGACTCTTCTGTCATATAATGGAACATGTTTACAGGTTCTGGAATTAGGATTCAAACATCTCTAGGGTGGTGTGGGAAAAGAGGTGTATTATTCAGTCTACCATACTTTCTGTTAAATGGTTTACTTAAAGAATTGATTTTTTAGGCCATAACAAAAAAAAGGGAGTTTAATTTTTTTTTAGGTTATCTATAATGCTTTTGTGTCAGGGCAATAAAACTGGGAAAATCACACAGTACCTTAAAGGAAAAATTATTTTCAGTAAGCAAGCACTCAAAACTACTAAGGTTGGCTTTTAAAATCATAGTTAATTCATTTGTTGTCCTTGTTTTAAAATGGAAAGAACTGCATCTCAAGAATCCCCTCCTTGCTTAGAAAACTGGGACGGATTGGTTGCCTTACAGAAGATAAGGCTGTTAAACAATAAATAACTTCACTGTTTACACGGGGAAATTCTTAACAACTAAACTGCTTTCTCTTCTGGGCAAATGACTCTTTTATCAGAAAAAATTACTTCCCTGGGCTGAGGTTGCTTGCTGCTTACCAGTAGTTCATTTATCAATACTTGCTTCAGGACAATCTATTATGTTACAGTTTGCCCGATCTCAACCAGATTCCTGTACTGGAAAACATTCCTCCTACCAGACTCCAAGATGCCATAAACATCTTGCCCTGAGCATCCCCTCCTTAGACCACTGACTTTGTCTCATTTTCCTTTAGAGAAGGAATG
Organism: Ovis aries; assembly: GCF_016772045.2. Taxonomy (NCBI): domain Eukaryota; kingdom Metazoa; phylum Chordata; class Mammalia; order Artiodactyla; family Bovidae; genus Ovis; species Ovis aries. Next base: position 49,934,548 of record NC_056061.1, read on the forward strand.
AAAACATCCACAGCCAAGCAGTCTTTGACACTGCACATAGAAGACTGTGCTACACAACTTGTAACAGACCTATGAACAGTATCACAGTTAGGTTGAAAGTGAAAGTGAAGTCGCTCAGTCCTGTCCCAACTCTTTGCAACACCACGGACTGTACCCTACCAGGCTCCTCTGTACATGGAATTTTCCAGGCAAGAATACTGGAGTGGGTTGCCATTTTCTTCTCCAGGGGATCTTCCCGACCTACGGAATAAACCCGGGTCTCCCACATTGTAGGCAGACACTTCTACCATCTAAGCCACCAGGGAAGTTAGGTTGTTTCTAAAATTCAATGGAATTCTTCCCTTGCACTATTTTTTGCAGCTGTGCAACTGCTACCCTGGTTCACGCACACACAGTCACGTGGTTTAAGGCTGCCCTCTGCCCAGTTCCTGCAGCCCTTCTTTGCTGCAATAACCTCTTGATAGCTCACTAATACTTCCCCCACCAAACAGTAACTTCTTTTGTTGAATATTAGAAGAACTCTAATGATGATGATGTGGCATTAAATGCATAAGTTGAAAACAGAACTCTAGTTCTTTACCAGCCAACAGCAAGATAATACTTTAAATTAAAAGGCATTGTATACCACCTAAGTGTATTTAAACTGTATGAAGTGTACTACATAGAGAGACCTCACAAAGAAATATTTAAGGGTCAGTCATAAAGATTTAATTTAGTTGCATACAGATAACTCAATTAGCTAAGCTCTTTAATATCTACAAATGAGACATAATTACTTTTTCATGTATCTTACAAAACTACCATAAAGCACTGGAAATTAAATCTTACATTATGATGATAAACACTGCCTGAGAAATTATTTTACTTGTTAATAATAAATGAAACAAAATTTCAGAGACAAGATTTATTTACTAAGATGCAATTCCAATGATTTGGAGAATGTGGTAAATATCTAGAAATAAATCACATCTAGAACAAAATCCCATGGATGGAGGAGTCTGGTGGGCTGCGGTCCATGGGGTCACTGAGAGTCGGACACGACTTGAGTGACTTCACTTTCACTTTTCACTTCCATGAACTGGAGAAGGAAATGGCAACCCACTCCAGTGTTCTTGCTTGGAGAATCCCACTGGGGTGTCCAGGGAGTTGGTGGGACTTAGCTTAGCATTGGACAATGATCTGACTATCAAGCAGAAGAACCATCACTTATTGGAAACCATAGCTTTATAAATCAGTAGACCTATCTACATATCTTTACTGAGCAGTTCTATGTTATAGCTCATAGTAACCAGTCTGTATCAGAACATCTGCTGTGCCTGGGTGAACTATAGTTAGTAATGTTGTAGTTAAGACTTGTTGTATAAACTTAAAATTATGCAAATAACATGTTGTATTAGACTGAAAGTTAATACCAATAGATTAATCAGAATAAGAACATAACAATAACAAAGAACATGAAAGTGGCAGTTAATTATCAACAACTTAGATAAAAATGACAAGCAAAATTCATTTAAATTTAGTGAGAATTCTAAGTTTAACTCATAATGAAACAATTCCAACATACTCAACATACTATTCAATAAATTTTAGTTTTCTGAAGGAAAACTCCAATAACTCTGGGTTATTCTTTCATGTCAATATTTTACTGATTTTGATGGTAAAGTTTAGAGGTGGGAGTATGAACTTTTCAAGAACTACAAAAATCTGAAAATCCAAAATGATAGACTCTGGTAAAATTTGGACAAAACTGAAATATATGACCCATCTGTAATTCTGTAAAAACTGTTTTTAACTGCAGGCTTTATAATAATTTATAATCATTTTCTTCTTCACCAGGTCAGAAAAGAAACAGACCACCCTTTGTAAATGCAACTTAAGTAATACTTGTAATCATAATGCAACAGTGTAATACCATTCCCCTTAAAATATTAACAATACCATGCAAATTTAAGAGCAGCAGCACTTTTATTGGACAGAACTTTATAATTTACAAAAATGACTTCCATTCTCATGGCACTTTTTAAAAGAGGATTTAATAAAATTAAAATACTGAACAGCTCTTTCTGTGGAAAAAAGAATGCGATAACGGCTTCCATTTTGAAAGGACAACATTCTCTCTAGGGGTCTGGCTGCAATCGCCATCCTTCTTCCTCAGCAGCATCTTCTGGAACAACAAACAAGACACTGTGTGGTCCTAATCTTCAGCTGAAGATTTCAGAGCCCCCGTAAACCTTCATCTGCAGCAACCAGCTCAGTTAATCCCACTTAGACGTTTTCCTCCTCATGTAACTGTTTCCCTCACTATCAATAGCTTCATAGAGGTCCTTCTCATTCTCCCGCGTCGCATGTAGGTAACCGATATAAGCCACGCAAAGCGAAAGGGTTATTAATCCGAAAGCCATTACAGGTTTGTTCTGTCAAAGAAAAAAAAAAAATCACAAGGTCTCAATAAGACCAATCATTTGAGGAGACTCAAATATCTCCTGCACTTTCTGCTCGTCATGCCAAGGCTTTAGTACCACACCAGCATTCCTAGGGTAAAATTCCATTTCTAATATTCATCCATTTCTTTATTCAGTTAACTCAACTCCTGATAACTTAGAGACTATGGAAGACTCTTCCTTCTTCTCTTCACAGCTGGGACATCTCTGACCTTCACCTTTAGAAGGTCCGGTGCTCAGTTTTCAGTTACCTATGTTGCGAAGAAGTTGCTTATCTTTTTTGGGCCCAAGTTTCCCATCTGCAAACCTTAAATCTGTTATTTTATTAAGAAGTGAGGAATGAAGTCTACATGCTTTTCTTGTCACCCAGGATCATGAAAAACTGACAGAAAGCCTTTCATGTTATATACCAGGTACAGCAAAACAGACACACCCTTCTCTGGGAACTTATTCTGTTACCTCAAGAAACACAGTCATAGAATAGATATGCTGTTACAATAACTCTGATTTGCTGTGTAAAATCCAAGACCCTAAGAGGCAAAGGGATGCTACTTTGATTTTGTTTTTTTTGGTCACACCACACACTTTTGGGGATTTTAGTTCCCCAGCCAGGGATTGAACATGGGCCCTTGGCAGTGAGAAGGCAGAGTACTAACTACTGGACAGCTAGGGAATTCCTGAATTTTTTTAAAAAGAGCTTTTAAATTCTGTATTTTCTGCTTCTGTCATCATTTCTGCTTCTGTTTCATTACTATTCTTAATCATCAAAAAAATCAAGGTCAAACTTTTTCAGTGGGATGGACATCTGAGAAAGGCCACTCACTCAGAGCAGCTTACTTTTGCAGTTCTTGAACTGTACTTGGCAAGTAAAAAAACACATTAGTTCAAAGTTTTTAAAACAGTCTACCTTGATTTAATGATTTTATTGCTAAATTGACCTATTTAACTTTCTATACTGGTAACTATGTTACTAAAATTCTAATCAAATTCAAACATTTAAGTAAATTTTATGACTTGATCTGCATTTTTCAAAAAATAAAACAAATCAAATGTATTTAGTAACTTGCTACAAAAATATGATTAGCTAATTCCCTAACAGTGTATAAATGCATGTTTTCATATTTTTCAATATATGTTTGCTCAATCTCCTAGGTTAAAATATTATTAATAAGCCTAGGATTATAGACTGATCAGATTTTCATTCTGTTTTGTTTCAATGGAAGGTCTTATTTACTTAATAAGTACCCGATCAAACAAGTTTCCTTAAAATCAATGCAGCTATTAAAATAAAATTTTAAACAGGAATTTGATCAGTTGATTAAAATTCAACTATTTACCATTTAAATTCTCAAACACCCTCAGAATAATTAGTTTTATATGTATATTTAGTGAAACAGCATTTAAGATTTTCCTTCCATCTGCTTCTTAACCAGAGAGGTCTTACTAGTTAACATCAAATTTCCATGATAAAATCAAATGTTACAGGAAAATTAGAGCTTTCTATTTCTGAAAGCCTAGGTAAATTGAACATAAAGTCTTATCCTGGATGTATTTCTTACAGGTTTAATGAAGAGCTCTGGATTCACAGCTCGAAATAAGGTTGTGGTGCGGACCCCTCTGAGCCCTACGTTTCCCAGATCTTTCTCCTTGGGCGGTTCCTTTTTAAAGGCTGGAGGCTCAGGCGCTGAAGACATCTTGACTAACGATGATTTAATACCTAAAAATAAAATAAAAGACTTTTTTTCCCTTCAAAGTTACGTTTTTCTGATAATGCTCTTAAAAAAAAATCATTCTACATTCAGTCTTTTTTTCGAATTCCAGTCTAGATATATACCAAAAGTGACAGTCAATTCTTTTATTACTTTGTATAATATGTACTTTGTAAATGGCCTTTAGGTTTTGTTTGGTAAAATGGTTATTTTTCATCTCGTGGAACTAGTGAGGTAGGCAAAAGTCGTTTTCCTACTTTCCCAGGAGCCTACGGAATTTGTTTGTTGGTATGAGTCACGCTGTATCTTGCTTATATGAAGGGGGTACTAAGGGTAGGAATGGCCAGTGGGTTATCCACACCTTCTTAATTTCCTTCCATTTTCACCGTTCCTCACCTTCCAACAGCCCTTTCAGGACACTGCCCTAAGAAGCATGAGTATTCTTCTGCTCCATTCCTCCCACTTTCCTTTCCCACCCCTCCGCCTCCCTCTACTGGGTCACCCCAGCACCAGTACCATGCAGGAGGGGTGAGCAGCTGCTGTCCTTACTCCTCCTCCATCACCCACTCTCTGGCAACAAACACTATGCTACCTCCTTAATTAATTACTCAGGATCTATCCTAATAGATCCAAGTATGTCTTTTGGCTTCCGTTTCTCCCTGCTAGAATGTCAACACTTTGTGAATATTTTTTTCTTCTACATACTGCTGGGCAAAAGGTTATTCTTACCAATCCTGCCACCGAATGCTGGTGGGGTGGGTGGGGGGAAGTTTGGAAGGGAAAAGATAGGGAAAGAAAACCTTCCAAAGAACGGCTGAGATTCATGACAATATAATAAAATTCTTTGGGGGAAATGCCGAACCCTCAGTAAATGTTATGAAATGAGAGTCAAACACTCACGTTTAAACACTTGTTGGGGCTTTGTTTATTCAAGTATTAAGTTTTCCATTTTACAGTCTTTTATAAAAGCAATATTTCTGCAACCTTATTACTTATGGAGAAACTTAGGAGTTCAGTTTTTTCAAAAGTGAAAAAGATTAGTCAATGAGAAAACTCAACACATGTGATCCAAACACAGGAGTGTCCTGGGCAGAGAAGGTGTCCATCAGCAAGAGGACCTTGCTTTTCACTTCTTTCTTCCTCTTGCCAACCATTCTCAGTTATTCATCAAATAAACCTCATGTTCTCTAGACATGTATACTGGCTTCATCATCACTGGGGAGCAAATGAACATTTCTGAAGCCCTGGGGGTTAACTGACTTGCCAATGACAAGTGGTCTCATCTCTTCCGACCATGATGCATTACAGCAGAAAAGAATGATCATCAACCTCTATATACCTCTTCTTTGAAGTCCACTTTGGACATGAATTATATGAGGTAACAACTCATAAAACAGTTCAATAGCATTTAACACATCATTCAAGCAGTAACTAGCAATTTTTTAAAAACTTCAACAACATTCAAGTTACTAATTTTCTCTGTTGGAACAGTGATTTTTTCCCACTACAGACAGCTTCTGAAACAATTCCATAATATGCCTGAAATCTGTTCAGCCAGCACAAGCTTCCAACACATCATGCCCAAGGTTACCAAAAAACTCCAATGTTTTCTGCTGAACCAGGGGTCCACTCACATGCACATTTCTTAGCTGAATTTCTTGAAACTGTAAACTGAAGAAAAATGCACAAACTTAAAGTTGCAAGATAAGTTTTATTTGGGGATCTTACTGAGGTCTATCGCCTGTGAGATAGCCTCTCAGCTATATATATATATTGTATTTGCACAAGATTCTCTCTTTCCTTAGCTGAACCTACATTTACTTTGATGAAACAAGTAAATAAGCAGTCAAGGTAGTATTTATTATACTGTAAACTCTAGACACCAATATTTCATTTATGTTAAACTGTTCATGTTAAACTCTTTGCCAGAAATGACAATTAAAGAATACATAGGCTGGAAACTACTGCAAATGTTTACTGAAAGGGACTTTTACAAATTAAAGGGTTTCCTTGGTAGCTCAGATAGTAAAGAATCCACCTGCAATACAAGAGATCTCTTTTCAATTCCTGGGTCAAGAAGATCCGCTGGAGAAGGGATAGGCTACCCACTCCGGTATTCTGGACTGGAGAATTCCATGGACTGTATAGTCCATGGAGTCACAAAGGGTCGGAAATGACTGAGTGCGTGCACACGCACACCCCCCTTACATTTATGAAAATAATTATACCAATATTATTTTAGTTAAATATAAAACTATATATTTATTATTCTTAGGACTGGTCAGTGCATTTCTATTACAGTATGGCAAAATACTCCATATGACAAATCTTTGATTTGGAAATTATTTTAGAATCTTACACTTTAGAACTACTGACTTTAATTCATGCATAAATGTGAAGCTGGACCATAATGAAAACTGAGTGCTGAAGAATTGATGCTTTGGAACCGTGGTGTTGGAGCAGACTCTTGAAAGTCCCTTGAACTGCAGAGATATCAAACCAGACAATCCTAAAGGAAATCAGTCCTGAATATTCATTGGAAGGACTGATGTTGAAGCTGAAGTTCCAATACTTTGGCCACCTGACACGAAGAACTGACTCACTGGAAATGACCCTGATGCTGGGAGACTGAAGGCAGGAGGAAAAAGGGGATGACAGAGGATGAGATCGTTGGATGGTACCACCGACTAGATGAACATAAGTTTGAGCAAGCTCCGGGAGATGGTGATGAACAGGGAAGCCTGGCGTGCTGCAGTCAACGGGGTCGCAAAGAGTCGGACACGACTAAGTGACTGAACTGAATGACTGACTGATGCTTTAAATAAAAAGAGACAGATTACCGAGGCCCAAAAGGGACTTATTAGGTAAGAATCTGTAACAAGAACAGAACAAAATAAGACTTTTCATGTCAGAGAGTGTTCTTTTATATCCCCGCACACGCCTGGCCCACAGAACGGCAGGAATATGACTGTGAAGGACATGCAGGATGTGGTGGCTGAGTAAGTACATAAAATGCAAACCTTACTGGTTTCTTCACAGGTGTGTTAATCAGAGCTGATATAAGTTCTAATTTTAAAAGCTACAGAACTAATCATAAATTCAAAGCACAGCAACAACCTATTCCAACAGAGTTACCATCTGACACACATCCATTGGAGCTTCTAAGTCTCCCCATCACTTTCTCCCACTTCTTCTCTTTTTTTCCCCCACTGCAAAGCTCGAGGTAAATCACACTTACTTATTCGCATATGATATTGATCAATCTCTAGATATATTTGCTTTCAAGATGAGTTTATTCTTAAGCCAGGACCCACATTTATTGTGTTAAAAGGGGGACTCTCTCTCTCTAGTGTGCACACACGCATGCATGCACACACACACACAGACACACACGAGCAGGGATGATAGGAACTTGACACTGCACTGCTGCTGGCCAATTTGGTGATTAATTTCTGCACCGGTTGACCTCTAAAACACTCAATAAGTTAGGTATCCCAGGGGCCACCCCATGGCTGTGCAATCTGTCCAGGTGCCCCATTCTTATTCTTCTTCATTATTTTCCATCACCCATTTCTTGTTCCCTTAAATAAGACATTGTGTACATAATTTTTTTAATAGAAGAGACTTGCATTTTTCATACCTGCCTATAAAAAAAGATCTAAACTAAGCTGTATTTACTTCATACATCTCTCTGGGACAAAACACAATTCTCTTCAACAACTGGTACTGGGAAAACTGGACAGCCACATGTAAAAGAATGAAACTAGAAGATTCTCTAACACCATACACAAACATAAACTTAAAATGGATTAAAGACCTAAGTTTAAGACTGGATACTATAAAACGCTTAGAGGAAAATACAGGCAGAACATTCTTTGACATAAGTCTCAGCAATATCTTTTTGGATCCCAAAGGATCCACCTACTACAGTGATGAAAATAAAAACAAAAATAGACAAATGCAACCTAATTAACTTAAAAGCTTTTGCACAGCAAAGGAAACCATAAACAAAATGAAAAGACAACCAAATATGGGAAAAAATACTTACAAATCATGGAATCAAGGGATTAATCTCCAAACATACAAATAGCTCATGCAGCTCAATATCCAAAAAAAAAAAAAAAATCAAACCAAACAAAAAATGGGCAGAAGACCTAAACAGACATTTCTGCAAAGAAGGGATACAGAAGGCCAAAAAGCAGATGAAAAGGTGCTCAACACTGCTAACTATCAGAGTATCAAAATCACTGTGAGGTATCACCTAGCACTGTTCAGAACATCCATCATTGAAAAATCTACAAATAATAAATGCTGGAGAGGATGTGGGGAAAAGGGAAACCTCCATCACTGTTTGTGAGAGTGTGAACTGGTGCAGCAGTATGGAGGCTTCTTAAAACACTAAAAATAGAGCTACTATATGATCCAGCAAACCCACTCCTGCACATATACCCAGAGAAAACCATAATTCAAAAAGATACAAGCACCGCAGTGTTCACTGCAGCACTATTTACAACAGCCAAGACATGTAAGCAATCTAACTGCCCACCAACAGATGAATGGATAAAGATGTGGTACATATACACAATGGAATATTACTCAGTCCTAAAAAATGAAAGAAGAAAAGCTATGACAAACCTAGACAGTGTATTAAAAAGCAGAGACCTTACTTTGCAGACAAAGGTCCATATAGTTAAAGCTATGGTTATTCCAGAAGTCATGTATGGATGTGAGCGTTGGACTATAAAGAAGGTTGAATGCTGAAAAATTGATGCTTTTGAGCTGTGATGTTGGAGAAGACTCTTGAGAGTCCCTTGGACTGCAAGGAGATTCAACCAGTCCATCCTAAAGGAAATCAGTCCTGAATATTCATCAGAAGGACTGATGCTGAAGCTGAAACTCCAATACTCTGGACACCTGATGCGAAGAACTGACTCACTGGAAAAGACCCTCATGCTGGGAAAGACTGAAGGCAGGAGAAGAAGGGGACAACAAAGGATGAGATTGGCTGGATGGCATCACTGACTCAATGGACATGAGTTTGAGCAAGCTCTGGGAGATGGTGAAGGACAGGGAAGCCTGGTGTGCTGCAGTCCATGGGGTAGCAAAGATTTTGACACAACTGAGCAACTAAAAAATGAAATAATGCCATTTGCAGCAAAATGGATGGAGCTAGAGATCATACTAAGCAAAGTAAGTCAGAAAAGAGAAAGACAAATACCATATGATATCACTTATACATGGAATCTAAATGATACAACAAACTTATTTACAAAACAGAAACAGACTCACGGACATAGAAAACAAACTTATGGTTACAAAAAAGGGAATGGTAGCATGGGATAAATCAGGAATCTGGGATTAACATACACGACTATATATAAAATAATCAACAAGGATGTACTGTATAACACAGAGAGCTACACTCAATGTTTTGTAATAAACTATAAGGGAAAAGAATCTGAAAAAAACATATGTATAACTAAATCATACATTGTGCTGTACACCTGTAGCTAATACAGCACTGTAAATAAACTATCCTCCAATCTAAAAGCTTTTTTTTTAAAAAAAGATCTAAACTAAACTGTGTTTACTTCATAGATCCCTCCCAGCAAAAGGTTCTTTACCTTTTCCTCCTGCCCATTCTCTGGGGAAGGCAACAGGTGATGAGAGAGGAAGCAGCAGCCTCTTTGTAGCAACGCCCTAAAGTGTGAGTGAAAATGGTGCCCCCACAACAAATACACTGTGAGAGACGGTACAAAGATGATCTTTAGCAGTAGGAATTTTAAACCATTTTCTCTCCTTTATTAAAATTCTGCTCTGTGGGATAATCCAGAATGTACTTGGCAGCTGATATTAAACAATTTGTTGGCACAAAACTGGCATGACATAAAAATTAGACCACGATATAAAGAATATGATTTACTCTGGTAAAAAACTTAGTCCTTAGATACTCATTTTGAAATAAACATCTGAACAGAAGATAAATGAAAAAAAAAAAAAAAAGGTCAGAATCAGAGAATACCGGTGAGAAGGAATACCAGGAATTAAATAAAAGCCTTAGGGAATTATAAAATGGACAAAATACTTTCAGGATATATACATGTACTTGTTATTTTTGTTTCACATACCACACTATTTCAGAATTTAAGAAAATAACTTGAAGTTTGGGGCAGGACACCTTAAAAATAATTTGATTTAGAATAAACAAGTTCAGGGCAGAATCAGACAGGTTTCTGTCTTAAAGGAATGTACCATTGTTGCAAATTCCAACTTTGCTACCGATTAGGTGTATGTTTTTGAGTGACAACTTCTCTAAGCTTCAGTTTGCACTTTTATAAAAGGGATATTACCTATTGCATAGAATGACTTTGTAGATTAAATGAGGTAACATTTTTTAAAGGACATAACAGAAGTTCAACAAATGGTAGCTATTTTCATCTCCACCAATTAATTCAATCCTTTTTTCCATACAAATCTAAACCAAAAGAGATTGACTGTCTTTGCCCATGGAAGAGTGAGATAATCCAGGTCACTCAAGTTCCAGCCAACCCCTGGTCCACCATACACCTGTAAATCGCTAAGACTCAGCATTTGTCAGTCATTACAAGATTTAAAAAATGTAACAAAATGTTTAAATTGGAGTATAATTGCTTTACAGTGTTAGTTTCTGCTGCATAACAACAGTGAATCAACTATGTGTATACATATATTCCCCCTCTTGAGCCTCCCACCCACCCTTGTCCACCCCTCTAGTCTCACAGAGCACTGAACTGAGCTTGCTGTGCTATCAGCAGCTTCCCGCTAGCGACTTTACAAGGTAGCCTATGTGTGTCAATGCTGCTCTCTCCATCTGTCTCACCATCCCCTTCCCAGCCCCCCTCACCATCCACAGTCTGTTCTCCACATCTGTCTCTCTGTTCCTGTCCTGCGAATCTCTTCATCAGTACCATTTTCTAGACTCCATATACATGCATTAATATACAATATTTGTTTTTCTCTCTCTGATCTTCTCCACTCTGTATGACAGACTCCAGGTTCAACCACTTCTCTACAAATGATCCAATTTAGTTCATTTTTATGGCTGAGTAATAGTCCAACCGGAGAAGACAATGGCACCCCATTCCAGTACTCTTGCCTGGAAAATCCCATGGATGGAGAAGCCTGGTAGGCTGCAGTCCATGGGATCGCTAGGAGTCCCACACGACTGAGCAACTTCACTTTCACTTTTCACTTTCATGCGTTGGAGAAGGAAATGGCAACCCACTCCAGTGTTCTTGCCTGGAGAATCCCAGGGACAAGGGAGCCTGGTGGGCTGCCGGCTCTGGGGTTGCACAGAGTCGGACACGACCTAGCAGCAGAAGCAATATTCCAACAAAGCACAAAATTATAATCACTTAATTTTTAAAAATTTATTTTTAATTGAAGGATAATTGCTTTACAATACTGTGTTGGTTTCGGTCATACATCAACATGAATCAGATAGATACACATATGTCCCCTCCCTTTTGGGTTTTAAATTTTAAAGATGAACTGTGCATTTGTTGTTTTTAAGATAAAAGAGTTTTTTTTTTTTTTTTTAATCCCTTGAAATTTACCATACCTAGAGACAGATACAGACAAAGAATGTTATTTACAAAAGATGTTGCCAACAATCTGAGGGTGTAAAGTACTATTTGGGTCCGCTGCCTTCCCCATACTGTGGGACCTACACTACATCTTGCTATTAGTCAAAGATAGATGCCTTTGAAGCCTCCAGGAAAAGAAACTGCATTCAATTAAGTTCTAAGAAGTTCATTCTCTTGCAGGGGGCACACAGGACTGTAAACACAGTTAAAAAGAAAAGAGGAACCTCACGTGAAAAAATTACAAAACCACTTTCCCCTAATTAGGAGTTTGGTGAGGTGGGATACCAAAAAAACTATCCAGAAAATGAGAAGATTCTTTGGGTGAATGTGTCCACGTATGGGGCGGGACACGGGCCCGTGGGGTCAGAAACCTCCAGATCCAGCTCTGGCAGTTCACCGAGTGGCGACGCCTGTGCCTGGAAAGAGAGGGGCTCGAGAGAACGCCGCCGAGTCCGAATCCACGCACCTGGGAGCGAGGTCCACAGGCCGGTCGGGCCCGCCAAAGCTAGGATCAAGACCGCTGTAGAGCGGCCACCTCGTCCCCGACCCCGCCACCCCAGCCCCTTCCGCCGCTCACCTGTCGCGGGGTCACCTCGTCTGCCCGCCCGCCGCACTCCATCTCGTCTCCTCCTGCGAGAGAGAGCGTCTCAGTGCACTCCGCAAACTCGGCGCTGCAGCGGCCCCTACAGCCTGGAGGCTGCGGCTCAGGGGCGCGGGAGTTGCGGCGATGAGTTTAGCGCCTCTCAACATCCCTGGTCCTCCAGTCCAACGGAGGGATGGAGTTTGCAAGGGGCCTTTTAGGTTTCTTCCTTTTGTGCCTTACGTTTTCAGTCCCCTCGGTTCCAATAACTTTCCAGTTTCGCATGTGTGTTTTGTATAAGTAAAAGAAGAAATCACCTAGAACTACATTTATTTAATGGAAGGGGAAAGCTTTCTGATTTGGGAAAGAACACTTGAATCTGGTCTCCTCTCGGCCTTATTTTATGGGCACAGTCTTTCAAATGCACAGTTAGTGCTCTGCCATTCTATTAGTGCTTTGAAATTCCAAGATGTGGTTATGGTTGTGATTTTCACACACTTTGCTGATGGTGATGGAGTGGGTTGCCACACCCTCCTCCAGGGGATCTTCCCAGCCCAAGGATCCAATCGGGCTCTCCTGGAGAGCTACACACTGGAGTGGGTAGCTTATCCCTTCTCCATGGGAACTTCCTGACTCAGGAATGGAACCAGGGTCTCCTGCATTGCAGAGATTCTTTACCAGTTGAGCTACCAGGAAGCCCTAAATGCCAAATACCACTATGCAAAGAAAAGCACTTTTACTATCATGATCAACCTAAAGTGATCAAGTAAAAGAATAAGTGAAACCTAAGAACCTGTTTAATAAAAAAAAGCATAAACTATAGGTAATTATAAGAGAGAAAAGCCTAAAGATCTTGTCAATTTAATGGATATGAGTACAATGCAAATGATATGAATAGACAATAGTTCTATTTTATGATGCTTTTAAGAAATTACTTTGAAGAATGATGCTAGTCTGAATGCAGCTTTTATAATCCTGTTTTAAAATAGCATCATCAATATTTAATAATATTTAACAAGAGATCTGATATTTGCTAGGGTTAGGAGGTTTTATATTTGATGGGATTAGCTACATAAAACAAAGTTTCATCCATGAGAACATTCATTCAAGTTTACAAAAGGTGTCTGTTTTAATTAGAAGTTTCCAAAGTGTGCTCCAGGGACAATACTGGTGGTCTGTGAGCCCTTTCAAGGGAATCTCATATGTGCTGGTGCATTTTTTTTCAGGCAAGAATTAATAGTTAATTTATAAGGTGTAATAAAATTATATTAACTTATTACTATGATGTTAATATGGTGTTTTGTCAAAGGCAGGGTTTGTTTTATTGCTGCTATAATTTTTATAAAATAAATGCTGGCTTCTTTTCCTTAGCATCAGTCCAAGTCAAAGTAGTTGATATAGTTAATGTAGGTTCAGCATACAATTTTTATTTTCAGCTGCAAATAACTGAAAGTATCTCAAGTGTGAAAGGATCTGTATTGCCTCATGTAATTAGGTACAGGGAGGGGACTTGTTTGGGGAACAATGAGACATGGTACATCCATATATGCCAACAGGGCTCTCTTGTCTCATTTCTCTATGTGCTTCTTACATACACTTACTCCATGTCTTGGAGTAGGGTTCATCGTGTTAAGGTTCATCCAAGTGGAAAGGGAGTTTTTCTAATCATCTATATAGCAAGTCTCATAAAAGAGCTCTGACTGGCTTTCATGACTTTTGGGTCATGTACCATTTTTCAGGACAAATTGCTGTGGACAGGAGGAAGGGATACCATGGCTGGCCCAGCCTGGGTCAAGGTCATATCATCATACCTCCGAGATTTAGGATGGGGTAGAGGTACTGCTGCTGCTGCTGCTGCTAAGTCATGTCAGTCATATCCCACTCTGTGCAACCCCACAGACAGCAGCCCACCAGGCTCCCATCCCTGGGATTCTTCAGGCAAGAATACTGGAGTGGGTTGCCATTGCCTTCTCCGGTAGAGGTACTAGGAAGACAAAACCAGCAGATTTCCACCTTACCAGTAGACCTGCTTTCTAGTCCAGATTACACAGAACTCCTGAGAAGCAGCAGCTGGCAGGGACCACGGAACCGAACTTTTCCACCAAGGGGTGCCACAGCCACACCCTCACATGCTGGTGAGGGGATGTGTTCTTCTTATGGTGAGAGAAAGGCCAGGGTGGAAGAACTGGGTGGACCTGGTGCTGAACACACATGTGAGACTCCTGAGGGACTTAAAAAAAACAGTGTCACTACCTGCCACTATACAATTTATTTCTTTATTGTCTTTCTTCTCCATTATTCTTCATGTAAGCTCCATGAAGACATGAATGTGGAGTCCTATTCCAAGGCTACAGGTGCAAGACCTGGCATGAAGGCTACAGAAGGGGAGCCCAGAAACATGGTCATCTCCAGAACTGAATAAGCCCCTTTGTAACCGTTGTCAAAAGGCCCTCAATCATCACCAGCAAGCTTCCTGACTCCATATTAGGCAAAATGCCCACATCAGTGCTCACCCTATAGCACGCTAACCAATCACCTGATGCCAACCTCCAGCAGGAAATTTCTCTGTCTTGAGGCTATAAAAATCTCCTACCAACCCATGAAGCGTTGGCTTTCCCAGTTCTGTCAGGAAGTCGGCCTGCTGTGTTTGCAGCACCCACATTACCTCTGCTGTTTACTCTTAATAAACTCACTCCCTTCTGAAATGCTCTGTGTCTGGAAATTCTTTTCCAACCTGTGCTAGGATTGCCATGACAATGAATACGCCATGAAAGCTCCATGGAGCTTCTTCAAGGAAGCTGCATGAAGGCTCTATAATTTGTTCATAGGTGTATTTCCAGACATGAAGAGCTCCAGGAATACTCACTGAAGGGATGTTAAGTGGACTAGGGAGATGGTGAGGAGGAGGTTCCATGATGAAGAACAGCCAACCAACCCATTGTACTGTGCCACTGGACCATGAGGAACACTTTTCCAGAATGGAGTGCAAGTGAGATATTGTGAAAGGGGGCCTAGTGGAGGAGGGTAGAGCTGTTAGGATGGGCCTGCAGGCCCACAGTTGTGAAAGCAGAATCAAAATGGAGTTGGCATTGCGGAGAGAATGCTCTCAAATGGAGCCAGGAGGCCATCGAGAAAGTGTGACCTGACACACGTCTCAGCCTGGATGGAACCTGACTTTTGATCACTTACCATCTAAAGCAGGTGTCCAGAGAATCTGCCCAGTGTTCCAGAAACTCAAGATACTTATTGGATTTCCCTAAAATAACTAGTGATGGCCTATCGCTTAAGGACAAATATTTCCTCTCTTGGACTTGCCTGGTGAATTCACCTGCCAGTGCAGGAGACACAGATTTGATCCCTGGTCTGGGAAGATCCTACATGCTGCGAAGCAGCTAACCCCTGTGCCACAACTACTGAGCTTGTGCTCTAGAGCCTGGGAGCTGCAACTGCTAAGCCCATGTGCTACAACTACTGGAGCCCGCATGCTCTAGAGCCCATGCTCCCCAGCAAGACAAGCTACCACAGTGAGGAGCCTGAGCACCACAGCTCGAGAGTAGCTCCCACTCAGAGTAACGAGAGGAGAGCCCCCACAGCAATGAAGACCCAGCACAGCCAACATTAACTAATTGATGAAAATTTAAAAAATTTCCTTCCTTGCACCAAAGTCAATCATAATTATTGAACAGTCTTATGGCTTTTGCTTTCATAAGTGTCTGAGTCTCTTCCCCAGAAGAGTCTTTCATTTGGTTTTATCTGAATCTGTCTCCCAAATTGTAATTTTTAAGACCCCTCAAAAAGCTCTTTGTTCTTTGCAGCCTTGATACTGATTATTGTTGGACATCAATTCTGTGACTACCTCCAAGAGCAACCAAGGCTGCAGAACCTTCTCTCAACTGAGGCACAGATGTTTCATTCCTATATCAATCTGCTCCCATCATTGGTAAAAACACAAACAAATCCCCAAGTCCACCCTTCCTACTGTTTCACCCTTGCCCAAATCCAATTTCCAAAAATAGGGGGAGCCCCCTGAGGTAGAGAGGGGCCCATGCAAGGCTTTGCAACCTGCCTGTTTAACTAGCCACGCCCTTGGGTGGGGAGACCCTGAGATTTACAGGTAGGACAAATATGCCAGTGAAACACCAGTATCAATGTTCATGAGACCTTATTTTTATCTAGATGCTTGAAAAGCTTGGGATATTTGGGTTGTACTAGAAACTACTGTTTCCTGTACATATCTTTGAAACAAAGCAAATTTAATGTAGTTATAAAATGCAGTATATTTAAAAATTTACAAACATTTAGAGAGAGGTTGCAGAGCCTAACAGATGAATTCACAAGATGCTTAGTGTTTCTGAAGTCTTGTCAGTTGGTCTGACATCCACATACCCTCAGCATTTTCCCACATTAAGGGTTTGCAATCTGAGCAAGCGTCAGACTCGCTCAGAGGGCTTGTTAAAACACCAGCTGTGACTGTATGCTCAGTCACTCAGTCGTGTCCGACTTTTTGCCACCCCATGAACTGTGGCTGGCCAGGCTCCTCTGTCCATGGGATTTGCTGGGCAAGACTATCAGGGTGGGTTGCCATTTCCTCCTCTAGGGGATACTCCCAACCCAGGGATTGAAACTGCTTCAGTTACCAGTGTCTCAGAAAGGAGGTTTGGGGTGGGGCCTGAGAAATTCCACTGTAAGTTCCCAGGTGCTGCTGTTCCTCCTCCTTAGACCTCACCTTGGGAACCACATACATTCGTGGTGAGTCACTTTCCTTCTTCATCCGCCATGTAAGATATAACTGGTTTTTATAATATAGTTTCTACCCTGGGGAGAGGGATGTGTCATATTTTAACTCATCTTAAGAAATTCCTCTGGAGATTTATATGTCTGGCTGGATGAAGCCTCCAGCAAACCAGACAAAATGGCCATTACAGATGGTGGAGATTTAAATACAGTTGGTGTTGATCCTAGGTCTGCATGGATTAGGATCAGTGTAAATATAATCAAGTGAGTGGGATAATTTGGGGGGCAATGACATTTATCTTGAGAAGATGCTTCCTAAGCTTCAAAAACAAAACAGAGATTTGGACCTACTGCATAGCATAGAGAACTATAATCAATATTTTGTAACAACCTATAAGGGAAAAGAATCTGGATAAATATATATATGTGTATGCACATATATATGTATGTGTGTATAATGGAATCATTTTGCTGTACACCTGAACTAACACAACACTGCAAATCAACTATGCTTCAATTTAAATAAATGAACAGAGCTCTTAGGAAGATTAGAAACTCTATTCTAATTATTTTTACCTCTATCCTTTTAGGCCATAAAGCAAGTAATTGAGTTACTTCGATGCATAAAATATAATAAAGACCTTTATTGCAATGGCCCTAAAAGAATGTCATGAACTTGCTTAAACAAATAAGAAAAGTCTCTTTAAGTTCAAATGAGAAAGATTCCCTTTTCTTCTATTTTCTTTGACTCTCTCTCTTTTCTCCTGTTCTTTCTTTAGTTTGAAAACACTTGGAGCTTTTCCTCAAGTAATGTGGAAGTTGTTATACAGCAGATGAGACACAGGGCAGGTTATTTGTGGATTACGGTAAGTGTTTTTATCCACAGGAAAGCTGTGACTGCGCTGAAGTAAGGTAACCTGGTGACAAGCTAAGTGCTTTTCTGGATTAATGGCAACATTAATGTTGTTAAAATCCACAGTGAAAAGGCAAAGCAAGAGGCCAGCCTCCGTGTGAACAGGAGTAGAGGTTTTCTAAACTGACCCAGAGGCTTGCTCTATTTCTGGCTTTTGTTTGTTTGTTTTAAATTAATTTTTACTGGAGAATACTTGCTTTACAATGTTGTGTTAGTTTCAGCTTTACAGCAAAGTGAATCAGCCATGTATGCTCATTTGCGACCCTATGGACTGTAGCCTGCAGGCTCCTCTGTCTATGGGATTTTCCAGGCAAGAATACTAGAGTGGGTTGCCATTTCCTTCTCCAGGAGATCTTCCCAACCCAGGAATCAAACCTGTGTCTCCTGCATCTCCTGCATTGGCAGGCGGGTTCTTTACCACTCTGAGCCACCTGGGAAGAACCCCTTTATTTTGGACTTCCTTCTCATTCAGGGCTCCACAGTACATTAAGTAGAGTTCCCTTATCTATACAGTATGTTCTCATTAGTTATCTATTTTATACATAGTATCAATAATGTATATATGCCAATCCCAGTCTTCCAGTTCATCCCACATACCCCTTTCCCTGCTTGGTAGCCATATAGTTATCCTTGACTTCTGTGTCTCTGTTTCTGCTTTGTAAATAGGATCATCTACACTGTTTTTCTAGATTCCACATATATGCGTTAATATACCATATTTGGGGTTTTTCTTACTAACTTCACTCTGTCTGACATTCTCTAGGTCCACCCACATCTCTACAAATGATCCAATTTCTGTTCTAGATAAATCAGACTCTACCACTCACTCCAAGCAACCAAGAGTGTCTGTCTCTCTTCAAACCACGCAGATGTACTCTGTAGCCTGTTACCAAACTTACAGACATTTAGAGAGAGGTCCCAGAGTCTAACAGATCATCATGAACATCATATTGTACAGCGTGTGTTTGCAGAAAGGATGCAGAGCTTTGATCAATTAATTGAGTGGGCAGGCTGAGTAAGAGTGCTCTGCCACTAGTGCCTGGATGCCTGATGGGATGAAGCCAAGTCACACAGGCACAGAGTAACAGAAGGCGCATGAATTGAGGCAAACAGAGTAACAGGATTGTGTAATTATGAGGAATTATTTCCTTTTGTCCAGATTTTCTTTAAGATTGTTGGTATATTTATTTTCTATAGCAAGCATTTAATATAAACTGGTGATAGAATTTAGATCTTTCTTTTACTCACTTCTGTTCTTTCTTCCCAGGTGGCTCGGTGGTAAAGAATCCACCTGCCGATGCAGGAGACATGGATCTGATCTCTGGGTTGAGAAGATCCACTGGAGAAGGAAATGGCAACTCACTCCAGTACTCCTGCCTGGAAAATCCCATGGACAGAGGAACCTGGTGGGCTAGAGTCATGGGGTTGCAAAGAGTTGGACGCAACTGAGTGACTGAGCGCACACATATGGTGCTAGAATTTAGACTTTTCTTCTATTTGCCTCTATTTTAAAAATAATCTTCTTGTTTAAAAGAAAGTATGCTAATTCTAAGTGAACAGCTTGATGGATTCTTACCAAGTGTACACACTCAAGTGACCACCACTTGAGTTAGGAGCTAGGATATCTCAGAATATCCCATAAGGGCATCTCAGAACCCCATCACACCTCCTCTCAGTCATATCCAGCCCCTTCTCTGATAACTGGCATTTTTATTTTTATCACCATGTATTAATTTTTTAAACTTTTATGTTTTAAAATTTGTTCATATTAATGCACTTTGTTATTTTTTTTTTAAATTTTAAAATCTTTAATTCTTACATGCGTTCTGTTATTTATTTCCATTGCTACACAGTATTGCATTGTCCTGAGAAGTGAGATTTCCTGCCTCAACATGAACTTAACTAATGGGACTGACTGCTGAGACCACCCAGTGTCAATATAACAAGGAAGATACAATAGCAGATCAATAAATTACATTACTATTTATATCAGGAAATTTTTTGCTAACCAATTAACAAGCGAACAGTTTTCCGGTCTAGGTAAACAACTCACTTACCAAGACAATGGTTTTATTTCTAGAAAACTCACCTGCAGAATGTCCCTTTGCTATGACCACTCCTAAAATATGGTATCATGAATTTGACCCAATTCTAACCAGTTCCCTACCTTGAAAGACCTGCCATTAATCTTGTAAGCCCAGAATTCCAAACCCTAAAAACACTCTTCCCTAATTCCCTCATTACAAAGACTCTGTAAGCTTTGCTTGATTAACAGTTTTTCCTGGTAGTCTTTTTGAGGAGGTTGAAAATATGAATATGTCACAGTTCATGTACCCATTCTTATACTGATGGACATTTGGGTATTTTCGGTTTGAGACTGTTATGAATATTAGTGTATTTTGATGCACATATATACACACTTGGCATTAGAACTGCTGAGTCATCAGTGGGTGTATGTTCAATTTTACTACATTTAATAGTTTCCAAAGCAATTGCACCATTTATACTTCACCAACAGTGTATGAGTTTCAGTGTTGCACACTCCCACCAATATCTTTTCAATTTCAGTTATTCTGGTGGGTGTGTAGTGGTGCTCTTGGCCTTCTCCTTTCTCTGCAGTGCCTGACACGGGTCATTACATATGCTGGGTTTCCTTCTCAGCCTTTCCAATAGGCTACAGATGCTAAACAGTCTCTGAGACTGCTATGAAGCTCTGACTCTGGGCGCCATAGTGTTAATTCTGTGTATACCCATATGCAGGCTGGGTGTAAAATTAACTGTGTGGAGAGTTGCACCATAAAGAAGGCTGAGCACCGAAAAACTGATGCTTTTGAGCTGTGGTACTGGAGAAGACTCTTGAGAGTCCCTTGGACTGCAAGGAGATCAAACCAGACAATCCTAAAGGAAATCAACCCTGAATATTCACAGGAAGGACTGATGCTGAAGCTGAAACTCCAATTCTTTGGCCACCTGATGTGAAGAGCAGACTCACTGGAAAAGACCCTGAAGCTGGGAAAGATTAAGGGCAAGAGGAGAAGGGGGCAACAGAAGATGAAGTGGTTGGATGGTATCACTGATTCCATGGACATGAGTTTGAGCAAATTCCAGGAGACAGTGAAGGACAGGGAAGCCTGGCATGCTGGAGTCCATGGAGTCACAAAGAACCCAACATGACTTAGTGACTGAATAACAACAAATTATACTACAGGGAGCAGAAGGTAAGCATACTTAGGCATCAAAACTTAGAGGAGCGCATAGCTGTCTTACGTCCATGTTTACTTTACAAAACACCATCTGCTGAAATGTTTTGGCAACACATGGAGTGGCCAAGCCACGGGCTCTAAGCTCTGAATGGAATTTCAAGTGTGTGCCTCTCATTAAAATCATACACACACAAAAGACTGAGGTAAATTTTAATCTGGATGTGGTTTCATTTTGATTTTTTAAAGTTTAGTACAGGCACTGGAGGAAGTATTTGACCCAATTATTTCATCTTCTGTAGTTATATATGTATTAATATTTTTGCCCATCGATTGCATTGAAATAACCAGTAGCTCCTACTTTTAACCTATTGAGATCCCCTTTCATATGAGAATCTCAAATTGTTTCAACTATGACTCATTAGTCCTTTTTAACTGTAAATTTAACTTTTATTAAATGCCTATCACAGGTCAGACATTGTTATCCAACACCTGCACATTGCTGCCGGATAATGGAGCTGACTCCTGAGCACATAATGAAGTTAGAGTCAGTGAGTATTCCAGCCACCCGGGAGTAGGGGATACTTACTCGTGTATGTATCTATTTATATTTCATATTATTAATATCCAGGGCACATTTACAGATTTCTATAGACTTTTCTATACACAGTGGGATTTTGTTGCCTGTGCTTATGTCTCCCATTTAGAATCTAACTATCAAAATAGTATTATTTTTTGGAAGGATGGGGAGGCATGCAAGGATTAAATTAGGAACCATTTGACACAAATTGGTGGAGAAGATATAAATCTGTAGTTTGTTCTCCAATATCTGCATTAACATTTACATATACACAAAGCCATTCATATTACTGTTTTTCTTAAAGAAAATTCAAATAATAAAGGGAGAGAAATGAAAACCTAGGTTTATTTGGCATACAAGTGTAATATCTGTTACACTATGTATACTTTGAACATATCCAGGTGGCTCTAAATGTTTTCTGATACTGCATACTTGTTTTCTTAAGTAGAGGCATGTAAAATAGGGCCTTCTAACCGAAGACTTGACAACTAGAAAAATCAAGTAGAGGGACTTCCCTGGTGGTCCAGTGGCTAAGACTCCTGACTCCTAGTACAGGGGGCCTGGGTTTGATCCCTGGTCAGGGAACTAGATACAGCATGCCACAGCCAAGATTGAAGATCCCACTTGCTGCAGCTAAGACCCAACACAGCCAATATATATTATAAAGGAAACTCAACCAGAGCTAGAGGCATATGCATTGATTAACTTAGAGCCCACTCAAACCCAGAAAATTTTGAAAGCCTGGTGCCTGGGGAATATGTGACTTCCTTTTATTTAGGGAAAACAGTATCTCAAACAGGAAAGCAATATCTCCTGGCTATGGAAAATGCTTAGAAAATACCTGATGCTCTAAGTGCAAATATTGAAAAGGTGAGTGCTTTCAGTGACCTGGGGGGCAGATGTGGTTTCTGAGCTGGGTCTCTGCTGATGACTGCCTGGTGTGGGGCAAGCCCACTGTGCCACTGGATCCAGAAGGGGCTGATTTAGGAGGAGTTACAATCAGGAAAGGGCTTCCCTGGTGGCTAAGATGGTAAAGAATCTGCCTGAAATGCAGAAGACCCAAGTTTGACTCCTGTGTTAGGAAGACTCCCTGAAGGAGGGCATGGCTACCCACTGCACTATTTTTGCCTGGAGAATCCCATGGATAGAGAAGCCTGGTGGGCTAGTCTGTGGGGTCACAAAGAGTCGGACATGACTGAGCAACCAACACTTACACAATCAGGAAATGATGCTCATATTTTCATTTGAAAACTGCTGAAAATTCACTTTAGATATAGAAATGTGACCTTTCCAACTCCTCAGATATTCTGTATCCATGAGGCATTTTTCCTCAATCCTTTCCTACGTCAGTCAGAAGTTGAATGAATCACCAATGGCACCAGAATAAGAGGCAGCAGCTCAGGATACAAAGCCCTTTGGCTCATTCTTACCAGAACCTGAAACCTAGGAAGCACTATACTGCTCTCAACAACCATTACTGAGAAATATCTAGGAAGGGGAGGGATAAATTAGGAGTATGGGATTAACATACACATCTCTCTCTCTCTTTAGTCACTAAGTCGTGTCTGACTCTTACAACCACACAGATTGTTGCCTGCCAGGCTCCTCTGTCCATGGGATTCTCCAGGCAAGAACAGTGGAGTGGGTTGCCATTTCCTTCTCCAGGGGAATCTTCCCGACCCAGGAATCAAACCCAGGTCTCCTGCATTGCAGGCAGATTCTTTACCAACTGAGCTATGAATGAGAGTGAAAATGAAGTCACTCAGTTGTGTCTGACTCTTTGTGACTCCATGGACTGTAGCTCACCAGGCTCCTCGGTCCATGGGATTTTCCAGGCAAGAGTACTGGAGTGGGTTGCCATTTCCTTCTCCAGAGGATCTTCCCCACTCAGGGATTGAACCCCAGGTCTCCTGCATCATAGGCAGACGTTTTACTGTCTGAGCCACCAGGGAAGCCCTAATACTAGGAATACTATTATATAAAATAGATAAGCAACAAGGATCTACTGTATAGCACAGGGAACTCTACTCAATATTCTGTAATAACCTAAAAGGGAAAAGAATCTGAAAAAATGTATGTATAACTGAATCATCGTGCTGTATGCCTGAAACTAATGCAATATTGTAAATCAATTATGCTCCAATAAATAAATAAATGAGAAATATTTATTGTGTTCCTGGAGTCGTTCTAAATGCTAAAAATCTTCCATGAGCTCCTGATATAACTGAGGATTGCATGTTAGAAAGAGACAGTAGGGACTTCCCTGGTGGTCCAGTGGTTAAGACTGTGCCTCCACAGTGACGGGTTCAATCCCTGATCAGGAAACTAACAGCTTGCATTATAAGAATGAAATATGAGGCAACTTTGTCTCAGAGTTCACCCATGTATATATCCACATGTACCCCTTTTCCTCCTGAGAAAATATTTTTTTTCTCAGGAGGAAAAAAAAAAAAAGAATGAAATTAGAACACTCTCTAACACCATACACAAAAACAAACTCAGAATGGATTAAAGACCTAAATGTAAGGCCGCATACTATAGAATTCTTAGAGGAAAACATAGGCAGAACACTCTTTGACATAAATTGCAGCAATATCTTTTTTGATCCACCTCTTAAAGTAATAAAAAATAGAAAAAAATGAACAAATGGCATCTAATTAAACCCAAAAGCTTTTGTCCAGCAAGGGAAACCATAAACAAAATGAAAAAACAACCTATAGAATGGAGGAAAATATTTGCAAAGAGATGGACAAGGGATAAATCTCCCAATATACAAACAGCTCATGCAGCTCAACAACAAACAAAAATACAATTGAAAAATGGGCAGATCTAAATAGACATTTCTCCAAAGAAGACATGCAGATGGTCAACAAACACATGCAAAGATGCTCAACATCACTAATTATTAGAGAAATACAAATCAAAACCACAATGAAGTATCACCTCACACCAGGCAGAATGACCATCATCAAAACATCTACAAACAATAAAAGCTGCAGAGGGTGTGGAGAAAAAAGAATCCTCTTACACTGTTGGTAGGAATGTAAATTGGTGAAGCCACAATGGAGAACAGTATGGAGGTTCCTTAAAAAACTGAAAATAACCTGTCTGGGAAAAGCATCTTGTGAACTTGTTTGGAAATCAGTGATTTTTAGAAGATGGCTGCTCTAAATCTACACATCCTGCATTTCAGTTGGAACATTTCCAGCCTCCAGCATCTGGTCCCATCACTTCATGGAAACAGATGAGGAAACAGTGGAAACAGTGTCAGACTTTATTTTGGGGGGGGCTCCAAAATCACTGCAGATGGCGACTGCAGCCATGAAATTAAAAGACGCTTGTTCCTTGGAAGAAAAGTTATGACCAACCTAGATAGCATGTTCAAAAGCAGAGACATTACTTTGCCAACAAAGGTCTGTCTGGTCAAGGCTATGGTTTTTCCAGTGGTCATGTATGGATGTGAGAGTTGGACTGTGAAGAAGGCTGAGCACCGAAGAATTGATGCTTTTGAAGTGTGGTGTTGGAGAAGACTTTTGAGAGTTCCTTGGACTGCAAGGAGATCCAACCAGTCCATTATGAAGATCAGCCCTGAGATTTCTTTGGAAGGAATGATGCTAAAGCTGAAACTCCAGTACTTTGGCCACCTCATGTGAAGAGTTGACTCGTTGGAAAAGACTCTGATGCTGGGAGGGATTGGGGGCAGGAGGAGAAGGGGACGGCAGAGGATGAGATGGCTGGATGGCATCACCGACTCGATGGACATGAGTCTGAGTGAACTCCGGCAGTTGGTGATGGACAGGTAGGCCTGGCGTGCTGTGATTCATGGGGTCACAAAGAGTCGGACACGACTAACTGACTGAACTGAACTGAACTGATATATAAAATTTTGAGCATTACTTTACTAGCATGAGAGATGAGTGCAATTGTACAGTAGTTTGAGCATTCTTTGGCATTGCCTTTCTTTGGGATTGGAATGAAAACTGACCTTTTCCAGTCCTGTGGCCACTGCTGAGTTTTCCAAATAATATAGATAACTAATAAGGATCTACTGTATAGCACAAGGAACTCATCATTCTGTTATGATCTATATGGGAAAAGAATCTAAAAAAGAGTGGATATATGTATGTATAACTGACTCACTTTGCTGCACAGCAGAAAGTAACACAACACTAAATCAACTATACTCCAATAAACATTTTTTTTAAAAAGGGGGGGAAAAAGAAAGAGACAGGTACTTTTTCATGTAAGTACCTTGTGTTCACAGATTGTACTGGAGAGCAATTGTCCTGAGACGTGAAGGCACGTTCTCCCCATGTATGGTTTGGTGCCCAGGGCAAAACGTAATTTTTTTGCTTTTCAAGTCTCTGCATAGTTCTCTATTTCTGGTCCCATTTCTTAAATTTATTTTTTAATTGAAATATGATTGCTTTACAATGCTGTGTTGGTTTCTGCTGTACAAAACCGTGAATCAGCTGGTCCCGTTTTTCTTGACAGGAAATCTTACAACTGTAAAGTCAGCATTGCTTTCAGTGGACAAAGATAACAACAGCTACTATTTATTGGAGTTATTATTTTATTTAAGCACTAAGAAAACCAAAGAAGGGAATGCCTTTCCCATTTTGCAAGCACAGAAACTGAGGCTCAGAGAATTCAAGCACCTTGAGTAAGTTCACAAAGTTTGAAAAACAGGTCTGGAATTCCAACCTTTGTATATCTGAACTCAGGTCTATGGGATTTCTACCTCTGCAAAAAAAAAAAAAAAATCTTAATAGAGAACTGGCACAAATTCTGATAAGTAACTCCCTTGAACTTTGCCTCTCTAGGCTAAATAAACACCTTCAATCCATCTTTTTAAGACTTGTTTAGAGACACCCTCTCCACTCTGGTCACTGTCTTCAAGACCTACTTGAGTTCATCGAAGGTCTTATTGAGGCCAGAAAAATACTCAGTGCTCCAGTTGTGTGTAAAATGAGCAGAAAGGACTCCTGACCTCTCTTGGAAGAGATACTATGCTGGGAAACAATCAAGGTTGAGTTCAGAGCACAGCACTCTGCATGAGGGTTCCCAACACACAGGAGAGCTTAGACCTGCATCACCATCACCAGCTGTGATGTTAACACTTAGACCTTGGTTGTCATACGAATCTGCATTCAACACACCTCTGTGCTCTTTCTTAATACGGTGATACCCAAGCAGGTCTTCCTGCAGCCCTGAACCCCGTGCAGTTCAACCAGGGGGACACACTGGGCACTTGACGGCTCTGGCTTATTCTGTTCTGGGCTCTGCTCCTGGTGACGTCATGCAGGGCCACATTTTCACACTGAAGAGAAAACAGAGAACAAGGCAAACAGCATTCATTCCATTCTCTTTCCAGCTCTGGCTCTTCTCTTACCTCCCCCCACCCTTAAATTTCTAACTCTAAAACGTTGTTATTTTCCCTACAACATGCCACTCCTTTTTCAGTTCTTATTATGTGTGTTTCTCAACAACAACAAAAAAAGGAGGGTGGGAGAATTAAATCTCTTTGGCAAAAACATGAAAACATGAGCGTGATTAAGAAAGAGTCAGGTTCAGCAGAGCAAACCCATATTTCTTCTATACAATCTCTCCTGATGGCCCCCCTGCCCCAGCAATTTCTGCCTCCCCTAGCTTATATTACATGACCCCTGAGGACAGGGACCTTTGCCTAGAAAATTACACCTCCGCCACACTAGATCATCAAATGCTACCTTTGTCTGGGTTAGTACTAACATTACCCGAAGGCTAGGATCTTCCAATCATTAGTGCTGGAGCTTTCAGCAAGGCCACCCTGAAGGTTACCCTAACAACACACCACAGCAGGTGTCTTAGTACAACAGGTATGTTTTACAGCCAAGGGGGACATTTGATAAGTGCTCATTATAAACAAAGGAGTGGAAGCTAAAAGGAATGATCAAATCCGGAAACAAGCTTTGGGGTCTTGTCATGATAGTAACCATGGACAGAAGAGCCTGGTGGTCGCAAACAGTCGCACATGACTGAAACAGCTGAGCACACACAAACCTCTGGGTCACTATTGTGGGATCCTGGGATCTCTCTGTAAAAACAAAACCAAATCAAACAAGATTTGCTTCATTAGGTATGGAAAAGGTCTATCCAGTAATACAAGTCATAGTGTAAATCAATGCTTTTTCAAAGTAAACTGCACTTCTAATTTTGGATTAAATATGTGAACATATGGAATAATTTTACAGGTCATGCATGTTAAGAGCAGTTAAGAGAGAACTGAAATCCACATGGTCTGTAGAAGAGGCTATCACAGTGCAGAAGTCTAGGACTTGGGTTTCCTGCTTAGCTCTTCTCTACACTTTATACCCTGGCTCTGGGACCTGCGGCAAGCTGCTCACTGTGGTTCTGTTTTTCTCGTCTCTAAAATGATGGCATTCAATTTCATGACATCTAATATCATTTCTAACTGCGAAAATTCTGTTTCTAAACTATTCTTATTTCAAGAGAGTGGGATTTCATTTTCACTTCTGCACGTCTTTAATTTTAGCTGAATTCATGCCTAGAAATGGCTCCATAAAAAGATAAAGTACTTTCTCTGTATTTATATACATAGAAAATGTCTATTATCAATGCTCCCTGGGTTTAGAAAAGTGATTTTTACTATGCCTTTTAACTTTCTGGATTTCTAAGATTAGAACCCATGATGTGAAGTTAAAATAAGCTCATTAAAGATAGATTGACTTATTTTTTTGCCTATTTTTTTTCCCTGTCAATGTCTTCTGATAAATAACCTTGGGAAATCATCTAGAGAGATGAAACACCCTCTTTTATTGTCCCAGCTTCTTTGTGTTGATGATGACAAGGTTGTTTTTAAAAAGGCATGTTCAATAAACTGTGTGTACATGAACAGCTTTGAATTCGTTTTTCAGTTTCAATTCTCTTTTAACGTTTACTATAAACAGCAGAGACACAAGAATTCTCATCAAAGTTATGAGCCAAAACAAATGATCAGGTTACACCTGTTCAGCTTACACTACCTTGGAAACCACTAGACTCCATTTTCCTCAGCTTAAAACACCATTCCCTCTCAGGGAAATAATGTAATCAACTCATGGTTTTTAAATTGAATGAGCAACGGACTGGATTTCTTCTTAATCTTCACATCTGTGTCAAGAGGTAAGTTAAGCTTATTTCTCCTATGGTAAGATTCGTTTACTTAATGGGAAGGTAAGCTCCTTATTGTAATTGAGTAGTCATTCCCTCTTTCCCTTTAGGAAGGAATCCTAATTACTGTATTACAAACCTAGACAAACTGCTTTGCAGTTTTGTGTTGCATCGCAGGTGCCCTTTCTGGATGAGCTGCTTCTTAGTAAAGTTGCCCATTTGGAATGTGGAGGTGACAAGGGTTTTGGGAGGCTCCGGCCAGGGCAGAAGCCTGGCTGGAAAATGGGACATTGGCTGATGTAAGTGGGGTAACGTGGGCACAGAGGCACAGCCCAGGACATTTCAGTGGCCTTTTCTATGTGGCCTGAGGACAACCTTTGCACTGCTCCTATGAGGGGATCCTCTGAAAGTGTCAACACTTTAATTCATATAGGAAGGTGAAGTAGCAGACAAGTGCTGTGTGCAGACATGTGTCAGCCTGAGTGGGTTCAGTTCGCTTCAGTGCTGCTCGCAGACCCTCACTATTGACACATTTTTAGTATACTGTGATCGATAGGTACAAAAAGTAAAATTTTACACCTACAGACTAATCTTTAGACTTACAACTTTAAAATAGATATATTTATATGGCTGCACCAAGTCTCAGTTCTCTGACCAGGGATTGAACCCAGCCCTGCTGCACTGGGAGCACAGAATCTTAGCCACTGGACCATGAGTTTCATGAGGCTCTATTTACCAAAGGAAAATCAAACACCACAAAACCAATACAGTAAATTAAAGTTAATTAAAGTTCAGTGGACAAAATACATCATTTTGCCTGAAATGAAATTGCTACTCATTGAGAGAATGAGATTCTGACTGCAGAGTCCTTGCAATGAGCCTGCTTAACGGCAGGTCAGTCCTGGCAGCTTCTCCCACTGCTGGTCCCCATTCCAGCGACCAGCACTTTGTTCCCACTGCCCGCCCTGCGGATTCCTGTGGCCTTCCATTGAGTACACAACCCATCCTGCGCTGTTGCTCACAGACCTAGATGATTAAAGTTCTGCAACTTTGTTCCAAGATGCTTTAAAACACACTTTAAATATCGAGGTCAACAAACATTTGCTGCAAAAGGCCTGAGAATTAATATTTTAGGCTTTGAAAGCTGTTATATCTCGGTTGCAATTACTCAAGTGTGCTGTTTTGGCATGAAAGGGTCCAACAACAATAGTAAATGAATAGGCATGACTGTCTCCCAAAACTTTATTTACAAAACAGGTGGTGTACTGGATTTGGCCAGAAGGCTTTGTAGTCTGCCAAACACTGGTAAATATGAGTGCTGAAATCCTGGGGCAGCCTGTGTTATGAGCTGGTTGTCCAGCGTTGCTTCTATTTGTTTAAAGATCCTAGACCAAGAGCACACACATTCATACACTTCTTACACACCCTTGTGAATCTAACAACAGGCCTTCAGAGGCCACAGATCTTGAGCTGAGAAAATCTCTGGGGGATTTTTCCAAGCAGGCATCTCTAAAAATGAAAATGCTTTATATTCAAACAAGAGGTTAGAGAGTTCACACATGTCAGGTCCTATGGGCCTCAGAGGTGAAAAAGAGGCCCTTGAGAGGATGCTTTTCTTTAGGGGTTAAATGATTTGTGTGCAAAGTAGGCCAGAAACCAGCTGCAGATCTAATTTCTGCTGCTGGATTTCCACCTGACTGTTGGGAGTCGTCGACAAGCCTCTTCCTTCTCTGTGTTTCAGTTTCTTTATCACTGCACTGAGGGTCCTACTGTACACTGCCAACTACAGAGGATGGGGCGGGGGACAGACGAGATGCTGTGAGATGTTTTGGAAATAGTCAAGCCCTATCCAAGGATAATAATATCCAAGGTGTTATTACTGAGAAGGGAAAGCAGCTGGGCACGGAGGCTGATGATGTCGTCCTTGGTAATGACAGAGCAGCTCCCTGGCTTCCAGCAGTGCCAGGGTTTCTTGAACAGTGCCATCTGGAGCCCTGAGAGGGCACTTGGCTTGCTGATGCCTGAACCACACAAGAAGCCTCCTGTGTGGGAAGTTGCTGGCATGGCAAAGGCTCATCCTGCACTAAGAGAAGGACGGGAAGGCTGGTACTCAGGCCAAATGTTCAGAAATGCAGGTGTATAGTTAGTTCACCCCAAGCGGAGTCATCTTTAAGGGACTCATCCACATTAACCAAGCCCTGGGAAGCCTGATTTATAAAGTGCCCCTCCAAGGACTGGAACTCTTGTATCTAATCCCAGGAAAACTTCTTTGGACAGCTTAAGGAGTCTTGGCAGGGACGGGATTACTCAGAAGGTCACTTGGAGTAGTGAGATGCAAATGATTGTGATGGACATTTACTCCAGGATGTAGAGATGCCAGATGCATTAGCCCTTCTTGCTCTGCCAGGTGGTTAATGGGACTCATTTTTTGAACCTAAGACTTGCACATGTTCTCAGTAGCTCTGACAACTGCTCAGCATGTTTGCAGTGGGGGTTGTCTCAGAAAACCCAGTATCCTCAGTTGCAGGAGAGTAGTGTCCACACATTTCAGTGTTCTCTCTATGTAGAGAGCCGTGTAGACAGACACTGAGCAGGTAGGTATATGTCATTTTAGGTCATTTCTGTTCACCCATCTTTCACACAGAGCTCTACTCCCTTGTGAATCTTTGCAGCTGTATCATGATGCCAGTCACAGGACCACATGATTGATTGTCTTCTGTTTCTTCCTTTACTTCCCACTTTACTCAGGTACCCTCTGGTTGCTATGGAATTCCCAATTCTTACCTTGATGTTTGAAGTCCTGCATACTCCTACTCCTTGTTATCTACCAACATTCTAGTACTTTCCAGCTTATCCCAGGAAAACAGGACAGACGATCTTTTTGGTGTGGGTTTCTTCTTTTAAAGAGCTAATCCTTTTCCACAATGTTTTTTACTCATTTCACACTCAAAGGAGGTATTTGTCTCCAAATTCTGAGTTACTTAATTTATCCTGGCTATACTCTCAATCCGGGGTGTCATGTTTTATGGAGAGCTGTGATTCCATTAATTTTTCTTTTTTTAAAATCTCTTCTCATTTTCTTATTTTTTTAAAAAGACAGATTTAGGATTTTGTAAGAAATTACTGTTTTGTTTTTTTTTTTTAAATCAGTCAGGCACTACAGTAACAGAATAAATAAGATTTTTAAAAATTCAATGTTTATAGACATATTAAAAATGACTAAATTAGAAGACATTGAATAACACTGATACACATCAGGAAGGGATTAGGCAAGTAAAGGCACATCATTTCATCACAAGAAATAAAGACCATAGTCGGAAGTTAATGACCCACCAAAGCTCTAGGTCTTGTGGTAGTTTTCCTAACTCCAGAGGGTTGTTATGGTGGAACCTTCTTTATGGTACTTAGCTGAAACAGATAGCAACTGGGAAATTTTACTCAGTGACCTCAATGTATTGTTAAAAATAGAAAGCACTCTTTCAGTAAGTCCAGTGTGTGAGGAGGGAAGGAACAAAAGTCTAAAATGGTTTGGTGATACTGGAAATCCTATTGACATATTAAAGATTAAAAAAAAAAAAGTAAAACAAGGTTAATCCTTTTGTCTGGATCAATCAGTTCATAGAACCTTAGAATAGCTGGTGGAGGATTTTGAGTTTTATGGTTTCAGCAACCCACTCTGGTATTCTTGCCTGGAGAATCCCATGGACGGAGGAGCCTGGGGGGCTACAGTCCATAGGGTCACAAAGAGTTGGACACAACTGAAACAACTTAACACACATGTACGCACAATTTTAGCTCTTATATTTAGGCCCTCAACCCATTTTGAGTTAATTTTTTTAATGGTGTGAGGAAGTGATACAACTTTATTCTTTCACATGTGGATATCTGATTGTTCTTGCACCTTCTTCCCACTCTCACTTTTAATTGAGATCAAATGTTTTGGGGAAATTTCTAATTTTCAAAATTATTCCTTATATTAGAATACTGAACATTTTACTTTTTAAAAATATTGGAGTTTTCCAAACTAAATTCCTGTGCAGTAAACTGCTGCTTCTTAAGGGAAAGGAGGAAGTTACAGGATAATTTGTACATTAGAAATCATAAGTGGAAACTCTTCAAAAATTGGGAGCAATACTTAGTGATTTAAGAAAAGGGATAAATTAAAGACCCTTTTTAAAATTAAGGAGGTGATCTACGTTATTAAGAGATTAAAATGTTGAGCTGATGACTTCACAGCTTTCAAATGCTCAAAAGGGCTATTGGGAGATTCCTATTACCCACAATTATAGGAACAGAGTTAGAGGGGAAAAAATGCATTTACCTTGCAATTGGAAAGACTTCACTTTGACATCAATAAAACGGCAAAACTAAAAATTATGATGATAATGCTTACTGAGCACCTAACATGCGTCAGTCTCTGTTTTCAGCCCCATGAGGGAAGTACTGTCAGCATCAGAGATGAACCTGGACTCAAACCCGAGGTGTCCAACACTGTGCCCAGGCTCTTTCCCACAGTGCAAAAGCACCCCCGTTTAAAGTGGATGTTAGAACACCCCTCCCTCCTGAGAAAACTTGCCTTTCTACCAGCAGAGAGATACAAAATAGGATGGACATTAGTCAGATGAAACTCATAATCCTGGCATTTTTGATGGCATCAGTCTTCTGATCCTATTTAAATACTGGTCACTTCCTTACTACTTTTCTTTTGGAAAAACAGGAAGATAATCTCTTAACTTTTATCCCTTCTCCAAAATGTCCAACAGGCTACTTTTAAATGTTTTGCAATATTACATGAACATTCTCCTGAGTAACACGGGCAAACGCCCAGTGACACATGTCATAGGAAACATAATATCCCCCTTTCCTCTTTTTAATCTCTGAGGCTTTGATTTAATAATTCATGGAGATGTTAACCTTTCAGGTGGATTTGAGAATCCTTTTTATTTAATGCAATTTTGTTTGTGTTCTGAAGCCAAGGACATTGAAGCATTTTATTCCCTACTGAATAGGGCATTGTGTACCTGCGCCTTTGTTTTTTCTGAAAACACCTCTTTACTTTCATACATCTCCTCGGGGCTCTAGCACAAGGGCTCGATACATATTGTTCCCTCTGGAAGAGGCCATGTGATGTGCTCTGATAGGAATGTTGTTGCCACAACATCCCCATTTTCTTAACCCCCTGGTTTCCCTTACATCATCATTTCCATGATACTCCTTTAGCTGAGTCTACAGAGAAAGCAAGAAGTAATTCATTTTTGTAATTGGAGATAGAACCTGAAGTGGCAAAATTTTCACCTGAGAAATAACACGGTATCTTAGTAACAGACCTGGAGCTCCAGTCCATATATTTTGACTGTGGTAGACAGTTAAGACCAATCGTTTTTGTTTTTTGGTGCACCGTGTGACATGCAGGATCTTAGTTCTTCAACCAGGGATTGAGCCCATGCCCTTGACAGTGGAAGCACTGAGTCTTAACCGCTGGACTGCCAGGGAAGTCCCAAGAGTAATGGCTTTCAACTGGAGAGATTTTTCTGTCCCTAGTGTACATCTGGAAATGTTTGGAGACATTTTTGGTCATCGCAAATGGGGTTGGAGGTGATGCTACTGATATATAGCTGGTAGAGGCCAAGGGTGCTGCTAAACAGTCTACATGCACAGGACAGCTACTGGAACAAAGAATTACCCAGCCCCCAATGTCAGTGTGTGTTGAGGAACTCTTAAGAGTAATGGAAATTGGATTTGAACCCTGCTCTGCCTCCTATTTTGTGAGCTTGGCAGATGAATTTATTTTTCAGAGTCTGCTTTCTCATCTGAAAAAACACTACTGCCACCACCACAGACAAACAAAACCCCGCCTTTCCAAGGTAACTGCGAGAGACCAACTCAAAAGACTGCTAAATAGAGTGCTGAGCACACTTGGGCCCAACACACAAATCAGGGCCCAGACCACAGCGTTCACTTCTAAAACAAAACGGAAGCAGAGAGTGCAAGACCATGTCACCAAGAAGACAGCTTCCCATCGGCTTTTCAGGGACGAGAACAGAAGAGGTGGAGAGGGGAGCAAGAGAACTGAGCAGCACAGACAGCGTACTAGGAGGGGAGGGATACATTAGGAGTCGGGGATTAACAGATAACTTCAGTAGTGTCTGACTCTGTGCAACCCCAGAGATGGCAGCCCACCAACCTTCCCCGTCCCTAGGATTCTCCAGGCAAGAACACTGGAGTGGGTTGCCGTTTCCTTCTCCAACAGATACACATAGCTATACGTAAAACAGCTGAGTAATGAGGATTGACCGCATAGCACAGGGAACTCTTCTCAGTATCTTGTAATAACATATAATGAAAAATAACCTGAAAAAAACACATAACTGAATCACTTTGCCGTATACCTGAAACCAAGGCAATGTTTTAAATCTACTATGTGTGCTGTGCTTAGTCACTCAGTTGTGTCTTTGCGACCCCATGGACTGTAGCCCACCAGGTGCCTCTGTTCATGGGGATTCTCCAGGCAAGAATACTGGAGCGGATCGCCATGCCCCCTCCAGGGAATCTTCCCAACCCAGGGATCGAACCCAGGTCTCCTGCATTGCAGGCAGATTCTTTACTGTCTGAGCCACCAGGGCAGCCCAAATCTACTGTACTTCAATTTTTAAAAAAAGAACATTATAAAAAGAGAGAGAGAAGATGGCATGTGAAGGTTATCTGAAGGTACCCAGGTCACCTAGCAGGTCACATCTAATTCTTTCCAGCTCAGCCATAGAGCCCAACCACCCTGAGAGAGAAGCCATAAATTAGACGGATTTGGAGATGGGGTAGTCTGGGTGACCAAACAAATTCCAAATCAAACTGGACATAGGATCATTTATGTTCTGTAGACCAGCTGTGTCATCTCCTTGTATGAGAGTGAGTATATCCTATGGGATTCTTAGAGAGCCCTCAATATCCAGGGTTATAATGATGTAAAATGTCAATTCCATAACCGACAGGTAAGGTAGCAGAAATGATCAACGGAGTAGAGATAAGCGAATCATGAGGGAATTGTTTTCTTTTGCAGAATCTTGTCTTCTTTGGAACCTCAGCCATGAGCTGGATGTTCCTCAGAGACCTCTTTAGTGGAGCAAATAAATACTCCACGGGGATTGGGCGGATCTGGTTGGCTGTCGTGTTCATCTTCCGTTTGCTGGTCTACATGGTGGCGGCAGAACACGTGTGGAAAGAAGAGCAGAAAGAGTTTGAATGCAACGTTAGACAGCCCGGTTGTGAAAATGTGTGTTTTGACTACTTCTTCCCCATCTCCCAGGTCAGATTTTGGGCCTTACAACTAATCATGGTCTCCACGCCTTCACTGTTGGTGGTTCTACATGTAGCCTATCGCGAGGGTAGAGAGAAAAGGCACAGGAAGAAACTCTATGTCAGCCCAGGCACCATGGGTGGGGGCCTGTGGTACACTTACCTTATCAGCCTCCTGGTTAAAACCGGTTTTGAAATTGGCTTCCTGGTTTTATTTTACAAGCTATATGATGGCTTTCGTGTTCCCTACCTCGTGAAGTGTGATCTGAAGCCCTGCCCCAATACTGTGGACTGCTTTGTCTCCAAACCCACGGAGAAAACGATTTTCATCCTCTTCCTCGTCGTGACTTCATGCCTGTGCATTGTACTGAATGTCACTGAACTGAGCTTTTTGGTCCTCAAGTGTTTTACTAAGTGCTGCCTCCAAAAATACTCTAAAAGACTCAAGTCCTCCATGTGTGAATGCCACAACCTCAGGTATGTTACGTGTGCTGAGATAGGGGCCCCTCCCCTGCTCCATAAGCAGTCTTCAGACTTGCCCACAAGCATAGCCCAGGGAGGTGAAACAAAGTTACTCTGTGACACACAAGAGGCTTAAACTAAGCAAAACCTGCATCTCCCTTAAGCAAGACCTAGGCTTCCTTGGAAAACAAAGCGTGTCAACTTTAATGTCATTTGGGAGGAATTCTTAAAAATTTTCACGCTCAGTTGTATATACTAGACAGAGGTCTCATTGCTTGGTTGTAGGCTTCATGAGGCTACATGAGTTGTGTTTGAATCAGCTCAGTTCAGTTGCTCAGTCTGTCCGACTCTTTGCGATAGTTAACTGCAAATTAGTTTGAAGAAATCCAAAAACTTTCTTCTAAGCACTTAGATCTATCAACTGGAAAACACAGAAAGTGACACTTCTGACAAATGTGACAGCCTCCAAGCAACCATGGAGGTGCTGGTGATCTTTCTCAAGTTGCAGCCAAGGCTCCCCTCACTCAGCCCTGCTCAGTCTCTGTGGAGAAAGACCGTGATGAGGGTGGAGTAGCAGCTGAGCCAGGGGCACACAGGAGTCCATTCAGTGAGAAGTTTCAGTCCAGGACACTTTGCAGTACAGGTGTCTCTGGATAGAAGTGGACTAGGGGAAAGGGAAGAAAACCATCATTTATTGGTCTCCAACTTCCCAGGTGGCTCTGATGATTAAGAATCCGCCTGCCAATGCAGGAGACCTGGGTTTGATCCCTGGGTAGGGAAGACCCCCTGAAGGAAATGGCAACCCATTCCAGTATTCTCACCTGGAGAATCCCATGGACAGAGGAGCCTGGCAGGCTACAGTCCATAGGGTTGGAAAGAGTTGGACACGACTGAGTATGCATGCAAGGCAACTTAAATACAAATATTCCTGGGGGGATAGTCCACTTGAACCTGAACTAGCAGACATCTGCAGGGGCACTGTAGTCACGAGGGAGGTAGGTCCCACGTGGATGGGGAGCAGAATCCAGGAAAATAATATAACCACCTGATAATTTCTGAACACTTATTTTAAACCATAGAACACTCAATGATTTTGTACATTTCCATACTGTTGGACCTTTCTACAAGCAGGAATTCACAAGGGTCATGGTTTGCCTACAATTTGCTGGTACATCTCCCTCTGGGATAGACAGTGACAGTGTACTATGCTGTTACGTTAGTGTAAAAAATGTTAAAAAAAAAGATGTTTATTATTACTTGAAGACTATTGCTTTTACTTTCCTACTTTTTTGGATTTAATATGCTAACACATGTGCATTTCTCCAGAATAAAAATGAAATGACTTTGTGGTGTTCCTTGGCTGTCATTGATATCATTACTTGGCTGCATTGGGCATGATTATTCTGTGAAATAAAATTTGTTCTGACAATTTTAGAATAGGATTTGCAACCCTGCCTGGTAAAGATAGCTCAGAAATCATTCTTCTCCGCTGGGATTTTTTTAAACAAAAAGTCAGTGCATAAAAATGTAATTTTAACAAAAACTGATTATGGCATGTCTTCCATGGCCTTCCCTCCTTTAACCTAAAATGTCTCGTTAGAATTCACGTGTTAACAAAGGTTGTGTCATTATGTAGCCCACGGACCATGCCACCAACAACAGTTGTAATCTGTCTTAAAGACTTGTCTTGGAGAGCAGAGAGGATGTGAACTTTGTGGTCCACCTTCCTCCAGTTTATTCCACAGGTCACTGCTGGACTCTGGCACTTATATCCAGTTTACTTCACCTTGTGATATGAAAACAGGTAGCCATCACAAATGCAGGCAACCACTGAAAGCCTTAATATATATATACATATATACATACATATATATATTCCTTTAGGATATATGATATCTATCTATCTATCTATATATCTGCAGTTAACAGAGGTTTAAGGTTTTGGAGGCCCTGATCATGGCATGGAATCTAGAAAACAGGGTTCTGGACAGAACTGGGAGGGAGGTCAGGGAATTTTTCAGTCTGAGGATGAATTTGCTGTCAAAAT
Source organism: Ovis aries (assembly GCF_016772045.2). NCBI lineage: Eukaryota > Metazoa > Chordata > Mammalia > Artiodactyla > Bovidae > Ovis > Ovis aries. The sequence goes on from NC_056061.1 coordinate 49,973,281, forward strand.
GTCTTTGGGGACCTCAGCCTCTTTACCTATGACAACAAGCTCTGCTCAAGCTAAGGACTGAAAACATATTTACATTTGTGCTTTTCCATTTTGCATACAGAGAAGAGTTAAAACTAATGGAAGCAAAGGCCATGCATGAAGTTGTTTGGATAGAAAGGGGGATAATTTTTTTCTTTAAAGCTTAATTTTCAAAATGAGTTTCCTATACAAACATTCTGGAAGCTGTCTGGGTGTCAGTGAAGACTCAAAGCATTTGAGAAAAACTGGCAGTTAAATTTTGCCTTCTTTATTCTTTCTCTTATGGATACTTTGATATTTATTGAGCAACAATTAATAGAAGCAAGACACTGTGTTGTTCATCTTCAGAGATACATAATTCCCATCTCAAGAAAATTTCTGCTTCTATTAAGGAGGGTGGAGGCAAAAGTGCCATGGAGTATTTCACACCTGTGTACTGTATTTATTAATGTACCACCTCACTTAACCCCCTGCATGCTTCTGATGCCCAGGAAGCAGACAGAGAAGAAAGTGAGATCCCAAAACGCAGTTGCCTTTTTCAGATACTCATCTAGTAAAAGCAGAGTTAAAAATCACCATAGGTCTCCCTTAAACCACCTGCTCACCACACCAGGCTTCCAGATCAGTAAACAGATTTAACTCAAGCCATTCCCTGGTGGCTCAGATGGTAAAGGATCTGCCTATGATGCAGGAGATATGGGTTCAATCCCTGAACTGCGAAAATCCTCTGGAGAAGGGAATGGCTACCCACTCCATTATTCTTGCCTGGGATAATTCCATGGACAGAGGAGCCTGGCAGGCTACAATCCATGGGGTCCAAAAGAGTTGGATGCAACTGAGCAACTAACACTTTTCACTTTCATTCTTGATTTGCAACGATTTTCTTTCTTGTACTTTTCCGCAAAAATCTTTCTGGTTACAGATTTTTGCCCCTGGCCACAGGGTTTCTTCTAATTGGAGCTGGAGGGAAAAAAAAATTTTTTTTTCAAGTTCTTGGATGAAAGACTGCCTAGGCATGCAAGTGGTTATGGTTCCCGTCTTCCCAAGGAAATTAAGCCAGCTTTCTTCAGACAGACTGCAGAGACTAGAGAGGAGGTGGGGGAAAGGCAAAGACCTGAGGATGTTCGATTCTTCAATCCTGCTGTCCCTAACACTGGCTCCACCTTACCCTTTCTACAGTTTACTTACATGGAAGGTAAGTCCCCATTTTTGTTTAAATTGGTTTAAATTAAGTTTCTGGATCTTGCAACTAAGAGAGTCCTAATAAAATTCATGTTCTTCAAAAATTTCTTCCCTGTATACTAGAAAAAAGAGGTATGATTTCTATCAGCCTTTCTTTTTCAGGCTTCAAGCATTCTAATTTTGACACGTGTATGTATAGAATTTTTGTGTCAATAGGAAGAAAGAATGGGAAGGATGTCAACACTGGTTACAATAAGAGGAGAGATGAACTTTTTCTTTATAAATCTTTTTGGTTTGCATGTACTTTTGCTTTTAAGTTTTTAATAAACAAAGCAATTGAAAACCCCAAAGAGCCCCATCTCAAAATGCTCATATCTCATCACAGGTATGTAACACTTTCCATAAACATTGATTGAATTCATCCCTAGTTTACATTTTATTTGTATATTTAGTATGACAGCATAAATGAGAGGCCATTTCACAGCTCTGAAAATCTGGTGAGGAAAGCAGAGGTGGAGCCTGTGGAGACAAAAAGCGTCAGCTTTCAATTGAATTTTAATGACAAAAGCCCAAGGGAGGTGTTCTGGAAGAGACCTGCCAGCAGCTCTTTCTTCAGTATAAATTTGGGTCTTCTCTCCAAAGCAAATCTTCCTTCAGCTATAAAAGGCACTGGTGATGGTGGTGAGTTCTGAGAATTTTCCACAGAGCTATCCTGCCTGCCAAGCTCCTCTGTCCATGGAATTCTCCAGGCAAGAATACTGGTGTGGGTAGCCATTGCCTTCTCCAGGGGATCTTCCTGACCCAGGGATCTAACCCAGGTCTCCTGCATTTCAGGCAGATTCTTTACCTTCTGAGCCACCAGGGAAGTTCTCCTTGTGCCAGAGGGTCTAGTAAACAACTTTGTGACTCTGAGAAGACAAAGATGAGCTTTCAAAATTCTATAATGTGCCCACATATAGTGTCTGAAAGCAAAGGGAAATGAGTGTGTAAGTCAACAGTCCCTCTACTTACGAGTGAAGTATTAGATCCTTCCCCAGCTATGGAGGTCTAATGTTCTATTAAAAGGAAAAAGAAAACATGTTCAGATCAAAGTAATATATGTAATTTCTGTTATTTTTATCTTAAAATTTTTTCAGACATTAATGCCTCCTATCAGAGTAGAGATTGATAGGATGACTATGGTATAGAATTGAGGCAGACTCTGCTCATCTGTGCAGAATAACAGGAAGTTGAAGAAGTGGACTGCAGGGTCCTGACCCTTAGGAAAAGGTCACTGTTAAAACTGCAGTAGAGTGAGGCAGAGGAGACAAATTTTTAAATTAATTTTTAGTGATAAATAATAAGCAACACAATTTTCACATTCTTGCTATAAAAATGTCATCAACTAAATTGATGATCATCAATCTCATTACTAAAAGAAGTATGAATCATTAGGTTAGCCAAGTGACTTTAATTAAGAAGTATTTATCTCAAAGGAGAGTTAAGTACAGTAACTTGAGACTTGACTTTCTGTAGATTAGCAAACCTGATAAGCCAATCTTCCTAGAGAAGATTGCTCCTAATCACATTAATTTGATGACATTAAAACTACTGTGACCAAGGTTGAGAATCTTATCTTATTCATCTCTTCACATCTTTGTATTGGCACAGCTTTTTAGGTCCATAATACTTAGCAGCACAGTGTTTCTGGGGAAAAAAATGTGTTCTTCTTGCCTCTTCTTTTATCTATTTATTCCTCTCCACTTAAAAGAATTCTGATTTTGCTGGGGATGCCAATGTCCCCTGCTTAAAAAAGGAAAAGCACATCTCCAAGTCTCCTTTGCACACAGAGTTAGCCGGGTGAGAACCTTCTTGTCAAAACAAGATATTGTGACTGATGCTTTGGGGAAGAGTTAAAAAATGGGGCTGAACTATCTTGCATGTTTTTTGTTCCCCATCCTCTTTCTGCCTGAGACATCATAGTTGGAGCTGCTTATGGACCTTATGGATAGAGTAGAAAGAAAGCTCCTGGGACGCTGGTGAGGCAATATGGAATTGCCATCAGGTCTGCACCGCCTGTCTCTATGCTTTTTTTATTATTATAATATTTTATTATTTATTCTGGCTGCTTGGGGTCTTAGTTACATCATGGGAGGTCTTTGCTGCAGCACATGGGTTCCAAAGTGTGTGGGTTTAGCTGCTCTGTGGCGAGCACAGATCAAACCCAACCAATCAAATTGGTCAAATTGGGATCAACCCAATCAACCTTGCATTGGAGGGCAGATTCTTAACCACTGGATCGCCAGAGAAGTCCCTCCATGCTTTTATTTTTGTTATGTGAGAGAGAACTTAACTTCCACCTTATGGAAGTCATTGACTTGTTAGCCTCTTTTATTTACAGACAAAAACAGTTCCTGACTACATTCACGTTAGTGATTAGGATGAAGACAGAGAAGGCATGCTTCCATCTACTGAAGACAGAAGAAATGACCAATATACGGCATGACAGAAATGAAACATGATAGGGATTGACTTTCCCAATGCCTGGAAGACAAATTGGTTCTTTCGTGTTCTAAGATTTGACAACCAGGAGCAATGGGTGAACATCATAAAGATTTTTACCTAATATAGAAACATTCTATTGATTTGAACTGCCTGATATTTAAATGATTGCCTGATAAAGCAGTGAGATTCCTAAAGAACACTGAAAGAGATGATCAAGAATAATGCTGGACTGAATGGGAGGTATAGTTAGATGAGCTCAATATTTCCTTTGAATTCCCCAAGGTCCAGACTGTGGTTCTTGTACCTAGAACATATATTGTGTGGATACAAAGTGAGACATTATACTGATTATATTACTATATAAACCTGATATCATAGAAAGATCTCTGATAATTAAGAGAATCACCTTAAAAAGAAATGGCATGTACAATAATAAGACCTCCTTGTATAACAAACAATTTAGGAAGTTCCACAGAAGTAATTATAAGATTTATCTTCTTTAAAGTCATGGGTACATTATAGTGACATGTAAGGTAATCAATATTTTGTATTATTCCATTCTTCTTTTCTCCAGCTTGAGAAATTCTAATTTCATTTCAAAGCTTAGATCAAGTATTTCTACTAGAGAGCAAATTTTAACTGTAAAATGGGGCTAGATAATACCTATCTCATAGGGTTGTTGAACACATTAAATGATGATCCACGTGAAGCATCAGCATATAGACGTTACTTTTTAAAAATGATATTGTAATTAGCACATGGCTTTATTATATCACTTCTTCCTATATTATTTGCTTGTTTTCTTAACCCCACTCTAAATTATAAGTATACTGCATGCAGGCAAAAGTCAAGGCCTTCATCATCATACCTTAAGGGCTTAATCCATAGTCTCAAATGAAATGACAGAGCAAGAATTCGATTTTTCAAAAGTCCAAATCTAGCCTTCCAGAATCTTCCTGTACAAAGTTTCAAAGATATTTGGAATATTGGTATTCCATTAACAACCAACTGTGCTACAGCCAGTTATTTTCGTTTTTCTACTTTGTTAGGCAATGAATTCTGATTTTGCTGATTCTGATTAAAAGTCACATTTCCAAGTCTCCCCTGCATATATAGGAAGCACTATCTTTTTATCAAAACAAGATTTTTTTAAGGGTGCTTTGGGAAAAGTTAAAAATACGCATAATCCATGCAAGGTGACTCTAGTCTGTTTCTATTGTAAACCGTGGCCTACTTATCCTAAAATGAGTCAACCGCTAATCTATTATAGTCATCTCCCAATTTTTAAAACTGTTTCAATAGTTAATCGTAAGTATTCAAAAATATAAATGACCACCACATATCAGCCCATGCCCTTTACAAAGTATAAATAAAAAGAAATAAAAACAATGAAAATGTAATTTCTTGTTCAATTTTTGGACCCTAACTACACACACGTTTTCCAGTGTTAGCTTGCCATCTTGTGGCCTCTCACTCTTGTGCAGCTCAGTGTCTGACTAGCACACATGCTAAGGCCTCTGGTATCCATGACTTTACACAGGCACATCCACTTTAAATGCATTTATATGCATGTAAACGACTGCACCGCAAATTTCACCTCCAGACCAACTTCATTTCAGCAAAGGCTTACAAACTTTAAGTCAGAGAGACAGGTGCTGGCAGCTAAACCTGCACTGAGACAAGGGCATATAAGCCATCTAAGTACTGATGAACGACAACAGGCATACACAACTGCTGAAAAGGTGTGTATGTGACGTATCCTGGGAAGACAATATGAACATCGCCTCACATAAACATGGGAAAGCAAGGTGATGACAGGGTTTAAATACAGATTCTTACCAAATCCAAATGGTGGCAAGGTCTCTCTTCCCATTCTGACAGGATTATAAACTCTACTGCAATGTCTGCTTTCTCTGTTGAAGGTATACATACAAACACGTGTGTGTACACGCACATATATACTATTGTAACTACTAGATAAGTTCCTTTCAAGCAGTATTCTAGGATTGGTAACCTCAGTAAGAACACATAGGTCTCCTGGAATAGAGGAGTATGGTGGTGACACAAATGAAAACTGTGACAATTATGTCCAATGCCAGCTTCTTCCTGCAGTTGTGATTAAATGAGTGGACATTGTCAGGAGCTTTGGGCTCAGGTGGCACTAGTGGTAAAGAATGCCTGCGAATGCAGGAGATGCAAGAGATAGGGGTTTGATCCCTGGGTTGGGAAGACCCCCTGGAGTAGGAAATGGCACCCCACTCCAGTATTCTTGCCTGGGAAATCCTATGGGTGGAGGAGCCTGGTGGGATACAGTCCATAGGGTTGCAAGGTCAGACACTACTGAGCAACGGAGCACATCAGAACTCAGAACAGTGTCTGACATGACTGTTTATTATTATCCGCTGTTCACTTAGAGCCAGACCTCAGTCCTGGGTTCCCAAGCCTGCCCCTCAGGATCTCTGAGCTCTGTGCTTCTAACTATTGCTCCACTGAGTCCTTGAAAGCATCATCAGACTTGAAAGCTCTGCTGGAGCATGTCTGCCCTTTCTGTCCCTGTTGTACGTCTGAGAAAAGCTGCCTACATGTCATAGCTTGGTCAGTGTAAACGAAAACACATAGCCAGGCTGTAGTTTTAAAATAGAAATTTAGATTTTCTCTTGTCGTCAGGGATATAAGCTGAGAGAGAAGAGCACAAAAGCAATAACACAAGCTAAGAGCTCAAGGACTCAACACAAAAATTATTGTGTTGGAAAGGCACACACTATTATCACACAGAACATTCTGGATGTTTCTGATTGCCTCACTTCTAGCAGAGCAACTGTTGCCTTTCATACTTCTGGCTTACCTACTTTGGCTGGAGGACTGGTGTGGGATCAAGGTTTTGTTGGAAGAAACAAGAATTGCTTTAGTTTCTTGTTTTATACTGGTAACATGTAGACTACACTTTTTTCAAAAAACTATTTTTGAAGTATAAGACACCAATGTATGCCATGGCATGTGACTTGAAAAATTTGTATTACTAAAACAAGCATATTGCACTGCCTCCCATATCAACAAGAACTTCCCATAAAACAAGGCTGCTAACTTTCCTGTGGTTGAGAATTACATTTTAAATTGTATAACTCAGGCTAGAATACCACACAACCATCATCATGGATTAGAAAATTTCCCTTTGAGGGCAGATATACTTGAGAAAAAAAACTTTGATAAACTCCAGTTTAAAGTAGCTGTAAGTATCAACAGGTTTAATAAATACATTAACGATGCTTTTGAAATTTTCAAGTAAGGAAAGGCAATGAGTTCACCAGCTAAGTGGTTTTCTGGAGAGTTGGAGAAAACAAGCAAGAATTTCCAAAATGACTCAGTTGTTTGAACATCTGGGTTGTATTGATTGCAGAAGTGTTCTGGAAACATGTAAGACTCTCTATACAACCGCAACCCCCTTTCCATCTCTTAGTGTCTAGGTGTTGACGAACATTGTGAAGTCTCTGTATAAAAGAAAGGACTTTGATTTGGTAAGAAAGAGGGGCCAACTCCTGGTCAGAATGACTCCTAGGTACCTGATTCCTAAGAATTATTCCTGGTGTGATCTGTTCCTGAACAGTTTGAAACCCACCCTGTGTCCTTAAACCCCCTGCGACTTTAACACCTCATTGCTTCACAGGGACCTTGGCACATGAGGGTTACTGTTACCACCCTTATTTCTGGTTCCTCTTCTCCAACCTCTCCTGCGGAACAGGGACATTTGGGGGGCCCAAGACTGGTAGCGCTAAAGCTTTCAGGGCATGCAGGATGAATGTTCTTTTGCTGTGCCCACAGCTATTCTGCGGAACACAGAACCTGGGAGCCAAGGAGGCAGTGAACGAAACCCCAGACTACAGTGTCAAGTATAGGGCTTCCAACATACGCTAACTAGAGGAGAGAGTGAGGCAGAGTCCACTCCAGTCCTCCAGAGCTGCTTCTCACTTCCTTCTCTCTCTTAGCTTCTTTGGTTTCCAAGTGCAGACCTCTAATGGGGGGACCTCTGCTCCTCCAGGTTCCCTACTTTCATGATCGCTGCCACCTCTGTCACGACTCTAGACTGGGTTCCAGAGAGGATTTCCCCTCCTTTGGAATCACTGTTAAACTATAGACCAAAAAATTTAGTAGATGTGGGTCTTAAAAGAGTGAAAGTCGCTCAGTCATGTCCAACTCTTTGTGACACCAAGGAACTATATGGTCCTGGGAATGCTCCACGTCGGAATACCGGAGTGGGTTGCCGTTCCCTTCTCCAGGGGATCTTCCCAATCCAGGGATCAAACCCAGGTCTCCCACACTGCAGGCAGATTCTTTATCGGCTGAGCCACCAGGGAAGCCCTGAAAGAAGAGTTATCATTCACAAATCACCTTCTAATACTGATTCCTAAGGGGAAAATTCCCTCCAGCTACCAGGACAATTTCCACAGCATCATTTCAGCTAAAGACACTGAGCAAGCTGTCAGCTCCTTTGCTGCCTATGTTCTCCAAATCAAGGGATATGCAAAATCTGGAGTCAGTCTGCCTGTTTTCAGCTCTCAGCTCTGCCACATACTAGCCATGAAATCATTAGGCAAGACACCTAGACTTCATCTTAAAATGAGAATGAGCGCACCAAACTATTTGAGTTGGTAAAAGAATAAATGAAAATACAAGGAAAATTCTTAGCACCGTGCCTGGCACACGGTAATAGTCAAATAATACAACTGTTTTGGGCTCCCCTGGTAGCTCAGCTGGTAAAAAAACCACCTGTAATGCAGGAGACACCAGTCTGACGCCTGGCTTGGAAAGATCCTCTGGAGAAGGGATAGGCTACCCATGCTAGTATTCTTGGGCTTCCCTGGGGGCTCAACTGGTAAAGAATCTGCAATATGGGAGACTTGGGTTGGGAAGATCCACACACCAGTATTCTTGCCTGGAGAGAATCCCCATGGACAGAGAAGCCTGGCGGGCTACAGTCTGGGGAGTTGCAAGGAGTGGGACACAACTAAGTGACTAAGCACACACAATATAACTGTTTTACTATCAATGGCAGATCTGAACATGGAGCCTAGGCCTAGGAAAGCCAGACAGAGCAGATTCCTGTTAGCCTGTACCCTTGGTCTTGAAGAAAGAATTCAAAGCTCATCTTTATATTCTGGAACTTTATCTTCTCTGAACCTGGATCTCCCAAGGATTTGGGGCCATGATGATACCATGAAGAAGGAATTTTCCCAAATTCCTACATGTACCACATAGTTTGGAAGGAAACAAGCTCCCCACCAAATCGCTAAAAGCAGGACTTCAGCACTGGACTCAGGCTCTTACGTCACTTCCTACTAACAGCATCTTCTGTGTACAGTCCATCTAATAATCAGACCAAAATCTGTTTCAATTTCTCAACTCATCAACATTCTAATTTAGCCTTCATCGACGTTCTAATTCAGTAATATATTTCTACGGTCATTTCTAGACACTGAATTACTCCTACAATCTTAAGTTTCAACACTCATCTTTCATACCTAATTCTCAGCCTTATTCCCATAATACCTTCTCCTCAGCACCATTAAGACCTCCAGTCCCATATTGATCATCTGTGGAATCTTAAAACAATAAAACAAATGAATTTATTAATAAAACAGACTCAGAGACTTAGAGAAAGAACTTATGGTTAGCAGGGTGGGGGAAAGATGGGGGAAGGACAGATTGGGAATTTGGGATTGACATGCACACACTGCTATATTTAAAATAGATGACCAACAAGGACCTACTGCATAGCACAGGGAACTCTGCAAAAACCTAAATGGGAAAAAAATCTGAAAAAGCATATGGGAATATGTAAAACTCAATCACCTTACTGTACAGTTGAAACAGTTAATCAACTATACTCCAAAATTGAAAAAAATTTAAACTGTATGTGATCACTCACCTAGAGCCCGATATCCTGGAATGTGAAGTCAAGTGGGCCTTAGAAAGCATCACTACGAACAAAGCTAGTGGAGGTGATGGAATTCCAGTTGAGCTATTTCAAACCCTTAAAGATGATGCTGTGAAAGTGCTGCACTCAATATGCCAGCAAATTTGGAAAACTCAGCAGTGGCCACAGGATTGGAAAAGGTCAGTTTTCATTCCAATCCCAAAGAAAGGCAATGCCAAAGAATGCTCAAACTATAGCACAATTGTACTCATCTCACACGCTAGTAAAGTAATGCTCAAAATTCTCCAAGCCAGGCTTCAGCAATACATGATCCGTGCACTTCCAGATGTTCAAGCTGGTTTTAGAAAAGGCAGAGGAACCAGAGATCAAATTACCAACATCCACTGGATCATGGAAAAGCAAGAGTTCCAGAAAAACATCTATTTCTGCTTTATTGACTATGCCAAAGCCTTTGACTGTGTGGATCATAATAAACTGTGGAAAATTCTGAAAGAGATGCGAATACAGACCACCTGACCTGCCTCTTGAGAAACCTATATGCAGGTCAGGAAGCAACAGTGAGAACTGGACATGGAACAACAGACTGGTTCCAAATAGGAAAAGGAGTATGGCAAGGCTGTATACTGTTACCCTGCTTATTTAACTTATATGCAGAGTACATCATGAGAAATGCTGGGCTGGAAGAAGCAAAAGCTGGAATCAAGATTGCTGGGAGAAATATCAATAACCTCAGATATGCAGATGACACCACCCTTATGGCAGAAAGGGAAGAGGAACTAAAAAGCCTGTTGATGAACGTGAGAGTGAAAAAGTTGGTTTAAAGCTCAACATTGAGAAAACGAAGATCATGGCATCTGGTCCCGTCACTTCATGGGAAATAGATGGGGAAACAGTGGAAACAGTGTCAGACTTTATTTTGGGGGCTCCAAAATCACTGCAGATGGTGACTGCAGCTACGAAATTAAAAGACGCTTACTCCTTGGAAGAAAAGTTATGACCAACCTAGATAGCATATTCAAAAGCAGAGACATTACTTTGCCAACAAAGGTCCGTCTGGTCAAGGCTATGGTTTTTCCTGTGGTCATGTATGGATGTGAGAGTTGGACTGCGAAGGCTGAGGGCCGAAGAATTGATGCTTTTGAACTGTGGTGTTGGAGAAGACTCTTGAGAGTCCCTTGGACTGCAAGGAGATCCAACCAGTCCATTCTGAAGATCAGCCCTGGGATTTCTTTGGAAGGAATGATGCTGAAACTCCAGTACTTTGGACACCTCATGCGAAGAGTTGACTCACTGGAAAAGACTGATGCTGGGAGGGATTAGGGGCAGGAGAAGGGGACGACAGAGGATGAGATGGCTGGATGGCATCACTGACTCGATGGACATTGAATCTGAGTGAACTCCGGGAGTTGATGCACAGGGAGGCCTGGTGTACTGCGATTCATGGGGTCGCAGAGTCGGACACGACTGAGCGACTGAACGGAAGTGTATAAAAATAAAACACATTGAGTTTTCTAACCCTCCCACTCTCCCCAAAAAAGACCTCCAGTCCCTTGACTGTTCAATTTTCTTCTGTCCTCTTAGCTTCCCTCTTCCTCTATTCAACTGAGCAGCACTATTGGAAATACTACAAGACTATGTTCTAACTTAGCTGGGTTTTGAATGCTCTATCAGCAATCCTTGTGTATATATAGCCTCTTCTATTCTTCATCTCAAACTTTAAGTTGATTTCCTACTTTTTCAAGGCTTGCTGTGGGGCAGGAATGTGGTTTCCTAGATCATTCCTACTTAACAGACTTGGTCTAGATGTCTTTTCTATTTGGTAACGCTGACCTTGGCCACCTATTCTTGAGGCGAGGTTCCATCTACTAATTTGTCAACTTTTGCCTCTTTGATGGGTACCTCCCCAGTGCGTGCATGCTCAGTCACTCAGTCGTGTCTGACTTTGTGACCCCATGCACTGTAGCCAGCCTGGCTCCTCTGTCCATGGGATCCCAGCTACCATTCTATCTTCTCCTTCACAACCAAATAGGTTTTTACAGAGTCAAGCTATGCAACTGCCAAGGTCACCAATTACTTTCTTACTACTAAATCCAGAGGATACTTCGCTTCCTTTTAGTCTCATGATTTTTCCTCCTTAATCTACTTTAAAATACTCAGTTAGCTCACCTCAGAGTTCAGCCCTAGGCCCTTTTGTATACACTTCTCTAGGCAATCATCCATTCACAAGACCGCTCCTCCTCCAGTCTCATCTACCTGAATAAATGGTATTTCTTCAACCACTTAAGCCAAAACCCTGGAAATCTTCTCTACTTCTCCCCTCCTCTTCCTCTTCCATAACTCATAATGACTAAGTCCTGTCCAATATTCTAGATCTCTCAAGCCCATTCACTTTTCTCCTTCGGCCATCACCATTCCACACCAACAGTATCCTCTCTCCCCCAGATGACTTGGAAAGCCTTCTTGGCTGGTCTACTTGAATTCCCCAGTGAAATGCCCTCATTAGAGTGAATTTTAAACTTGTAAGAATTTCAGTTTCGTTTTGAAACCCAAATGTGAACCAAGGATAAAGTCAAATACAATTAGGTCTAAGACACTGTGTGATGTGGTCCTTGCTTATCTTTCCTTGTTCACTTTAAACTCTTTATCAGCTTTTTACCATCTCCTCAAAAGTTATTCTTACCACAGCCTTTCATATTTCCCCATAGCCTGGAGCTTTCTCTCTCAATATCTCCCTCTTCAGTTAAACCTTAAACTGCTTCCCCTCACTACAGACCATACAGTATCATATGCTCACCTTATTAATCTTACGGTATCCCTAGAACTAGGAAATTATAGTAATTGTGTAATTCTGAGCTCCATGAGAGTTTGAATAATCTTCCATTTAAGAATTCAATAAAATTTTACTTCTGTTAAGTATTAAGTATGTTCTGTTATTATGTTCAAGGTACTGGACTAGGTACTTGGCATAAAGTGGTAGGTGATCTAATTAGAAAGATTTCTGCCCTCGTGCAACCTATAAGTTGCTTTTGTGGCATGGGTGGTGAGATTTAAGCAAGGTAGAAAAAAAGCAATTACAACTGAAGATGAGTGGTATCAAGGAAATTGAGTGCTGTAACACTGTTAACCGGCCACATCACATCTGGGGCTACAAAGCCTAACTTGAGAAACCTAGGTAGTGACTTTGGATAGTGAGAATTGGGAGAGGAATAGGTTGAAGGTAAAGTGGGGAAGACAATGATTTTGGATGTGACATGCTTAACTGTGATGTAGACAGATGAACATGAAAGCCTGAAGGTACAAAAAGTTTGACCTTTAGGTTACGAATTTAGGTGTGACAGGCACACTGGTAACACTGAACTCCACAGTATGGACTGCATCATCCAAAGAGTGCAGAGACTCACATGGAGCTAAAGGTCAGGTCCTGGGAGAACTAGGATTGGATCCAGTGATGAAACAGCCAGAAAAGCTGAAGGTAAGGGGAAAACCAAGAAAGAATGCAAAAAACAAACAAACAAACAAAAAAAAAAACAAAAAACACCAAGAGAATACTTTAAAGAGGAAGTCATCAACCCTACTGAATACTCCTGAGGTAATAAATAAGAGAAGAAAAAAGAACCAACAGCTATGACAGCATGCAAAGACTGCTGATCCTAATGAAAGTAATTTCAGAAAACTTGCAGGGATATACAAGGTGCTAGTACATGAAAAATGGAGGTAACTCAAATTAGTTATGATGGGAACTAAATAAAAGCGGTAATAGTTGGGTGGGATCAAAAGACCCCTCTCCTTCACCCCTTTCTTTTAAAGAACAGTAGCCATTAGGGGCATATTATGAGCTGTTGGGAAGAACCTAGTAAAAGACTGATGAAACTAATTCAAAGTTTTGAGAAGGTGAGGAGGGACTGACTTTTCCTAAGTAGAAGAGAGTGCAGATATTGATGGGTTTGTAAATTTAGGGATGAAAAGCTGAGAAAGTTTCTAAGAAGAGAGTGCAGATATTGATGGGTTTGTAAATTTAGGGATGAAAAGCTAAGAAAGTTTCTATCAAATTTTTGCATCTTTCTCAGAAGATTTAAAAACTGCCAAGTAGCTTTGAGCTTATTTGAGATTGTTAACCTGCCTTTTTGTAATAATTTTCTCCCATTCAACTGCTCAAGAGTAGGCAGAAAACAATGAGGGTTTTCCAGATCATGATGTAAAGGGAGGTGCAGGGGTATGGTCTGAAGATATCTGTAAAGTGGAATCTAGCCTCTAGCCAGACCAGATGAAGACAGGAGTGAACTGGTAAAGAGTGATCAAGTGGTGGGATTAACTGTTAGTTGTGATGATGTAGAAATACTTTTTAGTGGAGGAGCTCAAGCAGATGAGCTGGAAAGTTTGTGGTTGGAGAAATGGAATTTTAATTCCAGACTTGGAAGTGATACAGGTTTTGATTATGCCAAACCACATTGCTCCCATTTATGGGAAGATCACTGCAATGAGAGGTACCTTTAATGAGCAAGGTCATTAGGAAATAAAAGGAGATATAATTTGTTCACTGAGTGGTAGATTGGGAGGCAGATAATAAGCAACAAATAACAAAAATTAAGGACTTCTCTGGTGGCTTAGACAGTAAAGTGTCTGTCTACAATGAGGGAGATCCAGGTTTGATCAGGAACATAGCCTGGAGAAGGAAATGGCAACCCACTCCAGTACTACTGCCTGGAAAATCCCGTGGATGGAGGAGCCTGATAGACTATAGTCCATGGGGTCGCAAAGAGTCGGACACGACTGAGCGAGTTCACTCACAAAAATTAAACGTACAGAAAACAAACACATGAAACTTCACTGCAAAGTGATCTGGGTGGCTCTCTGAGGAGCTGCCATTTAAGCTGAGCTTATAAAAATAGAGGAATAAGCATTCCAAAGAAAATGTGTAAAGGCTTGAGCTGGTGGGGGTGGTAAGCTTGGACTGTGTTCGAGGATGTGGAAGCATCAGGAAAATGGGAAGTTGGGTGAGTGTCTGGAAAGATTCTGGTTCAAGATGGTAGAGCAGAAGGAGGTGCGCTCAGCTCCTGTGAGAAGACCAAAACTGCAACTAGCTGCTGAACCACCACTGAGAGGAGGATGCTAGAACCCAACGAAAAATGATAGCCCACATCCAAAGACAAAGGTCGCAAGGAGACGGCAGGAGGGACACAATCACAAAAAAAATCAAATCCCATCCCCGCCAGGTGGGTGAGCGACCCACGGACTGGAGAACAAGAATACCAAAGTCATTCTTGCACTGTTGTGAAAGTTCTTAACCCCAGGCTTCCCAGCCTGGGGATCCAACAAAAGAACTGGGAATCCACAGGGAATCTTGCCTTAAAGGCCAATGGGATTTGATTATAGGACTTCCAGAGAACTAGGGGAAACAGACTCCAGTCTTGGAGGGCACAAAAAAATGTTATGCACACCAAGATACAGAGAAGACCCCACTGGAAACTGAACCAAAACTGCCTGCTAGTGTTGGAGGGCCTCCTGTGGAGATGTGGGCTGGCAAGGGCTCACCACAGGGACGGAAACACTGGATGGTCACCCTTGGTGTAAACAGTCTTGGAGCTCGCTGTTAACCCTACCATAGAGTCCGCAGGCCCCAGGGCTGGGTTGCCTCAGGCCAAACTACTACAAAGCAGGGAGCGCAACCTCAAATCAGCGGATAATTGTATTAAAGCTTTACTGAGCAAGGTCCTGCCCAACAGAGCAAGACCCAGTTTTCCCCATCACCAGTCCCTCTCATCAGGAAGCTTACAGAAGATTCTTAGTCTCATCCATCAGAAGGCAGTCAGAAGAAGGAGCACAGTCTCACAGTGGCTAAAACAAAAACCAAATTAGAGAAAATTAATCATGATAAAAGCAGAAAGTTATGTCCCAGATGAAGGGACAAGATAAAACCTGAGAAAAACTAAGTAGAGAGGCGCAACCTTCCAAAAGAATTCAGAATCATGACAGTGAAGACAATCTAGGATCTTGGGAAAAGAATGGAGGCAAAGACTTGAGAAGATGCAAACAATGTTTACCAAAGACCTAGAAGAGCTAAAGAACAAACAAACAAGAGATGAGTAATACACTAGAAGGAATCAAAAGCAGAATAACTGAAGCAGAACAGATAAACAACCTGGAGGACAGATAGTGGAAATCACTGCTGAAGAACAGAATATAGAACAAAGAATGAAAAGAAATGAAGACCTCAACAACACCGAAAGTGGAAGTGAAGTCACTCAGTCGAGCCAGACTCTGCAAACCCATGGACTGTAGTCTACCAGGCTTCTCCATCCATGGGATTTAGAGTACTGGAGTGGGCTGCTCCTGATGAAAGTGAGAGAACGAAAAAGCTGGCTTAAAACTCAACATTGAGAAAACTAAGATTATGGCATCTGGTCCCATCACTGCATGGTGAATAGTGGAAACAGTGGTAGACTTTATTTCTTTGGGATCCAAAATCACTGCAGATGGTGACTGCAGCCATGAAATTAAGACGCTTGCTCCTTAGAAGAAAAGTTATGACCAACCTAGACAGCTTATTAAAAATCAGAGACATTACTTTGCCAACAAAGGTCCATAGTCAAGGCTATGGTTTTTCCAGTAGTCATGGTATGGATGTGAGAGTTGGACTATAAAGAAAGCCAAGCGCCAAAGAATTGATGCTTTTGAACCGTAGTGTTGGAGAAGACTCTTGAGAGTCCCTTGGGCTGCAAGGAGATCAAATCAGTCAGTCCTAAAGGAAATCAGTCCTGAATATTCATTGGAAGGACTGATGCTGAAACTCCAATACTTTGGCCACCTGATGCGAAGAGTTGATTCGTTTGAAAAGACCCTGATGCTGCAGAAGACTGAAGGTAACAAAAGGGGCTGACAGAGGATGAGATGGTTGGATGGCACACTGACTTGGTGAACATGAATTTGAGCAAGCTCCGGGAGTTAGTGATGGACAGGGAAGCCTGGTTGCTGCAGTTGATGGGGTCACAGACAGTCAGAGCAACTGAACTGAATGAATAGCTGAAAACTTTCCCAACACAGAAAAGGAAATAATCAACCAAGTTCAGGAAGCACAGAGTCCCAGGCAGGACAGACCCAAGGAGGAACACATAGAGACATATAGTCATCAAACTGACAAAAATTAAAGACACAGATAAAATATTAAATGCAACACATAGTAAACAAAGGGAAAATGACAAATGACATACAAGGGA
Organism: Ovis aries; assembly: GCF_016772045.2. Lineage (NCBI taxonomy): Eukaryota > Metazoa > Chordata > Mammalia > Artiodactyla > Bovidae > Ovis > Ovis aries. The sequence goes on from NC_056061.1 coordinate 49,990,111, forward strand.
ACTCCCATCAGGTTATCAGCTGATTTTTCAACAGAAACCATACAAGCCAGAAGGGAATGGCAAGCAAATGTTAAGAGTTCAGCACCACCGAACCAGCTTTACAACAAATGCTAAAGGAACTTCTCTAGGCAGGCAAGAAACACAAGAGAAGGAAAAGACCTACAGAAAGTAAACCCAAAACAATTAAAAATTAAGAAAATGGTAGTAGGATCATACATATGGATAATTACCTTAAATGTAAATGGATTAAATGCATCAACCAAAAGACAGACTGGCAGGGTGGATGAAAACATGTGCATGTATGCACTTCCACTTACCACATGACTCTGTTTGAGACTCCCCAAATTATATGTAATTATTTTATATTATTAAGTTAATCATGTTCCCATATGGCTTACAATTATTTTTGTCTGGCTATTGATTGTGAAATTGATAAACGTCTTTTACTCTAGTGAACTATGTAACTATTACTCACTTAATACCACTGTATGATTGGTCAACAGAAAAAGAATAAAACTCTATTTTCACTGAAATGCTTCTGTGGTGGCTCAAATGGTAACAGACTTGCCTACAATGCAGGAGACCTGGGTTCAATCCCTGGGTTGGGAAGATCCCCTGGAGGAGGGCATGGTAACCCACTCCAGGGTTCTTGCCTGGAGAATCCCACGGACAGAGGAGCCTGGCGGGCTACAGTTGATGGGGTTGCAAAAAGTCAAACACAACTGAGCAACTAACCACATTTTCACCAAAACTAGGATACAATAGAAAAACCTGTAATCACCTTTTAAAATCCAGATGCATATCAGAATCATCTTGAAAATTTTTGAAAAATACAAATGCTCAGGCATTGCTTTTATCTCCAGAGCTCCAGATGGTTTTAATGAGCAGTCATGTTTAAAAACAACTGGACTACATAATGATCTTTTATCTAGTATGTTTTACTTTTTCTATTTCATATTCAGTGCTCCCATTTCATTTAGCTTGTTTTCCAATTTTTCCATCTCTTGTTTTTTATGATCTTTCTCAAGTCTTTATCAAGTGTAGTAGGAAAACTTTTGTATACATATAAATGCATTATATATATATTAGGAAAATAATGAATTTTTGCCTAAAAAACTATGATATTTTGATTCCACTAGACTATGAATAGAATGTTAGATTCCTAATTAAAAAAGATATGCAACAAAGATTTACTGTATAGCATAGGGAACTATAGTCTATCTTATATTTCACTTTAACATTTAACATCTTTTCTGTACAAAAGTTGTTCCACATGCTAAGACACACTGGGTTCTTTAACAGATCTAATACAGCTTAGAAAACTTCTCTGATCACTGCCATCACCTTCCCACCCACTGACATCACACACACTACCCACTAATTTTTGCTTGAACTATTTCAAGTTTCCCAACTTTTAACTTCCAACTTATCTGATCTATCCTCTATACTGTGCCAACTGCCTTTCTAAAATTGGTACCTGATTAGACTGTTCAACATAAATGCATTCAGTAAGCACTTAAAATCAAAGCATGGTGAAGATAACATGGCATACGAGAACCTTCATGATCCGGCCCATCTGCCTCTTTGGTTCAGCTTCTCCAACTCCCTATCTTTCCACAGTGACCACCTTAATACTGCAAATGCTCTATGCTACTCCCTACCTACAGCCTAGAATTTCCTTTTCCCCTCTGAGCAGTTGCTAACTTCTCATTCATCTTTTAAGACTCATCTTTCTATAAACACTCATAGCCACTTATCTTTCTCCCTGAAAATAGAGTATTTCCTCCTTAATATCTCTAGTTTTTATGTAGTTTTAATAGCTATAGCAACTGTGTTTGCTTACCTGATCAAAATTTGCCTTGTTAAACTCTCTGGCCAGCAGTTAAAAAAAATAATTTACTTAAGCTGACTGAATTTGATATTGCTGAAAAAATTCTCAAAATGTTACATTTCACTTAACTCGATGTATTTTGAACAACATGTTCTGACTGGTAAGATTCAAATTCTCTGGATTTAGAAGAGGGAAAAAAAATATCAATTTTTCAAATGATGAAACCTTAGGCAAATTTACACTGTGGGAAGAAAATATCTCAAAGACAAGGCATTGAGGAAAAGTATACCATGAAAAATACATACTTTTTGATTCTTTTTTAATACTTAGGCATTACATTCCGTATCAAATTTTACCAACATGCTGTTGTTCTATAAATCCATTATTTATTTTATACCATAATTTGATTTTTCTGTTCCATGCTAAAAAGCCCACTATTCCATAATTCGTTTTAGCATACAGTACCTGGAATATAAAAAAAAATTAACTCAATGTTGGCAAATCTCCCCCCCTGACACGTAGAACAATTACAGAAACGTCTAGTGGTTAATTTTCTTAGGCTAATGAGCAAAAGAAAAGCCCCAATACATTGGCATTTTTCCTTAACAGGCTCATCACTACATTCATCAGAAATAAACCTATTTGCTGCTGTATTATAGAGCAGTTTGCCAAATGCCTACCTTTAATAAGAGTTAGGTCAACTTCTAAGAAAACTGTACGGAAACATTCAGTTGTTGACAAAAATTTAATATTAAAATTACTCAAAGTTAAGTTATTAATTTAGGAAAAAAACATGTATTAATCACCCATAAGAACAATTTTTATTTTAATAAATAACAGTGGGCTTACCAAAGGGCAGAGACTTTAATGTGCCAAGTTTTATGCATATTGGTAATAAACCTTAAGGAGGTGAAACCAACTATTCCATTTACCCCATTCGGCCCTAAAAATAAAACTATAATACTTTAATAATAAAACTTAAAAAAATATTTCCAAAAAGAAAATAATTCACTCCTTGACCATGCTTATTTATTCAGAGTACCAGCAATTTCAGTTAATATTAAGTGCTTCATTTTTCCTGCAAGTCTGATGTTGCACAGGGAATATACACATTTTTATATCACAATATCAATATCTCAGGCAAATAATATTGTGAATGTAACTGGTTTATAACAAACAAAGTCAAAAATCAATGCTACTATTCATGGCAAACAGAAACAAAAGTAAATTCGAGAGAATGTTCTCTTTTGTTTCCAGTACTGATTTTAGTTGGACTTCAAAGGAAGGTTCATAAACTCTCCTGAAATAACCTCTATCTCTGGCCGTAAATCCACAGTATAAATATGGTGAATAAAGCTAAACTATAAGAGCTAACTGTATACTGAATAATCAAAATAATCAATTATAACAACTAATACTGCTCTGGAAGACCAATCTAATGAAAAAAGTATCATTAGATATGGCAAGAAAATACAGACAAATCTGTACAATCTAACATCTATAAACAGTAAAATCAAAACATCCAACTTCCTTATAGAAAGTGTTTTATCTATGTAATTATAAATGTTTAAGGAACTCTTGCATTTTATAAACACAAGATGGGCTCACTTTGATGATACCAATTTTAAGATTTATAAAAATGTTTAAAAAAATCTTTCCACAAAAGTTTATACAGTTTAAAGCTATACACCAATCTATAAATCTCAGAAAATGGGGGTAGGGGGGAAACAAAAACCTTTATAAGATCACATGTATAAAACAAGAAATGAAATGTGATTTTATTTAAGGCAATACTGGGCTACTTCACAAATCACCACCTCAAATATTTACACTGCTCCACACTACTAGTTTCTATCACATTCACAAAGGATTTTTTTTTTAAATACCAAATGTTTAAAATCTTTGATGTAGGAAATCCTTTATTCACATTTCCATTATATTTCATGGAATCATAGTAACTATATCCAATTGAAAGCTTTGAAAAAAAATTATAGCTATAGGAAATTGCTAAAGAATCTGCTTTAATTTCACATGTATACCACCCAAAAAAAATCCTGGAAGGTAAATTTACAAAGCAGAGCAAGTTGTTGATATAAATAATGTGTCTACTTTGTCAAAAGTAAATCTTTTTTTGGAGATCATCTTGTAAATAAATGTTTTATGTAAAAAAAATCAATGAACTATGGCAGAGTTTCTAGTTTTTAGTTCAAAAAATTCTGAATTTAAAACAATAAAAGAACAGTTTTAAAAACTTGATCACCTGGTTAAAAATTAAAACTCCAAATATAAACGTGTCATTTAATAGTTTAGACTTACACACTGCTGGTGGCAGCAAATGATTTACAATAATAAATATATACAAAAAAAGGTATCTACAAACAAAGAGTACTGTTACACATGAGCAGTGACCTGGTGAGACAAATCAATCACACAGATAACTCAGTTTAGTCCATGAAAAGGGCAACTGGCTGATAGAAATTTGAGGTTTAGCTCAACTATTTACAGTAACTGAAGTATGGATTCTGTTCAAGTCCCATAGGGATAAAAAAAAAGTTTTACATGACAAAATGTCATGTTTTTTTTTTTTTCTTTTTTGTTCAGGTTAATTCACGTCAGCAACAACAAAAAATAACGAAAAGGTTTCACAATTTTAGCATGCTTGATGGCTTCCTATTTAAAATAAAACTGTAAATAATGTATTTATAGGACATCAGTTATCAGTACTGCCCTCTCCCTGTGGCTTTGCCCATACTGATGTCTTTCACAACAGACACATCTGGATCATTTGAACGTACTTCAAGTTTTTTCAGACTGACGGTAGGTTTCATTTCCTGAAGCTGCTTTAAGACAAGCTCAGTGCAATCTTTCAGAGTCTTGTCTAAAACGATTTTTACATTATCACTGCACTGAAGCTGTGTTGGATTGGCAAACTGTACAAAAGTTTCACTTTCTTTACAAGAACATATATGATTTCCACTAGTCACAGCAGTCTTGTCGACATTTTTTCTTGAATTTGAATGGGACCCTTTTTTACTCCCACTATTGGGATGATCTTTGTCGGTATTTTTCTTCTGTTTCACTGCAGACTCCTCCAGGAATTTGAGAAATGATACCTCAAATCCCATTGGTTTAAATGAGCTCCAGTCAAAAGATGCAGGGTGATCCTCAGTGGTTTGAATTGCAACAGCAGTTTCTTCTTCCTTATGTATACTACTTAATTCAACTGCTGGTGCTGGTTCAGCTTTTTCAACTTTTCTCTTTTTATTTTGGGAGACATTTTTTTCTTTATTAACTCTCTTCAAATTACTTGCTTTTTGTTTTTCTGACTGGCAGGGGTTATTTTCCTTAAAATCATTACTTACATCTGAAGAGGTCTGAGGCTGGGTCTCCACACTTGTGTTGTCTTCATTTATTAATTTGGTAATAAATAATTCTGTTAGTTCATCCACTTCATCTTTTTCATTTTTTACAACTTCCTTTTGTGGAACTACAGCTGTTCTTGCATTATCATTGCTCTCTGATACACTCGTGTCAGAATCCTTCACACCACTCTTTTCAACCTCTTGCTCAGAAGCTTCCTTTAATTGTGAGCTGCAACACCGTTTGAAGACAATGAGGAGATTGCGGTGTTGTGATGTAAATGCCTTAGATAATTTATGGCATTTATAATGTCTGATTATATTGCTTTCACTTGTAACAACCGATGTACACCCCTTTATCATACATGGATACTGGGTGACAAATCTGCTCGTACACTCAGACAAGGCGTCATTTCTAGCCTTTATAGAATATACATGCTTTCCACGTTTCAGAGAGTAAGGCTTATTTTCTTCAATCTGCACAATCTTTGCAGTCTTGTTTTCCAAATTATTTTTTTTCTTTCGTTTGGTCTTAGGCATTTTGACTCCTTCCCTTCCAGATCTGTATTTTGTCCCCCGGTGTTTAGACTTAGTCTTTTCTTGGTTTGCTTTGCTTGATATATTTTCCTGACCAGGTGTTAATCTTCGTGGCCGAATGAGATGAGCTTTATGTTTGTCATTATGCTTATTAAAAATGTGTCGGAGGAGATTAGACCGGGTTGCATATATTCGGTCACAGCCTTCACAGTCACACTTGTATATGCCATCTTCTTCAGTTTTACTTGCCCTGGCCCCGATTCCATGGTCTGCCTCAAGATGAACAACATAGTTCAAATATGTGGTAAATGAAGATTTACACTCTGACTGATCACATGGAAATTTCCCAACATCCACAGAAGCGGTCATACTTTCAATTTCTTCAGGCGACATCTCGTGAAGCTTCATGTAGTGTTGTATTAGGCCAGTAATTGCTTGGAAAATTCGAGAACAGTCACTCACCTGACATCGAAATTCTTTCACAGTCTGTTTCGTTTCAATTTCTTCACTCTCTTTACCAGCTTCACTCTCCTCTTCAACCTCTGCAGAAAATGCAGGTAGATCTGATTTGTGCACAGCCTGGTAATGCAGAATTAAGTTCTGCTGTATCGTGAAAGCCGCAAAGCAACCCTGATGAACACAGCGATAAGGTCTGTAGGGACTGTATCTTGTGGGAAACTCTGGAGACTGAGAAACTGGCTTCTTGCGTTTCCTCTCCTCCTTTTCTTTTTTATGTCTCCTAACTTTCCGTCCTTTGGTTTGGACATTTGTGAGAGGATTTGCATTACATTGTTCTGAAGTAATTGCAATCACTTGAGAACTACTTTCTGTTTTTTCAGGACTTTTTTTTTCTAGAAGTTGTTTTTCGGGGATCACTGCTATATTACTGAGAGTATTTTCTTTCATTGCTCCCAATTCTAAAGCAGGCTGGAATTCCCTTTTATTTTCCTCTGTCAGAGCTAGCTGTCTTTTTACTTGTGTAATTCGTGGGGCTGATGAATTTTCACTCTGAGACTTTCTTCCATAAGGTCTTTTTATTTTTAATTTGACCATTTCTTCTGTTGTAAAATGATGCACCAACTGACAGTGTGCCCGAAGATTAGAATTTCTTGTAAATGTCTTCGTACATGTAGGTACTACACATTTAAATGGAGCAAATTTCAACTGATTCTTCTTAATTTCAAGAATCATCTCTGGAGTGTACTGATGAATTTTACCGTAGTGCTTAAACAGTGCATCTTTTGTCATAGCGCTGTAATTACAGCCTTGGTTTTGACACACAAAGGGTTTATTAACTCTGTCATTAAACTGAATGTTGCTTATAATTTCAGAAACTGGCTGAACAACTGTGACATTTGGAATTGATTTCACAGGAGTGGGAGTCAGTGTCACTGATGTATTTATCAGTACACACTGGGGTGCTGGAGTGGACAGGTCATTTTCTAATTTTAATTTCTGTAAGCCTTCTAAAATCTCCTGTATTTGATCCTCCTTATGTAATACTTCAGACTGAGGAATGTTACTTTTTGTTGGCATGACACCTATGAAGGAGGAAAACTGAGACGACTCAGATAACTTATTTTGTACAGTGTTTACTGAAGGAAGCTGAATGTTATAACTTATTTGAGCATTCTGTGATGTTTCACCAATACCCTGAGATGCATTTTTTACCTCAAGTATTTGAGAATTCATAGCACTTTTAATAATTTCAAGAGTCTTTTCAAAGTTTTGTATGACATTGTCTTCAGAGATCTGCAAATCAGAATTTATTGAAGGTGTGCATGAATTCAAAGCCATCATTTGGGAATCACCATTTTCAGTTTTTAATGTTAAAGGAGCTAACACTGTATGGGACTCAAGACTGGTTTTGAAGTTTTCTTTCACATCAGTCATAAACAACTGATTGTCAACATTATTTAATTTCTGTGTTAGATTTTCCACCAAACCCTGAGGTTCACAATTGGGAATTACAGTGGAATGAAGGTTAGTAGTTGGTATCTCAATACTCTTTGCTATAAGTCCCATTGCTGTTAAGTCACTCGTTACCAAGTTTTGGGGAGTGTTAGGGGCAATTAGTGGAGGAGTAACTTTCTTTCTTCTCTTAGAAGCACTGTTGCCCTTCTTATTTAAATGACTAGACCTTGTGTTCTGAGGACCACTAATGACTGAAACACGTGAACTGCTACTGGTAAAATTTTGTGATGGCCCGCTAGAATTAGGGAATGAACTAGAACACAAACCATTTTCAACAGTCTTTAGCAGTAAGTCGTTTGTTGGAAAAACAGGCAAACTGCTGCATTCCTCAATGGAGGAAGTTTTGGGGTTTGGTGTCCCATTCTGGTCTGTCAGCAGGGGGCTTGGGTGGCACACTGTCTGCAGCAGGGTTGGCACAGGTGGATTTGGCATCACTGTTGTGTTTACTTGTGCTGCGTCGGAGACACAACCTGTGGGGACGTGAGAGAGCACATCGGCACCCTCAAATGTACTGGGAATGCCAGCAGTTTCCAAAGCCTGTTTGATGATTTCGCTTCCCTCTTGACTAACACTTGTATTAAAGCTAGTCACACCAGTTCGAGGAAATGCATTTGGTAAAAATGTTGAGGAGCGGTTTTCAGCAGCAAGAAATTGCAGGAATGATGGATCTTTAAAACATGCTTCTGCACTGAATGCAGACTGTTGTGGCTGCTGCAAGTTTACGGTATTTGTGGAGAGAATCATGCTGGCGAGAAGAGAAGGCTGCCCATTATTCTGCAGAAGTTCTTGAGCAATTTCTGCTCCGTCCAGTGGTTTACAGTAAGATCGCTTAGACAAGTGTCCACCCAGAGATCTGGGGTTAGTGAAAGCCCTGTAACACCTGCTACAGATAAATTTCCCATCTCTGATGATTGCTGGCCATTTAGCCCTTTTGTTGTGCTTAGGTTTTCTTTCCTTCCCATTTGGGCCCCGCCCGCGGTCTTTTTTCACTTTTTCCGGTCCAGGCTGTTGGGTACCAGTGCCACTGAAGTCATTTGCAACACTGACTTGTGAAGGAAAAACTGCATTCTCACCATTTCCTCCCTTTAGAAAGGAGGAATTGGTATTTCCTTCGATCTGTGAAGAAAAATGATTTGTATTATTTTCCAGTTGGGAGAAAACAGAGTTAGTCCCACTGTCTGCTGGTGAAGGGAAGAGAGACACTGAGGCGCTTTCTGCAGGTAACGGAAGGAAAGGATCTGAGCCGCTGTCAATATTCAAAGGCAAAACCGTTTTGGTTAGGTCTTCCATTTGTGCTGGCAAGGTGGTGCTAGATAAATTCTCCATCTGGGAACATAAGAGACCACCACCTTGTTCATTTTTATCCTGAGAAGGTATACTTGGATTTATGACACTTTCCACCGAGGGCAACAGTGGAGCTGACACACTTGCTAAATGAGCTGGGAAAATGGATGATGAGACATGCTGCAACTGATTAGAACAGGTAGGAGTCCCGCTGGCTTTGGTCTGTGGTGTAAAAAATGCATTATTAGAGCTGCTCACCTGTGATGGCAAAAAATAAACAAACTTTCCACTATTTGGTGTATTTAAATTGTTAGCCTTCTGACCCCTTTTGCTTTTGCGTTGCATTTTGAATGCTGCATATTGGTCGGGGTGTGCTGTCTTCATGTGTTTCCCAATACTCTGGGAAGAGTTGTAGGTTCGAGTACATCCCTCAACCTGGCAACTGAATTTCTGAACTGGCGCTTTTGGAGGCACTGATGGAGTTCCCAAAGAATTACTGAGGTTGGGCTGTGGTGGAACAAATGTGATACTTTCCAGCGTCTTCAGAGGTAAATTATAAAGACTGGATGACGTTTTAACATTACCTCCACATTCAAACTTGGGAGTTGGTAAACTGTTTTGAAACCCTGCCTGGTTTTGCACAGAAAAGGCCATCAGGTTGCTCACTTGTCTTTCTAAGTTTTGTGTGGTCATGCCGTCTACCTTAAGGGCTTCTGAGGCCACTAAAGAATTCTGAGTAATCTGGATTTCATTAAAACAATCCTGTTCCTTTCTCTCTTGGAAATCTGTGTGACACAAATCATTACAAGCATTTTCAACTGGTATATGTAAGTCTGTGACCAGTGATTCACCACTGCTTTCCACAGTTGAGTTTTCTCGCTTTCCAAAGTTCTCCTCGATCCCCTGATTGAGGGACACCTTAATGGACACAGCTACTTCACTGGCCTGAAGCAGAGGAGTGGGAGCAGCATTTCCCAAACCATTTGGCAGTGGTCCATCAGCCTGCCCGAGCTCCGAAGCAGAAATCTGGTCTTGTTTGGTCACAGGTGATTCTGCCTTGCTTTTATCCCAAGCACCACTTTTATCACCTGGGATGGTGTTTTCAACACTGTTTTCTGAAGGAAGCATGGATCTTTCTTTCTCGGCGTTCCCTTCTGCACTCTGATTCACTCTGGAAGGCTGAACAGAATCTCTGGCTGAATTAAGTTGGTCTTCAGGAGGCAGCACTTTTTCAGGAGTATTGTGATCTTCCAGATGCTTTTCAAGCTCACTCTGAGAACGGTAAACTTTACCACAACCTGTGAACTTACACGTGTAGGTATTATAATGCTGTGCTTCATGGTCATACAGTAAATAAGCTTCTGAAAAAATTCTGCCACATTTAGGAAACATGCACTTTGCTCTAAAGACTTGATGTTCCTTTCGGTGGGTTAAGAGCTCTGCGTAGCTGTTAAAACCAGCCTTACACTTCATTTGTATACAGATATATGGTTTACTGCCACAGTGCATTTGTAAGTGATCATTGAGATGAGTTACACTTACAAAATGCCGCCTACAGTACTGGCAAATAACTTTTTTGCTTTGCATTTCAAGAAAGCGCTTGGCATCTTCATTATCCTTATGTCCTTTTACATGAGCAATTAAATTTTTAAAGTACTTAAAGCCCTTTTTACAAAAAGTGACAGGGCAATTGAACTCATTAACAGGTACTGGTTTCTGGACTGGGATCACCTCCGGCTCGTAAGATTTGTCTTTGTCATCAGTTTCATCGTCTGAGCCGTCATTGTCGTTAAACACTATGAAGTCTGTGGAATAGAGACTGTTCTTCTTGATCGGCCGCTGCTCCTGCTTGGCCACAGCATTTGTCTTCTGATTCTCGTTGGTAGCTGTGATCTTAGGAGGCCTTCCCAACCTTCTTAATGGTTTCATAGCTGCCAGTCTCTCTTTACTTGATTGTTTAACATGCAACGTGACATGAGGGACAAAAGTTTCTTTAGAATTAAAGTTCTTTGCACATATGGGGCAACTGTAAACCCCATCTTTGTAATGTTTTTGAGCATGTCGTACTATTCGATGACCAAGGAACTCTTTATCACATAGCACACAATACTGCATGTAGGCTTGCCAATTCCTGAACCGAGCCGATATAAATCCCCTCTCTCTTAACTGTTTTATCTCTCTCTTTTTCTGCTTTTCGTCACAAATGTCTCTAAGAAGGCCAGAATTAGCACCAATTCCACCATTCACAGAAGTGTCTTTACTATCTTCCTGGTAGTCTGCTACTTTCTCATAAACCTCACTGTCATTTAATTCATCTATTGAAGACACGATGGATGCTTCTTCTCCCATTAATGCAAGACACTGTCGTTTTAAAGTTTTCCAATCCCAGAATTCTGGATCAAAGGGCCACTGAGTTTTCAACACAAGTAAGAGCTCACAGCGTAGGGAATTTGGTATTGGAAGATTCTCTTCATCATATTTCTGGTCTGGCTGGTTGTACAACATTTCCACAGCATAATATGCATCTACTGTAGGCTCAATAAGAAATTCACTCAGTTGACAAGCACGTTTAACTTCCAGATCATCAGGCAACAAGCATGAAATGGTCTTGCAGATAGATATTTTCACTTCAGTATTTTCTGTAGATTCCAGGCGAAGAGCTTTTACACACAGCTCTATACAAGTGGCAAGTCCAGCTCCTTCAGTCTGTGAAGAAGCAAGCAAGAAATGTTACCTTAATTTACACTCATCAATGCAGATTTGTGAATTTAGTAATTTTAAAACTGAGGTTTGTTTTCTCAAATTTTCCAATAGCCCATCTATGGAGATAATCCCTCCCAGGGATTGTGGCTGTGTATGTGTGTGAAATGAGCTGTAGAGAATAGCAAAAAACAAACATTGGTAGCTAAGACATGAGTATAAAATCATGTAATGCCCAGGTAAACTTGGGAGGTAATTTAACTTATCTTTCATATCACAATATAAAATAAGAGATCAAAACAGCACTTAATGAAACTGCTGTGAACATTAATAGATATCATGGATCTAAAGTATCATGTCTGGCACACAGTAAATGATTAAGAAATGTCATTAACTTTATCGCAAATTTCATTTCCTAAGTGTGTATTTACAATCCTTCTGAAACAACAACCCTCTTAGTTCAGTTATAAAACTGAGAATATCCCCATAATTCCTAACTCATTAGCAATGAAAGAGATCCTCACATTTGAGAATAAAGTTAATTTTTTAACACTGGGAATCCTAATTCGATCATAAAGTGAAGTGAAGTGAAAGTTGCTCAGTCATGTCCAACTCTTTGCGACCCCATGGACTATACAGTCCATGGAATTCTACAGGCCAGGATACTGGAGTGGGTAGTCTTTGCCTTCTCCAGGGGAGCTTCCCAACCCAGGGACTGAATTCAGGTCTCCTGCATTGCAGGAGGATTCTTTACCAGCTGAGCCACGAGGGAAGCCCAAAATTGAATGCCAAATCACCTACCTCTTGACTGGAACATCCTAAGAATAAGGAATAGCAGAAGACACAACAAACCTTTTATCCTTTTGAATTAGCATCTTGAACTATTATGATAATATAGCAGTAACAAAGGTAAGAGTCATTTGAAAAATATATGAAGAGATAAAAATGGGTTTTAAAAGGCTAAAAGAGAACAAACAAACGAGATATAAGCCAGTCACAAGATGTGGCCACATTCAGGGTAATTAAATATGTGTGCTTTAGACCAAAGGGCAAGGAAGTCAAAAGAAGTTCAAAAGAGCTGAAAGGATTTGTATTTTCACAGGTTAAGGAGGAAAGAAAATATTTTACTGAAACTGAAGCTTAGATTTGTGGGCCAAAAGGAGAGTGAGTGAAACAGGCTGAGAAACTGAACTGGCCATCTTAATGTTGTAAATCAATTTGAAACCTCAATAAATAAGGCCAACAAAACAATGTCAACATTTTTGTTCTTGTGAGTTTTTTATCGTTCTGTGTATGTGTGACTGATGATTAAGTTTACAGTAATATTCAATTCATAAACTGGTTATATGACAACTATCTTTAGAGTTGAGTAGAGAGAGAATTAGGTGAACAGTGTTAGAACTGAGTTAAATTACAGAACACTGAACTGGTGTCTGGAAAATCACAGGAGTGCTTAGTGTAGAAAAAAATCACACACGTGGTGCTCAGAAGCACTTAAGTGTGTAGCGAACAGAGGAGAAAACAGATTTTTTCTTTATACTACTTTTCATGCTTTTTTGGTTACTAGGAACTTTGTCTGGCCAACACTACTTGAGAGTCTAAGAGGTAAATGGGTTAGAGGGCCCTCTTCTTCACTCAGCATCTACTCTATACCAGGGACTGTGCTAAGCCAAGTGCTCTTTCCCTCTCAGGAGTCTCGATATTCCACTATTGAAGACAGACATATTACAAAGCAACTGGTAATGTGTCTCAGCAAATATGAGATCCTTAAGGGTAGGGCTTTACTTTATCAACTTTTTGACTGCAGGGGTCTAGGAAAAAATAAATAAAATGATGAACCAAGTTATTTGCTCCATTTCCTTTATAGATCTCAATTACAGTTTAAGAAGGAAATAATTATTTTAAGTCATTATGTGAGTAGCTGGGCAACAATTCTCAACAACTCCTGGAGTTTTGAGGTACAAAGGGGAAAGGGGTACACCAGATAAACATTCCTGTTCTTTACTGTCCTGTCCTTTACTGTTCATTCCTGTTCTTTACTCCTGAAAATGAAGAGAAATTATTTCAGGAGGGAAAAAAAAAAAAAAGGACAAGATACAGGTAAGATTTACTGACCAATATAGATCTTAAAAGATCAAAGACAGTAAGAATGTCTGTTGGTCCCTACTTTCAAAGACAAAATTATACATACAAATACTTCATGTCATGCTATATCCTAGCTTTCCAGGATCCCTAAGACCTGCTTGGCATTCCATCCCATGCAGTGGTAGCACCTTTGGAAACTGTGTTTTGTGTACTTTTAAAGTGGAAACCAAATTCATTCCTATAAGGATTACTGTAACAAAAGAAATTAGTTTTGTAAAATCTGGATTTTGATTTTTGCTAGTAAATGAATGGAAACACATATGCAATCTCTGTTATCACTTCCCTTTAGAATTCTGTCTAATGTACTGTTTAATCCATCTATTGTTTTCATGTCTATGATTATGTTTTTGTATTTCTAAAAGTTCTTTTGACTTTTTAAAAAATCTGCCTGGTCATTTCATAGGACCTCTCTTTTTCATACTTTCATTCCTTATTTTATATCTTTAAATATATGTATTTTATAGATTTATCAGACTGCATTTAAAGAATTAAGCAAATGATTCCATCATTCCGTTTACTGAAATTCATTCACGTTGTTTTGTATGCTTAATAGATATTGATGGTTAAATTATTTGTCTTTAAATATATGTAATTTATATACTTTTTTCTTTTAAAAAGTTTAATCCTACTGTTAGTTCTCTCTGCAAAAACTGCCCATGGCTGACATTTTCATTGTAAATCTTGATGGTTAACCTATCTTGAGAAGAGCTTTATCAAAGAATCATGTATTGAAGGTATGTCCCTCCAAATTAGTTCTTCATTTGCTTCTGCCAGGGATCCCAGGCATTTACCAGCCAAGGACTTAACCCTTACCTTTTCAAATATTACTTATGTAGGGGAGCAAACTCCACCACCCCAAAATGTGTCTCTTTGAAAGGGAGGATTATTTTAGGCTGATTATGTTTAAGAAACAGAAGACTAAGGAGGTTTTTCTTGTTACCCCCCAAAACTCCTCTTTATTGACTAAAATAATTTAGAAAAAGGGCCTGTTCCTGTAGCTATTCCCAGATACATCTGCAAAGAACACGGGTTGGGCATGGTGAAGGAGACTCTGCAGGACCTGGAGATCAGAGTCCACTGTGTCCCCTTGTCTCTGTAGGACCCAACAAGCACTTGCTTTTCTATTTCCATGTGAACTGCCTCCTTTTGCTCTGAAGGCCCAAACCGCTACTCCCAACATCTTCGTGTTTAACTGAAAGTGGTATTTAAGGTGAGGATTTTGGCCATTTTGGTGAGCTACTTAATTTTCCTGGCCCTCTCCCATGCATATCTGTTATTAAACTTTTGCTTGGTGTTCTCTTGTTAATCTGCCCCATGTCTGTTTAATTTTTAGAACAACCAACATAACTAAGAAGGAAACAGAGAGGAAAAGGTCTTCTTCCCTGACACTCACTTGATGCGGGGATTCCTGGTTATAGTGTAGGGTAAATGTGGACCCTAAATCTGTGTGAGGGCAGACCTATGGTTACAATTTATTAAGGAAAATATTTTCCTTCTCTGACTCATAGTCCAGTTGGACATGTACAAGGTTCCTGACCATCATCTGTGTTCAAGTAATATTTTTCTAGTTCACTTTGCAATAAAATTATAGTACTTTACAAGTTAGTGGAGAGGAGGTAGGGGACATGGAACTCAGTTCTAAATCTCCAACTTAAAAGGGCCCAAGATCCTCTCTCTTATCCCTGTGGATATAAAACGTCAAACCTCTTAGCTGCTCCAAGTTCTAACACACCCCACTCCCCAGCAGGTTAAGAGAACCCTAGCCTCAGCTCAAAGTTTCTACTCCAGTTTTTAGGTGGTTCTTCTTTTTGAGCCTAGGGAATTCTCCACTATTCTTGTAATGAAGCTGCTAAGCACTGAGAACAATGTTTTATTTCATCAAGTATTTCTCGTTTTTTTGTAGAAGAAGGAATTTTAGATACTGTCATCTGCCAGATGGCAAGCCAAAGGAACCTATATTTCTTTTTACTTTCTAAATTTATATAGAACCAAATTATCAAAACAGTGTAACACCTAGAAGAAAAACTGTGGAATGATAAAATATGAGTATTATGCATACATTGCTTGTCTTCAGGCTAAGAGTAAGCCCCTGGATCTTATTTGCATTTTTAAGTTTCTCTGTATCAAGTAATTAAAGACTAATAAGAAAATCAATGTTCAAAGCACAAAATGAAATAAAAGTCACTGGAAATCCACATATTATATGTGTAATTTACACATCTGAAATTAAGATACCTTGATCATTCTTACCTCTGAATTAATAACTTTAATCAGGAAGAAAATGTGATATACTGTCTTGGTTAACAAAGAAAGTTGACGACACCTTTCTAGGTACACTTGAATAGATGGTTCTACTCTCTGCTGTAATTTACTCCAAAAGAGAGTGAGTTCCCTAAAAAGAAAAAAAAAAAGTGAAAAAGTAAGTTGGAGGTGCAATGTAAAATCATGAACTTTGTCTAGTAATTATATTTGAAACTAAAACTAGTTTCAGATTCTAATGCTATATGTGGAATGCGGTTTAAAAGAAAAGACTCTCAATTTTCTAGAGACTTATTAAATAAAATCAAGATATGATTTATCATTTTATTAAGATTTTTCAATCTCAAAGAAGCACTCATTACCTTTCACTAGGAAAGCACCTGACATTTAAACAAGATACACACACCACATCTGAACTTTAAAAGTAATAAGAAAAAAAAAAAAAAAAGTAATAAGAAATGCAAAATACGTGTGTATATATAAAATGCATCAATGGCAATATGATTTTTAAACAGCATTTAATTTTTATCTTCTAATAGTTTATTAGATAATGTTAAGAATCAATGATGACATAGAACCCAGAAGAAAATAACTGCTCTGTGCTACCGCAGTGAAAATAAAGACTTTGAAAAATAAACTTTGACATTTGTTCCAAATGCAATCACACTGTATTTTTCATAGAAAATAACCCTACTGAACTGAGAAATTTTCCTTTTTACCTATCATCCTATTTTTCACTGTCCTCCATAGTTAACTTCCACACAAATCTTTGCCACTTCAAGTATTCTCCTCCATACAGGCCTTTCCAATTAGCTCCTCAGTTTCCAGTCCTAGAAACTTTGCCCTTTTCACCATCCACTTGAATAACCCACTCATCTACTGGATTTTAACCTGCACATTGAGGACTTCAAAATCTGTCTCTCGAGTTTTGACCACTTTCACCTCTTTAGTTTTTTCTAAGACTTTCCCACTTTGATCTCTCCTGAAACCTGAAAGTCAATACATGAAAAGGATAATTAACATTCTTTTTGGTTCACTGCCCTTCTAAATTAATGCATCATTATTATTGACCCTATCTATCAGCCTCTTCAAACATTTCTCTCACCTCATTCCATATCCACAGGAAACTTTCATAACTTCCCAGCTGAACTACTTACAGGCTTTCTAGTTGATTTTTCTATCTCAACTCAATTTCCTGTACTGCCACCTCCTACCATGAGCTCACCCTCACAGTTCAGGTAAATATTCTTAAATTTCAGAATGCTGTACACTAAATTTTCTTTTGTGTTTCCACAACACAAGCACAACACTGAAGACTAATAATACAGTCGACTGACCAGATAAATTGTCAGTTTGAGCTAACACCAACTTAAGACAGCTGATCTTAAGTTTTTTGATCTAACTGAAGTAATGATCCCTGCTATCTGTATCTTCCCAAAGGATGATATATATAACAGGTTTCCACACTAGGGAATGTACCATATGAAGAAATGTGTATTGAAGAATTTAATGAAGCATTAATAGAATGACACCTTGTAAGTGAGTAAATGAACTGTATTTCTACACATAAATGACTAGCATATAGTTATGCATTAATAGCAAAAAGTGTGCAATATGCTAAGGAACAATACATACATTAAATTAAAGGTGGCTTACATATCTGAAAACATTTTTATTGTAGCACTAAATAAAATAAGTCCTTCTTTCATCTTCCAACATTTAAAATTTTCCTAATTATAACTGATCATTATATGATCACTACTGGTATACTAAGGAACTGGAACTGTGTAGCCTCTTAATATAAAAAAAATTTTAAGTTATAATATGAACTACTTGATAATCAGTTTACACAGCATATAGTATCTGAAAATAAGCTTTTTTGTCTTGGTAACACTAAAAAGACTTTTAAAAATATGTTCTTAAGCTATCTGCACAACCTATCTGTAATCTTATTTAACAACCTTCTCTTTTCAAAAAAAATCAACTCACCAAGCACAGTACATATCTCCCTGTTGAAGCTGACGTGATAAAAATGCAGTACATAAGACAAGAGCACTTTTTTCATCACCCTCAGATTCTAAGTTACAGATCATTTCTAGGGCATCTTTGCAATCAACTTCTGAAATCTACAGAGAAAGGATACAGAAATATGCCATAAAATGGTTTTATGTTAGAATATATAATATACTTTAAAATTTTTATTAGATATGTACAGATCATTTTCTTTGGCAAAACCTCATTAACTCACACATTATCAATTCATAATTTGTCATGACTGGGCTACTGTTTAAAGAAATAATCTTTCTTCAAGTCAGAGAACCAATGATTTTCAAGACCTTTACAACTATTCATTTATATGTAAATAACTAATGCTAATTATAAGCAACCTCTACCCATTAAATCAGGTCTATAATACTGAAGAAGAAAAGCTGCTACTTGTTATTTTTTTCCCTTTATCCAGTAATTTAAGAAGCATTAGAACGAACACAAAGACAAACATTTACTGGATACAGACTAAAAAACAAAGTGTCTATTAATCAGAGGGAATAAAATAAAACATGAAATATTTTATATAGCTATACCACTTTTAAATGAAGCTCACCTCAGTTTTCTATAAATCTCCATTATTTTTCTTTTCATATATATTCATTCCATCTCAAAGCTTGTCAAGTCATGCATGCATAAGTATAACCTAGATGAAGGCAACTTGCTTCATTTAATTATGCACTTATATCTATTGCTTATTTTTTAAAAATTAAAAATTATCTCTACAATGATTTACCACATAAAACAATCAGAATTTACCTATGATCTCTATAAGTATTGGCTTTAAGATAAAGATGTGACAAAGAGCATACAATCACAAATCACTGGTGTTCCACAGAATTAACATGGTACAACTGTCAAATGACAAAAAGAACTGAAGATCAACAGAAGCCATTAGCACCCATGTTCCACAGAGTTAACTATACATCTCCCTGTTAATCTCTGTGTCTCCTCATTAATTTTTGAGTACAGGAAATGTTTGTGTGTTTGTGTGTAAAATGTAAGGTGTTTAGAATTAAACAAGTGTCTGAATGGAAATGGGGTAATCCTGAGGTTTGATCTTTGACAACAAGGATAAAGACTGCAAGGGGACAGATTCACAAGTTCCATTTTACATATTAAATCAAGCTAGAAAACACTAAGACCCAACTGGGAATCTACGTGTTTAACAACAATCACTTCTTAAAGTGAATATGAAGTCAGTGTAAGAGTCACAAGTTCTATTTTACACATTAAATCAAGCTAGAAAACACTAAGACCCAACTGGGAATCTATGTGTTTAACAACAATCACTTCTTAAAGTGAATATGAAGTCAGTGTAAGAGTCACAAGTTCTATTTTACACATTAAATCAAGCTAGAAAACACTAAGACCCAATTGGGAATCTATGTGTTTAACAACAATCACTTCTTAAAGTAAATATGAAGTTAGTGTAAGAGTCACAAGTTCCATTTTACACATTAAATCAAGCTAGAAAACACTAAGACCCAACTCAGAATCTATGTGTTTAACAACAATCACTTCTTAAAGTAAATATGAAGTTAGTGTAAGAGTTATGACTAAAACCCAAATCCTGGAACTCCCTGGCACAGCACTTTTTCCATTATTCCTGTGTCTGCCTCTTTTGTATAGATCTTTATCTATAAGGAACCTTATGTAAACAAACACAAAAAGGGCTGAACAATATATATTTATACAATTATTATTTTCAAATACCTACAATAAGTCAAATGTGTAGTTAGACATTTTATACATGTATATAATTATTAATCATACTTTTTATACAAGATAAGTATTAGTAACATTTTATACATTAAGATGTCAGTAATAACAACAAATAGCAGCTACTCTACTATTTATTTGTGTCAGTTTCTTTAGGAACAGCATTGCTAAACCAACACAATGGCTTGCCTGATATATACTACTACTATTTTTTATACTAATACTATTTATATTTATATTACTATTTAATTTGTATTAATACTAATACTATTTCTTTTTAGAGACAAGGCTCAGAGAATTAAGTTACTTGCTCCAAGCAGCGTGCTTAATTAGCAGAGTCAAGATTTCAACCCAGATCTAGCTTCGAAGTCTGTGCTTTTTCTAGACTTCTACATAAGCATACTGCATAAGCACACTGAGGGTCTTCATTGACCAATGCTGATTTTATAAGTTCAATTTAAAAAAATTCTTACATCATGAAAGTCTAATTTATTTTTAATCAAATTTTCATGTTTTTTAAAAACCTAAGGTGTTCTTACTGAATGGTTAAATAATGAAAAATGTGTACATTATATATAATAGTTTTTCCAAGGATATTATCTATATTAGCTTACACTTAATAATAAAACATACATCTATGTAAAATATAAAAACAACAAAGGTACTATAAACAAACAACTAACAACAAACAACTATAAATCCACAAATATACAACATACTAACTGAAATATCTGCTATATTTAATTATACAGAAAACTTCACTTTTTATTGGTATGCTATGGAAGCAATTTTTACTATACACTATTTAATAGCCTTTATTTCCCTAATATAGATACCTCACTTGAAAAAAAACATAGGACACTACAGAGAAAATGAAACCTAATCAATGGCTGAATTAAAACTGGGCAAGTGAAACATAGGTCAACTTTAGCCATCAATGAGCAAGAATTATTTTTCAAAATCCAAGGCAGCATAAAGTAAGGACTATCAATATAATATCAATATAGGGACTATTTATATGTTACAAATATCTATTCTGTATTGCTTTGAAAAAATGACCAAAAATTTAACACTAGAAAATTTAAAAATATGAATAAAACACTTAAAGTCAATTAGCATTAACTTTAAAGACATACTTTGCTAAAGTTATACTGTTTGTTAAAGATATACTTTGCTAAATCCCTTTGTAAAGTGTAAAAATTATTTCAAAAGTGCAAATAATGACTTTTAAGTTTTAATATGGCTTTCTGCCAGATATTCAAAAAATACAGAACACTTCATATTTCACATACATTCACCAAGTGCACTTTTAAAATATATGGGCTTGAACGCATTTCAGGAGAAGCTTTTTGCTTGTCAAAATATAACTGCTTTCCTCCATCCAGAAAAGGACTTAAACGGTAAACCTGTTACACTAAAATAATTAGCTACTATTTTAAAAAAAACTCTCAGAGTAGCAAAAGCTTACACAAGATTTAAAAGACAAATAATCTAAAAGTGTTAAGGAAAAAAAAATTTCATATACTGTTTATGGGAGCATAACTCATATAATCTTTTTTTGGGGGGTGGGGGGATGATATGGCCCTATTTAAGATGTGTAGGTTCTCTGATTCAGCAATTCTACTTACAGAAATTTACCCCACCAGTGTACCCTCAAGAAGAATGAAAGGATGTATCAATAAGTACCAGGCAACAATTTAAATGTCCTCTAGTCTGACTAAAATATTAATTACAAATCTATACTATGGAATTATGTAGCCAGGAGAAGGAATGAGGTTGATTTGTAAAGAAATGACATGGAAAGATGTCCATACTAAGAACAGGAAAAGTGCCTAGCAGCCAGGATGTGTGCATGTTTAAAGTATGTTTCTATGTAAAAATATTAGAAATAAAAAAATTTCAGTTAATGATTACTTGGGTCAAATGGGAAATAACAGAGACAAAGTAGAAGATTTTACTTTTATGTTTATTTTGACAACAAAACCAATAGAAATACTGAATATAACATAAACACTGCTAACTTCATTTTTATACTGACACCAAGAACCCAGGCCAAAGCCCAGTCCTTAAAGAGAAGCCAGATAAACACTGGTCTCTCTCAGCCTCATTCCTCAGCCATTCACCAGGGCTAGCTGTTATTTCTATCACAGTGGAAGGGTCCTGAGAAACAGTCAATTCCTTGTTTACTGGCTCATTTGGACAAAGACTATAGGTCCAGGTCATGGTCGACTCTTTCCAATATCTATTCCCACCTACTCTAAGGAGTGGGTAAAAACCTCAAATGTTTACAAGAACCAGATAGGTAAAGGAAATGTTTGAAGTGGGTCATGTGAGGGAGAGAGCCTACCTCTTCTGAAGGGGGCAATGTTTGGGCAATTGCTCCAAAGTGATTACTTTCCTTGGGGCAGAAGTGATGACAGAATTTACTTCATTTAGAACAATGAAGACTCAGTTTCAACATGTTTGTAATAGAAAAATAAATGAATAATCAAACAATCTCTAAGTGAAAAGGGATTTCTAACAAGGAATGTTGTTAGACTTACACATATCCTGTTCTGTTCTACAGTATGTGATCTAGTTTTGCTTCTGGGTGGGGAAACTGATTCTGTGTATTCTGCTTAAAGAACATGATGTACCTTAATTCCACCTGCTTAAAACGAGAAGGAAAAAACAACTTCATATGACATCACAGATACCCAGGGTCCTCAGAGAGAATTTTCCTGAGGATCTCCCACAGCAGGGTGGGCTGTTGTTACTTAACTCTGGATAATTAAACCAAGAGGGAATTTAGGTTTAGTTCTGCAAGAATTTTTTTGACTATTCAGGATAGCCAGAAATAGAGACTTTCCTGGAGTTAACAAATTCATAGTCTTCAACTTCCAATAGGACTTTAAAAGTTGATGCAACAACCCTACCTTTAGATAGTTTCCTGCTAGAAGGTATGCTTCTAAGGACCCAGGCTTTACTCACTCACAACCCCCTCAGTGTTTAGATGACATCTTTCATTTACTTAATAAAAATCTGCTGAAGGAAGGATGAGCAGACGGACAGACTTAATTAAGGGCTGGGACGGAACTGATAATGAAAACTTAAATGAAGCTGAAAAATACACAGGATGCAATATCATAATAACTATTTAAGGACTAAAAAATGT
Source organism: Ovis aries (assembly GCF_016772045.2). NCBI lineage: Eukaryota > Metazoa > Chordata > Mammalia > Artiodactyla > Bovidae > Ovis > Ovis aries. Next base: position 50,013,122 of record NC_056061.1, read on the forward strand.
CACACACATTTCAAAGGCTAATCTCAAGAAACTTTATACATCTGCCAATGAATTGTCTACAAAGTTATTCTTGACTAATAAGAAAATTTCAATCCTCTATTTAGCTCTTATTAAACAGTGATGAAAAAAGCATTACCTGAGATAAAAGAGAAACACTAAAGAGAAAAATAGCTAATATCCAAACTAATGATCTCCTAAGCCAGAGCCCTTGGCTCTACTTCATCCGGTCTACAAACTGCATGCCATCACTCTTCCTAGGATCCTCATTATCCAAAACATACACAACAGGCTTCTCATCTTGGTCCAAGGCTATCATCTTCCTCTTTATTTTCTATTCTCAAGAAAAATCACACAATCACCATTGTAATTCCAACCCTTAACCTCATGTGGGCATTTAGCTTTCTGTTAGAGGTTATCTTTCCTCTGGATTCTGACTACAATCTCCATCTACTCAGGGGATCATGCACCCTCTGTTAATTGTCCTCTCTTTTATTTCAGCGTCTCCCTTTGCATATCCTAAAATCTGTCCCACAATCCCTTTGTTCTCCATTTGCTACTGCTTTGGAATCAAAGGATACTTATATTAGAGATAAAAGACATATATACACATCACTGTCCAATGTATTATAGTTTTATCTATTCTCTTTATATACATGTTCTGCTTTTTTGATCAACAACTTTCAATTCTCCTACCCTGTCTTCAACTTCATTTTGGAATTATGAGTCCTCTAAGATGCAAAATCCCATTTGGATTATGATTCTACTTTTAGAAATCTGTAGTATAAAATATACAAATACATGAATACTATGCTTTATGCCAACTAGAAGTGAAAAAACCACAATCACTTGTCTTACAAAGAAAAACTAAACATGCAAATTTAAATTAAACTACCAATAAAAATGAATATAGATAGATATAGAGATAGATATATATACAGAGGGAGAGAGAAAGAGTATACTTAGGGGGAAGACATATACATTTTTTTAAGTTACCTAGTTAAAATCTGCAAGTATTGTGAAGTCAGGTAAACTGAAATTAAAGCCCGAACACTAATAAAAAAATGCTAGCTAAATTAAGCTACCACCACCTTTCTGATAAAAGAGCCAATTTATTTAAAGTAGAAGCCCAGTGAAATGTTCACATATAATCCTGAAAGCTGCTTACAATCACTATCTAAGAGCACATCAAAAACTTAACACTGATAACAATGGCTCTTCACTATTTAAGAGAAAAGGAAGTCAAAGACATTCTAATATAATGAAAAATTATTAGTTTTACTTTAAAAAATAGTTACTGACAAAAGAAAACATACTCACCTCTTCGATTAACTTTTCATTTGGTGATGATGTACAAAGACAGACAAGGTAAGTTTGCTTAAAACTACCTTTTGTACCAATCTCTGGATGGTCAGAACACAGCTTTGCTAGAGCAGTTGCTTGACTTAACTGATTTGTTTTGATTAGATGTTTAATTCTCATATCCAACAAGATGGGACCCTCAAAAGCTAAAAATTCATTCACTTTAAAAAACAAGACATAATAGATTATTAACATTTGGTAAATAGTTCATTTGCAATACAAATACTTACAAGGAATATTTGTTTAAAGCAGAGAAAATAAACTTTTTTGTTGTTGTTGCAATTTTCTGTTATTCTCAGAATGTCACAAAATATTTGATCTTATCAGCAGAAGATAATCATGTAGTTAATTTTTTAGAGTTGCATTAATACTTTAGCCCCTTAAAGTACCATTTATAGTGATTTACAAGAGGTGAGTTGAATTCCTGATTATAAAAATAATTTTGCATTGAATTCTGAGTCAGTGTTATTAAAATTATACTAAATTCTTTCTCCCACAGCTTTTATTCTTGAATATCAGGGGTTAGCATTTCTAGAAATTTGCAGGGCGAGGGCATTACACACTCATATGTGTATATGTGCAGTCCCTCAGTTGTGCCTGATTTTTTGCAATCCCATGGACTATACAGCCCGCCAGTTTCCTCTGCCCATGAACTATTCCAGCCAATACTGAAGTGGGTTGCCATTTCCTACTCCAGGGCATCTTACCAACCCAGGGACTGAACCCGTCTCTCTTGGCATTTCCTGCGATGGCAGGAGGATTACTTATATGGTAACCACAAAAGGATGTTTGGATATTCTAGAAGATGAAATTCAACTAATATTGTGTTCAATTCTGTTGATGTATTTTTCATTTTAAAAGGTGAAGTCTGAGCATGCATGCTCAGTTATGTCTGACTCTGTGTGACCCCATGGATTGTAACCTGCCAGGCTACTCTATCCATGAGATTTTCCAGGCAAAAATACTGGAGCAGGTTGCCACTTCCTCCTCCAGGGGATCTTCCTGACCCAGGGGTGGAACTCGCATCTTCTGTGGCTCCTGCACTGCAAGTGGATTCTATACCACTGAGCCATCAGGGAAGCCCTATCTTGCCTTAGTAGGTGTCTTAGGACAAATTTAAATTATCTACTGAAAAATAAATAAGGGGTTGGAGGGTAGTCTGCTGAAAGTTCTCTAGGTTTTAAAAGTATCAACCAATAAACCTCAACACTTGCTTAAGACCCGCTAATATATAATAAATATTCATTCTGTTCAAACTTTGAATTTCTGAGTGCTTGTCTGATCAACTACAAGGAAGAATTTAACTTTTTCCCTAATTTGTGAAGGAGATTTTAAAATTTAACAAACACAAATTTAAACTTTTCCCTAAGTTTTCTTTACCAGGATGAAAATGGTGCTTAAAAATTTACTTAGTGATGGCTAGCCGACAACCTTTGGAAGGCTTTCAAGTGATAAAATTTTATATGCCCTATAAATAAAACATAAGATTTCTCAACTTGTGAAAGGACTGGAAAATATGTCTAGGAAGTAATTTGTGGGTTAAAACATGGAAAATAAAAGATGTTCTTCCTCTCTGTAAATAAACTTTGCTACCATTTAGTAACTTTAGCTCTAACCATACTCACTATGAAAATATTCTTCTATAAAATAGTATGATCAAAGCTCCTCAGTATTAAAACCATGAGCACATAAGCAATTTAATATAGGATCCCAAATTTCATCCTTTTCTTGAAGTCTAGACCTTATTCCTGCTACTCTCTATTCTTTACACATTAAACTACACCAAAAAAAAAAAATAATAAAGTATAAAGACTAAACACAGATAAATGACACTATCTGTATAACCCTCTGGTACCTCTGACGGTATGTCTGGGCATTACTTTTCTTTTCAATATCACATGATTCTGTTAGGACAATTACACTGCAAATACCTTTTCATAGTTTAGCTCAATAGCCAAAACAAAATCTGTAAAGATTTTCAATGAAAACATTAAGGAAATAAGAATTTTTTAAAAAAGTTATTCTGGCTATAAGTTACGGACTTTAAGAAACAGCCTGAGGTTCCAGGAAACACTAGTGGTAAAAAGCCTGGGAATTATTTCACATACTCCCACAATAACTCATACTCAGCAGAACTCTGAAGATCATAGCAAAGAAATTATTTAAAGGTGGCAACTTTTAAATGAAACTAATGATAATCTTAATAGAATTTCAAACAGTCCCTAAAATCTCAAAGAGCAGCATGTAGTTAGAATGAAATTATACAAAATAATTTCTGTACTAACTCAAGTAGAGTAGAATATGTTACTATACATTTCAAAAACATACTTGTGTGTGTGTTTTTAAACAATCGGAAACCATTGCCACACTTAGCGCAAAACAGATTTCAAAGAAATACAGAATATTAGAGCAGAAGGAGCTTTATAGATCATTTTATCCAGCTCCATCATTTGGCAGATGAGTAAACTGAGGCTCACAGAAGGCAAATGACCTCCCAGGGTCATAAAACCTGTTAACAATACAACCGGGACCAGAAGCAGACCAGTCTTGCAAACTTCACCTTAACACAGTGATGCAAAGAGAAAAAGAAAATTCTTCTTTAGCTAGTGTGCCTACTACTTGTTAGAATAGCACTTTAAGTAAAAGAGCTGTGAAGTAGCATTTGTTTTCAGAGGAAAGTAATTATGTATTCTGAAGCTCATGGTTCAAATGGATCAAAAGTAGATTACATTTAACGCTCTATTCAGAACCTCCCCCTTAGGGGAGGGAAACTCACTCCCCATAATCCCCCTTCTCCTTCTCCATTTTCCTTTTACCTGCTTTCCTTCCCTCATTCCTCTATATGCTTCTCTATTTCTCTCCACTCCAGGACATGTTTTCCTTACAAAGTTATAACAGCACATCAAAGATTATCAGACTCTTGAAAAAAAGCTTTATCTTTATCCTTAAGTAGCTAGTCACATCAAATTTCACTCACTACCCTGCTTTAACCCACCTCCATCCCAGAAAACTATAAAATACATGGAATTTTACTTGGGTAGCCTTTTTATTTATTTTCTGTGTATTTATGTACTTGGGAGGAAAAAGCAGGTTTTACTACATTCCACCCTATCAAGAGATCTGGATGACCTACAATGGCAATGTAAATGAGTGATTGTCAGTTCAATTAAAGCAATAATGGCCTTCTTTCCATAAAATGCCATTTACATAATAGTAAAAAGAAAAACATGAGAGATACTTTTTAAACTATTACAATATGTAAGTTGAATATTTGTGATAAATCTTTATATAAATATTAGCTGATCATGTACCATACACCAAAATTTAGGACTAGGTCCTGGATTCCCCCCAAAGTGGAGTCAAATCTATTTACTGAGTGTCTATCTCCACATTCAGATTTGCACATAATTTCCCTTGCAGCATCTCCAGCTAGCTGTTTCACAATCATTTCAAACTCTGCATACAAAAATATCTATGCCACAATATGTGTTATAAAACTAAAGAGAACTAAAAGGTGGTATAAATATTTTCCTTTTCTGCCTTGTTCCTCCTTATACTAACCTACAACCCTGTCATACGATCCACCATACGATCCTGTCACTTCCAAACTCCTAACTACTTAATCCCATTCATTTTTCTCCACCTCTACACCTACCATTCACCCCCTTCTCTCAGATCAAACTGTTAATCTCCCAGACCACTCTGTTGCATTCTGCTAGTTTTTCTAACACATCTCCACTAGGACTCATGATGCTTCCCCCCCACCCACCCCTGAAGAACATACTCAACTCTCCTTTCCCAGTTAAAATCTCCAAGTGGTTTCCCCTTGTGTTCAAACAGTAAATTAAAAAATTCCCATCATAACTTTCATGAATCTGCATCACCTATTCCATTAAAATATTTTCCCTTAAAATCAATTCAGCATTTGGGCAAGAAGTAAAAGGCATCCAAAATAAAAAGGAAGAAGTATCATCATCTGAATGCAGATGGCATCATCTTATAGGTAGAAAATCCTAAAGATTACACACACACATGCACTAAATAAATTTAGCGAAGTTGCAGGATATCAAAATCAGAACACAAAAACAAGACGCATTTCTACATGCTAACGATGAACAAACTGAAAAGGTAATTCAGAAAACAATTCCATTTATAACAGCAACAAAAAGAATAAAGTACTTAGTAGACCTGATCAAGAGAGTGAAATACTTGTACAGCGAAACCTATAAACACTGGGTGTGTGCTAAAAGTCGCTTCAGGCATTTCCAACTCTTTGCAGCTCCATGGAGTGTAGCCTGTCAGGCTTCTCTGTCCATGGCCTTCTCCAGGCAAAAATACTGCAACAGGTTGCCATGCCCTCCTACAGGGAATCTTCCCAACCCAGGGACTGAACCCGAGTCTCTTTCGTCTCCTGCATTGGCAGGTGGGTCTTTTACCACTAGTGCCACCTGGGAAGCAAACAGCTAATTTGAATGAATTTGAATTCATGTCGCTCAGTCATGTTCGACTCTGCGACCCCATGGACTACAGCTCACCAGACTCCTATGTCCATGGAATTCTCCAGGTAAGAATACTGGAGTGGGTAGCCATTACCTTCTCCAGGGATCTTACCGACCCAGGAACTGAACCCAGGTCTTCCACACTGCAGGCAGATTCTTTACTGTCTGAGCCACCAGGGGAGCTCTGAAAGAAATTAAACATTACTGAAAGAAATTAAAGAAGACACAGGGAAATGCAAAGGAAACCCATGTTCATGGGTTTGAAGACTTACTGTGGTTAAGATGTCCAATAACCCAAAGCAAGCTATGGATTCAATGTAATCCCAACAAAACTGGAATGGCTATTTTGAAGAGAGAGAAAAATTGACCCTAAAACTCATATGCAATCTCAAGGAATCCCAAACAGCTAAAACAATTTTGAAAAAGAACAAAGCTGGAGGTCTCACACTTCCTCACTTCAAATGGACTACAAAACAATCTAAAGCGGCATAACAGGAATACAGGCAATGCAAGAGAATAGAAAAAGCTCAGAAATAAACCATCACTAAATGATCAAATAATCTTCAACCAGGTGGCAAGACCACTCACAATAGGAAATGACAGTCTCTTCAACAAATGGTGCTGGGTAAACTGGATATCCACATGCAAAAGAATAAAATTAAACCCTTATACCATATAAAAAATAAATTTGAAATGAATTAAAGACCTAAATATAATACTCAAAACTATAAAATTTCTAGAAGAAAACAATGGGGAGAAGTTTCAAGAACTGGACTTGGCAATGATTTATTAGATATGATACCAAGGGTTAGCCAAGAACAACAAAAAAATAAGACTACGTCAAAGTTAACTTCCTACATCAAAGGACAGAATCAACAGAGTAAAAAGGCAACTTAAACAATGGGAGAGAATATTTGCAAATTACATATGTGATAAGAGGTTAATGTTTAGAATATATAAAGAACTCCTATAACTCAACAACAAAAATCAAATAATCCAACTGAAAATAGGCAAAGGACTTGAAGAGACACTTCTCCAAAAATGATATACAAATCAAAACTACAATGAGATATCACTTCACACCTGTCTCAGAATGGCTTTCAAAAACACAATAACAAAACAAAAAGAGAAAATAAATGTTGGTTGAAGATGTAGAGGAACTGTAACCTTTGTGCCCTATTGATAGCACTATAAAATGATACAACCTCTAAGGAAAACAGTCTAGAAGTTCCTCAAAAAATCAGAAACAGAACTACCATGTGGTGCAGCTATCCCACTTCTGGATGCCACAAAAGAAGTCAAAGGAGCGTCTCAAGGAGACATCTGCACTCCCGAGTTCACAGCAGCACTACTCACAAGGGCCAAGAGGTAGAAGTAATCCAGATGTCCATCAACAGGTGAACTGATAGATAAATGTGGCATGTACATATAATGTAGTATTATCCACCTTTAAAACAGAAGGAAATTCTGTCACATGCCAACAACAGTTGTATTTGGAGGACATTATGTTAAATGAAATAAGCCAGTCAAAAAAAGGTAAATATGTAGTATGATTCCACTTATATGAGGTATCTAAAGCAGTCAAAGTCATAGAAACAAAAAGCAGAACGTTGACTAACCAGGGACTGGGAGTGGAGTATGGGAAAAGGAGGGAGCTATTGTTTAAAATCATTTTTGCAAGTGATAAAATCTTTCTGCAAGATTAAAAAAGTTTTGCAGATACGTTTCAATACAGTATGAACATACAAAACACTACTGAACTCTTAATGAACTGTACTTAAAAAGGACTAAATGATACATTTTATTTTGTTTTTACCACAAGAAAAAATTGCCATAAAAAATCAATTCAGCATTATTAGTTCAAAAAATTCAAATTCAGAAATTTAATAAAAGCTTAGCACTTCCTTCACCCAACCTCTCACCCTTTCCTGAGAGAATAAGCTAAATTTCAAGAAACAGCATTTTCACTGAAGATTTCAGAAGTGCTTAAACTGCCTGCTTTGTCATTAAGCCTGAAACTTTACGATTGTAACTGATTTTTGGCATGATTGATGCAAAACAGAATTTATATAAATTTTTAAAATTCCATGTTATAGATGAATCTAGTAAGGCTCTGGGCGATAGTGGAAGACAGAGGAGTCTTGTGTGCTACAGTTCATGGGGCTGCAAAGAGTCAGACACAACTTAGCAACTGAACAACAACAACAAAAGTAAGTATGTTAACCATAAAATTTTCTTGTGGAATAAGATTTAATTATTACTATTACATTTAATTAAATTCTCACATCTTTATCCATGTAACACGATAATGAAATCAGACTCATTAGAACAAAACAATGAATTTTTCTAGGATGTTTAGAAAATCCAGTAAGTTTATATTTTAAATCATTACTACTAAAAATAAAATATTGGTAGTCACCATATATCTAGTTATGTAACAGTAGAATATAATTAAGGTTAACAAAATGCAAAATAAAACATCAGTCTAAAATGGGAAAGTGAACACTTCTACAATTTTACTGCCGTTAAATTCCATCAGCTTAATTCTATCCAGAGTCACTGATCCTCAATAATCTAAGTAAAACCTAAACAGAGGGCAATCTAATTTAGCAGGGATTTTTAAAAATAAAATCCAAAATATTCCACTTATTTATTTTTTATAACAAGACAAGGTCAGTAAGAGCAAAAGAGAGAGAAAGCAAAAAAAATTTTTTAACTTAAAAAAAAAAAAAGATAACCAAATAGAAATGTTAGGAGAACTGTATTTCTTAAGCTTACTTAATGTATCATCTACAAGATGTTCTTTTTAGTGATTTTGTATAAGAAATGTTTTAACACTCAAAAGAACCGTCAACATATTTAAGTGTAGGTTTCAGAATCACCCATTTTGGTATTCTATACATAGAATATACAGGTGAAGATACATACAGGCCCATAAAAAATACAGGAAAAGTTTCAACAAGTCAAAAGAACTAGAGATTTCTATCTGAAAACAAATTCAGCTGCATGTAATCAGATCTGGCCTCATTTTATCTGTTCTCTTCCTTTAAAATATTATTACATCGTAGATATGCTAATATCTGGCAAACCAAGCAGCATGTTTTTCCTGTTTATTTTAAAAGGCAAAGTTTATTACTGAAATAAAGACTTATTTTCTCACAAAGCTCTGAAGGATTTATAAGAACTGTGGAAAATCTTAAGCTTTAGAAATTTCCTTTGAAAACCAAGGAGTTCAAAAAACATAAAATGAACCCCAGGGCTTAGGATTCAAGAAAGAACTGGCAAGCTGAATAAAAACACAATTTATGCAACTGCAAATTATTCTAAAATAGAAGGGAAAGGGCTGAAGGAATTCAGTATAACTGTTAGTAGGGAGCTCTTTCAAAGTTTAGATTTTATAATAATGGCATATACAAAAAAAGAAAAAACAGCAGGCTCAGGACCAAGGATGCATACACCAGGACTGTCAGCACCTAACCTATGCAAACTGTTATTAAAAAGATGACCCCTAGCTTACCAACTGGACTGCCCTGGTGGCTCAGTGGTAAACAATCTGCTTGCGACGCAATCTCCTAGAAAAGTAAGTGGCAACTCACTTTAGTATTCTTGCCAGGGAAATCCCATGGACAGAGGCACCTGGAAGGGTATAGTCCATGGGATTGGAAAAGTGTTGGACACAACACAGCAACTAAACAAGCGTGCCAAATAAGCTGAATATGATCAAATTGGGTTTGATTATTCATTATTTATGATGACAGAGAGAATGGTGGGTCTGATAATAACCTTTAGATTGAAAAAGATAGAACAATGGAGCAAATGGAAACAGGTGGGAAAATATAATTTTCAAAATGGGACTTGAGGTACATTTTGCAAACTATAGACTGGAGGAATAAATATATTCCTAAGAGTCTTAAAATTAATACATTAGAAATATGACTGTTAAGAACCAAGAAAGATTCATCAAACATAAATTAGGTTACACTTCTACAAAATTTATCTCAAAATGTATCACAGACCAAAATATATAACACAAAACTATTAATATGATACATCCAGGAGATAAAGTAAAGCGAAGTTGCTCAGTCGTGTCCAACTCTTTGCAACCCTATGGACTGTAGCCTGCCAGGCTCCTCTGCCCATAGGGGTTTCCAGGCAGGAACACTAGAGTGGGTTGCCATTTCCTTCTCCAGGGTCCAGGCGATAAGAGGAGAAAAATCTATATGATCTTGGGTTTGGTGATTATTTTTAGATAAAACAACAAAAGCACAATCCATGAAAGTAAAAAAAATAAGTTGGACTTTATTAAAATTTAAAACTTCTGCCCTCTGCAAGGCACTGTAAAGAAAAACAAGTCACAAGGTAAATGAAAATATTTGCCAAACTCCTATCTGCTAAAGGACCTGTATCAAACTATAACAACAAAAAGGAACAGTGGATGACCTAGAGATTATCATACTGAGTAAGTCAGAGAAAAACAAATATCATGATATCGCTTATATGTGGAATCTAAAAAAACAGAGTACAAATAAACCTATTTACGAAACTAGAACAGTCACAGATACAGAAGACAAACTTACAGTTACCAAGGGGGAAAGATGGGGAGATAAACTGGGAGATTGGGATAGACATATACACTCTACTATACATAAAATAGATAAATTAAAAAGAACCTACTGTATAGCACAGGGAACTCTACTCAATACTCTGTAACGACCTACATGGGAACAGAAGCTAAAAACGGTGGCTATATGTATATGTATGAATGATTCCCTTTCCCGTACAGCAGAAACTAACACAACATTGTAAATCAACTATATGCCAGTAAAAAATTAAAAGAAAGAAAAAAGAAAAAAAACGCAACTAAAAAGCAAAAGATATAAACAGATCCTTCTCCCAAGAAGATATACAGATGGCAAATATTCACGTGAAAAGATGTTCAGTATCATCTGCCTGTACAGAAACACAAATTAAAGCAATGGAATATCATGACACACATATTAGAATGGCTAAAATTCCCAAAATAGATAAAAGCAACTACCAGTGAGAATCAAGAACAGCATGCAGAGTGGTATAGCTTGGCAGCTTCTCACAAAGCAAAATATACTCTTACCACATAACCTAGCAATCTTTCTCCTAGGTATTTACCCAACTGATCTGAAAATTTATCCACGAAAACTTGTATGCAAATATTTATAGCAGTTATACTCATTAATGCCAAAAACTGGTAGAAAACAAGATGTCTTTTAATAGGTGAATGGATAAACAAACTGTGGTGGTTAGTCAGCAACTTTTTTTTGAATGAGCTAATAAGTCACTCTAATACATACATAAATGTTACATGCATATTTTTAAATGAACGAAGGTAGACTGAAAAGTCTATAAATTATTGGATAAGTAATTTTCATCTGTTCAGGAGAGGGTTGAACAGGTGAAGCACAGTTAATCTTTTTTAGGGCAATGAAACTATCCTGTATGATACTATAATGGAGGACACATGAAAATACGCATTGGTCAAAACCCAAACAACTTTGCAGCATGAAGAAGGACTCCAAAGGTAGGCAAATTTGAAAATATGATTTAGGAGGTTGCAAAGCCAGGATAGACTGTAAATATGGCAAAAGATTCTGTCTTATAAAGGTAATGAAAGAACTTCACTGAAAGAGATGGGAGAACGGGCTGCTCACCTAACTTGGGATAAGAGGAGTCAGTACGAATACGGAAGGAGGAACTGTACACTGATAAAAGTTGTTTCCCACAGGGGCACAGGTTATCAATTCTGAAATCGCTATACATACACTAGGAGGAAGTAAGTAGTGACATACGGATGTTTAAGTAATATATGGATGGTCTATGGTAAAAGAAGCAAGTCTGAAAACGCTATATACTGTATAATTCCAATTATACGACATTCTTTTAAGAGGTCAGAATGATCCAGGTGCTATAGATTAGAGTTGGAGACATCTGTATAAACTCTCACATTTAGTTTAATATAGACACAACTGGTTACATATACAAACATTTATAAATATGTGTACACACAGAGATTAATTATACCTACATATATTTTTTTACTCTGTCTGCTCAGAGTTCCTGGAGGCAATGACACCTCGGTAGCAATGAGCACAACCAGTTGCCAGGGCTTGGTTCCTAACACTATTCTCCACTGAAAGGAACTAAGGTTCCTTGGAGAAACAGCTGATTCTAGGATTGGGGCAAGAGATACACAGAATAAACCTGGAGCATCTTGTAGAAACAGAAAACAAGGAAGTACTTAAACAAAAACATAACCCACAACCATGGGGCTATGTCAAAGGGACAGAGAAGTTAACTTGAAAAGTTTCCAGTGGCCAAAGCTGAACAATTTGATAAACAAATAATAGTGTTGGATTATCACCAAAGCATAAAGTAAATATCAGTGAGTCCATACTAATTAAACAGATAGATATGGAAGAAAAGACAAATCTCGGGCTTCCTTGGTGGTACAGTAGTTAAGAATCTGCCTTGCAATGCAAGCAATTCCAGTTCGATCCTGGTCTGGGAAGATCCCACAATTAAGTGCAGGTGCCACAACTAGTGAGCCCAGGCACTGCAACTACTGAAGCTGGCAAGCCTAGAGCCAGTGGTCTGCAACAAGAGAAGCCACAGGAATGAGAAGCCCACACACCACAACAAACAGTGGCCCCCACTCACCGTAACTAAGAGAAAGCCCGAGGGCAGTAATGCAGACCCAGAGCAGTGATTGCTTCGGCACCACACGTAACGAAGACCTACCACAGCCAAAAAATAAGTAATCTTTAAAAAAGAAAAGACAAATTGCCTGTGGAGAACTCCAAACAATCTGTGTAGATACTGCCTCCTCAAGGAGGTAGAGCTTAACCTGCCAACTCATAAGTGTGGGCTGCATATGGTAACTTCTTTCCAAAGAGTACAGCATGGAAAGGTGGAAAAAGAGCAATCTCACGGTGGAAAGACCTGAAAAACGCACTATCTCAGCCAGGTGACCAAGGTTAATACCAACAGTGAAGAGGTCACACTGGTTATAGGCAGCTTTGGTATGATGACCATGGCACTGAACCTCAGTGATCTCCCTCCCCTAAACCCATAAGCCAAGGACTAATCACGTGAGCAACATCAGACAGATCCCAACTGAGCAGAGTTCTACAATACTCTTCAAAGCTGCCAAGGTCATCAAAAACAAAGAAAGTCTGAAAATACTATCATAGTAAGGAGACACGATGACTAAATGTAATGTGATATCCTGGATGGGATCCTGGAACAAAAAGACAATAGGTAAAAACCAGGGAAATCTGAATAAGGTATAGACTTTAGTTAATAGCAAAGTATTGATATTGGGTTATTAATTGTGACAAACAGATCATACTAATAATGTACAATACTAATAGTTGGGAAAACTAGTGTGGAGTATTTAGTTCATTTAAAATATGATTAGGTCAGGGACTTCCTCGGTGGCCCAATGTTTGACACTCCACCTTGCAATGCAGAGGACATGGGTTCAGCCTTCTTGGGGGGAACTAAGATATCAAATGCCAAGGAGCAAGTAAGGTCCTGCACCACAACTACTGACCCCACACGCTCTGGAGCCCTTGCACCACAACCGGAGCCCGTGAGCAGCAGTGAAAGACCTCGCATGATGCAATGAAGATTCTGTGCACTGCAACCAAGACCAGACGCAGTCAAATTAATAAACAAAAATATTTTTTAAAACATTAATGCCAGACTAACCTCAACAGTAAACAATCTTACTTAATAAAACTCTAGCCAAATACCTCTTGTGGCCTCTCATCATAGTGTCACTACAGACAAAAAGGAAAGCCATGGACCAGACACAAGGAAACAGGCATATGTGATGAAACAACCATAATCAAAAGGGCACTGGCTAAAAGACTAGAAGGAAACAAGAAAATTTCTATAAGTATCTCAGGGGCTAGGTGTTTGGGTATGACCTTTTTAATGGTCATTATCAAGAACCTGGATGCCAACATACTGTATGCTAATAATATCTGCTTAAACTTGGAAAGACAAAACCCTTGAAACTAACAAAACCAAGATTTAACATAATATGGACAAGCTGCAGAGGCAGAATGGATTTAACACAGTGAAATTTAAAAAAAGAAAAAAAGGGATACTTTGTATGCCAAAATACTATGTATAAAAATGCAAATAATTTGAGTAGCTTTTTTTTTTTTTTTAACTTTTTGGTGATTTTAGTAACCTCACTGAGTTTCGAGAATGATAAGGTCATCCAAAAAGGTGATGTCATCATAAGTCACACTAAGATGAAGAGGATGGAAGTGCCTATGACTTCAGAGCTGGCCAGATCGTATTTGGGGTTCACGTTAAGTTTCGAGAATTACACATGAACAACAAACAAAATACACTGAAGTCAGAAATCATGCCTGTAGACTAAAAATCATGCCACACCAGGACAGCTTTTAGCCCCTTCAGAGGGATTTGTACTCTTAGGTATGCATGGCCTTATGGGTAGCACTAGATGCAAAAGACAGCAACTCTAAGCACATAGTTTTTCACATTTTACACAATAAAGATTATCTAATAGCAGCTATAAATGGAGTGAATTACATAGTTACCATTCTTTGTAAGTATTCAAAAACTGGCCCATTCATTTTACCAGTGAGTGATGTTTTAGAAGGGAGTTAAAATTGAGTAAAAAATAAGTGATTATTCAGTGCCTTTCCAATTTTGAGATGCTAACTAAAGAAAGGCACAAGTAACATGTAAGCCTAAAGTTCCTGTGATATTCAAGGGCATCAACTTGAGTTATACTGGTTTAACTATCAGAGTTACATTATTCTAGGATGCTAAAACCTTAAACGGAAACCAGCATTTTTAATTGAGTCCCATACACCCTCAATCCCTAAATCAAAGAACATTTGTTGGTTTTAGCTGGGCTTTGCATGTGTGTTGTCACAACCAACACTTTGCAATCCCATGAACTACAGACTGCCAGACTCCTCTGTCCATAGGGATTCTCCAGGCAAGAATACTGGAGTGGGCTGCCGTTCCCTTCTAGGGGCTCTTCCCAAACCAGAAATCAAACCCAGATCTCCTGCACTGCAGGTGGATTCTTCACCACTGAGCCACCTGGCTTTAGCAGTTCTAAAATTAGTCAATAAAAATTAGCTATTTAAAATAAATCAGAATTAAGTCAATTATCCATTGTTCAAATACTACATCAAAACTTCAAACGCTTTGCTATAAACAAACTAATGAATATAGCCTATTACAGTGTACCTACTGCTGGCAGAGCTCTAGCTCTTCTTATCAAACCTGCCATAGGCCAATGTAGGTTAAACCAAGGGTTTGGATGTATCATATAAAAAGCTGAAAGTTCCACATGCTGTACAACTGCCCAATTTGAAAATGTAAATAAGTGTATATGTGTAAAATGTTAATTACTTCAACATATAGTTCAAGTCTATGTGATTACCCACAGAGTAACTCCCATCAAAGAAGTAGTCTAAGTAACAGGGCCAAATAAAGATTATAGCTGCACAGTCTCTCAGTCATATAACATCTCTCTGGTTACCTCACGAGTCATATTAAAATCTGGCTACCTACAGTCTATCTGCTACTGTAGAAACTGCTTTTGCTTTATAGCCCAAATTATTCCAGTAGCTATGCCAGGTAAGGATCATGAAATAAAGTAGCACAGAGATGGGCAAAGACATTTGTTACAGAGACAATGTTAGGCACATTGAAACAAGTAAAGACAGTGAGTACATTTCTTTTAAGGTAAATTTTAAATCTCTGCTAAGGTAAAAGTTCTATTTTTCTGCATTAGCACAATGTGTGAGTTTGGCAAAGATGCTCTTCAGAAACTGACAACAGAAAAAAGGAGTTAAATCTTTATTTAAGCTAGATGTGATTTTATTTTATTAGGCTGGGTGCAACATGGCATAATATAAAAAGGACAGAGCTGGGGACCTCACTTCAATTCCCAGCTCTACTTCATATCACTGGCAATGTGACACAGAAAAGACAACTAATCCTTCTGAGCCTGTATTTTCTCACCTGTAAAACAGGGACAAAAAAGATGCCACTTTTCCACAGGATCATCGTGAAGATTAAAAGAAACCATGCATATAGAAGCACATTTCAAACTGCAATAACCATACAATGGAACCTGGTATTATTATTAATATATTCTATCCAATACTTCTAAAGCTGAGAAGAGCGAAATGCAGAATTTAATTATAGAAATAAAAACACAGTGGTGGTAATATACTGGGGATAAAAAATAATACACCAAAGGCAAAAAGCCCCTAAGACTCTCAACCTTTAAATGTTGTTCTTATTTTAAATAACGAGGATCTATTTCTCTAAGGTCTAAGAATAATGTAACTAATCTATGGAAATACACCAAGGGCAGTAATACAAATAAACTTGCAGTGAAAGCCAAGAAACAGATAACACTGCTAAAACTATCCAGAAAGCTGGGGAAATGTTAAGAGAGGAGTCCGGTAGGAACAATCAGCTTGATGAGAAGTTTGAAGATTAGCTGAGAAGTCTTTTGGTAAATACTGAAGTACCAGAAGAGTGAATAAATGATGAATTTACTTCTTTCTTCAGAAATTGCTATCACATAGCAAAATGCCTAAGCTTTGCCATCAACCAACATGAAAAGCGACAATAAACAATGGAAAAAGCTTATTTATTTCTCTAGTTAAATACCTTGGGAAAACTTACGGTGAAATCTGAGCACTTTCCTAAATAATCTCAAGAAAATACCAAAGATAATATGTGCTCTTCTTCGCAGCACATACAGTTTTTGAACTCTGAACATTAAGTGTTATACATATTAGTGATTTAGCCATCTATCTAGTAGGATAGCTGTCAGTTTGAGTTTAACTGGGATCTTTATTGCCTAAGCTCATATAATAATAACAAAGCAGGATAAAATAGGTCTGAGAAAAAACTGTTTCAGAAAGAGTACTAATCTTAGAGGCAGAAGGCTTTAGAGTTACTAGCATTAATTTCTTATCTATTTTGAGAAAAATCGTTTCGCTACCCTACTTTTGCTTCTCCGTCTGTCAAGTAAGTTATCAAATATAAGCTAGATTGCCACCTGTCAGATGTTACAGAGGGAATTCCTCTGATAAAATAATGTTGAGAAAAAAACTTGAGTTTCTCTGTTACCCTAAGGTTACATAATCCTATAAATACATCTTCCCCCAATTAAAAAAAAAAGGTGAAGGGCCTCAAGCACCTCATATCAAACTTAAACAAAATGGTCCTTCTTGGAATATTCTGGGATTATAGCAAAACAATTTTAAGTACTTATTTTCTCTAGTCTAATGATTCTTTTTTCTTTCTCTCTTCTCTCTAGAAAATTTACCTTTATCCTTATCCAATGGTTCCTGGGAAAGAATAGTGCACAGTACCGGGTTTTTCCACACCCCAGTCTCTTGAGCTAGAGTAGCTAAAAAATGCAATTCACAGCTGCCATTCTCCATCAGCTTTTCATGAGCTACCTATAAATATTAAATAAACATCCAAAGAATTACAACAGATTTTCAAAAGCAAGCTTATCAGCCTTTAAATATAATACTAAACTTTTGAAAAATAAGACTTTAATCTTAAAATTTTCATGTCACATTACAAAGTGCTGCATCCTTCTCGTTTTTAAGATGAATCTCAAGAATAAGAATTATACTAATTATAAATTTTAAATAAATAAAATATATTTCTAGAAATAAGTTCATATTATTTTTCCCCCAAGATCTAAACCAACAGCAAAGTTATTTCTCGAGGAAGCTATCAGAATATCCATACCATGAAAGACCTTACACATTTTATATCCTCTGTTAGTAAAAAAATTTTCCAAAAATCTTCTACCATTAACAGATGACAAATTTACATCAAAGCCTAAATGACAACTTATATACACGTATTTCAATAAAAGGGACTTATGAAAACAACTAAATGTATGACTTTTCATATATCTGTAACACTGCATAGTCTTAGCAATATCCTATTAAAGCTGACACTGAGCCCTGCTTACTCGTTTCCAAGTGTTCGTGCAACTGGCATGTTTTTCAGGCCACAAAAGACCAACAATTTTAATTCAATTCAGAAAATGTTTACTGAGAATTTCTGTGGGCAAAGTTCCAGGGAAGAGAGCAACTAGTCCCTGCATTTCTGGGGCTTATCCTCTAGGAGGGTAGAGAAATGTTGAGTTAAAACACAGGCAAAATAAAATAAATGTAGTTAAGCCAGCATAAAATAAGAAGCTCTGAAATGAAAGCAAAGTGTCATGGAAACTCTTAAAGCTCATGCTGTATTTGTATTAAAAATTTATTCCTCAAAACCATAAAAATCTCACTGAAACAAGTTCAAGTGCCTTAAGATTTTTTTTTTTTTGAGCAACTGCTGAGAGCTACCATACTGGAATTTAGTTATTTCCTTCTCATTAATCCACATGAAAAAGTATCAAGTAGTGCTATTGTTTCAAAAAGGAAAGTTTCAAAGTTTACCTTATGTTGACAAACAAAATTAGTATGAGGAATTCAGTAGAATATTTGCATATAAACTATCTACTTAATTAATTCTGTGGCAGAGTATATGTGAGTACCAAACTACGAAAATAGTTCTGAAACAATCATTTACCTAAAAATAACCACTTGCTGGGGGAAAAAAACCTGAGACACAAGTTACTGATATGCTGAAGTAGAAATTGCATGATCAAAAAGTTAGTTGCAATGTGACAAACAGGACAAGACACTTTCAACAGTTATTAAGTATCTACTATACGTGGAATAAGACACTTTCAACAGTTATTAAGTATCTATATGTGTAAAATACTATGTGAAATCCTATGGTATAAAGACATGAATCCTATCTTCAAGAATTTTGTACTAGACATAGATTTTAATGTTTAATATTAAAATAGAAAAGTTGACTTTTCTGCCTAACTATAGTTTATTTCACATGCTTCTAAAATCTGAGACTAATCTACTTTTATATTTCTTCTATGGAAAAACATAAGGCCAAAAGGTATTTTAAGAACTCTGGCTAGAGTAATAGAGAGACAACTATACTTTCTGAGATTAGCTGGCAGGAACATTCTTTTAAACTAACCAATTAATCAAAATTTACTTGAAGCTATAATATATCCAGCACAATCTCGTGCTTAAGCAAAATTTAGTATTCTTGTAATACTCCAAAACAACTAAGTGCTAAACTATGCAGTACTTTTAAAAGTAGAATAACAGCACTAAGTAAAAGAGATAAAGCATGTGTTTTCAGATACAGGAGAAAAAGTATGGGCTATGGAATAAAGAATCCTGGTTCAAATTACTTCTCTGACATTAGCTGTATAAGTATAGGCCAATAAATACTGTAGAATTGAGCCTCAGTTTCCTCACCTTTAAAATGGGAGAAATATACCTACCCCCACAAAGTTTTCATAAGGATTAAATGAGGTATGTTAAATTCTTATAAAGCACACCACAATTTTCAGCAATTAAACTGTTTCTAAACACAAATGAGGGCATTTTCTTTTGTGTTCTTTTACTGCTGTGGCAAAGTTCTAATTATTTGATCTTAAAGAACTGTGCAATATTCAATCAATCTACTTAAATGTATATATTCATTTAATAAGCATCTTGAGTACTGACTATGTACAAGTCACCACTGTTAATAAGAACAGCAATTAATGTTTGTCATCACTTAAATCTTTTAAATTTTAACTAAATAATTTATTCAGAATAAAGAAAATCACCATAAAATATACCTATGTTAACTCTAGTAGGTAAATATTCTCACCTGCACCAGTGTCTGAAATTGCTCCCACTGCTTATCAGATAATTCAACAGGCAGACACAGCAAAAGTTCAACACAGCTTCTAAAAAAACAAGAAGTTGTAAGGATAGAAATAATTATTAAAATTTAAAGTAAAATAAGATAATTCTAATCTTATCAGTAGACTCTCTAAAACGAATCTATTTAAAATTAAACTATCATGATAAGACCTGAGATGCAGAGTTAAAACAAAAAGCTTAATCTTTTTATTTACTCAAAAGTTTACTCACAATGCCAAGCGTTCCAGAACCAAAGCTACATTTTCACATTCAGAGGTAAGATAAGGTCGGGCTTTAACGTAACTTTGGATAGCCACTGTGTATACCTCCAATAAAGGTAAAGGATCTTCTGAAGTTTTCCATTTCTCTGCATATTCAAGGAGTGTCTGTTTGGAAGGAATAATAAAAAGTATTCAATGTAAATCAAAATACAGATTGACAAATCAACTGTTTTTCTTTCCTCCCTAGGAAATTTTGAATAACAACTTTATTTTATAAAAACAGAAAGCAGTTTATACTGATTAAAATATTAAAAGTAATAAAGCCATAATCCAGCAGCTCTTTGTAGGAGAAAATAATAGTGTTAATTCACCCAAAAATAGCATCATTTCATGAAGTCTGGTTTTAAATAGTGTAAGCCTTCTTTTCTATCTTTCTGAGTCAAAATGTCATCTTTCAGCCCCAAATTTCAGAGATTTAAGTTATTTTAAAAAGATGTGTGGGCAAGTTATATTTGAGCAGAGATGCAGTGAAGAATTTCAAATATTTATGTTTTCTATTTTTCATGCAAAGAACATCTAACAATAAATGAATTACATTATGGCCAGAAAAGACACGAAGTATTTTCAGTTATAAAAAGTAATATTATTTGCATATTACGTTTATGACAAGTTTTATCATTAAAAAAATCAATCTAAAGATGTTCAACATACATAAAATCATTATTAAAGAATGATTATAAGTTCAAGAAATTTTTATAATAAAGTGCCTATTTTTTAAAATAAAGAACACTTTTCATTCCTTAATGAAGTAAAGAGTTCAAATATTTCACCTCATCAAAATTATTAAAAGGAAAATCAAAATGCTGTTTATCCTACAGAAGTAAGAAATGGAAGAAACTGGCAGCAGGAATTAGACACACACTTGTTCTACAACTATTAAAATAGTTAACTTACTAAAAACTATCTAAAAGGTTCTACAATTATGCTAAATGAAGTAGAACTCTAATTAAATGTTTTTCTAATATAGAAGATGCCACAATTAGTCTTTCTCACACTTCAAGGTTTAAGACTCATCAACACATGGCAAATTTGGGTGCTATTTCCTAGAAAAGAGGGCATCTTGAAGGAATACTCCATGAGGTCTTGCTTGTATCCTCTGGCATACAGAGGAAGCTTTTTAAAAAAGTGCAAGGAGGAAAGTAGGAAGGACAGAATTATATTTTACTATCAAACACTCAAAAGAAAACTTATTACCTTGTCCTCTCTACAACCCTATAACTACTAGAAGTAGTAAGCCATCAGAGAGAATGAGGAAGAATAGAAAAGGTAATCTGGTGAACTGAAGAGCAACATATATTCCTAAACCCAGACCCTCTCCAAGTTGGACAGAAGTACAAATTACCTGAAGGCCTAGTACTTGGAACTGGCACGTCAAACAAGAGCAGTCTTGTGGGATTGAGCCTTTTACCTGTGCAGTGTGACCTAATTGAACTGAATTGTAGGACACCTATTTGATGTTAAGAGAGTTTGAGAAGCGGTACTGGAAAAAATACCACGTGTTTATACAGTTGTGAGAACAAATCTCTCTCAATAGGACTTGGAAAAATCAAAACAAAACCTACCAATTGAATGGAAAAATCTGCATTCTAGAATTGTCTTCTGATTATCCCTCTACTTCTGGGAAGAAAACTCAGCAGACGTTCTGTGTCTAAAAAACGTTAAATGTGCAAATGTTTTCATGGTTGGTTTTAGTGTTTTCCTTGGTTATGCAGGAGACATAAGAGACTCAAGTTCGATCCCTGGGTCAGAAAGATCCCCTGGAGAAGGGAATGGCTACCCACTCCAGGATTCTTGCCTGGGAAATTCCACGGACAGAGGAGCCTGCTAGGCTACAGTCTCCAGGGTCACAAAGAGTCAGACACAAATGAGTGTCTAACACTTCATTTTGGTTATTTTATGATAGGATGATATGCTGCAGGATGACTTCACTCACACCTTCAAGGTTTTTGAAATTAACACCAACCATGAACAGTATGAAAAGGCAAAAAGATAGGACACTGGAAAGATGAACTTCCCAAGTCAGTAGGTGCCCAATATGCTACTGGAGATCAGTGGAGAAATAACTCCAGAAAGAATGAACAGATGGAGCCAAAGCAAAAACAACATCTAGTTGTGGATGTGACTGGTGATGGAAGCAAAGTCCGATGCTGTAAAAAGCAATATTGCATAGGAACCTGGAATGGTAGGTCCATGAATCAAGGCAAACTGGAAGTGGTCAAACAGGAGATGCCAAGAGTGAACATCAACATTTTAGGAATCAGCAAACTAAAATGGACTGGAATGCGTGAGTTTAACTCAGATGACCATTGTATCTACTACTGTGGGCAAGAATACCTTAGAAGAAATGGAGTAGTGATCACAGTCAACGGAAGAGTCTGAAATGCAGAATGCTCAATATCGCAGTAATTCAAGTCTATGCCCTGACCAGTAATGCTGAAGTTGAACAGTTCTATGGAGACCTACAAGACCTTCTAGAACTAACACCCCCAAAATATGTCCTTTTCATTACAGGGGACTGGAATGCAAAAGTAGGAAGTCAAGAGATACCTGGAGTAACAGGCAAATTTGGCCTTGGGAGTACAAAACTAAGCAGGGTAAAGGCTAACAGAGTTTTGCCAAGAGAACGCACGGGTCATAGCAAACACTCTTCCAACAACACAAGAGACGATGCTACACGTGGACATCACCAGGTGGTCAATAATGAAATCACACTGATTATATTCTTTGCAGCCAAAGATGGAGAAGCTCTCTCTAGTCAGTGAAAACAAGACGGGGCGCTGACAGTGGCTCATATCATGAACTTCTCATTGCAAAATTCATACTTAAATTGAAGAAAATAGGGAAAACACTAAGACCATTCAGATATGACCTAAATCAAATCCCTTACGATTATACAGTAGAAGTAAACAGAGTCTGTGGAAAATTCTTAAAGAGATGGGAATACCAGACTACCTAACCTGCCTCTTGAGAAACCTGTATGCAGGTCAAGAAGCAACAGTTAGAACTGGATGTGGAACAACAGACTGGTTCCAAATAGGAAAAGGAGTACGTCAAGGCTGTACGTTGTCACCCTGCTTATTCAGAGTACATCATGAGAAATGCTGGGCTGGGTGAAGCACAAGCTGGAATCCAGATAGCCAGGAGAAATATCAATAACCTCAGATATGCAGATGACACTACCCTTATGGCAGAAAGTGAAGAGGAACTAAAGAGCCTCCTGATGAAAGTGAAAGAGGAGAGTGAAAAAGTTGGTTTAAAATTCAACATTCAGAAAACTAAGATCATGCCATCCGGTCCCATCACTTCATGGCAAATAGATGGGGAAACAATGGAAACAGTAACAGATTTTATTTTTTGAGGCTCCAAAATCATTGCAGATGGTGACTGCAGCCATGAAATTAAAGGATGCTTGCTCCTTGGAAGAAAAGTTATGACCAACCTAGACAGTATATTAAAAAGCAGAGACATCACTTTGCCAACAAAGGTCCATCTAGTCAAAGCTATGGTTTTTCCGGTAGTCATGTATGGATGTCAGAGTTGGACTATAGAGAAAGCTGAGCACTGAAGAATTGATGCTTTTGAACTGTGGTGTTGGAGAAGACTCTTGAGAGTCCCTTGGACTGCAAGGAGATCCAACCAGTCCATCCTAAAGGAAATCAACCCTGAATATAATTGGAAGGACAGATTCGTTGGAAGACTGAGGCTGAAACTCCAATACTCTGGCCACCTGATGCGAAGAACTGACTCATTGGAAAAGTCCCTGATGCTGGGAAAGATTGAAGGCGGGAGGAGAAGGGGGATGACAAAGGATGAGATGGCTGGATGGCATCACTGACTCAATGGACATGAGTTTCAGTAAACTCTGAGAGTTGGTGATGGACAGGGAGGCTGGGGATGCTGCAGTCCATGGGGTTGCAAAGAGCTGGACACGACTGAGTGGCTGAACTGAACTGATGCATATAATTCTTACTTCACCTAGCACCTGTCTCTCTACTGAAGATCATTAAATATTATTTCCTTTTTTCTGGAAAAAGAAGTTTATATGTCTAGGGAATTTCATGCCTGGCAAATGTTAATATGGGTTTGATCAAACACTTAGATTTCCCCTATTAGTTCTCTTGCAGTAATCAATCAATCTTGTAATAGTTTTAACTTTTCCTGGAAAAGAAAATAATGCACTGAGTTCCCAAAAGTTTTGAAATTATAAGATAATTATAAATTATCTTCCTTTTCTTGTCTCCCAATCAATCCCCTTCCAAAAAAACCCTTAAAAAACTACACATATCTGCATGTGTGTGTGTGTATATATATATATATATATATATATATATATCTCTACATTTTGCCCAGGCTCTACATTTCTTGATATATCTAGCTCTGCACGGGATATTTAATGTATTACCTTTTTTCCTTTACATAAGTGAATTCTACTGTCCTGAGGTGAAAAATTTCTTAACTTTAGTTATAACTAAAGATGAGTTATTTTAGGTATAACAGGGTCTGAAATGATGAGAAAAATAACTGACAAGTCACAGAATGTTAGAACCGTAAAGCACCTTAAAACTTATATATTTTCACTTCATTTATAGATGAAGAAAGAGGAAGAGAAAGCAGAGTCTGGTGAAAAGCAAAGCTCTTAGGTGGCTGCTTAATGGTCTGGGACTAAATGTATTAATAACTGGGGAAAGGGTAGAAGAAAAGGTTCACAGCAGATGATGAGATGGTATGAAAAAGAAAACTAATGACACGCTCATACTGATGACTTACAGGGGAGTAAGTTTCAAAGTTGGGTTAAAAAACAAATATCTATTTTTACAAAGCTACGAGTTTGATATTCAAACTGGTTAGTGTACAGATAGTAGAGCTTCTCTTGTTTCCCAAGACACTAAAATTAGTAGAACCACTGTGGAACTGGAAGCATTCCCAACATGACTGGCTAATAAATTACGCTTTCTTCAACTAAAAAAGTTATTTATATCTACTGCCTTAATGTATACAAAACCTTCCATTTCAGGCAGGAATTCCAGAATAATCATATTCTTTACGCATAATCAGAACAGATCTTAAAGATCACTTAATTTTGTTTTATGAAGCTGAGTGACCTGCAATTCGAATATTAACTGAATCAGTAATTAGCAAAGCCAGGTAGCCTCATTCTCTATGAAACATTCTGTCCACTCACATACTGTTGGTGGCAATGTCACAGAACTATAAATCTGTAGATTACTTTATTATTTCAATTATTCCTCCTAACTTTATGAGGTTATGGACTATTTATCCAATTTGCCAGCCATATTTCAGGTGAAAGTAAGAAAATCCAACTCAAAGCAGCAGAATCAGTAAGAAAAGTTTCCCACATAATAAGAAATTAAGAGGAAGGACAGGTTGTGGGACTGGTTAGTGCAGCAGCTCAACAATGTCTCCAAAGACCCATCTCTGCCTTCACTCTGCCATCCGGTGGTACTCCCACCCAATCCCCAGGTCTCAGCAATAACCAGAAGATGAGACCACCACTTCATGTTCATCTTTTTAAGGAACAAAGAAACCTTTTCCAGAAACCACAAGCCCAATTCTATCAGTAAAATTTTCCTCAGGTCTCAATGACCAGGATTTCATCACATGGCTATGGCAAAAATCACACAGCCATTGAGAGAAAATGGATACATGTAGATGTACGATTGAGTCCCTTTGCTGTCCACCTGAAACTATCACAACATTGTTAATCTGCCATACTCCGAAACAAAATAGAAAGTTAAAAAAAAACAACCACACAGTATAAAAGGAACTGCATGGTTGACTTTTAAACCAATCAAACGGCATTCTCCAAGGTTCCTATTTTAAAATAAAAATGTGTGAGCAAAATCAGGGTTCTATTAGAAGTGGGGAGGGCCTAAGCCTCACACTTTCGTTGTCCCTCCAATGATCTTATGTTCAAGAATGAGTAAGTCTGTGTGTTTGTGTGGTGCTTTTATATTTATATATATATATATATACAGAAATGAACAAAGATAAAAGTCATCGTGAACTGGTTTGGAAAGGCATATGGGAGGAAATTGTATAGAAGAGATAGGAAAAGAAATCTGTAAGTCTTCCTACAAGGCATGGACTGCTTCCATCAATGAGTAAACTATAAGTTTAGTAAGCAAATTTGAACCTGTGGTCTATGACGAATGGCTTCCTTGGCGCCTCAGACAGTAAAGAGGCCACCTGAAATGTGGGAGACCTGGGGTTGATCCCTGGGTTGGGAAGATCCCCTGGAGGAGGGCATGGCGATCTACTCCAGTATTCTTGCCTGAAGAAACCCCATGGACAGAGGAGCCTGGGTGGCTACAGTCCATAGGGTTGCAAAGAGTCAGACACAACTGAGCAACTAAGCACAGCCCAGCTTGAAGAATGACTGATGGAACTAAGGATCAGATGCTTAATGTGGAGAATAAACAGCATTTTCTGAATATTTACTATATACCAGACACTGTTCTTCAAGTTTTACATGTAACACCTATTACCAATTAGATAAATTACAGTCATATGCTGGTATTAAAATGGACAAAGGTATAAAATAAATAAGTCCTAAGATCACAGAACTAGACATAGAGAGGAGATTCAAACCTTAGTAGTCCGACTTCAGAGCCTGAATTCTCAAATACTATGCTCTACATTTCTAGAAAAATAAAGCGCTGATTCAGAGCCAAAGTAACAGATCTGAAGACTTGTCACACAAAACAAGAGTTTTACTCTTATTCTTTCTGGTCTCACAGGATAAACCAAGACCACTAGCTTAAAGTTTTAAGATAAATCTCTGCTTCCTATCAGACTGACCATGCAACAGAGTTAACCAAAAATCGAGCAGGTTGGCCTCCTGGGACAGGTGGATCTATCACTGAAGTTAACCAAGCAGGAGCAAAATGGCTCTGAGTTTAGAATGCAATAAATAAAGGAGTCATACTTAGGAGACACATTCCATCATGCCAAGAGAGACTATACTAGTGGAGACGAGGGGGGAGTCCCTAAACTGGTGATTCACAGACATTTTGACTGATGGGCATATTATTTAAAAATTACTTTAGCTTCTAACATTTAGCAATCGTAAGTTTACAGAGAATTTGGACCTCTAACTTTTCTAACTTGGAAAATTTGGAGTCCTTGGGCTCATATTCCAGACGACTGGTTGAAGCTGAGGCACTAGTTCTCTGGTTGCTGGAACCCTCACCTAGCTGTCTCCCTCCTGAAGGACCTACTGGACTCCCACAAGTTAGCTGTTGTCATCACCCCAACTCTATAGCGTGTATTAGCTAGCAAGCCTGGGATCTCGGAAAGAAATACAAGCCAAAGAAAGGTTAAAGGGTCATATTCCAGCAGGATCTCTAAAACAGTGTTTCTCAACCTCTTTTTCATTCTCATCTGCTCCAATGGAGACGTTTTTCCCTAACTCGCCCCCACCCCCAATGAAATTGTAATACCACAAATGTACTATATATCTGTTTATGGACCACAAACTATTATAATATCTAAAATTCTTTTAACTCCCTGAGAACCAATTTTGTTCCCTAGGGAACAAAAATGCACATTTAATATTCTGTCCAAGCTGATTTATTATTATCTAAATCAGCAGAGACTGGAATATCTATAGGGATAAAGACAGTATAGACTGTAACTTCCAGAAGCTTCATTTAGTTCCTCTCATGATTATTAGGAGAAAAAACAAAAGAAGAACAAATCCACAGGAGTACCCAATCTAATAAGCATGAGGATTAATTACACTATTGTGCTATGTAAAGATAAAACTGGAGTGTTGGATATGTTTATATTGTTACATGCATGTCCAATTTCAGTTTACATCTATGATTCTCTAGAGCACATGTTTTCAAAATTTTGACCTCATAACCCTTTACTTTCTTAAAAATTACTGAGAAATCCAAAGTGTGTGTTTATGAAGGCTGTAACTACTGATTTTCACCACGTGAGAATTAGAAATGAAAACTGAGATGTTTAATTATATACTTATAAACAGATTTAAAATAACAAGAAACTCATCCTATATTACTGTCAACACAATATTTTTAATGAAAAAATTTTTTCAAAAAATTAGAAGAGTAGCCTTTTTTACATTTTTCAAATCTCTTCAATGTTTGACTTAATAGAAAAGAGGAGGATTCTCGTATCTATCTCTGCATTTAATCTGCTACAATATCACACATCATGTAACCTCCAAAAAACTCCACTGGACAGGAGTGAAAGAAATAACAGGGTTTTAAATTTTTTGTTCCCACTAAGCATGAGTGTGGGTGATACTCTTTCAGAATTTCAAACTTGCTAAATGTTACTTTAAGGTTTTGTGTGAAAATGGTGGATCTAGACACATACAATTTGTACTTTGCTCCCTTCAAACCTCACTAAACCAAGAGTAATTTTTTTTTAAGTGACATAAACTTACAAGGACTAAGAAAACAGGAGTAGGGGAAAGATAGCCAAAATTTTAAACACTGGAAAGCATATGGAAGATTGGCACTCTGAGAAAAATGACTCCTAAGTAGGGTTTAGGTAGGACCTAATTCTTCGGAATTAGGAGCCCTTCACCAAAGGGCTCAAGAACCAGAGCATCTGGTGCCTCTGGCAAGGAGGCAAAGGTAAGACCGAGAATGACAGAACTGTGCAGGCAGGTGGCCTCTCTGATTTCTGCATCCCTCTCTATAGTTAGGTGGCCCAAGCTGGGCACCACCACAATCCCCAGTAGTTTATTCTGGAGAGAAGTAGAGGGGAAAAAAGATATCTGCATGAGATGAGGGGAGCATTCAGTTCAGTTCAATCTCTCAGTCCTTCAGTCGTGTCCGACTCTTTGCAACCCCATGGACTGCCGCATGCCAGGCTTCCCTGTCCATCACCAACTCCCTGAGCTTGCTCAAACTCATGTCCATTGAGTCAGTGATGCCATCGAACCATCTCATCCTCTGTCATCCCCTTCTATCCTGCCTTCAATCTTTCCAAGCATCAGGGTCTTTTCAAATGAGTTAGTTCTTCGCATCAGGTGGCCAAAGTATTCGGAGTTTCAGCTTCAGCATCAGTCCTGCCAATGAATATTCAGGACTGATTTCCTTTAGGATGGACTGGTTGGATCTCCTTGCCGTCCAAGGGACTCTCAAGAGTCTTCTCCAACACCACAGTTCAAAAGCATCGATTCTTCAGCACTCAGCTTTCTCTATAGTCCAACTCTCACATCCATACATGACTACCGGAAAAACCATAGCTTTGACTAGATGGACCTTTGTTGGCAAAATGATGTCTCTGCTTTTTAATATACTGTCTAGGTTGGTCATAACTTTTCTTCCAAGGAGCAAGCATCCTTTAATTTCATGGCTTCAGTCATCATCTGCAGTGATTTCAGAGCCCCCCCAAATAAAGTCTGTCACTGTTTCCATCGTTTCCCCATCTATTTGCCATGAAGTGATGGGACCAGATGCCACGATTTTAGTTTTCTGCATGTTGAGTTTTAAGCCAACTTCTTCACTCTCCTCTATCACTTTCATCAGGAGGCTCTTTAGTTCTTCTTCACTTTCTGCCATAAGGGTGGTGTCATTTGCATATCTGAGGTTATTGAAATTTCTCCTGGCTATCTTGATTCCAGCTTGTGCTTCACCCAGCCCAGCATTTCTCATGATGTACTCTGCATGTAAGTTAAATAAGCAGGGTGACAATATACAGCCTTGACGTACTCCTTTCCCAATTTGGAACCTGTCTGTTGTTCCATGTCCAGTTCTAACTGTTGCTTCCTGGCCTGCATACAGCTTTCTCAAGAGGCAGGTCAGGTGGTCTGTATTCCCATTTCTTTCAGAATTTTCCACAGTTTACTGTGATCCACACAGTCAAAGGCCTTGGCATAGTCAATAAAGCAGAAATAGATGTTTTTCTGTGACTGTTTTGCTTTTTCAATAATCTAATGGATGTTGGCAATTTGATCTCTGGTTCCTCTGCCTTTTCTAAATCCAGCTTGAAGATGTGGAAGTTCACGGTTCACATACTGTTGAAGCCTGGCTTGGAGAATTTTGAGCATTACTTTATTAGTGTGTGA
Organism: Ovis aries; assembly: GCF_016772045.2. NCBI lineage: Eukaryota > Metazoa > Chordata > Mammalia > Artiodactyla > Bovidae > Ovis > Ovis aries. Next base: position 50,043,168 of record NC_056061.1, read on the forward strand.
GATGAGTCCAATTGTGTGGTAGTTTAAGCATTCTTTGGCAAAGCTATTCTTTGGGATTGGAATGAAAACTGACATTTTCCAGTCCTGTGGCCACTGCTGAGTTTTTCAAATACTGACTATAGAGACAACTTCCCTTCTTAAGTTCCTTTCTCCTCAAAATTGCCAGAATCTCCTTAGCTGAGTCATTCGCAGGAAATTCAAGAGAAAAGACCCAAAGCTTCTGAAACAAAGTCTTCCACCATGAAAAGAAAACAGCTGAATCCCCTTATGGTGAAGGTCACAACAAATCCCACTCATGGGCTTGGAGTTCTCTGTCGGTTTATTGGTAGTATACCTTTAAATGGGGCTTCCCAGGTGACTCACTGCAAAGAATACACATGCCAATGCAGTCTGCCCTGGTCAGGAAGATTCCTGGCGAAAGATGTGGCAACCCACTCCAGTATTCCAGCCTAGAAAATTCCATGGACAGAGGAGCCTAGTGGGCTACAGACCATGGTGTTGCAGAGCTGAACAAGACTGAGCACTCACGCACACACACCCTTTTAAAGAATGGAAACCAAGCACCACTCAAGGGGTTAAAACAGATTAGCTTATAAGGAAACTTGGAGTATACATGAAGACAAAATTTCAAGAAACTATCATTAATATTTAGGGGTCAGAGAATGTATGAGACCTATGAATAAAAATACCATATCATAAAGGAATATTTATAGAAAAAAGATTCAAATTAAAAATATAATAGCAGAAATGAAAACCTCAACCAAAGAGTTGGAAGGTAAATTCAGGAAATTTACCCCAAAATTAAAAGGCATAGGAAAGAAAAGATAAGAAGATCTGGAGAAGAGCATTAGAGATCTCAAAATCAACAACAGGAATTCCAGAAATTAGAACAGAAAAACGGAGGGGAAGAAATCAAAGGACTAATTCAAGTTAATTTCCTAGAATCTAAGGACACAAATTCTAAGAACTGAAAGACCCACTGAGTGCACAGCACAATCACTTAAATTAGACCTGTATCAAAGCACTACTTCATAAAATTCTGGCACTCAAGGACAGAGAAGATCAAAACAAGCTTCAGACAAGACTGGGGGCAGAGCAGACTTCTCAACAGCAACACTGGAGCCAAAGGAAAATGAGGTACTCCATTAAAAACTGAAGGGGAATCATTTCCGCCCAACTACCACAGGTATTAAGACAGAAAAGTCATTTTCAGACATACAAGTTCTCAAAAAGTTCAACTTGTAGGCATATTTTTTTTTTCACAATGCTACTGAAGAATTTCATCAAAATGAGGGGAGATAAACCGAGGAAGGAATGAAAATGGTATCTAGGAAAAAGGGAAACAGGAGAGAGGTAAAGAAGAAACATCCCAAGAAGACAATGGGCCTGAAAAATAACTATCACATATCAGATGACTCTAGGACAAATTTCCTCAAGATGAACTTAACAGACTACCTAACGTGCCCGAATAAGCTGAGAGGAGACTTATACAACTGAGGGAGAGTCTGGATTGAATTAGTGAGATAAACATAGAATATTCAGCTAAAAAAATAAGGTAATTTAAGTATATTAACCTTTACTCAGCAATCAGAGAATGCACATTCTTTAAAAATGCAAAACATTTACAAAAACTGACTCCACACTAGGCCACAGTCACAAAACTAACAAAGAATATTATACATTTCACATTCTTTGAACACAAAGCAATAGAGTTAGAAAATATTAACAAGATACATCTACAATGAAAACTACAAATTTGAAAAATTTTAAGCGCATTTCTTTTTTTAAAAGAATTTTTATTTTATATTAGAGTACAGTTGAGTAACAAAGCTGTGTTAGGTTTCAGGTGTACAGTAAAGTGATTCAGTTATACATGTTATCTACTTTTTTTTCGAATTCTTTTCCCATTTAGGTCATTACAGAATATTGAGAAGAGTTCCTCGTGCTAGGTCCTTGTTGGTTATCTATTTTAAATATAGGAGTGTGTACATGTTCATCCAAATTCCAAATCTATAACTCCCTCCTTTTTGTGTATTTCTAAATCATAGGTGGAAGAAATCGTAATAGAAATCAGAGAATACTCAGATTTGAATTACAGCCAAAATATATAAAAATCTGCAGGACACAGCTAAAGCAATCTTAAGAGGGAAATTTATAGATGCGTATGTTTGTATTTTAAGTTACGCTATAGCTTAAAAAAAACATGCAAATTTGTTCCAACACAGTATGAGCAAAACATTAATCTTCTATTTGCCTATGTGTGATTTTTTTAGTGAGAAACATTAGGTGAAACTAGAAAACTACACCCGGCTGAACTAAGCTGTGTAGGAAACAGAAAATGCACACCACTCAGATATGTAGCAGCTATGTCAGCTCACCAGGTGTGTGATGAGCTGTATCTATCCACACATGGTTTCAACTTTCTGTCCAATTTCAGAGAATTCTCTTCCCACCACCTCACTCACAAACTGCAACCCTTCTGACACCACTCCTACAAAGTATAGGTCTTTTTCAAGGTAAAGCACCACGTTTATCTTAGTTATGTACATCTTAACCACTAAATAGATTATAAAATTGTACTGCAGTTCTTACAAGACTCTGTGGGTGACAGTGATGAAGTTTTGAGTGTTGTACCTTTAACCCCATTTCCCCCATAGGCCTTGTGATTTTTGTTGTGCAATTTTGCACAGCAAAGTGATTGGCAGTAATACTTTGTGATAAAGCTAAACTGGCTACATCTGATAGCTTTTTTAAAAATCTTTTTCTTTTATTAGAAAAAGACCAAATGAAAAGTCAGAGAATATTGAGACAGAGAAATCTGAAGATATATTTTAATCAGACAATATTATCGTGTCAATATTAAATTTCCTGAGTGTGATGACTGCATTTTTTGGACTTAAGAGATAAACACAAGAGGGCAATGTCACGATACCTAACTCTAAAGAATTCAAGGGAAAAAAAGAGAATTAAAGCATGAGACAAAATACATATACCAAAATGCTAACACTGGGTATTCAGTGTACTATCCTTGTATTTCTTCTATAATAAAAAGCTTGGAAAAGCAAAAGACTGGGGATGGCAAGTGGCAGACTGAATTCCTCACTCTTTGTATCCACGCTTTTTCACATGACTTGGGAATACTTCTCTCAGAATAGCAGAGAATATTTTCCTACACCATGTGACTTGTTTTGACAGAATGTGGCAGAAGTGATAGTAGGTTATCTGTGAGTTTAAGAATCTTGCTCCTTTGTATGCTTCTACCATCAAAAGGAGGTGTGTCCAAATTAGCCTGCTGTTCCAGGAAGATGAGAAGATGTCATCCCTGTAGCTCTAGGGAGCAACCGCCCTCTATCTGTTGAGACCACCCTCTATCAGTTGACATCCAGTCAACCTTAAACCTGTGTATGACTCCAGCCAAGGCCAGCAGATTGCCTTGCCAACGCTGTCCTGACTTCAGATAAATGATCAATATATACTATCAGATGTCACTAGGGTTTTGTGGTTATTACACAGAATTTTGTCAAAACAACTAAGTAGTTAAGTTAGACAAAGAGAATAAATTCAAAGAAAGGTTAAAAATTTTAAAGTAATAAAAAATAAGAGCAGATATATAAGAAATAGAAAATAAAGATACAACAGAAGAACAACAAAACCAAATACTAGTCATCTGAAAAGACTTAAAAAAAAATCCTCAGGCAAAAATAATCAAGAAAAAAGAGAAGGTACAAACAGACTTAGGAATGAGAAAGGGACCAAAACTACAGAATACAGGTGTTTTTTTTTTTAATCTTAATACATTGTTATTCCTTATTTGAAACAGCTTTAAAAATCTTTAACTGTTTGTTTTTTAATGAAACAGCTTAAAGATATGAATGAAATGGGAACTGTTTTAGAAAAAGTTACTAAAACTATCTCAAGAATAAAGTCCTTTACTCTCTAAAGAAACTGAATCCATTAAAAAAAAAAATCAAGTTAGTTTTCTATAGGAAAATCCAGGAACTTATCCTTTAGGAAACGGACTGTCTATTAAAGAAACCTTTGGAAGAAAGGAAGGGATAAAGGGAGGGAATAAAAGTTCCCCAAAAGGCTACAAATGTAAAAACTGAATAAACATAATATGAGAAAGGAAAATCACAAACCAATCTCACTTAGTAAATAGATTTTAAAATCCCAAATATTACCCAACCAAATCCTGCAATAAACTCTCAAAATTGAAAAAAACTACAACAACAAAAACAAAAAACAAAAAAACTGAAACAATCACAAACTTATAGAAAGTTGAAAACACAGTACAAAGTTTTTTTTCCAGAACTATCTGGCAGTAAGTTGCCAACCTGGTGCTCCATGGTGTTCAAGTATTTAATGTGTATTTCCAACATGATCAGAGTAAGACCATGAGAATCAGGAATAAACAGCAGTACACTGCTAGCATGTAACTCTCAGACACCACTCAAGTCTCCTAATTGTTCCAATGTCATCTTGGATGGAAAAGGATATAGTTCAGAACCATGTTCTGCATTTAGCTGGCTGGTCCCTTCAATCTCTTAAGTCCTAAGTGGAACCTTAAAGACTCATTTAGGACTCTTACACTATCAAAGATTAGATGCCAGTTATTCTTGTAGAAAGCTGTCAAATTGGATTCGGTGTTTTCTCATAATTTTACCCATGTTATGCATTTTGGCAGAAATATCACAGAAGCATGATCATTTCTGCCCCCTGGATCCTATCAAGCAACATCTGATTACAATTTGTCCCATTATGGATGATGTTTATGTTGGTCACTTGATTAAGTTAGGGCCTGCCCTCATCAATCGGAGAAGGCAATGGCACCCCACTCCATTGTGGGTGGGGTGGAGCCTGGTGGGCTGCAGTCTATGGGGTCGCTAAGAGTCGGACACGACTGAGAGACTTCACTTTCACTTTTCACTTTCACGCACTGGAGAAGGAAATGGCAACCCACTCCAGCGTTCTTGCCTGGAGAATCCCAGGGACGGGGGAGCCTGGTGGGCTGCCATCTATGGGGTTGCACAGAGTCAGACACGACTGAAGCGACTTAGCAGCAGCAGCAGCCCTCATCAATGCTTGGGCTCAGCATGCTGCAACGGGCTGTGTATCCAGGTAGTTCTTCCTTCTCTCTCTGCTTAGACACTGATACCCCTGCCAGGTTGCCCCTATGTGGAAATGCGCCCCTTGTGAAGCCCCAAACCAGCTCTGCCCTTCCCCACCTATACTCATCTTCAATTCAGTTCAGTTCATTCACTCAGTCGTGTCCAACTCTTTGCAACCCCATGAATCGCAGCACGCCAGGCCTCCCTGTCCATCACCAACTCCTGGAGCTGACTCAGATTCACATCCATCCAGTCAGTGATGCCATCCAGCCATCTCATCCTCTGTCGTCCCCTTCTCCTCCTGCCCCCAATCCCACCCAGCATCAGAGTCTTTTCCAGTGAGTCAACTCTTCACATGAGGTGGCCAAAGTACTGGAGCTTCAGCTTTAGCATCATTCCTTCCAAGGAAATCCCAGGGTTGATCTCCTTCAGAATGGACTGGTTGGATCTCCTTGCAGTCCAAGGGACTCTCACGAGTCTTCTCCGACACCACAGTTCAAAAGCATCAATTCTTCAGTGCTTAGCCTTCGTCACAGTCCAACTCTCACATCCATACATGACCACTGGAAAAAACATAGTCTTGACTAGACGGACCTTAGTCGGCAAAGCAGTGTCTCTGCTTTTGAACATGCTATCTAGGTTGGTCATAACTTTCCTTCCAAGGAGTAAGTGTCTTTTAATTTCATGGCTGCAGTCACCATCTGCAGTGATTTTGGAGCCCCAAAAAATAAAGTCTGACACTGTTTCCACTGTTTCCCCATCTATTTCCCATGAAGTGATGGGACTGGATGCCATGATCTTCGTTTTCTGAATGTTGAGCTTTAGGCCAACTTTTTCACTCTCCTCTTTCACTTTCATCAAGAGGTTTCTTTAGTTCCTCTTCACTTTCTGCCATAAGGGTGGTGTCATCTGCATATCTGAGGTTATTGATATTTTTCCCAGCAATCTTGATTCCAGCTTGTGTTTCTTCCAGTCCAGTGTTTCTCATGATGTACTCTGCATATAAGTTAAATAAGCAGGGTGACAATATACAGCCTTGACATACTCCTTTTCCTATTTGGAACCTTACTTGAGCTCTAAACCCCCAAATGCAGCCACCCCTGCAAACTCCCTGTGGAGTCCTCCTCACACTAATTGGGCTGTGACTATTGCCCCACAGAGCTGTTACTCACCCAACCCGGGCTGTGACGCTCACCCTCGGGCAATGCAACACCCTGCTCCCACCACAGAGACCCACTTTGCTCTCCTCTCCATAAGGAATCAAGGACTGAATTGTTCAAGAAAGGAAACGAGAAGGACTGCAATGTATTCTTTAAATGTATTTTGGACTCAGGAGGATTTATCTTACCAATAAACTAATTTATCATAGTAACAAATTTAAAGGGAAGCTATATGATTATCTCAATAACTACCAAAAAAGGACAGGATAAAAATACAACCCATTCAAGATAAAGAATAATACAAAACCTTTCTGAAACGAAGAATAGAAAGGAGAGCTCTTTAACTCGATAAAATGTATTTAGTGAAAGCCAGGGCAAACCTCATACTTAAAGGTGAAATGTTAACAGCATTGCTCTTTAAAGTCAGAAACAAAACAAGTGCCTGCTATCACTGCTTCTACTCAATGCTGTAGGCCTCATCAGAGCAATGAGAAAAAGAAACGAACACAATACCAAGACTGAAAAGGAAAAATAACAATGTCATTACTGCAGAAAATGCATACATGAGAAGTCCAGGAGCATTCAGATTAGTTGGAGGATATAAAACTGATAAAAAAATATCAACTCTATTCACAAGCAAGCAAGTAGAAATATCAGTTTAAAAGACACCATTCACAGTAACTAAACCCATGAGGTACTTAAGAATAAATCTAACAAAATATATATATAAGATCTTTCCAGGAAAAATTATGAAACTTCATTTAAAGACATAAAAGAAGGCCTGCATAAATGGAGATACTGCATTCATGAATATTTGAAGACAAAATTGTTAAAAGGCAATATGTCCCAAATTTAACATAAAAAGTGAAAGGAATGCTGAAGAAATTCCCCATAAGGATTTTTCATATAACCTGACAAGTTCAGTCTAAAATTCACACAAAATGCCAAACCAATTCTGAAAAAGCCAGGTGGGCTTATATACCCTAATCAGATAGAAAGACATCTTAAAGAGATGGAAATTGAGAGTGCATGATATCTGTAGAGGTACAGATGACAAAGGAAAACTAGAGGGCTTTAACAGAGTTAAGTATATATGGAAATTTGGATATATAACAGATGTGCCATTAGTAATCAGTGAGAAATATACAGACCATTCCATAGATAATGCTGAAGCAACCAGCTCCTCAGGAGAAAAAAATTACAGTTCCCAGTGTATGACAGAATTATATTCCAAATGGATTATACATCAAAAAATCTAAATGTGAAAAGCAATACTTTAAGAATACAGAGAATCTCAAGATCTTGAGAGTATTTCAAAGGACAATGAAGGATTTCTTACACAAGACGCCAAAACACACAACCATAAAGGAAGATGCTGACAGCTATGCTGACAGTTCCACTAGAACTTAGTATTTGGTCACCAAAACCCCACATAAAATGAAAAGCTAGAACTGGCAAGAAGTATTTGAAACCCATATTCCCAGGAATACATATTAACATATCCATAATAAAAAGCTCCTCTGAATAGAATTGGTAAAGGAAGTTATTCCCAACTACCAAGCTAGCCAGAAGTCTGACTTCAAAGAATCAATGGGACACTTATCTGTATCACTTGGCAACTCCCAAGTCTTCCTCAGCATCTCAGGTTTGAGCTTGTCCCTTAGTGCTGGTGCTATTTTTGTATCATCTTTCTCCTAAACAGTGAGAACTGAATGAGTCACTCTTACTTGTGATGAAATCCAAGATTATTTCATAATCTTACTTCCATATTATTCTGGTGCAGATACTTGTTTCCCAATACCACAGTCTACTGTCCTTGACAAATGGCTCACTCTTGTAGCTATTTCAGTAGCACGTCACCATTTTCAAAGAAAATCAATTATGAACTTGACGTAATTCACATGTCCATACACTCATTCTAGGATGTGAAGTGACCATTTAGAACCTGAGCTTCTGACAGCTTTAAATCCTAAATAATTTCTAATATGGATGCTATAAACACTCACTTTCCAGAATTTCCAAGAATCCAAGGCCTAATTCCTTGCAGCATTTTGATGGCATGAACATCACAACCCCCAAATTTTCTATTCCCTACCTTGCCATGGTGTGGCCCATTAATTCCCCCAATAATACTGGCTTGACCAAAAAGTTTGGTTTTACCATACCATCTTATGGAAAACTCAAATGAACTTTTTAGCCAACCCAATATATCCTTCCAATCCTAAAGAAAGGCAATGCCAGAGAGTGTTCAAACTACCAAATAAACGCACTCACTTCACATGCTGGCAAGATAATGCTCAAAATCCTTCAAGCAAGGCTTAAAGAAATATGTGAACAGAGAACTTCCAGATGTACAAGCTGGGTTTTGAAGAGGCAGGGATCAAATTGCCAACAATTGCTAGAACATAGAAAAAGCAAGAGAATTCTAGAAAAACATCTACTCCTGTTTCACTGACTACACTAAATTGACTGTGTGGATCACACAAACTGTGAAAAATCAAAGAGATGAGAATACCAGACCACCTTACCTGTCTCCTGAGAAACCAGCACGCAGGTCAAGAATCAAGTTAGAACCAGACATGGAACAAATCACTGATCAAAAGTGGGAAAAGAGTATGACAAGGCTGTATACTGTCACCCCGCTTATTTAACTTATATGCAGAGTACATCATACAAAATGCCAGGCTGGATCAATCACACGCTGGAATCAAGATTGCCAGGAGAAATATCAACCTCAGATATGCAGGTTTAGTTTTTTGGGCTCCAAAATCACTGCGGATGGTGACTGCAGCCACAAAATTAAAAGATGCTCCTTGGAAGAAAAGCTATGACCAACTGAGATAGCATTATCAAAATGCAGAGACATCACTTTACCAACAAAGATCCATCCAGTCAAAGCTATGGTTTCTCCAGTAGTCATGTACGGATATGAGAGTTGGATCATAAAGAGCACTGAGCGTCGAAGAATTGATGCTTTTGAACTGTGGTGTTGGGGAAGACTCTTGAGAGTCCCTTGGACTGCAAGGAGATCAAACCAGTCCACCCTAAAGGAAATCAACCCTGAATATTCACTGCAAGGATTGATGCTGAAGCTGAAACTCCACAAATACTTTGGCCACCTGATGGGAAGATCTGACTCACTGGAAAAGATCCTGATGCTGGGAAAGACTGAAGGCAAAAGGAGAAGGGGATGACATAGGACGAGATGGTTGGATGGCATCACTGACTCAACTGATATGAGTTTGAGTAAGCTCTGGGAAATGGTGAAGGACAGGGAAGCCTGGTGTGCTTCAGTCCATGGGGTCACAGAGTTGCACACAACTGAGGGACTGAACAACAACAGACACGCAGATACCACTCTAATGACAAAAAGCAAAGAGGAATAAAAGAGCCTCTTGATGGTCAAAGAGGAGAGTGTAAAAGCTGAATTGAAACTCAACATTCAAAAGCCAAAGATCACAGCATCTGGTCCCATCACTTCATGGCAAATAGAAGCAGAGAAAGTGGAAGCAGTGACAGACTTTATTTTCTTGGGCTCCAAAACCACTGTGGACAGTGAAAGCAGCCATGACAGTAAAAGACACTTGGCTCCTTGGGAAGAAAGCTATGACAAACCTAGACAGCAGGTCAAAAAGCAGAGACATCACTTTGCCAATAAAGATCCATACAGCCAAAGCTATGGTTTTTCCAGTAGTCATGCAGGGATGTAAGAGAGGGACCATAATGAAGCTTGATAAGAATTCATGCTTTTGAATCATGGGGCTGGAGAAGACTCTTGAGAGTCCCTTGGACTGCAAGAGATCAAAGCAGTCAATCCTAAAGGAAATCAATCCTGAATATTCACTGGAAGGACTGATGCCAAAGCTGAAGCTCCAATACTTCGGCCACCTGATGTGAAGAGCTGACTCACTGGAAAAGACCCTGATGCTGGGAATGACTGAAGGCAAAAGGAGAGGGGGGTGGCAGAGGATGAGATGATTAGATAGCATCACCAACTCAATGGACATGAATTGGAGCAAACTCGGAGATGGCAGAGGACAGAGATGCCTGCCTTGCTAAAGTTCACAGGGTTGCCAAGTTGGCCACAAGACTTAGCAAATGAACAAATAACATAAGCAAGGTTTACAAAAGCAGTCAAATGAGTTCCCTGGTGTAGAGGGTCTCAATTTTAGACTAATATAAACGTGTTTGACGCTAACCTGTTCACAATGCCCATGAAAGTGAAAACTGGCCCAGACATGTCTCACTCTTTGCAACCCCATGGACTATACAGTCCTTGGAATTCTCCAAGCCAGAATACTGGAGTGGGTACTGGAGTAGCCTTTCCCTTCTCCAGGGGATCTTCCCAACCCAGGGACTGAACCCAGGTCTCCCGCATTGCAGGTGGATTCTTTACCAGCTGAACCACAATGCCCATAATTGACTCTTTAATTTCTTAAGAAACTTGATGTAACAGAGATTAAAAAGTAACAATGTCTAGCACATAACCTAGAAAGGAAGTGTTTTTAGATTCCATCCAATTAACTCTTACAACACTGTATAACTCTTTCTGCATACAGGAAGTACACCCTAAAAATGACAACTGGGACTGCAGTTTCGTCTCCACAGTATTTCTTTTAGAATTATATTCTAAGAACACAAACTACATCTGGTTAGTGCTGTTATAGAAGAGGTCCTAGAAAGCTCGCTTGCCTCTTCTATCATGTGGGACAAAGTGAAAAGGTGTTGTCTATGAACTAGAAAGTTGGCTGTCACCAGACCAGGTTCTGTTCATGCCTTGTCTTGGATTCCCCAATCCCCAGACCTGTGAGAAATGAACTTTTATTGCTTTTAAGCCATTCAAGTTTATGTTATTTAGGTTACAGCATCTCAAATGAACTAATACACCTACTTTACAACATGAAATATTACAGCAGAAAGCCCAGCTTAAAAAGTGATCAATTCTTCAAACCTAAACCTCTATCTTAAACCACTCATAAAAATTAACTCAAAATAGACTGCAGAGGTAAAAGGAAGATTGGAGACTGTAGATCTTCTAGAATAAAATGTAGGGAAAAACCTCCTTTGCTGTACAGAAGCCTTTTAGTTTGATGTGGTCTTTCTTATCTATTTTTGCTAATCATCACGGAAACGTAGATCAAAACCATGACAAGGTATCAACTCAGATCTCTTAGGATATCTGTCATCAAAAAGACCAAATTAGTGCTGGAGAAGATGTGGAGGAAAGGAAACCCTTGTGAACTGCTGGTGGGAGTGTCAAGTGTACAACCATTATGGAAAATAGCTTGGAGGATCCTCAAAAAATGAAAAATGGAACTACTGTATGATCCAGCAATTCTACTTCTTGAATATATGCCCAAAGAAACCAAATTAGTATCTTGAAAAGATATTTGGAACCCCATGTTCATGCAGCATTTTTCACAATTGCCAAAATATGGAAACAGCTGAATTGTCTACTGACAAACAAGGATAATGTTATATATATAAATTCAGTCACAAAAAAAGAAAAAAAAATCCTGTTACTTGCTACATCTTGGATGAACCTAGAGGACATTATGCAAAGTGAAATAAGCCAGACAGAAAACCAGACACTATATGCTCTCACTCATACACAGAATTAAAAAAAAAAAAAAGAAATTAAGTCAAAATCATAGAAGCAGAGAATAGAATGGTGACTGCCAGAAACTGGGGTATGGGAGGAATGTAGAAATGCTGGCCCAAGGGTACAAACATTCAGTTATAAGGTAAACAGGCTTTAGGAAGCTAATGTACAGTGCAGTGACTAGAATTAATTTCAAATTTGCTGTGACAGTAAATCCTAGTGTTCTCACCACACACACACACACACACACACACACACACACACACACACATAAATATGATAACTATGAGAGGTGACGGATAGGCTAAATTACTTCCACTGTAATAATTCCATAATGTGTATGTGTATCACATCATCATCATGCACACCCCCAAATAAATACACTTTTATTCAAGAGACCTGGAGAAAGGCTTAGGCTGGGAGAAAATTTTTGCAAATAACATACCTGATACAGGACTTGTATCCAGAATACATAAAGAACTACTACAATGCTATAATAAAAAAAATGACCACCCTCGCCTAAAATAAATGGGCAAAAGTTTTACATGGACAGTCCACCAAAGATTAACAAATGACTTAAAAAGCACATGAAAAGATATTTAATATCATTAGTCGCTGCTGCTGCTGCTGCCAAGTCGCTTCAGTCACGTCCGACTCTGTGCGACCCCATAGACGGCAGCCCACCAGGCTCCCCCGTCCCTAGGATTCCCCAGGCAAGAACCTTGGAGTGGGTTGCCATGTTCTTCTCCAATGCATGAAAGTGAAGAGTGAAAGTGAAGTCGCTCAGTCGTGTCCAACTCCTAGCGACCCCATGGACTGCAGCCTATCAGGTTCCTCCATCCATGGCATTTGCCAGGCAAGAGTACTGGAGTGGGTTGCCATCGCCTTCTCCGCATTAGTTACTAGGGAAATGCAAATTAAACCACAATATAGCACTACAAATCCACTAGAATAGCTGTAATTAAAGACAGACAATACCTAGTTTTGATGAGAATCTAGAGATACTAGAACCCTCATGCAGTGCTGGGAAGAATGTAAAATGGTACCAACAACCACTTGTGACAAATAATCTGGCAGTTTCATAAAACGGTAAACATAAATTCACTATCTAAACCAGCAATCCTACTAGCAAAGCACCCCAACAAATATAAACATGTTGATAAAAAGAAACGTATATGAACGTTCACAGCAACACTAACTGGCAACAAGTCAAATGTCCATTAGATGCAGTAGATGGGCAAACAGAGTGTATTATATCCATATAGTTGAATATTATCCAATAAAAAAAAAAAGAAATACTTCACAGCTTTTACCCACGTACTGAGAATATTCATATATCCTGCTATGTGTCTATGGGCAACCCAAAGCCCCTCTCTGAAGGTATTGTGTACAACATAGGACATGCACCATATAACTTTTTGAAAAGTCATTAAAATTTTGAATTCTGAATCACATCTGGCTTCAATGATTTCAAATAAGGATTGCTGAATTCAGAGATAATTAATAACTTTCTCAAGCCTTTCTAACACGTTCAAGTATTCTGTATCGTATAATAACCTATATTAAGCATCATCCATTTCCCAACTACAAATTAGTCCTTATTTTAGTATTTTTAAATGACTGAACATGAAGCACAAAGACAATGTGTATTATGTAATATGACTCAATTATTTTAGAATTTAAATTTTAAACAGATCAGCGTCATATAACACACAGATCTGTAGCTGTCTGAATTTCCTGATTTTAATGCATCATATTCATAGAATCAATTTGAAACTAATGGAAAATACTGATCAATATATTTAACACTGCTTAAAACATTAATGGTTTGAAATCATATTTTTTCCAGAAAATATTAACTATCAATTCAGAGGCACCTGATATAAAGATTTAACAAAATACTCCTAAAACAGAAACTATCTGAAAACCATTTCAGCTGTAGCTCCTTTACAACCTTGAATCAGAGATGGAAAATAAAACCTTCTGAAAGGCTTCTCCATCACAAAGCATAGTCTATGAAAAAGAAATTTTCATACCGCCCCAGCTGTCAGGAATGTAAGACTAAGAGCAGCAAGGAGCTACCATTTCACTCTGCAAAATGACAAAAATTATAAAACTTAAATGTCAGTAATAGATTGTTTAATAAATTATGGTATAGTTATAGTAAAGTCACTCAGTCATGTCCAACTCTTTGTGACCCCATGGACTGTAGCCCACCAGGCTCCTCTGTCCATGGGATTCTCCAGGCAAGAAAACTGGAGTGGGTTGCCGTTTCCTTTTCCAGGGGATCTTCCCGACCCAGGGATCGAACCCAGGTCTTCCTGCATTGCAGCCAGACACTTTACCACCTGAATCACCAGGGAAGCCCTAAATTATGGTATGTGCTCATTATTAAATGTTTTATTTAAAAAGAATGAAGTAGTTTTGAATTTACTGACATAAAATGATCAGTATATATTATTAGATGAAAAAAAAGTACAGCACAGAACAATATTTATATTATCTCACTATTTAAATACAAACATATAAAGAATTACATTTAAGTGAATGCATGGAAAATGTCTACAAAGATACAATTTCGCAACTAGTTATCTCTGGAATGAAGAGTAGAACAGGATAGGGAGGATGACACTTTTGTATTGCTCGGATTTTTAAATAACAAGAATGTAATTTTTAACTTAAAGGGAATAGTTACAAAATGGAAAGAGACTATTAATATTATGTACTAGAGAGTTAAGAAAAACTAGTAACACAGAAGCATCTTATCTGACTTAAAGAATGTTTCAACTACACAGATAACCGTGTTAGAACTGACTTTCAGAGGATGCTAACAACTATTACATTTCTATGAATAATTACCATCAGTGAGTAACCTCACTCCAAACAATGACTTCATTGGCTCCTAATAAATCAAACTCTACAGACAGATTATATATTAGGGTCCAATCCCTGGAAATAAGTTTTATATAACCAAAAAGTATTAAAGTTGATCAAAAGTAAAATAAATGTATGTTTCAAAGATTTTTTAAAAATACTTAAATATTCCTTTGATGGAATTTTTCTGCAGTATTCTTAAAAAATATATCCATGAGCCTGAGAACTCCTTTTTCTGCTAACTTTTCCCGTAGCAAGCATAGGCATTTTTCACTGCTTCAAGAACTTCAAAATCTTCTGGGATTTTCTGTCTTGACAATATTCACTTCCAAGGTAATATTCACCAATGCCTGTGAAAGTACCAGAATAAAGAAAGCCGAGAATAGGGCATAACCATAATAGTGGAATTTTGCTAGTTATTATGGAGTTTTAGGGTTAGCAAGAGAATAAAAATAGAAAGATTACTTGTGTTTAAAACTTAACCTCTATTAAAAACAATTTTTTATTCCTAGATAGAAAGACTTATTGTGCTAACAGACACACACACACACACACACACACACACACACACACACACACACACACACACACACACACACACACACACACACACACACACACACACAGAGAGAGAGAGAGAGAGAGAAATGGTAGGCAGAGGAAGTAATCCAAAAGGACACGAGTCAAATCAAAGAGCTGCCAATGCCCCAAACTGGAACAATTTGAGCAACAAAGTACAATAGTATTAAATTATAACCCAAGGCATAAAACATAGCCATGAATCCATATTGATGTAAATAAATGTGGCAAAAGAGACAAACTTCCCATTATAAAAAAATTACAAGGACTTCCCTGGTGGTACAGTGGGTAAGAATCTGCCTGCCAATGCAGGGAACACAGATTCAATCCCTGGTCAGGGAAGATCCCAGATGCTGTGTAGCAACTAACCCCACGTGCCACAACTACTAAGCCCTCCCTCTAGAGTCCTCAAGCCACAACTACGGCAGCCCATGGACTTAAGAGCCCATGGTCTGCAATAAGAGAAGCTACTGCAGTGAGAAGCCCAAGCATCACAACCAAGAGCAGGCCCTGCTTGCTGCAACTAGAGAAAGCCTGCACACAGCAACAAAGATCCAGAGTAACCAAAAATAAAGAGAATTACAATTAATTTATCCAGACACCATAATCAAGCAGGCAGAACCTACCTTCCCACATCTTAAGTGTAGTGATTTCCTTCCAAAGAGTACATCATGGGAAGGGTGAAAAAAAGAGTGACATTACACTGGAGCAACCTACAAACACTACTGAGCCAGGTAATCAAGGTCATCACCAACAGTGTTAGATCACATCGTTAATATGTACCTGTAACAAGACTGTTACAACAACAGCACTTTACATGCTTGGTCTTCCTGCCAAAAAACTATAACTTCAGTCTAATCAAGAAAAAAATCATCAGACAAATTTCAATTGAGAGATTTTTACAATACCTCACCAGTACTCCTCAAAACAGAAGCAGGAGATATTAAGAAGAGATGGCAAGAATACACAGAAGAACTGTACAAAAAAGATCTTCACAACTCAGATAATCACGATGGTGGGATCACTCACATTCACCTAGAGCTAGACATCCTGAAATGTGAAGTCAGGTGGGCCTTAGAAAGCATCACTACAAAGCTAGTGGAGGTGATGGAATTCCAGCTGAGCTATTTCAAATCCTAAAAGATGATGCTGTGAAAGTGTTGCACTCAATATGCCAACAAATTTGGAAAACTCAGCAGTGGCCACAGGACTGGAAAAGGTCAGTTTTCATTCCAGCCCCAAAGAAAGGCAATGCCAAAGAATGCTCAAACCACCGCACAATTGCACTCATCTCACACACTAGTAAAGTAATGCTCAAAATTCTCCAAGCCAGGCTTCAACAATACGTGAGCCGTGAACTTCCAGATGTTCAGGCTGGTTTTAGAAAAGGCAGAGGAACCAGAGGTCAAATTGCCAACATGTGCTGGATCATCAAAAGAGCAAGAGAGTTCCAGAAAAACATTTATTTCTGCTTTATTTATGCCAAGGCCTTTGACTGTGTGGATCACAACAAACTGTGGAAAATTTATGAAAGAGATGGGAATACCAGACCACCTAACCTTGCCTCTTGAGAAATCTGTATGCAGGTCAGGAATCAACAGTTAGAACTGGACATGCAACATCAGACAGGTTCCAAATTGGGAAAGGACTATGTCAAGGCTGTATATTATCACCCTGCTTATTTAACTTATATGCAGAGTATATCATGAGAAATACCAGGCTAGATGAAGAACAAGCTGGAATCAAGATTGCCAGGAGAAATATCAATAACCTCAGATATGCAAATGACACCACCCTTATGGCAGAAAGTGAAGAAGAACTAAAGAGCCTCTTGATGAAAGCGAAAGAGGAGAGTGAAGAAGTTGGCTTAAAACTCAACATTCAGAAAACGAAGATCATGGCATCCGGTCCCATCACTTCATGGCACACAGATGGGGAACAATGGAACAGTGACAGACTTTATTTTGGGGGACTCTAAAATCACTGCAGATGGTGACTGCAGCCATGAAATTAAAAGATGCTTACTCCTTGGAAGGAAAATTATGACCAGCCTTGACAGCATATTAAAAAGGAGAGACATTACTTTGCCAACAAAGGTCCGTCTAGTCAAAGCTATGGTTTTTCCAGTAGTCATGTATGGATATGAGTTGGACTATAAAGAAAGCTCAGTGCTGAAGAACTGATGCTTCTGAACTGTGGTGCTGGAGAAGACTCTTGAGAGTCCCTTGGACTGCAAGCAGATGCAACCAGTCCATCCCAAAGGAGATCAGTCCTGAGTGTTCATTAGAAACTCCAATACTGTGGCCACCTGATGCAATGAACTGACTCACTGGAAAAGACCCTGATGCTGGGAAAGATTGAAGGCGGAAGAAGGGGACGACGGAGGATGTGATGGATGGTTGGATGGCATCAGTGACTCAATGGACATGAGTCTGGGTAAACCCTGGGAGTTGGTGATGGACAGGGAGTCCTGGTGTGCTGCAGTCCATGGGGTCACAGAGAGTCTTGACACGACTGAGTAACTGAACTGAACTGAACTGCTCAAAACTTAAGGTCATCAAATACAAAAAGTCTGAGAAGTTCATTACAGCACAAAGAAACCTAAGGAGATATGACAACTAAGTGTAAAGTGTTCTAGATGGGATTCTGAAAGAAGAAAAAACATTAAGATAAAAAACTTAAAAAATGCAAATAAAGTATGACTTCAGTTAGTGATACTGTATCAATATAGGTTCATTAACTATGACAAACTGATCATGGGGTAAATGGGAATTCACTGTCCTGTCTTCACAATACTTTTGTAAATCTAAAACTATCCTAACAAGAAATTTATTTTTAGGGCCTTCCCTGGTGGTCCCATGGTTAGGAATCTGCATTGCAGTGCAGGGAATGCAGGTTCAATCCCTGGTTGAGGAACTAAGATCCCACACGCCTTGGAGCAACTAAACCCACACTGCAACTCATTGAGCATGAGCACAATGCAGCCAAACAAATAAATAAATATTTTTTTAAAAACTTATTTTTAAAAGGTTATTTACTTGTTAAAATCTTTCATTAATTTTTAAACTTAGTATTTGGCTATTTGTTACAAAAGCTAATATAGCTAATTAATTCTAAACTTAAGAATTCTTAGATAATGCAAGAAAATTAAATAAGAATACTGACATTCTTAAACCTAATTTTAACAGAAGTATATTTTTAACTCTTTCAAATAATCACCCAAACCAAATTAACAGGGTTGTAAGCTAATATTATCTGATGTGCTCTCCTCTGTCTTTCCATTGATATACAATCACCCTTGGATATATGTAACGTTGAAACAGTTCCTGAAACTTAGAATACTGGTTAAAAATCTGTCAGGCCTCAGGATAAATTAAACAATGCACAGAGTCCTATAGCAGAAATACAAGACCTGGAAGATGGTAAGAGATTTCTTAGGTATCTGCCAACAGGACTTGTTACCTCAGGGAGCTCTCTATTGTAAAGAAGGTGCCAAAGCTGACTGACTTGTTTCCCTCCTCCCACCATATTAGCCATTTGTACACACCTCTTTCCAGATGCCTTCAGGAGGGTACTATTTTCAGAGATGCAAATGAAGAAGGGAAACACATTAACAGTGATGGAATCATAACCAAATCTCACTCTGGGGGAGGAGTTTTTCCATGTACTGTTTCTGGCAAACTGTAGACTGCTCAAAATATCCAGGAATAAATTTAAATTTCCCAGACATGTTTTGTTTGGCTGACACAATGTGTTTTGGGGATCCTCCCAGACATTCTGAGTTAAGTGCCAATATTTAAAAATCGGGACAATGCACATATGATTTCTAGTTCTTGGAAAAACCGGAAGATCTAACAATAATGGATCCAGAACTCCCCATGGCAGTAACAAGCAAGAAGAGAGCACCTAAGGAATCATGGAGGAGCTTTCTGGCTCTTCGCTGCTCTTTCCCTACCCAAGCAATTTATTTCACATTCCTGGTATTTACAGGCATTCAGTGTTCTCACTGCCAGCACAGTTAAGTAGTAAAAGCAGTTTTAACACAGAAGCACTAAACTACATTAGGTCATCAGTAAATATCAAACATTTGTCCACAAAATAGGTTCATTCAACAGGCCATCAACTAAAGATTTGGCTGAGGACATGTATATTTTCCAGTGTTAAGTGACAAGGCCTTTGAATCCAGAGGTGTAGTCAAGTGAGTTATTGGACAAGATGATTTTTTCTTTAAAGTTCACTGACATATATCATAATTTATCTGAACCCATGATTATCTGTATGTTTTATGTCAGAGAGGACTGACAACTTGTTACATTTTTGTACTTAATTTCCCCTTAAAATCAGGATTCTTATTAGGATTAGAAATTCAACACAAAGTCACTTAAGTAAAAAAGGGGAAAAAAAGGTAATCTGCCCACATAACTGGAAAAGATTAGAGTGATGATGACATTACTGGAATCCTGAGCATACAGATCCATACTATACCTAAGGCTCCCATCTTCCTATTCATCTACCCCGTGAACACTTGCTGTAATGTAACAAGAGTAGTTAGGGAAATGTTTTGAGTTCAAGTTTTCAGAGAAACTATGACTTGAGTACAGAAACAATTTTAAAAAATAATAAAAGGTTGCACTCAGGTAACAGCAATAGAGTAGTTTTTCTCTTTGAAGACTCTTCTACTCTAACTTACTCTTCCCCAAATTATCCATTTTTTAAATTATCTATTCAATATTTCATCTAATTAAGACATCACAAATTAGTTTAGATCTTCCTTAACACATAGCTGAATTCTCCAGCACCTGCAATAGGGGATGTGAGTGAGGATGCAAAGTGGGACTCAGAAATAAGAAAACAGTGACTATTTGGGAAAAGGTGCAGGGGAAAAGAGAAGGAATGAAATGAAGTTTTAAGGAACCTCCGCACCTCCTCAAAAACAACAACAACAACAACAACAACAACAACAAACAACCACCCACCACCCACAACTATTATTTCTAAATTGCAGAGCAAGCTTGACTAATATTAAAAAAAAAAAAATAGTAGGAAACCCTTCTTTCCTCCATGGCATCATGTTACTAGAATACAATATTTAAGGCTTACTGTGTGAATAAAAAGACTTGTGATTAGCCTGGGAATTCACCTCCATTAATAACACAGAAAAGTATGCTTAAAAAGAATACAAACCGTACACCAAGAAAATTAAAATTACTGTGTTAACTGCCATACTGTCAACCAAAGGAGGCTTTTAAAAAATGTAACTCTTAAGTTACAACACTGTATAATATACTTGAGTTTTATTTTAGTAAGATACAACATATGCCACATCAATTTCATGTTATATTTTCTTGCAGAAGACAACCAGCAGGAAAAAAAGGTATTTAATAGTAATACACACTATAAATTGGGTTTCCCTGGTGGCTCAGACAGTAAACAATCCGCCTGCAATGCAGGAGACCTGGGTTCGATCCCTGGGTTGGAAGATCCCCTGGAGAAGGAAATGGCAACCCACTCCAGTAGTCTTGCCTGGAAAAATCCATGGATAGAGAAGCCTGGTGGGCTCCTTCTCAGGGGGTCTCAAAGAGTTGGACACGACTGAGTGACTAATATACACACACACACTACAAATTATTTTCTTCCCAACTACTTTTACTATTGCAAAGAATTCTATGTTTCTTTAAGATGATTAGGTTCATCTCTTTGTAATTACAGTCTTTCTCAAGTACATCACACCCTTACTGAATCAATCTCATATGTCAAAGACTTAAAGAAATGTAAGGTACCATTCTCTCCACTGCAGGGAGAAAAATTTCTACTTGTAACTTTATTAAAAAATACATTTTTCCTTTTCAAAAGCACTCATGGTGTACACAGTAATTATAAGCTAGGTTTATTTTTTTTAATGGGCTCCTTCACAAGAAATGTCATTTGCTTTTAAAATTTTACTTAAAATACTAACTGGATAAACGTTCCACTGGGAAAATAATCATCTACAAGTCAGGATTATCAGTTTTATCTTCAATAATCTTTCTACCAAAGTTGTCACAAATAGTAAAGTTAAACACAAATCAGACTTTGGTGTCCTTTTATTAATTTAAAATACATTATTTAATACACTATGTAGATTCATTACTTTCATGCCAGTGTAAAGGCTATTGGATACCGCAAAATTATTGGCTACAGAATCAATAATCTGATTATTTTTATTATTTTCTTTAACTTCTGGAAACATTATCTTCATCCATTTTAAGCTTCAAAGACAAAGCTGGAACTAGGGTTCACACAAACCATAGCGGAAGTCAGAAATCCAGTAACCAGTGAATTGAGAAAAATTCCTGGGAATGAATGTAGTATTAATAGGGTATTTTAGTCTACTGCATAGCAATAACTGCAGGTATGTGGTAAGTGTTACTAAAGATATGAGATGAATCTTAACATTAGCAAAGGTGATTTTAAACATCCACAAGAAACCTCAAATACGAAAATGTTAAACAGAATCAAATTTAGAGGTCTACAAATAAACCATTTAAGAAGTTACTACTACTACTAAGTTACTCAAGATAACATTTCTGTCTCCTTGCCTCACCAGCCCCACATCCTCTGGGAGTGTGGGTGTTTTTTTTTCTTAACCCAAACTCCTACTTGGGGAATTTTTTAAAAGATAACTCCTGCCTGTCATTTGCTAATTTATTCCAAAAACTGACCAGGTGGAAATTTTTTGAACAATAAGTATGCTAATAACTTTATAAGACTGGAAAGTTCTCATTTGACACTTCCTGACTTGTTTCAAGTATGAGAGATATTAAACTATGAAAACACACACAATTGCTCCATTCCCTCATCTAAACAACTTTGGGGAGCAATAAACTGAATTTACAACCATGGTGTATATATATATTCCTTTAATAACAAAGCCAGTTTCCATGAACTAGCTGATGAGCCAAATATGCAAAGTGTATGAGGCTGAAAGTATGATAACTAATCTGCATACAGTTTTTATGTTTAGTATGTAATTTATCTCATTTTAGCCCACTGCATCAGGGTCAAACCAAAAAACTGTGGATTTGAACACGGAAAGTTTCACATAAAGAATGATCATAACAGGGAGAAACACAAACAAGTAAAGAGCACTCTAAAAAATTACTCAAGAGCTGAGACAGTACCAGAAGCAAAAAAACAAACCAGGTAGAGAGCCCTTCCCCAAAGCTAGGGCTTGAACTTTGTTGAAGATACTAGGTTGCAGCCTACTGATAGTAAAGAAGTCTGTCAGGTTGGGTTCCCTGGGCCTAAGTGGCTGGGAGGTGAGCCCACAAAGGGAGCTGAGAAGCTGCTTGCCAGCAGCATCTGCACGGAGAGGGCCACGGGAAACAACCTATGGAGCAAGCAGCCACACAGGGAAAGGTGGGGTGCTGGAGCTGGGGACTGCAACGTCCGTGTCAGGACATGGAGAGGTGGCCACAAATTTAGGGCTGGGGCTGTGAGCTCAACAAGACTCTGTCCACTCTGGGCCCTCACCTGGGGCAAAGAACCACTGGATGTCCCTGTATCTGCGCCACTCATGGTCATGTAGTAGCAGCAAGAAACAAGAAACCCCTCTTTGTGTAAAGTCCCTTCAGATCCTCTACTGACAAACTTAATATCAATCAATGGAGAAATACTTACAGGACCAAGCTCCAAAATCACAGCAAGTTGATTCAGAGCTGAGAGGGAATCTGATGTAACAGGCACTCAATGCTCAGGGATCTTCATAAAGGGTAAAACATGACAGAAACAGTAAACTGGAAATACACATTATATTAAATGTGACTAAAAGGCAAGATGAAAAACAAAATCTGATTGGGTCACTACTGTCACTTCTCCAGTACACTATGAAAATGGGGAAAATGAACCCAGCAGTTATTTAACAACGTATCTCAGAAACATCAGCTATTTGTAGCCCTATAAACCAGCGGTTTCCAAACAGGGTATAAAATACAGTACAGGAAGAAGGAAAAAACTTTTCCTATGAAATCTATCTAAAACACAGACTTTATCACTTAATAAACATTCAAACAGCAATATAAGCTCTAGCAATATGCATGCACACGTGTGAAGTTTATAATGAGATACCCCAATACTGAGGTCATACTCAAATGCTTACAGGATACCCAACTAAAAGCAGCCTTAAAGACAACTGATGGCCTACTTTTCCCCGTGGACTTCAGGTACTTTTTGCACCATATAAAAAGGCCAAACACAAATGCATTTTTTTTTAATCTGATTATGAATTGATCTTAGTTATATTAGGACATTAGAAACATTTCTTCAACAAGTTGCTCTCATTGTAATTTATAAATATCTATTGATTATAACCTTAAAAGACCTATAAATTGTTGTTGAGAGACCCCAAGGACTGCAGCATACCAGGCTTCCCTGTCCTTCAGTCTTCCAGAGGTTGCTCAAACTTGTGTCCACTGAGTCGGTGACGCCATTCAACCATCTCGTGCTCTGTCATCCCCTTCTCTTCCTGCCTTCAATCTTTCCCAGCATGAGGGTCTTTTCCAATGAGTCAGCTCTTCACGCAGGTACCCGAAGTATTGGAACCTCAGCTTCAGCGACAGTCCTTCCAACGAATACTCAGGATTGATTTCCTTTAGGACTGACTGGTTTGATCTCCTTGCAGTCCAAAGGATTCTCAAGTCTCCTCCAACACCACAGTTCAAAAGGACCAATTCTTTGGCACTCAGCCTTCTGTATGGTCCAACTCTCACATCCATACAGGACTACTGGAAAAACCACAGCTTTGAGTAGACAGACCTTTGTTGGCAACATAATGTCTCTGCTTTTTAATATGCTGTCTAGGTTGGTCACAGCTTTTCTTTCAAGGAGCAAGCGTCTTTTAATTTCATGGCTGCAGTCACCATCTGCAGTGATTTTGGAGCCCAAGAAAATAAAGTCTCTCACTGTTTCCATTGTTTCCCCATCTATTTGCCACGAAGTAGTGGGACTGGATGCCATGATCTTCATTTTTTGAATGTTGAGTTTTAAGCCAGCTTTTTCACTCTCCTCTTTCACCTTCAACAAGAGGCTCTTTAGTTCCTCTTCAATTTCTGCCATTAAGCTGGTGTCATCTGTATATCTGAGGTTACTGATATTTCCCCCGTCAATCTTGATTCCAGCTTGTGCTTCATCCAGCCCGGCATTTCGTATGATGTACTCTGCATATAAGTTAAACAAGCAGGGTGACGATATACAGCCTTGACGTACTTCTTTCCCAATTTGCAACATTACTCAAAGCAATTCAAAATTAATGAAATTCCCACAACTGCTAAACAAAGAAACCAAGACATTCTTAAATAAGACTATTACTCAAATGTGATCACAATAACTGCCTATATTCATTGCTCTGCTTCAAGGTTATTATTGTAAGTTCTCTTTGTATATATAACAAATTTTAATACCCAAAAAGAAAAAAAAATGTTTAACTTAGTTTGGGTTTTGCTTTTCAATTAAACGAGTTTATTGACTTCGGCAAGTTACTTATCTGTGCCTCAGCAGTCTCATATATAAATAGGGATAGTAGCCACCCACCTAAGAGGATGACTGAAGATTACAATGAGCTCATCTCTCAGTCCTTCACGCCATCTCTGTCTCTCTCTCACACACACACAGACACACACACACACACACACATATACACCAGTGGCTTGCATACAATCAGTTCAGTTCAGTTGTTCAGTTGTGTCCGACTCTTTGCGACCCCATGGACTGCAGTATGCCAGGCTTTCCTGTCCATCACCAACTCCCAGAGATTACTCAAACTCATGTCCATCCAGTCGGCGATGCCACCCAACCATCTCATCCTCTGTTGTCCCCTTCACTTCCTGTCTTCATTGTCTCCCAGCATCAGGGTCTTTTCAAATGAGTCAGCTCTTCACATCAGGTGGCCAAAGTATTGGAGTTTCAGCTTCAACATCAGTCCTTCCAATGAACACCCAGGACTGATTTCCTTTAGGATGGATGGGTTGGGTCTCCTTGCAGTCCAAGGGACTCTCAAGAGTTTCTCCAACACCACATTTCAAAAGCATCAATTCTTCAGTGCTCAGCTTTCTTTATAGTCCAATTCTCACATCCATACATCACCACTGGAAAAACCACAGCCTTGACTAGACGGACCTTTGTCAGCAAAGTAATGTCTCTGCTTTTTAATATGCTGTCTAGGTTGGTTATAACTTTCCTTCCAGCACTTAATAAATGCAAGATATTAAGACAGCTACTACTCAACATACACTCAAGTTTGCTTTATAAAAACGTTTGATCAATTTGAACCCTTGCCTTGAACACAGAAAACTAATGTCGGAATTGAGATGAAATAAGAGTGGTCGGAAGAAACCTAATTTCAGTAGGTAATGGAGCACAAAATTCAACCCACAATTTAAACCAACCTATTCAAGAAAACAAAAGAGGAGACAATCATTCAACAGATTTAACCACTTCTGCTTCAGTAAAATAAGGCATAGCCCCTGCTTTTAAGGAGCTCCAATTTGGGGAGAGGATGAAGCAACAACCACAATGTTAATATGGAAAACCTATGATAAAAAGTCAGAAAAGCACACACAGTTCATTAAAAAAGGATAGGGAATATATCATTAAATCCATTTATAAGTACAGGAAAGCCCCGTGAAAACTATAATAATAACTAACAATCTGATAAGATTGAAGAGAAAAAATACGGAGAAATGGAGCTGATAAAAGAAGGAAACACTAAAGGGGAAAGCTAAAGCCAAAGCACAGAGGTGAGGGAAGTTATGTAAACTGTAGTAAAAGAACAGACTATAAACTCTTAAGGCTTTACCTAAAAAAGAAATAAGATATGGCTGCCAGTCAGGGCTGGCATGCTAGGTGCCAGATCATGACAGTCCTTGAATGCACGGCTAATGAGCTTGAATTTTATTTTTCATGGAAGAGCAGTTTATGTGATGCTTGTTAATGAGATGGGTCCTGTGCTGATGCCTCACAATCCAACTATCCTCATTTAACAGGTTAAGCAACTGAACCCATAGCCAGTAAACAGCGGAGCTGGGATTTCAATTCGTGGTGTCTAAACTCTTCCACACTGTGTTACCCTTCTAAAAGTCTTTAAAAATATGATATCCATGCTTTGAAAGGATAACATAATGACAATGTAGAAAACAGATTAGCGAAGTGAATGGACAGAAAAGTACCTTCATGGAAAAAACCTCTGTTGGGTTTTTTCTGTTATAAGAAACTAAGTGGTTACTAATAGTATATCAGACATAACCAGAAAAGGATACAAGAAACAGTGTGTGTATAAAATTAACAGAACTCAGTGACTGGGCTGAGGAGGTCAAAGGAGGAGTTCAAAATGACTCAAGGTTTCAAAACCTAAGTTTGAGGGGGAGGGGAGCAGTGACACCAATACCATCAGTCTTTCTTTTGGTAGGGGGTGGGGGAGTGGAGAGGAGCATGAATGGGTTCAATTTCAGACTTGTTTAATTAGAAATACCAACTTGGGGCCACCCTGATGGCTCGGTGGTAAAGAATCCACCTGCCAATACGGGAGACATGGGTCAATCCCTGATCAGGAAGGATCCCACATGCCAAGGAGAAACTAAGCCTGTGCGCCACAATTCCTGAGCCTGTGCTCCAAAGGTGGGAGCCACAACTGCTGAAGCTCAGGCACCCTAGAGACTCTGCTCTGCAACGAGAAGCCACCACAATGAGAAGCCCAAGCACCGCACCCAGAGAGTAGCCCCCGATCTGTGCAACTAGAGAAAAGCCAGTGCGGCAGCAAAGACTGAGCACTGCCAGAAATAAATAAGTAAACAAATAAAAAGGAAAAAAAAAACACACAAAAAGAGTACCTACTGAACTCCCGGGAGGAACAGAAACTCCCAGGGGGCTGGGAACAGACAGCAAGAGCTAAGAAGAGTGGCAAGGCCTAAGAGAAAATCGCATCCAGAGCAACAGGGGATGCTGTCACAGTGGATACCTGCTGAAGATGAGTATGTAAAGCACAGATTATCAACTAGGGCACATAAGCCACCTTCTGATTAGTGTCCTGTCTCAGGCATGATGATGAGGTGGGAAAAATGAGGGTCACCAATGAAGAGTGAAAGGAAGAAAAGAACACTGAAGAAATGCCACAAAAATGTTCAGAAATGCTGGGTCTAGTCCTCTTAAATACTAATATATTAATATTAGCTAACAATGACCATGCATTTCCAGCAGATGAAAGGAAGAACAGTGTAAATAAATTGAAGGGAGAGCAACTTAAGATGGGGTCAAACATTTTAAAATGTTAACAGAGGCTGAGCAAGCATCACTTCAGCTTGTAGCCACGAATGGGTCCAATATTACCCAATTTTCTGATTTTCCAGGAGAAATCAAACATTCTCATGTCAACATGAAAGCTTATGATTTTTAAAATGTTGACAATTAAATTTTTTTAAACACAACGTGCAGGCATATGAAATAGTCTAAGTTGCTGGATTGCTACTTGGGTCTAAATAAAGTATTACAAATATGCCAAGCAAATGACCTTCTAAAGAGAATTTTCAAAAGACAACATATGGGGTACTTTTCCCAAGAAGCCTGGCAGGAAAGACTAGAAAACAAGAGTTAAAGAAATACATTTTAAAATGGTACTGATGAACCTATTTGCAGGGCAGGAATAGAGACACAAACAAGGAGAATGGACTTGTGGACACAGCAGGGGAATGAGAGGGTGAGACGAATCAAGTGGCACTGACATAAACACATTACAATGTGCAAAACAGACAGCTAGTGGGGATCTTAACACAGGGAGCCCCGCCCGGCACTCTGTGATGACCTAGATGAATGGGTTGGTGGTGGGTGCAGGGGGAGGCTCAAGAGGGAGAGGTTTTATATATTGTTCAGTTCAGTTCAGTCGCTCAGTCGTGTCCGACTCTTTGCGACCCCATGAATCTCAGCACGCCAGGCCTCCCTGTCCATCAACAACTCCCAGAGTTCACTCAAACTCATGTCCATCGAGTTGGTGATGCCATCCAGTCTTCTCATCCTCTGTCGTCCCCTTCTCCTCCTGCCTCCAATCCCTCCCAGCATCAGAGTCTTTTCCAATGAGTCAACTCTTAGCATGAGGTGACCAAAGTATTGGAGTTTCAGCTTCAGCATCAGTCCTTCCAATGGACACCCAGGGCTGATCTCCTTTAGAATGGACTGGTTGGATCTCCTTGCAGTTCAAGGGACTCTCAAGTCTTCTCTAATACCACAGTTCAAAACCATCAATTCTTTGGCGCTCAGCTTTCTTCACAGTCCAACTCTCACATTCGTACATGACCACTGGAAAAACCATAGCCTTGACTAGACGGACCTTTGTTGGCAAAGTAATGTCTCAGTTTTTTAATGTTATCTAGGTTGGTTATAACTTTCCATCCAAGGATTAAGTGTCTTTTAATTTCATGGATACTTTCAGCTAATAGGTACTGTTGTATGGCAGAAACCAACGCAACATTATAAAGCAATTACCCTCCAGTTAAAAATTAAAAAGAAAATAAATTTTAGAATAGGAGACATCTCATATGTGGAGAGAAGGGGTTAGAAAAAGGGAAGACAATCCGAAGACATGATCAACAAAGCAACAAGGCAAGAAAGACACACACACATCTCTATAAGCTAAAGGAGAGAAATGATGGAAAGAAAAATGTAAAGGAATAGGAAAGTGGAAAGGTTCTCTGAGAAGATGCACAGGTGAAAAGACCATCCAGTCTGGAGCAAGGATTAGGGTTAGTAGAAAGGTTATCTGAGAAGGCCACAGATAAAAAAGATCCACTTGCCAGGTAACAGTCACTTCTTCACAAATCCAAGGAAGAAAATAAATGATTTAGAGAAAAATATGAAATTTGAGGGAATATAAATATAAATTTTCAGAAAGAATTAAACATAAACACTGAGTATACCTGTGGGGCTGTTCCATGTGCAAGTTTCACAATTATTTAACATTTACTGTTTCTCTGATAAAATACAGTTTCTCTACTTAGACATACTTACATCAGTGCCCTGCTTCCAGAGAAGTAAATATATTTTAAATCTGAAGTGCCAAAAAATGAGTTTATTTAGTGTGGAAAAATTAAATACAATATATTACTTCATTGATGGCTTTGTTAATACCTCTAAGACAAGATCATTCATTCTCTTTTGGAAGAGTGTAGAGCAGCAGTAGAATAAAGGAAAAGAAAAAAGAACCATCGGAGAAGAAACTAACATCTGAAGAGAACAATGCTTGAACTCCCTTTACAATCTCTGGCAACAGTGTTATTAATTTTCTACATTATTCTTACACTTACCAAACTGTTCTGCAGCGGTAGCTTTTCTGTTTTACTCATCTAGATTTCAAGTCAGACTTTAGAAGGAAAAGGGAGTTCCCTCATTTCTTAAGTTTGAAAACCACTAGAGAAGAAGCTAACGAGTATTCTACTAAGATTAATATTCTCTTATGGGGTCACAAAGAGTCAGACCTGACTTGGCAACAGAAAAATATTCTTTTATGAGGGAAAGTTTCAGATCTCATCCTTGTAAATGTATTGTTAATAACAGCTAATGTTTGCTGTGTGCTTCCAGCATCATGATATGCAAAGCCCAACATATATTGTATCTTAATCACAGCATCTTTAAGGTAGATGTTATTCTTACTTCTAGTCTAGAGATGAGGACACAGGCACAAAACCAAGCTTGAAGTCCCACAGAAGTAAGAGAGCTGGAATTCAAATCACAGTTTAAAATCTATACTTTTGGTTATTAGGTAATACTAGATTCTCTCATGCCAGCCTCTCAAATCCCAGTTTTACAATTTTGGACAAAGGAAAGATATTAATTGCAAAGTCAATAATCTTCTTCTGGCATATTCACACACATTGAGTAATATGTATCCCTTCTCCAAAGACAAAAAGATCTTTCATGAGTTATTATAAAATCTAATCCTGCGTTCTCTAAAACGTAGGCTTCAACCAAGTTGGTAAATCAGCAATCTAATGCCATTTTCAGAGTGATAATAGATGACTTGAAAAATGATAGTATTAATGCAAAAAAATTATGCTAGATCACTATCATATATAAAACATCAAAAGGTGTTTCCAAAGTGTAAATTAAAATGTTACTTTATATGACAACAATCACCTTACATAATCATGCCTTTGATCAATTCTTGTAACAACCAACAAAAGTCTATAGCATTTCAATTTCAAGGATAAAGAAACAGGAAAGTCATAGGTAGCATCTCAAGGGTCACAATAAACAATTTTTATGAAAATTAAAATCAACATCCTTAGACTTCCAATACTTAAATTCACAGTATCTAATGGGCTGTCAAGCAAAGTATATGTGAAAGAATCTAGAGGGTAGGTTTTCCTATCAAGTAAAACAAAAGATGATTCTGGGGAGAGGGGGGTACCAAACACTATAAATGTTTTCATTCAAGATAGGTAAATCCTCAAAGGTCTTTTTGGGTGTTAGTAATTTCTCTTTAGGTAGCATGTACAACATCAGGTTGCCTTTTCAGAAATACTAAATAGGTCACAATACTAAATATACTAAGTCTGACTCATTTCTTGCCAACATATTCAACTTTACATACTACTACGGTTAATCCTGAATTACTAAGAAGCAGTAGTTTATGACAAGCATTCAGATACTCTTCCTACAGGCACTCAGATATTCTTCCTATAAAATATCTTCATGCTGACGATGAGCTTCATGATCAATTTGTTTGAGGACATAAATTTTACTCACACTGTCTGTTATGCTATCTGCAATATCTCATTTTAGTCTGGCAGTTTTTAAAAAAATTTTCCCTAAAAAGATTCAAAATACAGTTATATAACTATGCAGTGGATAAGTCATGGCAAGTTACAGATACAAACTACTTAAGCATCAATTTTAAGTCATGCTTGTGCTCACTTGTGTCCAATGCTTTGCAACCCCATGGATTGTAGCCTGCCAGGCTCCTCTGTCCATAGGGATTCTCCAGGCAACTGTAGTGAATTGTCACCTCCTACTCAGGGAACTGACAAAGGTCTGTCTAGTCAAAGCTATGGTTTTTCCGGTAGTCATGTATGGATGGTTAGAGTTGGACCATAAAGAAGGCTGAGTGCCGAAGAATTGGTACTTTTGAACTGTGGTGTTGGAGAAGACACTTTAGAGTCCCTTGGACTGTAAGGGATCAAACCAGTCAATCCTAAAGAAAATCAACCCTGAATATCCATTGGAGGGAGGGATGCTGAGGCTAAACCTCCAATACTTTGGGCACCTGATGCGAAGACTCAATTCACTGGAAAAGACCCTGATGCTGGGAAAGATTGAAGGCAGGGGGAGAAAGGAACAACAGAGGATGAGATGGTTGAATGGCATCAGTGACTCAATGGACATTAGTTTGAGCAACCTCTGGGAGCTGGTGAAGAACAGGGAGGCCTGCCATGCTGCAGTTCATGGGGTTGCAAAGAGTCAGACATGAATGACCAACTGAACAACAACTCAGGGGATCTTCCCAACCCAGGGATTGAACCTGCGTCTCCAGCACTGACCAGTGGATTCTTTACCACTGAGCCACCTGGAAAGCCCATTAATTTTTAATAGGTATTCTATTAAGCTTCATGTTTTATTCTTTTGAAATATAATCTAGTGCAAGTTTTGTTCAGAAAATAAAAATCTACACTTTTCAGGCTATAAACTGACAAAAATACTCATGCTTTTGAATTAAGTGTATAATGATGTTTTCAAGTTTATGTTAAATGGGACTTCTTATATTTACAGAAATTAGGAAATGATCAAGAATACGTACGTTTATCTAGAAAACACAAAATGTAAGCTATTTATTTTATACAAGTAAAAATGCTAAATGCCTGCTTGTGACAATAATGGCTAATCTAAAAGAAGAAGCAAACACAACCACCCTGATTTACTGGAAATAAATTTCTCTCAAAATCACAAATATCTGCTTCATTAACTCTTGTAAGTCAAAATTACTACAGGACTTAATTTAAATATTTGTTACGCTAGCTTTCCAATCTCTCTACAGAACTGATTAGGGGAGTTCCCTGGCAGTCCAGTGGTTAGCGTTCAGCACTTTCATAGCAGGGGTGGGGGGGATACTGACTGGGGCATGTGGGTTCAATCCCTGGTCAGCAGCTAAGAGGCCAAACAAACACCCCCAAACTAATCGGAATGACAACCAAATTAATTGATTATTATTTTTTAATTTAGATTACCTCTCTCTAAATGTAAAATCTGGGACTTCCCTAGCAGCCCCGTGGTTAAGACTCTTCGCTTCCAATGCAGGGGACTCAGATTTGATCTAGGAGCCTACATGCCGCAGAGCAATGAAGGCCACATGACAGCTACTGAGCCCCAATGCCCTAAGATCCCACATGCTAAAACTAAGACCCGATCTGGCCAAATAAATAAATAAGTTTAAAAAAAAAAAAAGTAAATAAAGCTTGTATCTAGGAGTAATAAACTTAGAACATAAATAACATTGCCTACCAAACCTCTGGAGATGGTGAGGGGACAGGGAGGCCTGGTATGCTGCAGTCCATGGGGTTGCAAACAGTTGGACATGACTAGGTAACTGAACACACACTGTAACACTGCCTATATGTCAGGCATCAATAAGGATGCCAAATCTTCCACACGAATACATTATCCATATATTTGAAAATCATGTTGTAAAGAACTGCTTCATTTTGACCATTTATCCACATAGTTCAGTCTTCCTAAACAAATGCCTGACAACACTGAACATTTTCTGATAAATCAATGTCATAATGAACAAGCATTATATGGCAAAGATGAGATCTTAAGAGGCAATTTGGGTAAACAAACATTTAAACAGAGTAAACAGTTCTTAATCCTATGACCTCATAGGTCTTCAGATTAAACAATTCACTGTTAGTAAAGCATCTAATAGTGCCTGCTTTGAACATTTATTTTTTTCCTCTTCAATCTGTTCAGTCTAGTCTCTAATGCCAAGCTTCATCCTCATCCCAAAGTATGAGCTAAAACCTTGTGCGGATTGTTGTAGATCTCCTATTTGAACTCAAAGACATCTGACTTTTCACTGCATAACACTGCTCCTTTGAACAAAGTCACAAAAGCAGTAAAATGAAGAATGAACAATTTAGATGGAGCAGAAAATTCCTGGTGAATAGTGAAAGTGTGAAAAAAAGTAGTAACAAAGCATGGAGATCACAGGCTCAAGCTTCAATGTGGATCTGAGCCTATGTACCAACATTTCTCAAATTGATTCCCTGGACATAATGCTGGGTTTTTAGCATTCATTACAAGAAATTTTAAATTATACTTTAATTTTGATGCTCCTCAAAAATAAAAATATATGCATGTTCTGAATCAACTAGACTAGAAGGCCACCTTACAACAAAGGGCTACCTGGGTTTGTGCTTATTAGTGAATTGTGCCCAGTAATTTCCTGAAAGTAGTGTTTTCCAATTTGTTGGTTATGATGAATTAGCGGATAACAAAATCAACAGCAGCTTTAAAAAAATAATAAATGAATACAGAATGCATCACACATAGTAAAGGTAAGTATTTCTGTCTGCCAATCTTGTTTCAGTGGACAACTAAGTGGTGAAGTAAAAAAAGTTACATCTTACTCTGAGCTGAGTAACTCTATCTACACTCTTGAGTTTCTGCAAAGACCAACTTGAAAAAAACTGTCATGAGTACTGGACTGTCACTGAGGTAGAAGGTTAAAAGCAGGATGTCGGGAGAATTTCACAAACTGAATGACAGGTTAAAAGAAGTTTATCAGTTAAGAAAAAATAAGTTCAAACATTAGGACAAGAACTATACTGCTATTATTAAATTGTGTAAGGCAGAGAGACAACACAAGACACCAAATACAGACTAGGTTTAACGTTAGGGTAAAGAACCATGGGAAATGAGAGGTTGTTCCATAAATTTTTCAAAGGTACAATGATGGGGTGGGACGCCTTTATATTTGGAGACTGAGATCAGAAAGCAGGAATGAAATGCTTTTGGCCAAACAGAGAGCAAAGGGGCAATTAGATATGATTTGAAAATCTAATAATCTTTGAATATCTTTGAATATCACAGAATATATGCGAGAAGCAAGCAGAGGTGAAGCTATACAGAATAAAATTCTGACCCATAAAAGTGCCCGGAATTGCAAAGAAGAATAAACGCAAGTGGGATATGTCGTTCAGTTCAATGCAGTTGCTCAGTCATGTCCAACTCTTTGCAACCCCACTGACTGCACAGTGCCAGGCCTCCCTGTCCATCACCAACTCCCAGAGCTTACTAAAACTCATGTCCATTGAGTCAGCGATGCCATCCAACCATCTCATCCTCTGTCATCCCCTTCTCCTCCTGCCTTCAATCTTTCCCAGCATCAGGGTCTTTTCTAATTAGTCAGTCCTTCGCATCAAATGGCCAAAGTATTGGAGTTTCAGCTTCAGCATCAGTCCTTCCAATGAATATTCAAGACTGATTTCCTGTTGGATGGACTACCTGATCTCCTTGCTGTCCAAGGGACTCTCAAGAGTCATCTCCAACACCACAGTTCGAAAGTATCAATTCTTTGGCACTCAGCTTTCTTTAGGGTCCAACTCTCACATACATAGATGACTACTGGAAAAACCATAGCTTTGACTAGATGGACCTTTGTTGGCAAAGTAATGTTTATGTTTTTTAATAAGCTATCTAGGTTGGTCATAACTTTTCTTCCAAGGAGCAAGCGTCTTTCAATTTTATGGCTGCAGTCACTATCTGCAGTGATTTGGGAGCCCCACAAAATAAAATCTGTCACTGTTTCCACTGTTTCCCCATCTACTTGCCATGAAGTGATAGGACCAGATGCCATGATCTTAGTTTTCTGAATGTTGAATTTTAAGCCAACTTTTCACTCTCTCTTTCATCAGGAGGCTCTTTAGTTTTTCTTTGCTTTCTGCTATAAGCGTGATGTCATCTGCATATCTGAGGTTATTGACCCTGACAGTCTTGATTCCAGCTTGTGTTTCTTCCAGTCCAGTGTTTCTCATGATGTGCTCTGCATATAGGTTAAATAAGCAGGGTGACAATATACAGCCTTGATGTACTCCTTTCCCGATTTGGAACCAGTCTGTTGTTCCAAGTCTAGTTCTATTGCTTCTTGACCTGCATAAGGATTTCTCAGGAGGCAGGTCAGGTAATCTGGTATTCCCATCTCTTGAAGAGTTTTCCAGTTTGTTGTGATCCACACAGTCAAAGGCTTTGGTATAGTCAATAAAGCAGAAATAGATTTTTTTTCCTGGAACTTTCTTGCTTTTTCGATGATCCAACAGATGTTGGCAATTTGATCTCTGGTTCCTCTGCCTTTTCTAAAACCAGCTTGAACATCTGGAAGTTCACAGTTCATGTACTGTTAAAGTCTGGCTTGGAGAATTTTGAGCATCATTTTGCTAGCATGTGAGATGAGTGCAATTGTGTGGTAGTTTGAACATTCTTTGGCACTGTCTTTCTTTGGGATTAGAAAGAAAACTGACCTTTTCCAGTCCTATGGCCACTGCTGAGTTTGCCAAATCTGCCGGCATATTGAGTGCAGCACTTTCACAGCGCCATCTTTTAGGATGTGAAATAGCTCAACTGGAATTCCATCACCTCACTAGCTTTGTTTGTAGTGATGCTTCCTAAGGTCCACTTGACTTCACATTCCAGGATGTCTGGCTCTAGGTGAGTGATTACACCATCAGGATATGTCACAGATTGTTATAAAATTGGTCCCTGGAAAACCACATCTCCCTATACCCACAAAGAGGCTGATTTTGACTACTTGTTGAACCAGTGGGTCATGATACAATCAGAAGCTTGGAAAACAGCTGTTCGAGGGAACTGGCATTCCTGCTGCAAAGTGAAGAAATTCAGGCTACCTCACTAGAGGGTAGAGGGTAAGAGTGAAGCAGAGACGGGCCAACTTAACTGGGACTCCTCAACCAAACCACCAACCACAAGACATGAGTGGGATCATCTGGGATCATTCAGTTCAGACAACCAACCAGCTGACTGCAGAACTATCCATCAGACCCATAAACTTGATAACAGTAATAAAAAAAAAAAAGGCTACTCTTTTAGAGCCACTGTATTTGAGTAGTTACCTGGCATTAACTGATACGGGGTATTTCAAGAAAAAACAAAGGCTGTAAGATTCTGAACTTCTAAATATGCCAGGACCACAAACTTGGATGCACAAGTCTTCAGGAAATGGTAACCATATATCATCTACACTTACAAGATCAGTTAAAATTCCTTGGCTTGGATCTTACACCCTTAAGCTGGTTCTAATCTACCTTTTCCATCCTATTTTTCATCTCAGCCCCTGACGTTTTCTCCAAGATGCCAAAGTTGTTCCAGTTTTCTGAGGTTTATTCTCATCCTTCTAACACTAGTTACCCACATTTAAGACCCAATGTAAACAGTGCTTTCCTTTCCTGTTCAATTTTTAGCTAATTTAAGTAATTTCAAAATGCTCTAGTTTTTCTTAATTCACACTCTATTTACTGTATCACCAGGTACTTTACTAATAGTATTACTTGCTTAACTATGAATATATGTGCCAGATTTTATAAACTCTATGTTGCAAGTCTCCATAGCTCTCTTAGTGCTCCTATATAAGAGGAATTTAAATATTTGTTTAAAATAAATTTAAAACTATATACATATTTGATTGAATTTTAAAAAATCTTGGCTAAATATAGGTAAGGTGGGAAAGGTAACATTTTTTCTAATGAGGTACACTGTGCAACTCTAAATGCTAAGAGAAACAATGAATCAAGAGATTCTCCTGGAAAATACATAGTTAAAAGTTACACAGGGTATCTGACAAACACATTAATAATAAGTAACTTTCCATTTTAGAAGCAAGGCTACTCACATATTGGTTGGTTAATTTTATGAACTGAATTTGTGTGGGAGTTGAGAAAAATAAGGTAATTTCTCAACTCTGACAGAATCTCAAGGAAAATAAGTACAGCAGCAGTTTCATAGTTAAGACCATATATTTTCAAAAATCCTTGGTTTTGCAGGTTAGTAATATAAAATATTATGAATGGCAATTGCAGAATACATCTTCCCTTCCCCCATTTTAAGTTAGGACCAAGAAGTGTTAAGAAGGAGACAAGCAAAATTTGGTAAAGCTTTCCTTTGCTAAACCTGGTAAAAGTATATTCTGGAAAGCGGAATTTAATGTCTCTAGCATGCAATCATTCTAATTATGAACACTTAAATTATTTCCCCTGAGCATTACCTAAACTTTTGAAGTTTAAATGACTTATTACTCCCTCAATACCTAAAGTAATTATCACTAATTAACAAGCAAGCCATCTTTTCTTCTGATTTGAAGTGACCTACAAATTAACTTAAGATAGTCTGTAACAGTCAAGTCTGGTTTCTCAAGAAGTTTAAGAATTTTCAAAATTCTTGCCACTACAATTAAAAAGAAGCATAACATGCAGACAAAAGAATCAACTTGTATCAAATAGATGAAAGAAACATATACAAAGATATACTGTAACTGCACAATTTTAACTTAGTAGCTCTCAATGGTTTTAATTTCATTTTTGTTTCTTACACCAATAAGGCACTAAACATAGTTAATAAAGGCATTAAGGTCTAAGTCAAATCCCATCTCTTCAATAAAGCCTTCTGATACCCCAGGCTGATGTGCTTACTACCTATTTTGAATTCTACTGAAACTACTGCACATGAAATTAAATTATTCTTTTAAATAATCACCAACAATTAACTGAATAAGACACAGACTAGAATCAATATACAATTTAAAACAGAAAGCCACAGGTTTACACGTGCAGCTACAAAATGCTCTCAGATATCTTTTTTTGGGGGGCGGGTGGTGAAACAAAGAGGCACTGTACACTATGCCCTCATTTTTAAATTTTTTCTTAAAAGAGTAAATGGCATTTCTGGAAAGATCCTTAAAATACTATTAAGGGACTGTCTTTGTGGAAGGTGACTGGACACCTAGGGTGGGAAGGAGATCAAGTTTTCAGCGTTTGTCTTTTAAAAAATCATTTTAACATACCACATTTTCAATTTAAAAAGAGAATAAAAAATAAAGCAAGTATGTTAGTGATACACAGCTTTTGAGTCTTTTCAACTGTCATCTTGAAGTGACACTTAAATCTTTTCTTTTCCAGGGGGTTGGGGTGAGGAGGGAACAATGCTTTGCCACTTGGCATGTGAGATCCTAGCTCACCTGTGAAACCAAGGATTGACTCTCACGCCCCCTGCAGTAGAAGCAGAAATCTAAGCACTGGACCGCCAAGGATGTACCTAAAGTGATATTTAAATCTTCTTATTCGTTTACATCTTATTAGTCTCTTGTATCTTCTTATAAGCACAGAATTTCAGTGATATCAAAAGGTCAAATCTCTGCTTTAATCAGGTCAACTAAGTATGCTGAATTTGCCACCCTTTTTAACCTAGTAAAAGTGAATTGTTTGAGTAATTAAGTAATTGCTTGTAATTTCTGCTAAGAAAGTAGAAATGCTCACGTTCAACGTGCACTGAAGCTCAGTGTGCATTTACACAATGGTCAAAAAGCACTGGCCTGGATCTGTTCCAGATTAACTACATCTCTTAATATACCTATGCGCCTAGTTGCTCCGTCATATCTGACTCTGCAACCCTGTGGACTGTAGCCTGCCAGGCTCCTCTGTCCATGGGGGACTGTCCAGGCAAGAATACTGGAGTGGGTTGCCATGCCCTCCTTCAGGAGATCGTCCCAATCCAGGGATCAAACCCAGGTCTCCAGCATTGCAAGTGGTTTCTTTATTGTCTGAGCCAGCAGGGAAGCCCAATATACCTATATATTAATGTAAAAAGAACATGACAACCAAAAACATTAATATATTCCTTTTCTTTCTTGCCACTGTTTCTCAGAAGGGCACTGTGGGTCTTTAGGCAAAGCAGTACATTTCAATGGTGTGCAACTGTCCTGCTGACTTCAGAAAACATAGCATCCATGGCCCATGAGCACTAAATGCCAGTTATCACAACCCCAGTCACTGGAGCAACCAAACAACTGACCCCACATATTTCCAAATGTCCTTGAAGAGAGAAATGTAGTGGGAAAAAGCACTATGCCTAGTTGAGAAGCACTGCTTATATGAATTATGGTACGAACAAAGGTATGAGATGTGTGTGTGTGTGTGTGTGTGTGTGTGTGTGTGTGTGTGTGTGTGTATGATATGCAACTGAATTTCCACAACAGCAATTCCACCATTTAAAATAATTATTAGGGACTTCCCTGGTGGTCCGCTGGCTAAGATTCCACTCTCCCAATTCAAGAACTAGATCCTGCATGCCACAACTAAGTATCCCACATGTAGCAATGAAGATTGAAGATCTTGTATCACAACTGAATCCGGCACAGCCAAACAAATAAAAAATATTTTTTAAAAATTTAAAAAATGGTAATCAGTTTTGATAATAACCAAAAAAGTCATTATTCATCAAGCAGTCATCCAGTCCAGCATATAATGCTGTCAACAAACACCATGCTCCAACAACTCATT
Organism: Ovis aries; assembly: GCF_016772045.2. Lineage (NCBI taxonomy): Eukaryota > Metazoa > Chordata > Mammalia > Artiodactyla > Bovidae > Ovis > Ovis aries. The sequence continues at coordinate 50,083,069 of NC_056061.1, forward strand.
CTTCAACTATTACAACGGCATAACTTTTTAAATGAACAGTCATTTTAAAATCCTTTCAGAACAATTCTTCTACTGGAATGCTTCTGCTGAAACTTCCAAATAAACAGTGTTCCCTATAAAAGATATAAATCACACTTTGCTGCAATCATTTGTCTGTCTTTCTCCAGAGACCGGAGAATCCTTGTGACCAAGGACCACACTCATGGTTGCCTGGTCCATGGTACAGGTATTCAATAATAATGCTGAATGTGTGAGTGAATGCTGGTCTAGTCTAATCACAATAGAGAATCCCAAGTCCCAACTACAATCAGTTTTTATATATAATGATGATACAGATATTTTTATTCTAATTTGGTTTTTTAAAAAGTAAGCATTATCCAGATTACAACTAGCTTATATAAAGAAATCTAAGATTTTTCTTTACAGACACTCCCATGTGCCCATCCTCTACCACCTTCCCCTCCTTTTCCTTTCAAGCTTAAAGCAAATGCTCATGAAAAAGTGAGGCATGCTTCCAGGAAGCAAACCAATATAAAGAGCAAAACAATACTGTTAACAATAAGAAAAATGTAAACATTTTTTCATTTCTATTTTAGAAATGAAAGAGTTCTTCTCAGAACTCAAGAAATCTGTTACTCTCCTATACCTCATTCAAAAAGAAAGAAAAATCTATAACAGAAAAGAGTAAGCAACTTTATTTCTGTTGGTTTCATTTCATTCTCCAGAATTCACCTTTTGTTGAGGTAAAAAAAATCCGGGATATAAACTAACTCATATTTTAAAATAAATGCAACAATGAGGATTACACAAGCACTAAGCATCAACACTTACAGAATGTTAACTCTGAAGCACCCTAACTCTGAGAAATATTTATTCATCTCTGCCTTCCTGAAGCATGTGAATATCCCAGTTTTACAAGGAAACCTCAGATAGAAAAAGCTAAATAATAAAGGTAGATGCAATTTCTAGCTCCTAGTATTTCTAGCACTGTTTTTAGACCGCTCTAATAAATTCTGTAATTGTTTGTTAACCATTGCTGGCAATTCCTATCTGAAATGTTAAGTAACAATGGCTATGATACAATTTTAAAGAAACAATTGTTTCCAGTTACCTCCCATCTGGCAAGACCAAATAGGTAACTAAATGTATACACACACATACATATAGAAAATGTTCTATAGCGGATCTGAAACATCAGATACACCCTCATATTCAAATAACGGAGATCACTTTTAAATGTAGTTACATTATTGTGGGATTTTAGTGCTTGCAATACTTCATTCTTTTTGAAAGTTACCAACCCAACATTTGTTTTATTACTATTTCAAGTAGCACTGGTCAGTAAAAACAATGTACATGTTGTAAGACTGAACACTTAAAACTGCTACAAGAAATTACTTTCATGTTGACAAAAAAGGAAGACTGCTTCATACATTAAAAATCATTTTAAAGTGACAACTATCTATGTTGCACACCCTCCAGATGAAGACAACTTGCATGAGACTTCACTTTCCCAGAAATATTAATTCTGCTTATAATTACAGCTGGTCTAGAGTATTTACAGTAATCAGCCTTAAATCCATCAGTGGAAACTGTTACCTGAAAAATGTCTTTCAGCAAAGATACACTTTTCACGGACTAAAAAGCTAACTTCACTTACAAATGAAAGAGCTCCTTTTATGCATATCTTACTAAAGTTTTGTGGCTTTTTAAAACAAAAAATCTAAGATAAACTTTAATATCTACAAGGCCAATTAGGAATGAGTGGTTACAGTCAGGATAGTGAGATTAGTAAATTTCAACAGTTCTTTAAACCTAGGATTTAAAGGAATGACATAATCTCTGATTATGCCATAGGTATTCACCAGACCTGTATTACCTAAAGTGGGTGGCTTTCACATTGCATTTATTCCCAGAAAGTCACCTTGCGGTCTCACAAATTCGTTTTTAGTTTGCTTGTTTCAAGAAAATGAACCACTATCAAATAATCTGTGGCAATAAGGTGCAAACAACAATGGAGAATTTTGAGTATGGGATCAAGTATCCCTGATCTTGCAAAGATTTCAGAACGTGGAGGCTAAAAATTAAGTGAAAATGTGATTGGCTCTGATATGCTAAAACGGCCCACCATTGTTCCACCTCAAGTTCAGTATCTTTCCGAAACAACTTCTCTATAATGTGTTCAAAACTAACTCGAAATGCGACCCGTATAAATTCCTTTGCTTCCTCAAGAAAATAATCTAACCAAAATCTTCACCATAGCCAGCAGCAGCACCTTGAAATTTCAAACTTAACTGGAGGGTATGTAATCAAGTCCAAATGTAGACACAAACTCCTCGATTTCTATCAAGCAAACAGTGCTATTAACATTCCAAATCCTGGTTAGAACGCAGTTACTGGAAAGCAGTGTCCTTGTTGAAAAAAAAAAAAAAAAAGGAGGGTAAGGCCTGAAACCGACCTGAGCACGGGTCCACATAACCGTCTCCGTTCCACCGGGAGACCAAACAGGGACGGCTCCAAGTGATAGGGAGGTGGGTAGACGGGGGAAGGAAGGGCAGAGAGGAAAGCACACTCCTCCAAGGATGAAAGCAAAAGAGAAGCGGACTCTGGAGAAGCCACTCCATAGGGACATTCGACCCTAGGATACACACACAGCTTCTCTCCGCCGAGGAGAGCAACCTTTACCATGGAAGCGGGGCTCCTAGCAAGTAAAGGCAGGAGGGGACAACCTCCGCCCCCTACCCCCGAACGTCTCGCCGGCTAGAAGGGGTCGGCGGGGACTGCTCCTCGGAACATCAACAAAGGCCCCTTCAGTCCTAAAGCGAAACTCGAACAACAAAGGCCGGGAGACAGCAAGAACGGGACCGGGGGGCGGGACGGATGAAAGCAAGCTAGCGGAGGCAAAGGAATCAAACCAGTGGGGGCGCAGGCCCATCGGAGTGGGAAGCAGGGGCGCAGAGGCGCGGGGCGCGGTAATCCCCAGTGCACAATAAGAGGAGGAAGCGAACCTGGCCTCCATTCCCCGCTTACCCTCTCCCACAGCGGGGAGGGCTCCAGACCTCCCCGTCTGCATCTCTTGGTCTCGGGGACCGCGCAGTCCCGAGTTCGGGGAAGGAAAGAGGAGGGGGGATTTTCCATCCTGACCACAACTCCCTTCCCCCAGCCGACAACAACCGCCACAACGGCAGCCACACAAAGGCGCCTTCCTGGTACTCGCCGCTCCCGCCCGGGCGGCGGCGCCGACGATGCCAAGGCAGCACCGACCACCGCTCGGCCGCCAGGCGCTCGCTCGCCCTCTTCCCCCTCTAGCAGGGGGAAAGGGGGAGGGGACCCCAGGCGCCCTCACCTGGCACAGCTGCTGACAGTACTCCGTAGCCGCCTCCACGGCCGGCACCCGGCTCTCCCGCAGCTGCCGCTCCAGCTCCTGGAGCCGCTCGCCTAGGCGCTGCAGCTCCGCGGCGCAGCCGCCTCCGCCGCGACTCAACCTCTCCTGCTCGGCCTCTTCGTCCGCCATCTTCACACCCCGCTCCGTCGCGTACGCACCTGGGTCACGTGATAACACAATGCCACGTTCGGCGGGGTCACGTGCCGGGCGCGCTCGCACGCCGCCGAGCACGTACAAAGGGCCCGGTGGGGAGGATGGGGGGCGGGTAGAGTGGTGCGAGGGAGCCGGAGGGAGGTGAAGGGAAGGGGAAAGGAGGAGGGCGGGGTTGGGCGGTGCGGAAAACCGCGGTTTACTTACCGCGAGCGGGAAGTGGGCAGCAGCGGACGAAAGGGGCGGGCCGGTGGAGGCCTGTTCTCGGTCACGTGGGCGCCGCGACGCGGGGAAAAGCCTAGGGAGGGGCTGCCCTTTCGAGCGTCCGGATCCCGGCGTGGCTTTCCCCAGTCCCCGAAGTCTTCTATGGACACATGCCCCACTTCCCCAAGAGAACGGGTGAGGGAGCGCTCTGGGTGGGGTGGGGTGAGGGCTGCATTTGCGATTGGCCCGAAGGCAGGCCAGAGGCAGGGGAAGTGGGAGCAGGTAAAACCGACCCATGGACCGCAAGCCCGAGAGCCTAAGCGAGACTGAACTGTCAAAATTGTCCCCAACTTCTCACCGGGATGCGGAGGAGGGATCTCCTCCTATTGCCTGAGGTACCCGATCTCGTCCCACTCTCTTCTGCAGCCCCAAGAACGCCTCTCCCTTGGAAACACAATCTCTAGGGGGTGGAGGCAACAAAGAAAAATAACAATTGGATCACAGCAGAATGAGGTCCAGTCAGTCCTCAGTCTAGAGAACGGAGCAAACCCATGAAAAGCAGAGCTTGAAAGATTTCAGACTGTGAAACTGTGGACGTTGGAACCAGGTGATTTGAAACCACGAAGACATTTCTGGAATAAATGATAGCCAACTAATCTGTTCCACCGCGATTTAAGACTCTCCTACACACTACAGAAATCACCACCACTGAAAACACGTTGTATATGAAAGCTCTTGAAAGTAGGTCAAAAAAAAAAAAGCAATAAAGACTTCATTAAAAATCACAACGGAGGTAAAATTGCTAAAATAAAAGAATAAGGTTATCTAGAGTTATAAGTTTAACAGCATTTTTTTTCCTGGAGCTGTAAATAGAGATGGTATTCTGAACCATATTTTATTTACAACCTGAAAAGAATGGATACTTGGCACTTGAACAAAACAGTAAAAGTAGTACAAAAATTCAAGTGCGTAAGCCTAAAGTTCAGGCTAAAACAAATATTTTTTAGTAGTCTAAAATTAGACAAAAGACTTCAGAAACAATGATAGTGATGAGGTGTTTAGAGATTTCTAGTATTAGTAGAAAACATTCTAGACAGTATGTTGTCCAGAATGAATGTTTTGTAATGCATCAGTGATGGCAATGTTTAACTGCCATTATATGAGTGGGCACAAAATGAACCCTTTATGAAAACGATTATCAGCTAAATACAGCATGTGTGTGCTGATATTACCTATTAACAACACAGGTTCTTCAGATACTTAGGAACAGAAGAGTCTGAAGTACACTCAAAGGCTAAGGAACAAAGATACAAAAATATCATTGAGAGCTAAAAAGCAACAATTAAGGCAGCTAATAGATTTTAGTATTTGTAGGTCATGTGCCCAAGTGAAGTATTTTAGGTATCTAAACCAGATTTCTCCAATGTATGTTATTGTAGGATGCCAGTGAAAATATAAAAAGAGAAATATGTGATTAGCTATCAGTAAATCCAAAACATCTAAGGTTTCAAAGGCCAGCAAAGGTATATTTTCAAGTATAATGGCTTACACCACACCTAATATATAGAAAGAAAAAAAAGAGAAGAGTGCAAAATATATCCCAAAGAAATAAATGTATCCACTTATTGGCTAAAAAAAAAAGCCAGAGAATGTGGATGAGTTCCACTTCCTGCCCATGATAGTCCTAAAACCAAAAAGATTTGATTAACAAATTGATTCTAAGCACTATCACTGTCTTGCTAATATGCCCCAGCTTGGACTACTAAGTCGTTCACTTTTATTTGGTATCTTTCATCCCCACCGACCCCTTCCTACATTCCTCCTTTAGAATTTATAGAAAATGTAAGGATTGGAGGGGGTGGTGTAATCATTTAACAATCATTTATTGAGTACTTACTCTCCCTGCCTGGAGGCAGCTTACAATTTTGAGGAAGAGTGACCTGCAATGGCAGTTCCTCTGACAAGTGTTCCATCGTGAAAATGAATGGAGATTCAATTTGGAACTCCAAAGGTGCTAGCTAGAAATGTCCATCGAATCTCTACAGAAGTGCAAGTTTTTTAATTAAACGAGGACTGGAAATACTATGCTTTGACAAGTTGATCTTCAAGACTGCAGAAATTTCATTATCTATTTTAAAAGGTATCTACAAGTACACGATCTATTATTGCACTTAAGTCTATTTGGTCTTATAACACATCTGTCAGGTCATGGGAATCATTGCACACACACGCACACACACCCCTACTTACTGAGACGTTCCTGGAGGAATTCGGAGGCCTGTTCCATACAGAAAACAAGCATAAGCCCTGGGGCCAAGAGACTCTGCGTCTCTGGGGACCTCAGTGTCTGCGTCGCGGGTACCCCGTACCCATATAGGACACAGCGCGACTGCTATGGACGTGATATAATCATGTGGACTTTCACTCACCAGAGGCTCGATTTCAGAGTAAATTTGGGAGACAGAAAAAGCCCCCCACTCCACCTCTGCGATCAGCAAAGCTGGGGAGACCCTTAGGGGACAGAGGTCACTGCATCCAGGCCGCGCCTGCCAGCCTGCTTCACGAGTTTCCCAGGCTGCGTGGGCCCCCACCTCGCCAGTGCACATTTTCCCCTCTAAAATTCTTGAAATAGCAGAGCCTGGGAGCCGGAAGGGCGCGGGGCTGTGCCTGCTAACAGAGCCAGAAGGCCGCACCCGGGCTGCGGCGGGCGCGGCGGATGGCTCAGGGCTGAGGCCCCCAGGGCGCAGAACAGCCCCTGCACGCAGGGAGAGCCCGCAGGCAGCAGAGGGCGGAGGGCACGCCGCCCTCCCGCCGCCCTTTCTCCCATCCCCGGCTTTCTCCTGGGGCGGCCGGGAAGGTGCATGGGGCTGGAGCCGAGCAGAGGTTGCCTCAGATCCGCTCCGCTAGCCGTGTCCTCCGGTCCCCACTCGGGCGGGGCTGGGCTCCCGGGGCGCGGCCGGGAGCTCGCTGCCCGGAGGCCGGCGCTTAGCAGCCGCAGCCCTGACATCTGGCGGCGCGGCTCTTCGACCCAGCCCTGCGGATCGAGGCTGCGGAACCAGTGTGGATCCTGGCTCAGGAGTCGAGGCCGCCCGGAACTTCCAGGCCGAGGGATGCTGGAGCCTCTCAAGGGAGCGGCGGGGATGCTAGTGTCTGTCGTGCGGAGGCCCGGACGCGGGCACGGCTGCTGGGTCTCCGGCGGGCTCTACCTGCTCTTCTCCGAGGGGCTGGGCCGCCAGGCCCCAGACAGGCCGCCCTCTGAATCTGAGATGAGGGCCGGAGTCTGTCTGGGGATCGGTCCGGTAGAAAGTATCCCCCCCGCTCCCCACCCCACGCCGCCCGGAGTCTGGGAATCACTCATTGTGTGCAGACACAAAGAAAGAGCATGGGTTGAAGGTCTATAGGCATCGGTTGAAAACACACCACACTTTGCCGAGGAAAACATTTTTCATGAGACGAGCAGAGAATGGAGTCCAAAGTTGAAAACAAGAGGCAGGTGCTGTGCCACACACTGAAATGATGCCAAAGGCACTGGGAACGCTGGGCCCGCATTTAAAAGGAGGACTTCGAGTCCTTGAATTCTTCCCAGAAAGAAGAAAGCATATATATTTAAATGAAAGTGAAAGTGTTAGTGTTCAGTCCTGTCAGATTCTTTGCCACCCCATGAACTATATCCCATCAGGCTCCTCTGTCCATGGGATTCTCCAGGCAAGAATACTGGAGTGGATAGCCATTCCCTCTCCAGGGGATATATATTTAAATGAAAAAAGTAGTTAATGAAGAGGGATATTTGTATTGCCTGTTTGGATTTGTCTTTCTTTCCACGAGGAAAAGCACAGTGCAGGTGAGAAAGAGTAATAGCGTTCTAAGGAAAAATACTTTTAATAAGAGCCCCAATTATTCAAACATATTAACCTAGGTGAAAAAAATTGCAAGATAAAGCAAAATAAAATCTTGAAATCATAAGTGTGGTCTATGCTGTCTCAGGGAATGCTTGTGTTGATTCACAGCATCTGTCCGGAGAAGAAATATAGACATTGCCTTTAGAAAGGCAACATAAAAAGTGCCTTTTTCTTATTTCTAAGTATTAATCATTGCATTTCCTTTACCTCATTGGAAATCCATCAAAGAATATCACTTTTGTGGTATCTGGTTTTTTAAAAACAGCTCTGTCAAAGTGTGATGAACTTGGAAATGCACAGGTTTCTTTTACTATTTTAGGACATCAACTTCTTAGGAGTTTTGCTGATTTCTGTGATTCATACAGGTATATTCTTCAATATAACAACAAAAACAATAATAATGTCAATTTGAGTGTTTAATATTCTGTTCATACACTGGACCAGATCAGTCCCACTAGGTGCTTACCCTCTATCACACCTTTACAAAAATGTTCATTTACTCATGATTCCTCTCTCCACATCCCCACTCTCTTGACCACACCCTCTGTAATCAGGGTTCCTTGATAAGTCTTCCTTTATCTTGGTAGTGGAGTAAAGTCTGGGTATATCTGTCACCAAAGTAGGTGGCTCAGACGGTAAAGCGTCTGCCTACAATGTGGGAGACCTGGGTTCAATCCCTGGATCCGGAAGATCTCCTGGAGAAAGAAATGGCAACCCACTCCAGTATTCTTGCCTGGAGGATCCCATAGACAGAGAAGCCTGGTAGGCTACAGTCCATGGGATCACAAAGAGTTGGACACGACTGAGCAACTTCACTTCACTTCAAAGTAGAGTTGACTGATTTGTTCTGCTTTCTCTTAGCTCACATGCGCCCCACCTCCCCACTTTCCATACAGAAATAACCACCCTTCAAAACTCCTATAGCTTCAATCTATTATTTACTGCATTTTGATTTGAAATCCCTTATCTTGCTTTTTATTACAGTCTATGCTCATGAGCCTGCAAGCCCTTTGAGGGTAGAGATTGCATCTTATATTCAGGCTCCCTTCTCTAATATTCCTTGACACATTTCAAGGTAAAAATAAGTAGTCAATAAATGCCCATTGAACTAAATTCAATTTATTTTGGGCGGTCATACATAATGGATTTATACTTATCCTCATATTATCAAAAATATCCTAGACTTTACAGAGTGAGTAATGATCCTCTCTGATCACTGTGTACATGGCTAAGTTGCTTCAGTTGTGTCCGGCTCATTGCAACCTTGTGGACTGTAGCCCTCCAGGCTCCTATGTCCATTCTCTAGACAAGAATAGAATTATCTAGGCGTTTAGATATGACCTAAACAAAATCCCTTATGATTATACAGTGGAAGTGACAAATATATTCAAGGGATTAGATCTGATAGACTGAGTCCCTGAAGAACTTTGGATGGGGGTTCATGGTATTGTACCAGAGGCAGTGATCATGACCATTCCCAAGAAAAAGAAAGGCAAAAAGGCAAAATGGTTGTCTGAGGAGGCCTTACAAATAGCTGAGAGAAGAGAAGTGAAAGGCAAAGGAGAAAAGGAAAGATATACCCATTTTAATGCAGAGTTCCAAAGAATAGCAAGGAGAGAGAGAAAAGCCTTCCTCAGTGATCAATGCAAAAAAATAGAGGAAAATAATAGAATGGGAAAGACTAGAGATCTCGTCAAGAAAATTAGATATACCAAGAGAACATTTCATGCAAAGATGGGCTCGATAAAGGACAGAAATGGTATAGACCTAACCGAAGCAGAAGATGTTAAGAAGAGGTGGCAAGAATACACAGAAGAACTATACAAAAAAAATCTTCATGACCCAGATAACCACATTGTGATGGTGTGATCACTTACCTAGAGCCAGACATCCTGGAATGCAAAGTCAAGTGGACCTTAGGAAGCATCACTATGAACAAAGCTAGTGGAGGTGATGAACTTCCAGTTGAGCTGTTTCAAATCCTAAAAGGTAATGCTGTGAAAGTGCTGCACTCAATATGCCAGCAAACTGGCATACTGGAAAACTCAGCAGTGGCCACAGGACTAAAAAAGGTCAGTTTTCATTCCAATCCCAAAGAAAGACAATGCCAAAGAATATTCAAACTACTGCACAATTGCACTTATCTCACATGCTAATAAACTAATGCTCAAAATTCTGCAAGCCAGGCTTCAACAGTACATGAATCGTGAATATCCAGATGTTCGAGCTGGCTTTAGAAAAGGCAGAGGAGCCAGAAATCAAATTGCCAACATCTGTTGGACCATTGAAAAAGCACAAGAGTTCCAGAAAAACATGTATTTCTGCTTTATTGACTATGCCAAAGCCTTTGACTGTGTGGATTACAACAAACTGTGGAAATTCTTAAAGAGATGGAAATACCAGACCACCTAACCTGCCTCCTGAGAAATGTTTATGCAGGTTAAGAAGAAATAGAAGTGGACATGTAACAACACACTGGTTCTAAATAGGGAAAGGAGTACGTCAGGGCTGTATATTGTCCCCATGCTTATTTCAATTATATGCAGGATACATTATGAGAAATGCTGGGCTGGATGAGGCATTAGCTGGAATTAAGACTGCCAGGAGAAATATCAATAATCTCAGATACGGAGATGACACCACCCTTATGGCAGAGAGTGAAGAAGAGTGCTTTCACTTCGGCATGCCACTGAAGATCTTGGTGTCACCATGGGCCGCCGACCTGCCCGGTGTTATGGGTATTGTAAGAACAAGCTGTACCCAAAGTCCTGCTTCTGCCGAGGTGTCCCTGATGCTAGGATCTGCATCTTTGACTTGGGGCGTAAGAAGGCCAAAGTGGATGAGTTCCCACTCTCTGGCCACATGGTGTCATATGAGTATGAACAGCTCTCCTCTGAAGCTCTGGAGGCTGCCCATATTTGTGCCAACAAGTACATGGTGAAAAGCTGTGGCAAAGATGGTTTTCACCTCCAAGTGTGGCTTGACCCCTTTCATGTCATCCACATCAACAAGATGTTGTCTTGCGCTGGAGCTAATAGACTCCAAACAGGCATGTGTGGTGCCTTTGGAAAGCCCCAGGGTACAGTGGCCAGGGTCCACATTGGCCAGGTCATAATGTCCATCCACACCAAGCTGCAGAACAAGGACCATGTGATTGAAGCCCTCTGCTGGGCAAAGTTCAAGTTCCCTAGCTGCCAGAACATCCACATCTCCAAGAAGTGGGGATTTACCAAGTTCAACACGAATGAATTTGAAAACCTTGTGGCAGAAAAGCGACTCATCCCGGATGGCTGTGGGGTCAATTACATCTCTAATCATGGTCCCCTGGACAAATGGAGGGCCCTGCACTCATGAGCATCAGCGCTGTCCCGTCCTTAATCATGCTCACCAATAAATGCTATTTCCTGTTAAAAAAAAAAAAACACACAAAAAACTAAAACAAGCAAAAAAAAAGAAAGTGAAGAAGAGCTAAAGAGCCTCCTGATGAAAGTGAAAGAGAAGAGTGAAAAAGTTAGCTTGAAACTCAATATTCAGTAAACTAAGATCATGGCATCCAGTTCCATCACTTCATGCCAAATAGATGGGGAAACAGTGAGACACTTTATTTTGGAGGGCTCCAAAATCACTGCAGATGGTGACTGAAGCCATGAAATTAAAAGGCACTTACTCCTTGGAAGAAAAGTTATGACCAACCTAGACAGCATATTAGAAAGCAGAGACATTACTTTACCAACAAAGGTCCGTCTAGTCAAAAGCTATGGTTTTTCCAGTGGTCATGTATGGATAAGAGAGTTGGACTATAACGAAAGCTGAGCACTGAAGAATTGATGCTTTTGAACTGTGGTGTTGGAGAAGACTCTTGAGAGTCCCTTGGACTAAAAGGAGATCCAACCAGTCCATCCTAAAGGAAAACAGTCCTGAATATTCATTGGAAGGACTGATGCTGAAGCTGAAACTCCAATACTTTGGCCACTTGATGTGAAGGACTGACTCATTGGAAAAGACCCTGATGCTGGGAATGATTGAAGCAGGGAGGAGAAGGGGATGACAGAGGATGAGATGGTTGGATGGCATCACTGACTCGATGGATATGAGTTTGAGCAAGCTCTGGGTGTTAGTGAAGGACAGGGAGTCCTGGCATGCTGCAGCCCATGGAGTCGCAAAGAGTCAGACACGACTGAGTGACTGAAATGAACTGAAGTAAGAATATTGGAATGGGTTGCCATGCTCTTCTCCAGATGGTAAAGAATCTTCCTGCAATGCGGAAGACCTGGGTTTGAAAACTGGGTTGGGAAGATCCCCTCAAAGAGGGTATGGCAATCCATTCCAGTATACTTGCCTGGAGAATCTCCATGGACAGAGGAGCCTGAGAGGGTACAGTTCAGTGGGGTCGCAAAGAGTCAGGCACAACTGAGCATCTTGGCACAGCATACCTCCAAGAGCCTATTTGCAGCTGCCTTTCAAATATTTTGGGGAATCTGTGTTTTATCAACCAAATTATCTATAATCAAAAGTTATGACAAGTAGAATCAAAAGATGGCAAGATAGATGTTCAGTTGTTACACTGTATCAGATGAACTCCAAAAACGCAGGCTCTAGCTTTCTCATTCACAAACTGTGCTTTAGATCTAATTTAATTTTGTCTTAGCTCTTACATTTTGTCACAATATTGTTTTTTTTTTAATCATCTGCTCAAGAGATTCTAAATTTCCAGTCCAATTGTTTTTTTAACATAATCGAGTCTTTTCTCAATTTCTTCACCATGAGTTTACTCACTGTCATCTAGTGCAATGCTTGATATGGGACCTCACCACCTTCCTAGAATTCTAAAGAGAAAAATCAATGTAAGAAGATAACCTCTGACTCCAGATAGGCTTTATTCTTCAGTATCTGAATTATCTTACAGGAGAAACTCTAAAACTTTAGTGCGCATAAATTCACTTGAAATTTTGACTTAAATGCAAATTCTCAGGCCACACCTCTAGAAAGTCTGATTAAGTAGATTGAAGTTGGGCTCTAGAAATCTGCATTTCTAACCATCACTTCAGGATCCTTCAAATAATATGGTTCCAGACGTAGAGTTACCGAATTTCTACTTTCCCCTCCTTCCCTCTTACTCATGGCCATTGTACTTATTTTCTAAAAGAGGAAGAAAAAAAGCCTAAATAACCTCTTTCTTGCCCCACCCACTAGTGGGCACAAATCGTATTTTCAAAAAAGTTATAGCCAACTCCTCTAAATTTGCTCTAATCATCCTATTATTCAAAGCCTTTGTTTTGTGAATCATTTAACTCTTAAGCTCCTAGTTCAATGTGAAGCTTGTGGGAGGTGTGTTTTTAATAAATAAGAATTTGTGAACCTCTTCCTCATGCATTCCCAGAAAAGCTTCTTGTTAAGGAGAAGAACATGATTACTTCTTAACAGGCCTATGAGAAGTGGTGTGAAGGGATAGAAGAGAGTTCAGAAATTTCCCTATATTTATCAGTCTTATTAAAATGCATCTTTTTATACATATAAGGGTAAGTGGACAGGGAAGAAATACTTAAATTTGATTTGTAAATTCCAAATATCCATGGTTCTGAGACTTCCTATAATTGCTAATTAGGTGCCATTAATTTTAAAATTATAATTTGCATTTGCGTAAAATTTTCAAAAAGAAAATAAAGATATAAAATAAAAAATAAACATCTTCCTCCATTTCTGACCTCCAAGATCAAGTCCCACCGTGTTACTTGGCTCAGCAATGGTTTACTTAGTCTTAATATTTTATTTTCCCTGGTGATCCAGTGGTTAGAACTCCACACTCTCACTGCCAGGAACTGAGGTTCAATCCCTGGTTGGGGAGCTAAGATCCTGCAAGCCATGCAGTGGCCAAAAAAAAAAAACCCACATTTCTTCTGTATATATAAGCAATGTATGCTTATTACTACTCTTATTTTCTTAATAAATCTATTCATGCCACTTAGTTGGACAGTTTTCCATTTTGCTTTTTTCTCTCAGTGATTTATTTACAAGTTTTCCATATCAGGATTCTTTTTAATGGGCATATGATAGTCCATGGTATAAATGAAGGTAATTTAATTAACCATTTATCTGATGGGCAATTAGGTTATTTTTTCTTTTTTTTTAAATATAAAAATGCTGCAATGTCCTTCCTTGTGCATATATTTGATTATTTGAATAGGTAAATATGAGTGGGATAATTTCCGCAATGAAGAATAGTTAAATCAAACTAATTTGTGATTTTAATTTAGTCAGATGTTGCTAAATTGTGTTTCCTAAATGTTGGCCCAGCTACAGTCCCATCAACACTTTAGAAAGGTGTTGAAAAGAATCCATTTTCAAGGACTGCTTAGTAGAACTATGTTTTGTCAAGCCTTTAAAACAATCTCATTTAAAAGTAGTACCATATTTTGCTGAGCATTTCTCAAATTTTGAGTCTAATTGAGCATCTTTTTTAAAACTGGAGTATAGTCGATTGACATTATTGTGCTAGTTTCACTTGTACAGCACAGGCATTCAGTATTTTTTCAAAATATATTCCATTATAGGTTGTAACAAGATTTTGGGTATACTTCCCTGTGTTATACAATGAACGCTTGTTACTTATTTGTTCTACTTATGGTAGTTTGTATATGTTAATTTTGTGCCTCTCAGCTGTTCTCCCCACCTTTGGTGACCGTAAGTCTGTAAATCTGTTTCCGGTTTGTATATATTTTCATTTGTATTATTTTTTAGATTCCACATATAAGAGATATCATATAGTATTTGTCTTTCCCTGTCTGACTTACTTCACTAAATATAATATTCTCTAGGTCCATCTACGTTGCTGCAAATGGCAATAGTTCATTCTTTTTTATGGTTGAGTAACCATATGGAATCATTGTGTGTGTGTGCCTGTGTATGTGTATTCATACCACATCTTAAGTCAGTCATCTATTAATGAGCATTTGGGTTGCTCTGTGTCTTGGCTATGGTAAAGAGTGCTGCTATGAACATAGGGATACATGTATCTTTTCAAATTAGAATTTTCTCCCTTGTCAAGATATATACTCAGGAATGGAATTGTTGGGTCATATGATACTTCTACTTTATATTTTTTGAAGGAAGTTCCATTGTTTTCCATAGTGGCTGTACCAATTTACATCGCCACCAAAGTGTAGGCGAGTTCCCTTTTCCCAACGTCTTCTCCAGTATCTTATTTGTTGACTTTTTGATGATGACTATTCTGACAAGTGTGATGTGATACTTCATCGTGGTTTTGATTTGCCTTCTCTAATCATTGGTGACACTGAGCCTCTTTCCATGTAGTCACTTTTTGGCAAAAATTTCCATTGCATTATGAGGTCTTGGAGCTCCCATTCAAGTCTATATCTTTCTCTGCAGACTAAGTAAATTATAAATTTAACTTCACTTTTAATATTGGTATTGCTTTTAGCAAACTCACAATAGAAAATTTCAGATCTTTCTACAAACATTTATTGAAAGGGTCTATGAATGTCACAATTTGTAAGAATGATGAGAAAATGTAAAGATAAGAAGACACTACTCATACCCTCAGTTCAATTCAGTTCAGTTGCTCAGTTGTGCCCGACTCTTTGCGACCCCATGAATTGTGGCACGCCAGGCCTCCTTGTCCATCACCAACTCCCAGAGTTCACTCAGACTCACGTCCATCGAGTCGGTGATGCCATCCAGCCATCTCATCCTCTGTCGTCCCCGTCTCTTCCTGCCCTCAATCCCTCCCAGCATCAGAGTCTTTTCCAATGAGCCAACTCTTTGCATGAGGTGGCCAAAGTACTGGAGTTTCAGCTTTAGCATCATTCCTTCCAAAGAACACCCAGGACTGATCTCCTTTAGAATAGACTGGTTGGATCTCCTTGCAGTCCAAGGGACTCATACCATAATGATCTTATTTTCTGAGATATTAACTGTCTTTGGAACATCTTACCCTGAATGGATTTGCTCTGAGAACTGCCTGGAATACACAGGGTGGGCCCTGGACACTCTGATTGTTTGAGGCAATCTGCCCTCATGCTGTACCTGATTGGATTGTAATGACTCTTTGACCCAGAAATTTGCAGCTGGACTGTGGAGTCACTTGATCTGTGTGTGAAATTGAGTGGATGGAAATAGTGAAGCATACATCTGTGAGGTGAGTTGTTGCAGGTAGAAGAAGAGGCAGAGAAAGCCAACTTGCTGGGCAGGAAATGAAGCTGATGTGTAGAAAGAAGTGGAGCCCATAGGGTCCCAAAAAGCCAGTGACCAAGGGGATGCTTGACATCCTTGTAGTTCCTGATTGACTCCCATGGTTGAGTTAATAATATCCCACTTTACTTAACTTCATTGTGAAAAGTATATGTCAGTTGTAATTAACAGAATGTTGACTCAGATAGGGAAAATTAAATAAACAACCATGAGACAAATGAGAAACTAAGAAACATATTAGGTAAATGAAATGTGTAGAGAACAGTTCAGCACATACAACTGAAAATAGTTTGTGAAGGTCCAGTAAGTGGGATTCAGCACTAGAAAGGTAGATTAGAGCTGTGACTATTGCAGCACCACCGACAATGTTTTGTTTGACTACACCTCACGGCTCGAGGAATCTTACTTCACTGACCAGGGATCCGACCTCCACTGGCAGTGACAGCATGGAGTCCTAACCACTGGACTGCCAGCCTATTGACAATTTTGAGCAGCAAAGTGACATGATAATAATAGCTTACCATCTACTGAGTGCTATTAATAATAAAATGCCAGGCAAGAATTCCTGGAGTGAGTTGCCATTTTCTCCTCCAGGGGATCTTCCCAATCCAGGGATCAAAGCTCTGTCTCCTACATCTTTCGCATTGTTAGGTGGATTCTTTATCACTGCACCACCTGGGAAGACCAAAAATGCCAGGGAAAATCATCGTATGTGCATATTTTCATGTAATTGCAACTATAATGATAGCTTATAGAAGTTACTATTATCCACAACACAAATAAGAACTAGTGAATTGAAGATGAAGTGGCTTAACTAATCCTCCACCCTTTAGCTTACTCCAGATTTGGGGGCTCAAATCTGATGTTGTTTAGTTGCTAAGTCTTGTCTGATCCTTTTGCAACCCCTTGGACTCTAGCCTGCCAAGCTTCTCTGTCCATGGAAATTTCCCAGTCAAGAATACTGGAGTAGGTTGCCACTGACATCTAGAAGATCTTCCTGACCCAGGGATCGAACCCACATCTTCCACGTGATTCCTGCATTGTATCAGATTCTTTACCACTGAGCCACCTTGCGTTGCCTTAAAATCGGAGTTGTCTTTTACAAGAGCAGCTCTAGCTGGAAATCCTTAGGACAAAATAGAAGAAACAGAAGGCAAAAAGGCTGATTAAGAAACTTCTTCCTGGGAGAGATTTATGAGAGCTGCTGGGATACAACATTGGGAAAGGAGAAGAGAAGTGATGGAAAGATTTCGTAGGCAAGTTTGAACAGCTGTGGGACAGACAGGAGAGGGGAAGCAATTACTGCCCTTGGAAGGGCAGTAATACCCTGAACAGAAATAAGAAAGCAAGAAAGCTTAACCTGGATGAGAGCAAGGGTGGGAGGGGATCTCGATGGGTTCATTTTGGGATGGACGTGCCAGCACAACATCTAGGTCATGCTGTCTATCAGGCAGGTGGAGGCATGAAGGGAAAAGTTCAGTCTGGAGATATTTACTTAGGAGTCAGGTTTATAATAACTAAAATAAAAATTAAAGCCATGAGAATGGATGAGATGGCCAAAGTAGAGGATACAATGAGAAGGCTGATGGCCAAAACTTAGAAAAATATTTAGTGGCCCGAAGGGGGTTTCTAAAGGGATCAAAGATCCAATATAATATAAGCATGTTATGTCACAGGAAGCAAAACAAAACAAAACAAAAAAATAGTAATCACTCAACATCAAGAGCAACTAAGAAACAAGTTCAAATTTTAATGATCTGAGAAGATATGCCCCCCACCCCCCAAAAAATTAACAGTGGCAAGTGTGTCAAAGGAAGTTATTTTCCAAAATAACTGTAGCAAAAAATGGCTTTATGAATTCAGAGGTGGAAATGGAGGGCTTAGGCTTCAATTCACAAAGATCATCACTACAGATATTTTGGACACCCTGCATGACACACTGCAAGTCACATGTATGCAGTCATCTTTAACACAACTAGAGACTTTTAGGTGTTACTGTGTTTTAAAGGGAAAGTATTTTGAGTAATGGAAAATTCTTAGTGCAAAAACTTTATATAGGATAGTAATGGTGATCGGTTACCCTTTTAAAAGTAATCTTTTGAGTCATATATATATATATATATGGCTTGAGTAAATGAAAAATACAAAATACTCCAACATCTTGTTTGTCATAAAACTAGTTTTGATAGTTATAGACCTACAACCTCAAATAAATATGTACACAGTAATTTCTAATTCCTCTGTGAGGAGCGATACATATCGATCACTTGGAAGTTAAAACCTGATGTTTTGACTTTAATCTTTAATCTTTCAAAAGTTTATTTGAAGCACATTCGATTCATTTTTTAATTCCTGCTCTTACTCGTTTGACAGGAAACTCAAGCACAGAGAACACAGAAGTTTCTCCTGGTTTCTCTTTTCGGCTTTACTCCCCTGCTGTGTTGTGCCAGTCAGCACTCAGTAAAAAACGATTCTTACTTTCTAAATGATGCACCAAAGCTGTAGACAGTTGAGTGTAAGTGTTCTGTTTCTTTCTACACTTGAAATAGGGCAGAGCACTAAAGAAGGAAATCCTATAGTGGAATGAAAGTAACAGTAAGACTTGGGCTTCCTGAAGCAAAGTCAAAAGAAGTTGCCTCCTTGGTTCACTGAATATTTTATATAAAATAAAATAAGTAACTCTTACTAGAAATCAAGCCATTTGCGACCTGTCACTAATACAAAACAGAAATAATATACTAGAAAGCCATGCTATCAGAAATATCAAATGAGAAAGAAACATTAGCTCACTCTTAATATTCCTTTACTGATGTTAGAGAATAAGTTTTCCCCTTAAGGGGATATTTTAACATCTAAGTTAATAAACAATTTCAAGCATGGTATATTCATGGAATTTCTTACTAATATTACACAGCATAATAGTTGCTTAAAATTGAGTCTCATTTAATTGGATAAACAAAATAAGAAATGAAAGAGAAGAAATAAAAACCAATACTACAAAATATAAAAAATCATAAGAGGAACAGTTATATGCCAATAAATTGGACAGCCTATAAGAAATGGGCAAATTTCTAGAAAGATGCAGCTTGCTAAGACTGAGTCAAGAAGAAACAGACAATAATATCACTTACATGTGGAATCTAATATTTTTTTTAAAAAGGATACAAATGAACTCATTAAAAAACAGAAACAGACTCATAGATTTTGAAAACAAGCTTATAGTTACCAAAGGGGAAGTGGGGGAGAAGGATAAATTAGGAGCTGGGAATTAACATATGCACACTACACTTTACCTGGTGGCTCAGAGGGTAAAGCGTCTGCCTCCAATGTGGGAGACCCGGGTTCGATCCCTGGGTCAGGAAGATCCCCTGGAGAAGGAAATGGTAACCCACTCCAGTATTCTTGCCTGGAGAATCCCATGGACGGAGAAGGCTGGTAGGCTACAGTCCATGGGGTCACAAAGAGTCGGACACAAAACTGAGTGACTTCACCTTCATCTTCACCTTCACACTGCTATATATAATACAGATAATCAACTAGGACCTACTGTATAGCACAGGAAACTCTACTCAATATTCTGTAATAACCTAAATGGGAAAAGAATCTGAAAAAGAATTAATACATTTATACATATAACTGAATCATGCTGCTTATAGCTGAAACTAACATGACATTGTAAATCAACTCTACTCAAATTTTTTAAAAAAGAAGAAACAGACACATTGAACAGACCAGTCCCTAGAAGTGAAACAGAATCTATAATTTTAAAACATCATCACACACAAAACTCCAAGAGTAGATGGCTTCACTGTGGAATTCTACCAAACATATAAAGAAGAACTTATACTATACTTCTCAAACTATTCCAAAAACTTGAAGATAATAATAGTAAACAATAAATGCTGGAGAGGGTGTGGAGAAAAGGGACCCTCCTACACTGTTGGTAGGACTGTAAATTGGTGTAGCCACTATGGAGAACATAGTTTTCACATATGTATGGAAACTCCATACATATATATTGAGCTTCCCTTGTGGCTCAGCTGGTAAAGAATCTGCCTGCAATGTGGGAGACCTGGGTTCGATCCCTGGGTTGGGACGATCCCGTGGAGAAGGGAATGGCTACACACTCCAGTATTCTGGCCTAGATATTCCATGGACTTTATAGTCCATGGGGTTGCAAAGGGTCAGACATCACTGAGCAACTTTTGCTTCTCATACATACATCATATGTGTATAGCTATATCTATCCATATACACATATACATGTATAGGAAACACTACTCAGCCATAAAGAAGAATTTGCAGCAACATGGATGGACCTAGAGATTAACATGCTAAGTGAAGTGTCAGAAACAAATATCATGTGATATCACATAAATGTGGAATCTGAAAAAATTATACAAGTGAATATGAATAATTCAGTTCGGTTCCGTTGCTCATTCATGTCTGACTCTTTGCAACTCCATGGATTGCAGCACGCCAGCCTTCCCTGTCCATCACCAACTCCCAGAGCCTGCTCAAACTCATGTCCATCGAGTCAGTGATGACATCCAACCATCTCATTCTCTGTTGTCCCCTTCTCCTCCTCACTTCAATCATTCCCAGCATCAGGGTCTTTTCAAATGAGTCAGTTCTTCGAATCAGGTGGCCAAAGTATTGGAGTTTCAGCTTCAGCATCAGTTCTTCAAATGAATATTCAGGACTGATTTCCTTTAGGATGGACTGGTTGGATCTCCTTGTAGTCCAAGGGACTCTCGAGTCTTCTTCAATACCACAGTTCAAAAGCATCAATTCTTCGGTGCTCAGCTTTACAACTCTCTTATCCATACCTGACTACTGGAAAAACTATAGCTTTGACTAGATGGACCTTTGTTGGTAAAGTAATGTCTCTGCTTTTTAATATGCTGTCTAGGTTGGTCATAACATATGGAGGTCAGAATGATTCACTGTGAAAAAGACTTGATTAGCCACTGCTGGCTTTGAAGATGAAAAGGAGCAACAGCGTCTAGAAACTGGAAAAGGCAAGAAAATGGATTCTCTTCTAGAGCCTCTAGAAGGAATGCAGCCTTGCCAAAACCTTGACTCTAGCAGTGAGACTTCTTTAGGACTTCTGACTTCCCAAATTGTGAGACAACAAATCTGAATTGTTCTAAGCTACTTAGTCTGTGGTCATTTATTACAGTAGTCACAAGTGCAAATGTAACAAGTGCTAATGTCCTAAAATGATGGAAGATAGTCTTTAAACTGATTAATTTTAGTAGAGCATCAAAACCTTGAAATTTTTAAAACAGAGATACCTAAGACAAAATGGACTTCCCATGTGGCTCAATGGTGAAAGAATTCACCTACCAAGGCAGGAGTCGCAGGAGATCCCTGTACGACACTTGAGTCTGGAAGATCCCCTGGAGAAGGAAATGGCAACCCACTCCAGTATTCTTGCCTGGAGAACCCCATGGAGAGAGGAGCCTGGAGACAGAAAATATAACAGTGATTTGGCTTAGAAAACAATTTATCAAAACCAATTGCTAAGTGTTACTGCTGGTTGTAAAAGATGTTAATACCAGATTCTTGATGCAGAGGATGTTTTCACATTGTTCAGCAGCATTACACTCAGAAGTCAAATAAGCCTTTCAATCAGAGTATTTGTACTTTGTTTCCGTTTACTAAAATAAAGCTTAATAAAAGGAGGCATATGCCCAGTAGAGTGTGTTGAATTCAATCAACATAGCTGGATTTGGAATTTTAATTTCACTAGCAGTATGAGAAGGTTCACCTGTAACCAGCTCTCTGGGGAAGATTGTCTTCCTGTGTAATCTGATTTCCATAGTTACATAGAATGAGAATCCGGCTCCTTGAAAACAAGGTATTGATCTGCTAAGAATTTACCTTATTCTTATTCATAAAGCTGTTTTCAGTTGCAAGCATTTAAGGCTCTGAAAAATCACCTTATTCTAAAGGAATATTAACTAAAGCTTGGAGTGACGGTTGTTGCCTTGATTTTTCTTCTCCTATTTTATAGATTACCATGCATTCAAGTTGTAACATATTCTGCAAAAGTAATATTAGCCTTTGAGAAGCTGAGAAGTCTCTGAACTGACCAGTTGTTCAGTCACTCAGTCATGTCCAACTCTTTGCAACCCTGGGGACTGCAGCATGCCAGGCTTCCCTGTCCTTCACCATCTACTGGAGCCTGCTCAAACTCAAGTCCATTGAGGTGGTGATGCCATCTGTCCTCTGTCATCCCTTTCTCCTCTGCCTTCAATCTTTCCCAGCATCAGAGTCTTTTCTAATGAGTTCCTGCATTTTCATAAACTGAAAATATTCTTTTTTTAATCGGAATATAGTTGCTTTACAATGTGGTGTTAGTTTCTGCAGTACAGTGAAGTGAGTCAGCTATGTATACATATTTCCCTTCCCTCCCACATCCCCTTCATCCCACCCATCTAGGTCATCACCGAGCACAAAGCTGAGATTCTTGTGTTTTGTAGCAGGTTCCTGCTATCTATTTTACACCTGGTAGTATACAGATTTTAAATGGGCCTTATCCTCTTTTGACTTGTTGGACATTTTCAACAAAATACCCCTGACTTTAATTTATAAATCAAATGGTGGGAGAAAAGGGACTTACAGCCCTCTGATAACTTTTTTTTGGAGGATAGATTGATTACAGAAGGGTTTGTAAGCCCAGAGATTTTATGGTTAGCCTTACAAAATTCCCAGTTTCTTGCAGAGACTTATTTCTAATTACTAAACTTTATTCTCCACAAAGTGTTTACACCTTTGCACCTTTCCTTTCTTTTCCTTTTCTTAACTATCAA
Organism: Ovis aries; assembly: GCF_016772045.2. Lineage (NCBI taxonomy): Eukaryota > Metazoa > Chordata > Mammalia > Artiodactyla > Bovidae > Ovis > Ovis aries. The sequence goes on from NC_056061.1 coordinate 50,105,733, forward strand.
AACATTCCCCAAGAAGTTTCCTTTATAACCATATACATGCATGTACAGATAACACAGCCATTTCAAACAATATTGAGTTCCATTTGGTGAGGATAATGTGTAAAAATAATGGCTGTGAGTTTCTTGAAGTGGAAGAGTGTGCTCCTAGCACGGTTGATGCTGTGCTGTGTTAATATAAGTGAGAATTATTCTTTGGTAAACATTCAGCCATAAATTCTTCCTGGTAGGTGGGAAAAACCAGCAAGTGGGTTCCAGAACCCGAAGAAAATACTGCAGGTTGGACTGTGATGGGCTGCAATAAAGGAAGAAGTAACCCAATGACGGAGGATTATACAAGGAGAAAAATGCATGAAAAGTTTGAGGTCCTGGCCTGACAGCTCATTTCTGTCATCTCTGCGTTGTTACATCTGGAGTTGTCTGGTTTTCAATACCAGGACCTCTCATTGGTAGCTAGACTATTTTTTCTGTAGGTCCATCTGTACCCATATTTTCTGCTTTGCTTAGTATTAACTATGTATTTCCTCTTCTACTCCTACTAATAATTAGTGCCACACTCTAATTCTAAAGTTCTGCCATCATTTTAATAATTTGATGTTCAAGTTTTTGGCTTGTCCCATTTTAGTTTCTTGGCTTAGGGGTAGACAGTATAATCAAGTAAGCAAAGACAACTTCATGTTATTTTAAGCAGCTTTTCCTCAAAAATATGAGTTTGGTTTTGCCTTCCTGGAAAGCACTCTTATGTCCGATCTCCTTTTAAATAAAGGTTTTCTATGTAAAAACTACATAAAGCCAAAGTAGTCTCAAAATATCCTTCTCTACTATATTACCAAAGCAGAATGAGAGTGGAAGAAAAGGGTTCCAAATTTTCATGTTCCAGCTATGTGCAGTAAATTATTTTTTTCTGAATTACATTTCCTTAAATCTTTTGTCAATTATTATTGAGAATTGCATCATTTTCTCAGTAAAATACACCAGAAGCTGTAAAAGAGGTTTCACAAAATACAATAGCAAGGATGAAATCCAACTCAATTTTAATAAGTGCTGTGTTAGGTCCTTGGGGTTTTTGATTGATGATAAACCTATGTATAGTACTTGTTAAATGTTTATTGATTTCAGCCTCCTGGTAAAAATCATTGCCTAGTGGAAAAACAATAGTGGAGAAATAAAATGAAAAGCAATACGGTATTTATTTTTTAAAAGATTAATGGGAATACAATGAATGTAATAAATTCCTCTTGTAACATAGTTGAGTAGCAGAACTAAGAATGTAGAAAATATTGGGAGAAGAATGTAATATTAACCATTTCTTAATAAAAAGCTTTATAACGCATATATCTTCAGCAGCTAAATTTATTTTCCTGTAGCTCTTTGTATATAATTTTCACTCATACAAACCTTTGCATTAATTTGTAATTAATTCAAAGTGTTATGGTGATATAGAATTTAGCAAGCAAGTATTAACTTTCTCCTCTAAATCTCTCCTGAAATCAACAACTTGCAAATACATTCTTTGTTTGGGATGCACAGACTCCATTGTTTAGCACCAAGATAACAGCTCCACACACAGTTATTCTCTTACTTGATCAGGGGCAAAATGTCACCTTTGCTGAAAGCAAACCACTGCTTTTCACAGCAATCAAATGATCAAAATTGCACTTTACAGATAGAAATTGTTAATAGATTTCTGTAGGAAAAAAATGTCATTGACAGGGTAAGTTGTTGTGTGAGCCAAGAATTGGAGAAAACTCTAGGAATCTAGGACGAACATAATTTTATGATTCATTAAAAAATAATTATTTAAATTGATCACTAAATCATGTTTCTCAAATGTATCCTTTTTAACATGTCCTTCAATAATTATTAAACTGCCTTTGGTACTGAACCAAATCACCATGATCTGCACCCAAATGGGGTTTTAAAATACTAAACAGTTATGGATGTGGTCCCCTCTCTGTTCTTCTGTTTCCTTAACCCTTCCCCAGTTGTGCTATGGGATGGATGTCAGGCTGCCAATGCCCCCAAATGTCCCAAGGACAATGGAACGAGGGAAACAAGGTAGCAATTTCCTTTTTCCTTTTTCTCTTTTGTGCCACGTAAGACCGCATTTCTCTGATCAGGGATTGAACTCAGGCCCTCAGCTGCGGAAGTACAGAGTCCTAACCAGAATTGAGGAATTCTTAAGGCAGCAACCTCTAGTTTTTGATCAATTGTTTCCTTGCTTTTAAATTTGAATCTCCAGGATCAAGTAGAAGGAGAGAAATTGGAAAGAATACTTCCTGAACTCCCTTCATTCCTGCCTGAGAGCTGTGAATGAAAACCATTGCCTGGTGGCATAAACCATGAAGAGGTTTCCAGAAGAAGCTCAATGGCACACAGCTTGCTCTCTCTCCTGTTAGCCCTCTCTCTTTAAGGAAACAGATAATGAATAGACTCTTGTGTGCTTGTGCTCAGTCACTAAGTCATGTGCTACTGTTTGTGACTCCATGGACTGTAGCCTTTGCCAGGCTCCTCTAAGAGATTTTCCAGGCAAGAGTACTAGAGTGGGTTGCCTTATCCTTTTCTAGGGGATCTTCCTGCACCAGGGTTTGGACCTGAATCTCCTGCATTAGCAGGTGGATTCTTTACCACTGAGCCACCATGTGTGCGTGATAAGATGCCTCAGTTGTGTCCAACTCTTTGTGACCCTGTGGACTGTAGCCCACCAGGCTCCTCTGTCCTTTGTCTAGGCAAGAATAGTGGTATGGGTTGCTGTGCCCTCCTCCAGGGGATCTTCCTGACCCAGGGATCGAACCCTGCATTTCTTATGTCTCCCGCATTGGCAGGCAGGTTCTTTATCACTAGCACCACCTGGGAAGCCCCACCACCTGAGCCAGCAGGGAAGCCCAATTAATAGACTAGAAATATTTATATAGAATATCAAATATTTACTGAATGTTATATGTGATCACCTTAAAGAACTATTGAGGAAGTGATTGTGCAGCCCATACAATGCATGTTTTAAGAACCAGAAAAAGGAAAAATTCAGAATGGAATGAAATATGATTCATGGGGGAGAGAGCACTTGGGTGGAAGGCAAAGATATATTACTGTTGCTTTTATCGCTAAGTCGTCTCCAACTCTTTTGTGACCCCATGGACTGTAGCCCGCCAGGCTCTTCTGTCCATGGGATTTCCCAGCAAAAATACTGGAGTGGGTTGCCATTTCCTTCTCCAGAGACATATTGGTTATTAGGGAAAATTAAATAAACACAAAACACAAAAACCAAGCAAGGAAGGAACAAGTCTTCAAAAGGATAGTCTTTTATTTCTGGAATTCCCTCTAAAGTAAAGAATCACTATAGCCTGGATACGGGCAAAAACTGAAAAAGAATTAAGAACTAATAATAAATGACAACAATTCCTTTTCCCCTTAACTGGTTCAATCCCATAATGGGCAAAGAAGTGCTCTTTATGAAGGTTCAGTTGTGGGTGTAGATATATGAAGAAACTTGCCTTCAGCAGGCAAAATGGCCAGGGGAGAATGATTGCTCTTTACTTTTCTTTCTCTGGCCAGTCTTCAAGTGGAATTCTCCAAAAAAAACACCAAAAATTATTCTGAAATATAAATTTCCCTGTGCTGTGCTTTGTCACTCAGTTGTGTCTGACTTTTTGTGATCCCATGATCTGTAGCCCACCAGGCTCCTCTGTCCATGGGGATTCTCCAGGCAAGGATACTGGAGTGGGTTGCCATGCCCTCTTTCAGGGGATCTTCCAAACACAAGAACTTCAGTTCTTGCAGGTCTCCTGCATTGCAGATGGATTCTTTATCATCTGAGCCACCAGAGAAGCCCAAGAATACTGGAGTGGGTGGTCTATCCTTTCTCCAGGGGAACATCCCAACCCAGGAGTTGAACCAGGGTTTCCTGCATTGCAGGTGGATTCTTTACCATCTGAGCTACCAGGGAAGCCCATAAATTTCCCCTCTAGAAACAAATAGGAGAGTAAATTGCTGCTTATGCTAAGACCATGCACTACTGTTTGGGGAAATTTCCCAGATGCTAATTTGTGAAATCATGTGTGTCTGTGTGTTTGTGTGTGTCTGTATGAATTTCATGATAAAGATCTTGCACTTAAACCTCTATTCCCACATTACCCCTTTCACATACTTTTCCCATGGAGCTTAACCTCTGCATAACTATTCTATTATTTGCTCAGAAAAAAAACATTATGAAACTGTCATGGACTGAATTGTGTCCCCTCCCCCACCACCAGAAATTAATACATTTAAGCCCTAACTTCTATTGTCATGGTATTCGGAGATAGAATTCTTGGGAGGTAATTAGGTTTTGTTGTTTTTGTTCAGTCACTCAGTCAAGTCTGATTCTTTTTTTTAAATTAATTAATTTATTTAAAATATAAATTTATTTATTTTAATTGGAGGTTAATTAGTTTACAATATTGTATTGGTTTTGCCATACATCAACATGTATCTGCCACAGGTATACACGTGTTCCCCATCCTGAACCCCCCTCACTCCTCCCTCCCCGCACCATCCCTCTGGGTCATCTCAGTGCACCAGCCCCAAGCATCCAGTATCATGCATTGAACCTGGACTGGCGACTTGCTTCATATATGATATTATACATGTTACAATGCCATTCTCTCAAATCATCCCACCCTCTCCCTCTCCCACAGAGTCCAAAAGACTGTTCTATACATCTGTGTCTCTTTTGCTGTCTCGCAAACAGGGTTATCGTTACCATCTTTCTAAATCTGTGAGCTCATGGACCGCAGCACGCCAGGCTTCCCAGTCCTTTGCTAAATCCCAAAGTTTGCTCAGTCTCATGTTGAGTCAGTGATGCCATCTAACCATCTCATCCTCTGTCATCCCCTTCTCCTCTTGCCCTCAATCTTTCCCATCATCAGGGTCTCTTCTCATCAGGTGGTCAAAGTACTGGAGCTTCAGTTTCAATATCAGTCCTTCCAGTGAATATTCAGGGTTGACTTCCTTTAGGATTAGTTAGTTCAGTTGTTTAGGCTTGTCCTACTCTTTGTGATCCCATGGACTGCAGCATGCCAGGCTTCCCTGTCCATTACCTACTCCCAGAGTTTACTTAAACTCATGTCCATCTCGTCGGTGACACCATCCAACCATCTCATCCTCTGTCATCCCTTTCTCCTCCCGCCTTCAATCTTTCCCCAGCATCAGGGTCTTTTCCCTTGAGTCAGTTCTTCGCATTAGGTAGCCAAAGTATTGGAGTTTCAGCTTCAGCATCAGTCCTTTCAATGAATATTCAGGACTGATCTCCTTTAGGATGGACTGGTTGGATGTCTTTGTAGTCCAAGGGACTCTCAAGAGTCTTCTCCAACACCACAGCTCAAAAGCATCAATTCTTTAGCCCTCAGCTTTCTTTATAGTCCAACTCTCACATCCATACATGATTACTGGAAAAACCATAGCTGTGACTAGACAGACCTTTGTTGTAAAGTAATGCCTTTGCTTTTTAATATGCTGTCTAGGTTGGTTATAACTTTCCTTCCAAGGAGCAAGCATCTTTTAATTTCATGGCTGCATTGGAAAAGGAAATGGCAACCCACTCCAGTGTTCTTGCCTGGAGAATCCCAGGGATGGGGGAGCCTGGTGGGCTGCCGTCTATAGGGTCGCACAGAGTCGGACATGACTGAAGCAACTTAGCAGCAGCAGTCACCATCTGCAGTGATTTTTGGAGCCCCCCAAAATAAAGTATCTCACTATTTCCATTGTTTCCCCATCTATTTGGCATGAAGTGATGGAACTGGATGCCATGATCTTAGTTTTCCGAATACTGAGTGTTAAGCCAACTTTTTCACTCTTTCACTTTTATCAAGAGGCTCTTTTTTTTAGTTCTTCTTCGCTTTCTGCCAAAAGGGTGGTGTCATCTGTGTATCTGAGGCTATTGATATTTCTCCCGGCAATCTTTATTCCAGCTTGTGCTTCATCCAGCATGGCATTTTACATGATGTACTTTGCATATAGATAAATAAGCAGGGTGAGAATATACAGCCTTGACGTACTCCTTTCCTGATTTGGAACCAGTCCATTGTTCCATGTCCAGTTCTAATTGTTGCTCCTCGAACTGCATACAGATTTCTCAGGAGGCAGGCAAGGTGGTCTGGTATTCCCATCTCTTGAAAAATTTTTCTCAGTTTGTTGTGATCCACACAGTCAAAAACTTCGGCATAGTCAATAAGGCAAAAATAGATATTTTTCTGGGACTCTCTTGCTTTTTTGATGATACAACAGGTGTTGGCAATTTGATCTCTGGTTCCTCTGCCTTTTCTAAATCCAGCTTGAACATCTGGAAGTTCACAGTTCACGTGCTATTGAAGCCTGGCTTGGAGAATTTCGAGCACTACTTTATTAGCATGTGAGATGAGTACAATTGTATGGTAGTCTGAACATTCTTTGGCATTGCCTTTCTTTGGGATTGGAATGAAAACTGATTTTTTCCAGTCCTGTGGCCACTGCTGAGTTTTCCAAATTTGCTGCCATATTGAGGGCAGAACTTTCACAGCATCATCTTTCAGGATTTGAAATAGCTCAACTGGAATTCCTCCACTAGCTCCATGAGCTTTGTTTGTAGTGATGCTTCCTAAGCCCCACTTGACTTCGCACTCCAGGATGTCTGGCTCTAGGTGAGTGATCACACCATTGTGGTTATCTGGGTTATGAAGATCTTTTTTGTATAGTTCTTCTGTGTATTCTTGCCACCTTTTCTTAGTATCTTCTGTTTCTGTTAGGATTGACTGGTTTGATCTTCTTGCAGTCCAAGGAACTTTCAAAAGTCTTCTCCAGCACCACTGTTCAATAGCATTAATTCTTCAGTACTCAGTCTTCTTTATAGTTTAGATGAGGTCATCGGGATGGGACCCTCAAGAAAGGGTTAGTGACCTTTAGGAAGAGATGCCAGAGTTTGCTCTCTCTTTCTTGTCACCATGTTGGGATATAGCAAGAAGGTGACCATCTGCAAGCCAGGAATGGAATCCTCACCAGGATCTGACCATGATAGCACCCTGATCTGAGACTTCCAGCCTCCGAACTGAGAAAATAAATTTCTGCTGTGTAAGCCCCACAGTCTATGGTATTTGTCCATGGCAGGCTCATGAGGACATTTTCTGAATGTCAAGTGGGATATTGACTTTTAGTCTACAGGGATGTATTATGATGAACATAAACTACAGCTTCTTACCTCTTACGCATCATGATGTCAGGGCTGGAGCTGGGTCTGATCATAAAATGCCAGTGACAAAGAGACCCCAATTGTTACTTACTTGAGAGAGTATTGCTGAGAGAACTGAACTATTCACAAATGACAGAGAAGCCCTTGATGTTACCTCAGGGGTTAAGGGCCTCACATCTTCCTCTGCTGGGCCATGCTTTTATAATTTGTACAGATCACCAACTTGCTCTGCAAGTCTTGTGCAAAAATCATCTTGTATCCCTAATGACTGTCACATGCACAGAACTAGAGATTTTTTTACTTGGTGTGTCTCTAGGCGAACAAGTATAAACTTCAACAAGCAGACTCTGATGCTTATGATTGGAACCATCTACCACACCAGGGGCTTCCCTGGTGGCTCAGAGGTTAAAGCATCTGCCTGGAATGCTGGAGACCCAGGTTCAATCCCTGGGTCAGAAAGATCCCCTGGAGAAGGAAATGGCAACCCACTCCAGTACTCTTGCCTGGAGAATCCCATGGAGGGAGGAGCCTGGTAGGCTATAGTCCATGGGGTCGCAAACAGTCGGACATGACTGAGCGACTTCACTCACCACAGCAAAGACCAGAATCTGCAGCAATGGTTTCTTCAAAAGTGTGATGGAAAGAAACTTCTGGATGATCAGACTGAATGATTAAATTAATTCCAGGTTTTTTTGTCCTCCCCATCCCTCACCCTGACCATGCAGTGTGACTTGCGAGATCTTAGTTCCCCAACCAGGGATCGAACCTGGGCCCCACCAGTGAAAGCACCCTGCCCTAACCATTGGAAGGCCAGGGAATTCCCAGTCAACAGTTTAAACTGGGTGTGAGGGCAGGTGCAGGAGAGAAACTGCTTAAGTTATTAAACTATTTATTAGCTGGAAACACAAATGATCTCTCTCATCTTTTGGGAAAAGTCACATTATCCCTTAAATTACTGTGACTATGATGCATGTCTGGGGGGTTTCCCAGGTGGCTCGAGTGATGAAGTATCTGCCTGCAATGCAGGAGATGCAAGAGGCATGGGTTCGATCCCTGGGTGGGGAAGATCCCCTGGAGAAGAAAATGGCAATCCACGCTATTACTCTTGCCTGGTACACCCCATGGACAGAGGAGCCTAGCAGGCTACATTATAGTCCATAGGGCCGCAAAGAGTTGGACACGACTGAGGACACGTGCACAAACATGCACATGGTGCGTATGTAGAGAATCCTGGGTTGTCCGCACAGAAAGTAATGGCTAGAAATTGTATTCAAAGATTATAAAGCCAGCAGTCTTTCCCTAAACACAAGTTCTCTTTATATGAAATAGTAATATACTTTTATTTTTGTATGCATTTTAGTAATCATGAAAAGTTTATTTCCAAAATAGGTGAATGATTATTTTTGGAGTAATTTAGGAAAGGAGAGAACTGGAAATAAGAAAGAAGAAAATGACAGTAGCATTGATGGCAAATTATGAGAACAGGGTTCTAGAAATTTTGAACTAGAGGAACAAGGGTGAAAAAAAATTGGAATCAGCCTGTTATGTCTGCTAGAAGAAAGGACACTGCGATGCCCCTAAAGGGGTGACTCAGAAACCCGCTTAAGTCCAATTATGGGGCACCAGGAAAAGTCTTGGATACTAAAAGGAGTACAGCTTTAACATCTGGGTGAAGAAGCAGACACATGAAAAGTTATGCTTTTCATGTGATAATACACAACTTAGAATGTGTATTGTTTCCAGAAAAATTAAACAAGCTTACCAGAATTTCCTTGAGACTGTAAGTGAAGGAGATTCTAAGAAGTTGCTAGTAAACAGGAAATGGTACATGGAAATTAATGGTATAGGGCCCGTTATTACCATTTTACAATGTTTCTGCACCCAGCTTCAACCCTGGCCAAATGCACGGTGGAAGGAAGACTGTATATGACAGGTGTTTTTACATCTGTTCAACTTTACAAGCCCACATCTGCAACCCTTGGACACAAATCTCTTTCAGAATTCAGAGATTTTTTTTGAAGTCTTAATTTTAGAAAAATTATATCTATGTATATATACACATATACATGTTTTGCTGAGAAACACTGAAGTGCTTGATTACTCTATTATAAGCTATTTTTCCAAACTCCACTAGAGGCCAGATAGATAGATATAAAAATAATATAATAATTACATATAATATACATTCTATATATATATTGTAATTATATTATATATATACACATATATATATAAAGTTTAGGAAAGCAACTCATAATCAAGTAATCTAGCACTCTAATATTTCTCAGGAATACATACATATTCTCACAAAGTAGAATAAAGATTGAAAATGATCTTCTCAGTTTGGGCCAGGATTTATTGTCAAATGAGTCTGAGTTGGGGCAGGTTTTACTGCCAACAGGGTAATTAATAAAATTTCCGTTTTAAGAGATTTTTAGATTTGGGAGGTAGGGCTGTGGGGTTGTAAAATTATACTACTTTTAAAAAAACCTAAGACATAGTTTTGGCCAAGAACTATGGAGTTGTGCCAAATTACACTTTTTCCATGATAGCTGAGGTCATAGAATTTGGGGTAGACAAAACATGAGGTGTACATGGGTTCCTAGGACATTTCCCAGGGAAGTTGCCTAGGAAGGGTTTTCTCATAGTGACCAGGCATGCACAGAGCTATTGGCATAATCTTGTCTTGTGACTCTAGTCAGTAGGACCTGTTCAAATTTTCCACCATTTTTATCAAATTCCTTGTCTTAATGAGGTTGCAGGAAACCAGTCTGCAATTATTTTAACATGCACCTATAACAAAGCAACAGAAACAAACGCCAGCACCATGGTAAGCCCAGACATACAAAGCAGGAGCGTTTTAGGAAAATAATAAACCGAACAAAACGGAGAAACAGAAAATAGGAAATTCAGGGAATGTGAGGAAACGTAGGTAAGAGTCTCCCAGAATAACTTCATGCTGGATCCTAACAGAAAAAAAGCTGAAAAAGCAGTATGGGACCAGGCAGGAACTGATAGGCTTGTGCTAAGATGTCTGCATTATTGATTTTCCCCAGTGGCTCAGTGGTAAAGAATCAACCTGCAGTGCAGAAGCTGTAGGAGACACGGGTTCAATCCCTGGCTTGGGAAGATCCCCTGGAGGAGGGCATGACAACCCACTTCAGTATTCTTGCCTGGAGAATCCCACGGACAGAGGAGCCTGGTGGTTTATAGTCCATGCAGTCACAAAGAGTGGGATACAACTCAAGTGACTTAGCATGCATGCCAAGTGTAGGGAGAAAAATATTAGTAGCTAATATGGACAGAGTAGTCTTTAGGTGCCGGGCATTGTTTTATGTGAACTGGGTTAATTACTTGTCACAGCAACTTCATGAAGAGGGTACTCTTATTACCCACATTTTATGGATGAAGAGACTAAGGCATTTCTAAACATTTTAGAAATGCATGGGGAAACAGCTGTAATTCATATGATTGTTACTTCTATGCCAAGTACAAGGGTCATAATGATAAGAATAATAATAGTTACTGTGCATTAGTGTTGATTTTTTGTGACTCATGGTCTATGGCATTTTTGTGTTAGTTTATTTACTGTTCACAGCAGTACTATGGTGTGACTCTTACTACTTACGCTTTACATGCATCTATGGATAATTCCCTGGTAGCTCAGAGGGTGAAGAATCTGCCTGCAGTGCAGGAGACCTAGACTTGCTCCTTGAGTCAGGAAGACTCTTGGAGAGGGGAATGGCAACCCACATCAGTATTCTTGCTTGGAGAATTCCATGGACAGAGGAGCCCAGCAGGCTACAGTCCATGGGTCTCAAAGAGTTGGATATGACTGAGCAACCATCAGTTTCACTTTCATAGATAGGTATTACTTATCATTAGAAGAAGATGGAATTTGCAGCCTCAATTCTATTCAATTAAAAAAAAATTTAATGATGTAACCTGTGAGAAATCTTTATTCCTGTAAGTAATGGGAATGGAAAAAGCTTTATTGTGGCAATATTACCCAATTTTAAAAACTTCTTTCAAGTTTTGTGCTAAAAATAGGGCAACTGACAGCTTGATTAGGTGCTCCTTCAATTTTGTTGAAAGCACAGAATTAGAAACCTCCTAACCGGCAAAGTATTTGTTACTGTCATTAGAGTTCTCTCATTTCTGCGAATCTCCCAGAGGGGCTTCACTCAAAGTTATCAAATGAGTATTTAGTGTGCAGAGCCACAAATGTTAGCTTTTCACACCAAACTGGCTGGGATCACAATGCAGGGGTCTCATAAAGTAGGTATCTCACTTTGGCACAGAGATGGCTATAGCAGCGTCTTTAGGCACAGCAAGATTCTTCTCAAGAAGCAATATTTGCTGAGGGCGAAAACACAGACAAATGAGCTCTCAGAGGTCAAAGTTCTTTAACCTGACCACATACACAATCATTTCATTCCGGAAAGACTTTAGAGGAGCTATAATTAATCATTGACCTTGGCCATAAAACTATTTCAGTAAAGGATTCAGAAAATTGTATACCTTTAAGAAATATGATATTCTGATGGAAATATTAAGTTAAACTGGTTGTAAGATATTGATAAATGGATTTATAGTGTTTTAAATTATGAACTCATTTAAGGTTGGATGATATCGAACAAAAATAAAGACTTTGATTCAAGAATATTTGGTCTCTAGTTTTTTTGAGGGAAGTCATGTAATAGAAAGTTTGATTCTATCTTAAAGCCAATATTGGACTATTTGAATAGGCATGTAATCTGTGTATAAGAGAATGTTTACCTCTGTTTGTAGTGGGACCATGTATCCAAATCATGGAAAAAGTGAAAGTGTTAGTCACTCAGTTATATCTAACTCTTTGTAGTCCACCAGCCTCCTCTGTCCATGGAGTGCTCCAGGCAAGAAGACTGGAGTGGGTACTATACCCTTCTCCAGCAGGTCTTCCCAACCCAGGGATTGAACCCAAGTCTCCTGCATTGCAGGTGGGTTCTTCACCATTTGAGCTACCAAAAAGTGCTATCAAATCACAAGGGAAAAAATAGAAAGCAGGGAGGGGCATTGTAGAGGCCTATTTTGTCTCAATGGAAATTGTTAGTGGGCATATCAAGAAAGCACTCTTTTATTTTTTTTTTCATACTCTTCTTAAGCTAGTTCAAATAGATACAGATTATAAATGAACACAAAAGGCAAAACAATATGATTTAAAAAGAATTTTTACTTGAATGCATGAAGCTTGACCAATAATTTATGCTGTTCTCAAAAGACAAGAAATAAAGCAATTATCTTTCAATAAAAAAAGACAAGAAAGATGAATAAAAGACAAAAAATCATTATGTTATTGTGGGAGAAATAGTAATGCTCACCAAATGTTTCATTTGTCAAATGTTTCATTTTGTTTCTCCTCCATTTCTCAGCCTCTTTATGGTTTGTGAACCTGTGTGACTGCTGCTGCTGCTGCTGCTAAGTCGCTTCAGTCGTGTCCGATTCTGTGTGATCCCATAGACGGCAACCCACCAGGCTCCCCCGTCCCCGGGATTCTCCAGGCAAGAACACTGGGGTGGGTTGCCATTTCCTTCTCCAATGCATGAAAGTGAAAAGGGAAAGGGAAGTCGCTCAGTCGTGTCCAACTCTTCATGACCCCATGGACTGCAGCCCACCAGGCTCCTCCGTCCATGGGATTTTCCAGGCAAGAGTACTGGAGTGGGATGCCATTGCCTTCTCTGCCTATGTGACTAGTTTTGGCCAATGAAATGGGAGCCAAAGAGATCTTCAGAGTGAAGGAATAAGCAGCCTATGTATAATTTTCAGCCTCTCTTCTTTTCTGATTGCGGAAGTTATGTGTTCCAGATGGAGTGCCTACAATTTGGTAGGGTCTTGATCAGTCTGGGTCCTTGAATGGAGCAAAGATACTTGCTGACCTGTGATGGACATGTAGGATGAGCAAGAAATACATCTTTATTATGTTAAGCAAGCAACCAAGAATTCAAGATTAATTTGTTGCCACAATACAACCCAGCATATCTCAACGATTACATTTTTGTAATAGATTTCTCCACAAGATGAGCATTTAATAATGCTAATAGATAAATGATTTTCTCTGAAGAAAGCCTTTTCTTCACAATGAACATCAGTTTGAGCAATCCAGCATTAGTTTAAAAAACACAGAGCTGACATACACATTAGATGAAAGATATAGTAAATCAGTAGGTTAAAGAACTTTTCTTTGGGAGTGATACATATATATGTATGGTTGAGTCCTTTCACTGTTCACCTGAAATTATCACAACATTGTTAATCGGCTATACCCCAATACAAAATAAAAAGTTCAAAAGAAAAAAACAACTGTTGTTTGAAATATGATATTAAATTATTGTTGGGATCTAAACTGACAGACTCATATATGTAGAGTTAATGAAGGCAAACCGTTTGGATGCATTCGAAACAGTACTTATTGTTGTTTAGTTGCTAAGTCACGTCGGACTCTTTTGCAGCCCCATGGACTGTAGCCTGCCAAGCTCCTCTGTCCATGGGATTTCCCAGGCAATACTGGAGTGGGTTGCCATTTCCTCCTCCAGAGGATCTTATCAACTCAGGGATTGGAACCTATGTCTCCTGCACTGGCAGGTGGATTCTTTACCACTGAGCCACCTGGGAAGCCCAAAACAGTGCTTCAAGGCTTAACAATTCCAAAATTAGAAAATCATGTACTATTGTTTATTTAGGTTGAGCTTTTAAAGTCAATAAGAATTAAAACAATACTGATATGCATTCAGAGAGCACCATGGGATGTGGAAAGTTTGGTCTGGGTTTGAATGTTGGCTCTACTGTTTCTAGTTTTCTAAGTGTCATTTCACTTATTTGTAAAATGAGGATAAATGTTTTTATCTCTCAGAGTCATTGTGAGAAGTAATTATGGTAATCTGAGGTATATTAACTATTTGGTCTGGATTCCGGCCCTCAGAAATCACTCATAACTGTGATTATAATGATGACGGTTTCATCAACCAAGATCTGAGATTCTACAATTTAATTCACAAATTCATACCTTGAGTAACTTGGCCCCAGAAACTGCCCTCTTTATAAGATCTGATTTGTTGTTTAAACTCTGCTTCTGCTGTAATCCAAGATTGTGTGTGTGTGTGTGTGTGTGTGTGTGTGTGTGTGTGTGTGTGTGTGTATGGTTTCTTTTTGTCCTTTTAAGGAAGATTAAGGAGATTAAATAATTTGTAGCGAATAAGGAACCAATAGCATCTTCCAAATCCTTTCAGATGTCTTATTAACTGTGGCTTTTTTGACTCCTGTGCTCTTGATCAAACTCCTTTCTGGGACCGAGCCCAGTTTGCTGAAAGGCAGCCCCGTGACTGTGATCAGCAGTCCATTGACAGCAGGTGGAGGAGGACAGTCTTGCCTTTGAAGAAGCAGTGCTGATTTTTAGAAGTCATTGGATAGCAAGAATCCACCCACAAAATCAGGAAGATTCCTGGTCTCTTTACCCTCTCCACAGCCTTAATTTTTACCATCCAATCCCAAGGGTAAATGGCTTTTTGGTAAACTATGAAAAGGAATTTTTGAAAGTAAAAATAATAACTTTAGCCCAAATATTCATTTTGAGAGAAAGCAGGGAGGAAATAAACAGGATCTCTTTTGTAACGATCTCCAGGGTAGAAATATAGCCAAAGCTTTTTCCAAATTTATCTTACTAGCTACCTTTCAGCACACACAGATTCTGTGTTTAAATACATTTAGAGAGAATTTTTCCTTTTAGATGAATATATTTCTGTCTTAAAGACTGGCTCACTGGAAAGCCCAAGATAAGTTTCCTCAGGAAGTTGCCACCAATCCTTAATGGGTTATTTGGAATAAATAAAAGAAGAACGTAAAGAAGAAGGTATATGTCCAAAATTCAGATTGAGCCTTTATTTAGGAAATATGTTATATTTACCTAAGGTTGAAAGATGTCAGTGTGGCTAAATCACTTTTACTTCTGATGGATTTTTTTTACCTTGAAATCTGAAGAGATAAAAACTCTAAATTTTTCTGACTTGTTTCCCAGTTAAATTATAATATTCTCTCTAAATTTTACTTCATAATTTGTCTCCTCTTTGCTGCCAGAATATTATTATAATTTATAATTACATTTTAATTACATATTTATTTGACTTTATCTCTCCTGTCAGTATTTATCTCTCCTATTCAAAATACACACTGTGAAAGCAGAGCTTATATATATATATATATATATATGATTTATTTATTATTATCCTTCTTTTACTTTTTGGTCGTGTCATGAGGCATGCTGGATCTTAGTTCCCTAACCAAGGATTGAACTCGAGCCCCCTGCAGTGGAAGTGTGGAGCCTTAATCACTAGATCATCACAGAAGTCCCAGAGATCACTTATATTTTGTTCACACATAAATTTTTGTTTATAATCACCAGCACCTGGATGGATAGTGGCTGGTACATGGGAGTCATTTAATGATCATGACTGAATAGAGTATCTTAATATATGTTATACAATTTAGTTGTTTTAGAATATATAAATATACATATATATATATATATATATTGCTTGGAAAGTCAATATATTAGAATCTTTACCTTTAATTTACCAATTGGTCATGTTATCCTAAAGAAATCTTAGATGTTGAGCGTCCTAAAGGGAGTTTAATAGCTTAAACAATTTCACATCTGTCAGCTCTATAATGTAGCCTAGAACATAGATACTATTAATGGGTGATATTGGTCATAGGAAATCAACATGAGGCAGGGTCTGACTCAAGTTGGACTCAAGCTCAGCCCATTCCCTGGCCATATTTGATTGGTATATTAATTTCCTATGGCTTCTATAAGGTAGTATCACAAACGTATTGGCTTAAAATCAACCACATTTATTATTATATGGTTCTGAACGTCAGAAATCCAAAATTGTTCAACTGGGTTAAAATTGGTGCCAGCAAACCTGCATGCCTTCTGGAAACTCGGGAAAAATGCATTTCCTTGCCTTTTCTGGCCTCTAGAGGCTGTCTACATTTCTTAACTTGTGGCCCCTTCCTCCATCTTCAAAGCCAGCAGTACAGCGTCTTCTCTCCTCTACGACCTCTGCTTCTGCCTTTACATCTCTCTCTTTCTTTGTTTTTCTCTGATTCTCTTGCCTCCTTATTATAAGGACCCTTGTGATTATATTGGGCTCACACAGATAATCCAAGACAATCTTTCTTTCCAGATCCTTAACTTAGTCTCAACTGCAAGATCCCTGTAAGGCAGGTTCTGGGGATCAGGATGTGGGCATCTATTGAGAGGGTCATTATGTAACTTGTCACAGTTGATTCAGGATAAGAATATGATCAAAGTCAGGCCAGCAGCCTTCTGGACTTTTTTGCCCTAGAACTTGAGAGAAATCACTTATGGTAATAGAAGCTCTGACATATGAGGTTTAGGATCCACCAGCAATCATACTCTGTGAGGTACAGAAGAGACTGGCATAAAGGAAAAAGAATGGAGTCCCAGACATAGAGAACAAAATGTATGAATACCAAGGGTGGGGGACGGGGGTGTGGGGAGGGAAGGAGGGTGGACTGGGAGACTGGCATTGACACATATACACTATTTCTGTGTGCGTGCATGCTAAGTTGCTTCAGTTGTGTTTGACTCTCTGAAATGCTATGGACTGTGGCCTGCCAGGCTCCTCTGTCCAAGGGATTCTCCAGGCAAGAATACTGGAGTGGGTTGCCATGTCCTCCTCCAGCGGATCTTCTCAACCCAGGGATCAAACTGATGTCTTTTCCCAGTTTCCTGCATTGGCAGGTGTGTTCTTTACCATTAACACCATCTGGTAAGCCCCATCACTATTGATACTATGTATAAAATAGATAACTAATGAGAACCATCTGCATAGCGCAGGGAACTCTACTCAAAGCTCTCTGTGTGTGTATTAGTTGCTCAGTCATGTCCTACTCTTTGCGACCCCATGGACTGTAGCCCACTAGGCTCCTCTGTCCTTGGGATTCTCCAGGCAAGACTACAGGAGTAAATTGTGATTCCCGTCTGCAGAGGATCTTCCTGACCCAGAGACTGAACCCCGGTCTCCTGCATTGCAGGCAGATTCTTTACCATCTGAGCTACAGGAAAGTCCTACTCAAAGCTCTGTGGTGTCCTAAATAGGAAGGAAATTAAAAAAGAGGGGTTATATGTATACATACAGCTGAGTTGATTTGCTGGACAGTAGAAACTAATGCAACATTGTAAAGCAACTATACTCCAATTTAAAAAAGAAAAGAATGGAGTCCCTTGAAAGAAAAACTAATGTGGAAACAGAGGGCTGAGGTGCAGGTGTCCTTTTGCTAGGTGCCTATAACTGAACACACTGCTATACACTTGACACTAGCACATTTTAAATTAACTATACTTCAGTGTAGGAGAAGGCAATGGCACCCCCTCCAGAACTCTTGCCTGGAAAATCCCATGGACGGAGGAGCCTGGTGGGCTGCAGTCCATGGGGTCGTGAAGAGTCGGACATGACTTCGCGACTTCCCTTTCCCTTTTCACTTTCATGCATTGGAGAAGGAAATGGCAACCCACTCCAGTGTTCTTGCCTGGAGAATCCCAGGGACGGGGGAGCCTGGTGGGCTGCCGTCTATGGGGTCACACAGAGTCGGACACGACTGAAGCAACTTAGCAGCAGCAGCATACTTCAATGTACTATAACATTTTAAATAACTATACTTCAATAACAAAATCACAAAAAAGAGCATGCAACAAAAGACAGTCTTCACCCTCAAGGAGCTAACGGTCCCATGGGAGGCATGGCAGCAAATCTTCATTGTGATGAGCACTGTGGCCGGGGCCTGGGCCGCCCTGTGGAAGCAGGCTTGAGGACACTTCATTCAGGAGAGTGCAGGCCAGGGATGGTTCCCAGAAAGGTGATGCTTGGGCTGAACCTTCAAAGGTAACAGGAGATTTTGGATAGTCAGGGAGAGGATATTCCATGAGAAGTCATAGAGCAAGGTAGATTCCATGTACCATGAGCCATGTGATATTATAAGAACAAATATTTTATGTGCCATACTGATGAGAAATGAGATTAGGGAGCTTGATGGGGCAAAACTGAAAAGGTCTCAAGGCTCACGCTAGGGAATTAAGGTGCTGTTTCCAAAAGCAATTGCACAGTGCCTGGCATAGAATATTGACCGTCACATCGTTGATGGTTCTGATGCAGAGACTGCTCATAATCAATACAGAAATCAAAAGGCCTGTTTGCAGAATTGATATTTGGCATTGGGACTGTTACACTGATGTCTTTACTCTGGGAGAGAAAAATCAATGTTGGAGAACTAAATTTTAGTTTGCATTTTTAAAATCCAAAGATCAAAGACATGAATATGACTGGGCAGCTGTATAATGAAGGGGATGACAAGTAAAACTGGAAAGACTGAAAATAATATACACTTAAGACTTACTCAGGTTCCTCTACATTCCTAATACACTAATTGCTAATAGCAAGGATCTTAGCCTGGAGTCTGGGATTCTGAAAATATATTGAAGTTTTAAGCAAAATTTTATATCACTTAAGCAATGATATAAAAAGGAACGAAGTGATGTAGATGAACCGAGAGTTTGTCGTACAGAGTGAGGTAAGTCAGAAAGAGAAAAACAAATACTGTATATTAATGCATAGGTATGGAATCTATAAACATGGTACAGATGAGCCTATTTGCAGCGCACAAATAGAGACACAGACAAAGAGGAAGCACATGTGGACAGAAGGGGAAGAAGGTGGAACGGATAGGAAGAGTAGCCTTGACATATATACACTACACTCAGACGGTTAAGAATCTACCTGCAAAGCAGAAGACCTGGGTTTGATCCCTGGGTTGGGAAGATCCCCTGGAAATTGCAAAGGCTCTTCTTTCCTGGAGAATCCCCATGGACAGAGGAACCTGGCAGGCTACAGTCCATGGGGTTTCAAAGAGTCAGATACTACTGAGCGACTAACACTTGAAGTTTCATGTGTAAAACAGCTAGCTAGTGGGAAGCTGCTGTATAACACAGGGAGCTCAGCTCAGTGCTCTGTGAGAACTTAGAGGGGATGGGACAGGGTTGGTGGAAGGGATGTTCAAGAGTGAGGGGATATATGTATGCTTATAGCTGAGTCACCTCATTGTGTAGTAACACAACATTGTAAAGCGATTATCTTCCAATTGAAGAAAAATTGGGAGCATGAGTGCATTTGTTTATTTTCTGACCGATAGGGGCTTTGAGTTTTTATCACATTTTATCAAATTCAAAAAATTCCTTGGCTTCCAAGTTAGGATCCACTGGCGAGGTTAGGATCCATCTAGCAGACAACTAGAGCAAAAAGAAATGTGAAGACAAAAAAAATTGTTTAGACATTGCATGGTAGCTCATAGTGGTAGAAATTTCTTCTGAGGGGAGCAAAGAGATAGTAAGTAGGCCAACAACCAGTTGTCTGATAAACAATCTCCGAAACTCTGATGCCTTATCATAATGACAATTTCTTTCTTTCTCACCGTGAAGATCAATGCAGTTAGCGGTGCAAGGTGGAAGGTATGGGAGGGTCTTCTATATACTGTTGACTGAGGATCAGGCTCCTTCTGTGCTGTGACTCTGCTATCTTCAACATGTCACCACAGAGGCATCCTAGCATCATCCAGGTAGCACAGGGGGAATCCCTCTTAACTGCCTTGATGGACAGAGGCACATCCCTTTTCACGTCTCATTCACAAGAGCTAATTATATGGTCCCTTCTTCTTAAGTGCTCAGGGGTTGGGAAGTGTTTATCTGGGTACACAGGAAGAGAAAAAGTATTTGGTGAATATCTAGCTAGTCTCTGCCCTGGGGATTTTAGTTTATTTTTGTATTAATTTATTAGAGCATAGTTGCTTTATGAAGTCATGTTAGTTTCTGCTGTCCAGCAAAGCGAATCAGCTATATATTTACATATAACCCCTCTTTTTTGGATTTTC
The DNA here is from genome assembly GCF_016772045.2 of Ovis aries. Classification (NCBI taxonomy): domain Eukaryota; kingdom Metazoa; phylum Chordata; class Mammalia; order Artiodactyla; family Bovidae; genus Ovis; species Ovis aries. Next base: position 50,125,912 of record NC_056061.1, read on the forward strand.
TTTCTGTTTAGATCGCCACAGAATATTGAGTAGAGTTCCCTGTGCTATACAGTATGTTTTCATTAATTATCTATTATATATATAGCATCAATAGTGTATATATGTCAATCCCGGTCTCCCAATTCATCACCACCACCCCCACCGCTACTTCCCCCTTGATTGCCACACATTTGTTCTCTATGTCTGAGTCTCTATTTCTGCTTTGTAAATCAGATCATCTATACTATTTTTCTGGATTCCACATATATGCATTCATATATGATATTTGTTTTTCTGATTTACTTCACTCTGTACGATAGTCTTTAGGTCTATCCACATCTTTGGTGGCTCAGCTAGTAAAGAATCCACCTGCAAAGCAGGAGACCCCAGTTTGATTCCTGGGTTAGGAAGATCCCCTGGAGAAGGGATAGAGTACCCACTCCAGTATGCTTGGGCTTCCCTGGTGGCTCAGATAGTAAAGAATCCACCTGTAGTGCACAAGACCCTGGTTCGATCCCTGGGTTGGGAAAATGCCCGGGAGGAGGGCATGGCAACCCACTCCAGTATACTTGCCTAGAGAATCCCCATGGACAGAGGAGCCTGGCAGGCTACAGTCTATGGGGTCACAAAGAGTTAGACACAACTGAGCGACTAAGCACAGCACAGATTCCGCAAATAGCACAATTTAATTTCCTTTTATGGCTGAGTCATATTCCATTGTATGTATATACCACCTCTTTATCAATACATTCCTCTGTTGATGGACATTTAGGTTGCTTCCATGTCCTGGCCATTGTCAATAGTGTTGCAATGAATATTAGGGTGCATGTGTCTTTTCGAATTATGATTTTCTCTGGGTAAACACCCAGGAGTAGGATTGTTGGATCATAGGGTAGTTCTATTTTTAGTTGCTTAAGAAACCTCCATACTGTTCTCCACAGTAGCTGTACCAGTTTGCATTCCCAATAATGTAAGAGGGTTTCCGTTTCTCCACATCATCTCCAGCATTTTTTGTTTGTAGATTTTTTTGGTGAAGGCCTTCTGATTGGTATGCAGTGATACCTTATTGTAGTTTTGATTTGCATTTCTCTTATAATTAGTGATGTTGAGCATCTTTTCATGTGTACCCCAGGGAGTTTTAAAAATTGGTTTCTTATCTGCTGGCCATGGTTTTGGTGTAACTGTAGATGAAATAAAAAATGGAATAAATTAGACATCCTTTCTCAAACACCATATGGTCGTCCACATGGGGTTTTAAAAAATGTGTCTTTTGTTTAAAAAATGTTTTAGATCAGAAGCACAACCACAAGAATTTTCTGATTCATCAGTACCCTCAAAGATAGTCACTCATCCAATAACTCAAACGGACTGTGAGATAAAGGTCCAAGCCTTTGATATGAAGAAAATGATTCCTCCCTATCCTCCTTTCTACACTGAAGATGCTATCAGTATTTAAAGGACCAGGATATTTTATTGTCAAATAAGATTCTCTTTCTTCTTTCATTCTCATAAGCTCCTTTCTAAAACATTAGTCTAAGAGTTCTTTAACTCAACCTGCAGAACAAGTCAATTCCAGAGGAGAATACAAAGATCAAGTGATGTCGATCATCTAAGAACTGGAGCATATTAAAATGCTTTACTTTGAAAGACATTTTCAAGTGACTACTTTAATCATATAGAATTTTGCTAATTAAACAGCCAATTTAAATGCCAACTCTACTAACTGAATCTTGAGTTACATTTAATTTTAATTGTTTCTGTCCTCTAAAAATATGCATCAGAGCTTTTTAATTTTAATTCCACATTTTACATAGTAGTTAACTCTCCCACACAGCCAGCTCCAACAGTTACAGGAGCAGAAATAAGTGCTTGCTTAGTGTACTGTTTTCCAGTTTCAAATTTATTAAAAGTTCATCTGTTGAATTGTTTAGATTAAGTACTACCCTTTACTGTATCTTACCGATCTGGCAAAAGCCAAACAGATAATGTGTTCTGTATGAATGCAATCATGATCGAATTCTGACTTGACATAGTCCTTTTCTGACTTTAAATAGTTTCTTCCTTATTAAAAACAGTCCTGCCTCTTCCTCTTGATTGCTAAGTCAATTTCCTAGTTCTGTCTTCATTTGTTCATTTCAAAAATGTACTGAAAATCTTCTTAGCTATGTGGCCTTAGGCAAATCACCATGCATTACAGAGCCTCAGATTTTTTAACTTTGAAATAAGAATAATCTCCTAGGTTTGTTGAGAAGTCCACAAACTGGATGATGAAAAGGAAAGTAGTTTGCAATCTTTCAATGGCTGTAGAAATACCATTATCAATACAACCACTAACTCCCGGATACTGAACAATCAGTATTGCAGAGTTAGAGAAGGAAGCAAGTGCGACTTGAGGAGTGAGAGATGAAAGTGGGGAGATAGAGGACTTGTGCTGAGTCGTGGTGGAAGAAGAGGATTGAAATATATGGAGAGGAGGGACTTCCCTGGTGGTTCAGTGGCTAAGACTTTGCACTCCCAATGCTGGGGGCCTGGGTTCAATCTGTGGTCAGGAACGAGATCCCACATGCCACAGCTGAAAAATCCTGCATGCCGCAGCTAAGACCCAGTTCACCCAGATAGATGAATACATTAATACATAAATATACATATTTTTAAAATATAAATATATGGAGAGGAAAGGAGAGGGCAACTCAACACAGTAAGATCTCTCTTGAAGAAAATACACACAGGTGGAACTGCACAACTCAGGTTGGTTGGCTCTGAAGCAGGTTGTTGACCTAGGTGGACTGAGGAATAAACTTGAAAAGTAGATTCAGGTCAAGCAGAGAGTCTTTTTGTTGACAAAGACCTTTGAATCAATTTTCAATTAGGACATGGTAGGATAAGGTTGGTATTTTCAGAAGACTCATCTGGCAAGAAGGGTGAGTGACTAGACGCACAAACACTGGTTAGAGGGCTGCCATGTTCTAATCCTGGTGAGACGAAACAAAAGCCTGAACTATATGAGAGCAGTGGGGTAAGAAAAAGAAATGGTACACGAGAGAAACGGAAAACCCTCGTGGTCACCAGCGTACCAGTGCTGCCACCACCAAAAGCACAAAAGCCATGGCACTGCAAGAGAGTAGCATGATTTGGCAGGGCAGGTAGAGGGAGACGTGGACAGTGACTCCAGCTTCAGGGTTTCACTGACTAGGCAAATTACATCCTCAACAGGCAAGACGGTACTTTTCTAGGACAGAGGGATGGGGGCTCCCATGCTGAGTATATTGAGTTTGAGGTGAAAGCTGCACACATGAGTGAAAGGCTCAGGACTCTGTCCTTGCATTCCTTGCGTTGACAGTTATGTCCTTGTAATATTGAACTGTTGTAGTCTCTTTCTTGAATACACCATGCTGACATACTTTCATGCCTTTTCGCTTGCCCTCCCCACCTTTATTTTTATATTTTCCTTAAGTCAGGCTTGTTCAGTCACTAAATCTGAAGGTCAGACTTTTTGTGACCCCATGGACTACAGCATGACAGGCTTCTGTCTTTGCTATCTTCCAGAGTTTGCTCAAATTCAAGTCCATTGAATTGGTGATGCTATCTAACCATCTCACCCTCTGCTGCTCCCATTTCCTTTTGCCTTCAATCTTTCCCAGCATCAGGGTCTTGAAGCCTGTGCATCCCAGTGAGGAGCCCACTCACTGCCATGAAGACAGCCCAGCCAAAATTTAAAAAAAAAGTATATGGTCATATAACCACCACTGCACTCAAATAGAAAAATTCCTCTGTGTTTCTCTGGAGTCAAACTCCTCACCCTATTTCCAAAACTCTGATCTCTGTCCCTATAGTTTTGCCTTTTCCAGAATCACACCTTTTGTGCCAGATTTCCTTACTTAGCCTAATGATTTTGAGATTCACTCCTGCTTTACAGGTACCAATAGTTTGTTTCTTTTTATTGTTGAATGGAATTCCTATGTATGGCGGTGCCATACTTTGCATATACATTCACCAGTTGTTGAACAATTGAGTTATTTTTACTTTTGGCTATTATGCTTCAAGCTTTGATAAACTTTCACCTGCAGGTCTTTGCATGGACATAAATTCTCTTGGATAAATACCTAAGAGAGAGATTGTTGGATCACAACATAAATATATATTTAGTGTTACAAGAAACTGACATACTTTTCTAAAATGACAATACCATTGGTATTCCCACTAACAATGAATGAGGGTTCCAGTGGATGTCTGGGGTGCCTTCTCTCCCTCCCCTGCTTCCTCCCACTGCCCACCACATTGTTATGCTGTTAACCACCCTATGGAGAAGGCTGTATTATAAATATCCTGTCTGAACAACAGGTAATGAGGAATTGAGGCTTGCCACATGAGTTAGGAAATCGGTTCTCTGCCCTAGTTGAGCCTTGAGATAACTACAACCACATGTGACAGCTGGGCTGCAGTCTCAAGAGAGACCTTGATTCAGATTCACCCAACTAAGACAGTCCCAGACTTCTGACCCTCGGAAACTATGGGAGGTAACAAATGTTTGTTGTTTTAAGCTCCAGACTTTGGGGCAATTGGTTATACAGCAATGTCTTGTTAGTGTACTGAAACAAGACCCTGGTGTGAAGCTCAGGGGAGACGTCAGGTCTGGAAGAGAGATTTCATATGAAATTATGAGAGAGGGTAAGACTCAAATGCTTTATGCTTGAGGTCAGAGCTTTCAAACTTTCTAGGACCCGATCCAGCATGTCTCCATCACAAAGGATAGAAATACTTTTCAAAGCAAAAGAAATTGTTAAAAATACTGTATTTGATGGGTAGGGAGAGGGAGTGACATACTCATTAATGAGTACATTCTCTCAATTCTCTGAACTTTTTTTTTTTAATTTTGGTAACTCCACACAGCATGAGGGATCTTAGCTCCCTGATCAAGGATTGAACATTCTTTGGCATTGCCTTTCTTATGGATTGAAATGAAAACTGACCTTTTCCAGTCCTGTGGCCCCTGCTGCATTTTCCAAATTTGTTGGCATATTGAGTGCAGCACTTTCACAGCATCATCTTTCAGGATTTGAAATAGCTCAGCTGAAATTCCATCACCTTTGTTTGAAGTGATGCTTCCTAAGGCCCACTTGACTTTGCATTCCAGGATGTCTGGCTCTAGGTGACTGATCACACCATGGTGATTATCTAGGTTGTGAAGATCTTTTTTGTACAGTTCTTCTGTGTATTCTTGCCACCTCTTCTTAATATCTTCTGCTTCTGTTAGGTCCATACCATTTCTGTCCTTTATTGTGCCCATCTTTGCATGAAATGTTCCCTTGGTATCTCTAATTTTCTTGCAGAGATCTCTAGTCTTTCTCATTCTATTATTTTCCTCTATTTCTTTATATTGATCACTGAGGAAGTCTTTTTTTATCTTTTCTTGCTATTCTTTGGAACTCTGCATTCAAATGAGTATATCTTTCTTTTTCTCCTTTGCCTTTAGCTTCTCTTCTTTCCTCGTGTATTAGTAAGGCCTCCTCAGACAACCATTTTGCCTTTTTGCATGTCTTTTTCTTGGGGATGGTTTTGATCATTGCCTCCTATACAGTGTCACAAACCTCTGTCCATAGTTCTTCAGGCACTCTATCAGATCTAATCCCTTGAATCTATTTGTCACTTCCACTGTGTAATCATAAGGGATTTGATTTAGGTCATACCTGAATGATCTAGTGGTTTTCCCTACTTTCTTCAATTTAAGTCTGAATTTTGCCATAAGGAGTTCATGATCTGAGCCACAGTCAGCTCCCGATCTTGTTTTTACTGACTGTAGAGAGCTTCTCCATCTTTGGCTGCAAAGAATATAATCAATCTGATTTCGGTATTGACCACCTGGTGATGTCCATGTGTACAGTCATCTCGTGTTGTTGTAAGAGAGTGTTTGCTATGACCCATATATTCTCTTGGAAAAACTCTGTTAGCCTTTGTCCTGCTTCTTTTTGTATTCCAGGGCCAAACCTGCCTGTTATTCCAGGTATCTCTTGACTTCCTACTTTTGCATTCCAGTCCCCTATGAAGAAAGGGACATCTTTTTTTGGTGTTAGTTCTAGAAGGTCTCGTAAGTCATCATAGTACTATTTAACTTCAGCTTCTTTGGCGTTAGTGGTTGGAGCATATACTTGGATTACTGTGATATTGAATGGTTTGTCTTGGAAATGAACAGAGATCATTCAATCATTTTTGATTCTTGCCCACAATAGTAGATATAATCGTCATCCAAATTAAATTTGCCCATTCCAGTCCATTTTAGTTCACTGATTCCTAAAATGTCAGTGTTCATTCTTGCCATCTCCTGTTTGACCACTTCCATTTACCTTGATTCATGAACCGAACATTCCATATTCCTATGCAATATTGTTCTTTACAGCATTCGACTTTACTTCCATCACCAGTCACATCAATAACTGGGCGTTGTTTTTGCTTTGGCTCCATCTCTTCACCTTTCTGGAATTATTTCTCCACTCTTCTCCAGTAGCATATTGGGCACCTACTGACCTGGGGAGTTCACCTTTCAGTGTCCTATCTTTTTGCTTTTCCATACTGTTCATGGGGTTCTCAAGGAAAGAGCACTGAAGTGGTTTGCCACTACCTTCTCCCGTGGACCACATTTTGTCAGAACTCTTCACCATGACCCATCTGTCTCGGGTGGCCCTACATGGTGTAGCACATACTTTCACTGAGTTAGAGAAGGCTGTGGTCCTTGTGATCAGTTTGGTTAATTTTCTGTGACTGTGGTTTTCATTCTGTCTTCCCTGTGGTGAATAAGGATAAGAACTTGTGGAAGTGTGCTGATGGGAGAGACTACTGTGGGGGAAACTGGGTCTTGTTCTGATGTCATGGTGGAGAGGTCTGACAGAATGTGGTCCACTGGAGAAGGGAATGGCAAACCACTTCAGTATTCTGGCCTTGAGAACGCCATGAACAGTATGAAAAGGCAAAATAATAGGATGCTGAAAGAGGAACTCCCCAGGTCAGTAGGTGCCCAATATGCTACTGGAGATCAGTGGAGAAATAACTCTAGAAAGAATGAAGGGATGGAGCCAAAGCAAAAACAATTCCCAGCTGTGGATATGACTGGTGACAGAAACAAGGTCTGATGCTATAAAGAACAATATTGCATAGGAACCTGGAATGTCAGGTCCATGAATCAAGGCAAATTGGAAGTGGTCAACAAGAGATGGCAAGAGTGAACGTCGACATTCTAGGAATCAGTGAACTAAAATGGACTGGAATGGGTGAATTTAACTCAGATGACCATTATATCTACTACTGTGGGCAGGAATTCCTCAGAAGAAATGGAGTAGCCATCATGGTCAACAAAAGAGTCTGAAATGCAGTACGTGGATGCAATCACAAAAACAACAGAATGATCTCTATTCGTTTCCAAGGCAAACCATTCAATATCCCCATAATCCAAGTCTATGCCCCAACCAGAAATGTTCAAGAAGCTGAAGTTGAACAGTTCATATGAAGACCTACAAGACCTTTTAGAACTAACACCCCAAAAAGATGCCCTTTTCATTATAGGGGACTGGAATGCAAAAGTAGGAAGTCAAGAAACACCTGGAGTAACAGGCAAATTTGGCCTTGGAATGCGGAATGAAGCAGGGCAAAGACTAATAGAGTTTTGCCAAGAAAATGCACTGGTCATAGCAAACACCCTCTTCCAACAACACAAGAGAAGATTCTACACATGGACATCACCAGATGGTCAACACCGAAATCAGATTGATTATATTCTATGCAGCCAAAGATGGAGAAGCTCTATACAATCAGCAAAAACAAGACCAGGAGCTGACTGTGGCTCAGATCATGAACTCCTTATTACCAAATTCAGACTGAAATTGAAGAAAGTAGGGAAAACTGCTAGACCATTCAGGTATGACCTAAATCAAATCCCTTATGATTCTACAGTGGAAGTGAGAAATAGATTTAAGGGCCTAGATCTGATAGATGGAGTGCCTGATGAACTATGGAATGAGGCTCGTGACATTGTACAGGAGACAGGGATGAAGACCATCCCCATGGAAAAGAAATGCAAAAAAGCAAAATGGCTGTCTTGGGAGGCCTTACAAATAGCTGTGAAAAGAAGAGAGGTGAAAAGGAAAGATATAAGCATCTGAATGCAGAGTTCCAGAGAATAGCAAAAAGAGATAAGAAAGCCTTCTTCAGTGATCAGTGCAAAGAAATAGAGGAAAACAACAGAATGGGAAAGACTAGAGATCTCTTCAAGAAAATTAGAAATACCAAGGGAACATTTCTTGCAAAGATGGGCACAATAAAGGACAGAAATGGTATGGACCTAACAGAAGCAGAAGATATTAAGAAGAGGTGGCAAGAATACACAGAAGAACTGTGCAAAAAAGATCTTCAGGACCCAGATAATCACATGGTGTGATCACTCATCTAGAGCCAGACATCCTGGAATGTGAAGTCAAGTGAGCCCTAGAAAGCATCACTATGAACAAAGCTAGTGGAAGTGATGGCATTCCAGCTGAGCTATTTCAAATCCTGAAAGATGATGCTGTGAAAGTGCTGCACTCAATATGCCAGCAAATTTGGAAAACTCAGCAGGGGTTACAGGACTGGAAAAGGTCAGTTTTCATTCCAATCCCAAAGAATGCCAATGCCAAAGAATGCTCAAAGTACCGCACAATTGCACTCATCTCACATGCTAGTAAAGTAATGCTCAAAATTCTCCAAGCCAGGCTTCAGCAATACGAGAACTGTGAAGTTCCAGATGTTCAAGCTGGTTTTAGAAAAGGCAGAGGAACCAGAGATCAAATTACCAACATCCTCTGGATAATGGAAAAAGCAAGAGAGTTCCAGAAAAACATCTATTTCTGCTTTATTGACTATGCCAAATCTTTGACTGTGTGGATCACAATAAACTGTGGACAATTCTGAAAGAGATGGGAATACCAGACCACCTGACCTGCCTCTTGAGAAATCTGTATGCAGGTCAGGAAGCAACAGTTAGAACTGGACATAGAACAGCAGACTGATTTCAAATAGGAAAAGGAGTACGTCAAGGCTGTATATTGTCACCCTGCTTATTTAACTTCTATGCAGAGTACGTCATGAGAAACGCTGGATTGGAAGAAACAAGCTGGAATCGAGATTGCCGGGAGAAATATCAATAACCTCAGATATGCAGATGACACCACCCTTCTGGCAGAAAGTGAAGAGGAACTCAAAAGCCTCTTGATGAAAGTGAAAGAGGATAGTGAAAAAGTTGGCTTAAAGCTCAACATTCAGAAAACGAAGATCATGGCATCTGGTCCCATCACTTCATGGGAAATAGATGGGGAAACAGTGGAAACATTTTCAGACTTTATTTTCTTGGGCTCCAAAATCACTGCAGATGGTGACTGCAGCCATGAAATTAAAAGACGCTTACTCCTTAGAAGGAAAGTTATGACCAACCTAGATAGCATATTCAAAAGGCTATGGTTTTTCCTGTGGTCATGTATGGATGTGAGAGTTGGACTGTGAAGAATGCTGAGTGCCGAAGAATTGATGCTTTTGAACTGTGGTGTTGGGAGAAGACTCTTGAGAGTCCCTTGGACTGCAAGGAGATCCAACCAATCCATTCTGAAGGAGGTCAGCCCTAGGATTTCTTTGGAAGGAATGATGCTAAAGCTGAAAGTCCAGTACTTTGGCCACCTCATGGGAAAAGTTGACTCATTGGAGAAGTCTTTGATGCTGGGAGGGATTGGGGGCAGGAGGAGAAGGGGATGACAGAGGATGAGATGGCTGGATGGCATCACGGACTCGATGGACGTGAGTCTGAATGAACTCCGGGAGTTGGTGATGGACAGGGAGGCCTGGTGTGCTGTGATTCATGGGGGTCACAAATAGTCGGACACGACTGAGCGAATGAACTGAACTGAACTGATCAGGTCTTAGTTGTTGCACACGGGATCTTCAGTCTTGCACTGTGGCATGTGGAATCTCTGTTGTGGGACTTAGATCTTTAGTGGTGGCCTGCAGGACTAAGCATTTCAACTCTTAGTCATGGCATGTGGGATCTAGTTCCCTGACCAGGGATCGAACCCCATTTCCCTACTTTGGGAGCATGGAGTCTCAGCCACTGGATCACCAGGGAATTCCCTTAGGCAGCACTTAGACTATGACCTTAGGCAAAATCCTTCACACCCTCCTGTTCAACTAGAGCTTGGGAGTTGGGGTGGTTGGGTATGTGGTGAAAGAGTGTCAGGATAATGTTTGTGACAAGGTTTCCTTGTGGCTCAGCTGGTAAATAATCCACCTGCAATTTGGGAGACCTGGGTTTGACCCCTGGGTTGGGAAGATCCTCTGGAGAAGAGAAAGGCTACCCATTCCAGTATTCTGGCCTGGAGAATTTCATGGACTGTATAGTCCATGGGGTCACAAGAGTTGGACACGACTGAGCAAATTTCCTTTTCCCTCTTTCCCTTTAAATATACTTTCTGTTGATTTGTAGCCAAGATTTCACACCAGGACAGCCGCACTGCTGACCCTCCTTATTGAGGGAATCATGGGGCACCTGTGACCCACCAAAGGCATTATTCCAAGGACATGTCTTTTACTTAATGAAAGTGACTATGATTGCCTCCCACCAAGTTCGTCACTGTCTCTGAATCTGCACATGGCCATTGATACAGACACAGAGGGAAAAGACACAATTTTCTGAATGTAGCACCCTTACCTCTCCCAGCAAAATAGCCAAGCCCTTCAGCATGGGGAGGCTTTAGGCAAACCCACAACACATCTAATGTCTCCTAAGACTTCAGCAGAATGAGGGTAGGAAGTTCCTTTGGGCTTCATTTTTCTCTCGCCTCATGCACTATAAATATAACTAAACCACTCTATCAATTCAATTGCTTCTTTTTTGATTTTTGCACAAAACCCATTTCTTCCGTGAAGCCTTTCATTATAGTCCACTACCTAAAGCTTTCTTAAATGAAAGCGGGAGGAGGTATGTGCAAAGCCCAAAAAAGGGAAAAATGTTAAACAAATTACTTTTCACCTGTGAGATTTTCCTCTCTTTCTCTGCAGCATTATTTGCCTCCTCTATTGACATTTCAGGCTAGAGGAAGATTATGCATAATTGTAGCAGCAGTTTCTTTATCTCTCTGAGGATTCCAGTGACAGAGTCTGTTAGCCCGGGAAACAGGATGTTTGCATTATTGATTAGGCCATGCTGTTTTGACCGAAATAGCAGAGAATATTCTCGGGTGGTTAGCATGTGTCAAGTTGGCCTGCTTCTTGTCCATCACTTCTGGGGAGAGTTTGTTGCTGCTGCGTGTGTTAGACATCACGTCTCAGGTTGTTCTTTGAGGCTGTCAGTCAGTTATCGGCTGCTGCTGATTAAAAACCTTATCTTAACTGAGAAACTGTCTGCTGCCAGCCTTTGAGTCTGTGACCATGGGAATAGTTGTTTGGTGCTTCGGGCTGTCTTTATCGCAGATTCCTGGTGCTTGGGGTTCCAGCTGTTGGTGGGAAGTGGCTTGCAGAGCTGAACCAATGACTCTACCATTTTCAATTTAGTTGTGCTACAGGAACAGCTGAAGATGAAACCACATAGTATTACACCTTAACTACATGGCTGGTTTGCTAAACGGTGCAGTACAATTGTGGTTTGTAAGCTTTGGTACATAAAATGCAAATCTTTTGGCTCAGCTGACTGAGAATTTGATCCAGGAGGTCCCAGATGGGACCCAAGAATCTGTATTTTAAACAAACAGCCTGATCAATCTGATTTAGATGGAACACAGTATAGACTACAAAAAACAGCTACACAACATTAAAGGGTCAAGTTGAGGTTAGGAGTTCTGTCTTCATAGCCTCATGACAAGTCAAAGAGAATATTTAGGGAAAAATCCCAATACTTTTAATCTATAGCAACTAGATTGTTAAAGATACGATTTATGTTTAATTTCTCTCTTTTTTTGAGTAAGTAAATTTATTATGGTAGCTTTTAAAAAACTGAAGCATAGCGGATTTACCATATTGTGTAGAAATAGACTCACAAAGGAAACAAACTTATGGTTACCACAGGGAAAAGTGGTGGGGTGGTGGGGGATGAGTAGAGAGGATATAAATTAGGAGTTTGGGATTAGCAGATACAAACTACTATATATAAAATAGATATACAAAATTAAAGATAAAATTAACAACTTGAAGAATATTTTTGAATAGGTAGTTACAGAAAAATAATACATAAATTATCTATAATTTTGAAATGATGTTTAGCCTTGCTCAAAATTGTATAAATAAAAGTTAGATACTCTTTTTCATCTATTTCACAGAAATTAACATATTTCATGACATCAACTTTGGGGCGGTGGTGGGGAAGAGCACTTGAGCAATCTCTAAATCAGTTTAAAATACTCAAATTCTTTGATCCAGCAATTGCACTTCTCAGTGTATCCTAGAACTATAATTTTGTACATGTAACCAGAACAAGGATAATAATTATAGTACTTTTTGTAATGGTAAAAAACTTGGAAATAATCCAAATAATGCTTATTAGAGGGCTGGTTAAGTAATTCATGATTCATAATTCTTTATACTATTTTTTTTTCTGACCAAGCCACTTGCAGGTCTTATTTCCCCAATCAGGGATTGAAACCAGGCCCTCAGCAGTGAAAGCACAGAGTCCTAGACCACAAGGAATTTCCTACTGGGTACTATTTTAAAAAGTATGTTTAGATTTGTGTAGTTGGATATGGAAAAAAACACCAAGATACATTGCTAGATTTAAAAAGAGAAGGCAAGACATTCAACAATATGTTTATTATGTTTCTATTTGTATACAGCAACCCCCCATAAAATGTGTTTATGTACTCAAAATTTCTGGAAACATTAAGAAATTGTTAAAAGTGGATACCTTTGGGAATGGGAGTGTGTTAAGAGGAAGACTTATTTTTCCTCATAAATACTCTTGTGTTGCTTGCAAATTTAAAATCATGTAATGCATCTTTGAAATTACTGAAACCAAAGCTACTTGCAAAAGCAAGGATTTTATATACCTCAGTTGTTCTTCTGATTGAGGCAATATGTTTGTGATAATCATACTTTGCTATTAGAAAGATTAATTATGTTTTATAAAGCAAATCAACTGAGTATATGAAACATTTACAAAGGTAGTTATTTTTTATTTTTATTTTTTCAAAGGTAGTTATTTTGAAAAAAAAAAAAATAGAGTAAATGACAAAATGTCATTAGGAGAAATCCATGCATTTTAGCATAGCCTGTACGTATTTCACCGAGTCATGTAGCTGTGGTTGTTCTGTTGCTCAGTTGCTTCCAACTCTGTGACCCCATGGACTGCAGCACACCAGACTTCCCTGTCCTTCACCATCTCCGGGAGCTTGCTCAAACTCATGTCCATTGAGTTGGTGATGTCATCCAACCATCTTGTCCTCTGTCATCCCCTTCTCCTCCTGCCTTCAATCTTTCCCAGCATCAGGGTCGATTCTAATAAGTCAGCTCTTCACATGAGGTGGCCCAAGTAGTGGAGCTTCAGCATCAGTCCTTCCAATGAATATTCAGGATAAATATCCAATATTTGGGATTGACCGATTTGATCTCCTTGCAGTCACCATGTCACACTGCCATGAAAAGATGTTCCTGATGCTTGTTCTGTACCATGACATGCATTCAGGACTTTGCCTAGCAAGGATGGATATTTTCCTTGTCATCTGGAACCAGTTAAACTAGGGGGTCCCTAGAGAAAGAGAACCAGGAATGGCTTTCTAGATATAAGAGAAGTGATTTTTCACCTAAGCCATTCTGTGATCTAAAGCTGGCCACAGGCTTGCCCTTAAACAGGCCTCAGTAATTTATAATCTTAAAAAAATTTTTTTTTGTGGCTACACTGGGTATTTTGTTGCGGCATATGGGCTTTTTCTAGTTATGGAGCACAGGCTTAGTTGCCCTTCAAAGTGTGGAGTCTTCCCAGTCCAGCAATAGAACCCATGTCCCCTGGATTGGAGAGCAGATTCTTAGCCATGGGACCAGCAGAGAAGTCTCACTTTTTAAAATACTTTTATTAAAAAATGTTTTTTTCTATTCTTTTTCAAGTTCTTTTCTCATATAGGTCATTAAGTAATTAATGCTCTTAAGGGAACAAAGGAATGCAGGAATAGAGGAAAGGCAAGCAACAGTGTAGGAGCCTATGGGGTCGCTAAGAGTCGGGCACGACTGAGAGACTTCACTTTCAGTTTTCACTTTCCACTTTCATGCATTGGAGAAGGAAATGGCAACCCACTCCAGTGTTCTTGCCTGGAGAATCCCAGGGACGGGGGAGCTTGGTGGGCTGCCGTCTATGGGGTCGCACAGAGTCAGACATGACTGAAGCGACTTAGCAGCAGCGGCAGCAGTGCAGTGATAAAGCAGAGTTCTAGTTCTTTTGCAAGGCATGTATAATAATACATAATACATAATAATACATACAGTACCTTGGAATTCTGCAGGAACCAAGGCCCCCACCCATGTGGAGGATGGAATGATTACATTCACCCTCCTCCGTTCAGTTCAGTCGCTCAGTCATGTCTGACTCTGAGACCCCATGGACTGCAACGCACCAGGCCTCCCTGTCCATCACCAACTCCCAGAGTTTACTCATGTCCATTGAGTCGGTGATACCATCCAGCTATCTCATTCTCTGTCATCCCCATCTCCCAACTTCAATCTTTCCCAGCATCAGGGTCTTTTCAAATGAGTCAGCTCTTCGCATCAAGTGGCCAAAGTATTGGAGCTTCAGCTTCAACATCTGTCCTTCCAGTGAATATTCAGGACTGATTTCCTTTGGGATGGACTGGTTGGATCTCCTTGCAGTCCAAGGGACTCGAGTCTTCTCCAATACCACAGTTCAAAAGCATCAGTTTTTCAGTGCTCAGCCTTCTTTATAGTCCACCTCTCACATCCATACATGACTACTGGAAAAACCATAGCTTTAACTAGACAGACCTTTGCTGGTAATGTAATATCTCAGCTTTTTAATATGCTGTCTAGGTTGGTCATAACTTTTCTTCCAAAGAGCAAGCATCTTTTAATTTCATGGCTGCGGTCACCATCTACATTGATTTTGGAGACCCCCAAAATAAAGTCTCTCACTATTTCCATTGTTTCCCCATCTATTTGCCATGAAGTGGTGGCTTGATCTTATATTTTGGATGTTGAGCTTGAAGCCAGCTTTTCCACTCTTCTCTTTCATCTTCAACAAGAGGCTTTTTAGTTCCTCTTCACTTTCTGCCATAACTGTGGTATCATCTGCATATCTGAGGTTATTGATATTTCTCCCTGCAGTCTTGACTCCAGCTTGTGCTTCATCCAGCCTGGCATTTCGCATGATGTACTCTGCATAAACATTAAACAAGCAGGGTGACAATATACAGCCTTGAAGTACTCCTTTCCCGATTTGGAACTAGTCCGTTGTTCCATGTCCATTTCTAACTGTTGCTTCTTGACCTGCATACCTGTTGACCCTCCTGACTTCAATCAACTAAAGCTAGGACTCTGTCAACCTCTGCCCCAGTTCTATGCTGAGTTCAAGCTCCTGCATGAATAAGCACAGACCCTTAACTTAAAACTTCCCCAATTTTGCTTTTTGGGGAGATACTGCTTTGGGAAAGGTCCGTGTGTTCTCTTACTTGCTGCAAGTAATAATAAATACTTCCTTCTCCTGATCTTCGGTTTGGTTGTGTCTAGTGGCTTGCCATCCTCCAAGAGGCAAATCCAGTTTTCAGGTAACAGTCCTAGTGTCTTTAGCCAGTCTACCTCTTTGTAATGGGCACTGGGGATTTTAGCAATGGAAATGGTGTCTGGTGTTAAGGATTTTGTCCCACTTTTTGCGACTTCATGGACTGTAGCCTGCCAGGCTTCTGTCCATAGAGTTCTCCAGGCAAGAATATTGCAGTGCATTTCTATTTCCTTTTCCAGGGGATTTTCCTAACTCAGGGATCAAACCCAGGTCTCCTGCATTGCAGGTGGATTTTTTACTGCCTGAGCCACCAGAGAAGCCCCTTAGCAAACGAGAGGCAACAGTTAATGAATGAGAGATCTGGACATCTCATCCGCAAGCCCTACAAGTTATCCAAAGAAGGAGGGAAATAAAGCTGCCAGGTATGGGATAGTCCTGTCAATAATATGTGGAAGCAACTACATAAAATTGTTTGACTTTAAAATGTTTTTGTTAATAGTACTTCACCCAATTATAAATAAAAATTGTATTTTCCCAGTTAACTAAAATTTAATTTCCCAAATTATAATTAAAAGTAATATGGGTTCTATACTTTAAAAAGTATAGAAAAGTATAATTTATACTATATTAACATAAAGATGTTTTTCTAAACTCTGAGGCCAAAGGCAGAGTTTCCTCCAATTTTATATTCTGTTCATTATTTTAAGGAGAATTTGGACAGGGATGGGAAGTTAATGTATTTACTCATGTATACATAGGCTACGTGTAGAAACATATATAAGGAATTGGAAACATTACTACAGAGTAGAGAAACTGGGATCTGGGGTCAGGGAGTGTTCACATGTAGAAGGAATTTTTTTTAAAATTTATTTATTTTTAACTGGAGGATAATTACTTTAAAATATTGTGTTGGCTTCTGCCATACATCAACGTGAATCAGCCATAGGTATATATATGTCCTCTCCCACCTGTACCTACAACCCACCTCCCAGAAGGGATTATTTTTGACAACTCTGTTGTATAATTTATTTTGCCACATTGTGTTAAAAAACTGTAAACTCTAAAAAGACTATAAAATGTTCATATGAATCCCCTAATATTCTTCATTCTTACATAGAAACATGTGAAATAAAAATGGAATCCATAACTAATCATAAACCAAATGAAAATACTTTTAATAAGATCACACAAGAAACATAAATTCTACTTAATTTTCCAGATACAAAAGAAAGAAGTTTTGAAAGAAGGCACAAATGGAGGGGAGAGACTAAGATAATGGAAAGTGAAATGACTGAATGACTATAAGGGAGGGAGGGAAAAGGAATTTTTCCATAAGACATAAAAGGCTTTCTTCTCCTAAAACTATAAAGGTTCTAAATTTCCAAAATAAGCCTGCTACTTTGAAAATACACTGCCCAATCCTTTGGGATTTAAATGCAGAAATTCATGAAGAATGGTGATACCAGTCATCACCAGGAAAAGGAGAATCGGGGATTTACCTGGTGGTCCAGTGGCTAAGACTGCACTTCCAGTGCAGGAAACTGGGTAAATCCCTGGTCAGGGCACTGGATGCCTTGCTCTGCTAAAGATCCTGCACATCCCACAGCTGTGACCTGGCCCAGCCAAAAAATATATATATTTTAAAAGTGGATGGATAGAGTAGATACTGGAAGAAACTGTGGAAGGAGAGTATGGAAATCCGAAAAAGGTGGAAGAACTGAAAGTGAGGGAGAAAACAGACAGAACAGGGTCCATCTTGAAAGTAGGACTCCACCTTGGTCTGGACTGTGAACTTTGAGCTCTATGCCCAGTATCTATGGAAAAGACATACCAACTGGAAAACCAGACCCCCTGCATGGAAGAGCCCCAGGCTTGTACCTAGACTCTCCATCACCTAAATGAATACCCTAATTATCTGTGTAACTAAATGGAATCATAAATTCTATTATGTTTATTGGGGTATGACCACAAGCCTATTGATAATTGTCCACTGTTAACTACCTAGGCTTAAGGCATATGAATCATGGGTTAACTTTGGTTGTATCTTCATTTTCCTTTGTTCAGACTTTTCAGGGAATTTGGGGAGGTGGGTTTGGGCACGTACACTTAGGGTATATAAGGTTTTCACAGAAACTGGTCAGGGTCCTTGGCTTAGAGGAGATTCTGCCTGGGGCCCACAGGTGTAGTAAACTTCACTCCACTCTTTGCATTGTCCTTCTGAGTGAGTTTGGTTCCCGGAATGCATGGTTGCAACAAAACAAATCAACTTATTGGAGATAAGAAGCCACAGAACAACTGTTTTCTTTGGTCCATTTCTTCATGTTAAATGAGAATTGCTTTTCGTGTTTACAGGGATCTTCCCCCAGGGTAAGTATTTGGTAGTTTGTGTCTAAGTTCTTACAGAAATGGCACTAAGCAGAATAGATGGAGGCAGGAAGGTTTTTTAGGATCATAACCCTAAAGGCAGGATAGAAGCAGCCCTAATAGGAGCCTGAGGCTCTTGGTGAATTTTAGGAATACAATGTACTGGGAATCTTGGGGCAAAATGTTCCACAGTTGACAAGCTGCGACATTTAAGTATTTTTCTGTTTGGGAAGAAACTGAGCTTTACACAAGTAAAGTGAGGGGGAAAAGGCACAAATACTGAGAACCAATCAGTCCTTCTCAGCATCGCCTTATACCTTCTCCATGCATCCTTATTAAAACCTGATGCATGTTTAATTTTAGAAAAGTCTAAATACGTGTATGTTTTCTTTTCCTGTTTTCTACTGGGATAATGTTGTAAGGCTAGAAATGCTCTGTAGCTAGAATCTGAATTTTACAGCTCTACTTTTTTAAGTAAACATCAGGTACTTAGCTAATTAAATGTAATACTTGTAGGATCTTGTTTATAGGAAAGTGTCAACTTTCAGGATGTTGTGTATAAGTCTTGATATAATTATGTAGAAAATAACACAGTACTCTTGTTTCATAGGCTGACCTTGCAGGCAACACCATCTGAAAATGGCTCAAAACAAAAAATAATCTAAAGGGCTGAAACAAGATAAGAGAAAATTGATGTCATGGTAATTATGTGAAGTACCATTCAATCATTAGGTGGAATTTACTGTTGATCCCTGGACTTAGATGTAGGTGGGAACATGCAGCTTTTATGACTCTGCTGGTATATAAGACAGGTGAGGACTTTATTAAAAGCAGTTGCTGAGACAAAGCTAAAATTCTTCTTCAGATCCACAATCAACTCTCCTGACTACATTCTGCAAAAAATCCAGAGGACGGTAATATGAATGAAATAATTTGGGGGATTTTAATTGAGGGGTAAAATATTTGAGGATACAAGGGAGCTGGTTGTGCATAAACCCTAGTAAGAAGAGAGACAGGCATTTACGCATTCTCCTTTCAGCACTCATGATTGAATTGGGAGGAAGTCTGCAGAATAGTGGTCTGTGATCACAGGCTAAGATGTTATCTAACTGAAGCCAGAAACCAACTGTCTCCTGCTGTGATGTGTGAGTGCCTGTCAGTAACTAAAAATCTTTCTCAAGAAATATTGGATGTCGTTTGATAGGCATCCATTTCAACGGCTTCCAGGGGTCTGGTAGAGGGAGAGTAGACCTTATGTAAGCTGCTGATACTGTTTTGTCATCAGTTTTTAAATGATGCATAACTATATTCAAGCTGGACAGTGGTAAAGCAGCTCACCTGTTCAGCTGAATGACCACAGCTTTCCATATCTTTTCAAACAGATGCTCTTGGGTAGGCTTGAATCCTAACACTGGAATCTCTTGAACAACATTGTTTCCTTTTTCTTCTTTCATAAAATGCCACGAAAATAAGTGTCAGTAGTATTTCCCACTGTTACTGATGGACCGTGAAATTCAACATCACTTGGCTAATTCGAATTTGTTTGTTCTGCTGAGAGTTTCCAGAAATGTTTGCTAAAAGTTATATTTGCATCAGTGCTACTTAGAATGGCAGCTGGTTAGGAAATTAAGACTAGAAAATAAAAGTGCTCCTCCACTCTTATTATTTTTGAGAAACAAGATTTGGGCAAATGGAAGACTTATGAGCTGACACTACATGGGTCTATCAGGAATACAGAAGCTCCATGTCACTTTCATGGGAACTTTCTTTTCCTAAGTTCTACTATCCTCTCTCCATCCAAAAAGAAGATATTTTATTTTAGAACAGAGGAATATTTTTAAGTTTCTGAATATGTCTTTTAAATAATTACTTGACTTAACATCAATTCAATTACTCAAAATATTGGTCACCCAATATTTTGATTCTAATACTTAGCTATAGTCTTGAGTTATTTTTAAGTGATAAGAACAATCACCATTTATGAAAAGTTTATGTGTCTTCATTTTAATTTTGACTTTGGTTTAAGTTTCTTTTTCCCCTTTTCTTTCTTTTTTTTTTGCAGTAATAGAGTTGTTGAAATTTTGAGTCATATTTCTCACCATTTCTTGCTGAAAATAGTAGCATGTGAACAGTGTTAGAAAAGCAATTTATTATGTTCCAGAACAAATTCTCAGTTTTATTGTATATTTCTCAAATTTACATTAAAACTCAAAGTAAGAGCTAGGAGACAAAATAGTAAAATTAGAAGGTAATGTGCATTTTGTTCAAAAATAGAGCAAGATATTCTGCTTTTACAAAGAGAAAATGTACAGGAATCAATTCATATTTCCATTGAGAACAGCACGACCTATAGCACCAAACTTCTATTTTTATAGATTGTGAATCCCAGAGTAGTTTACTGTCAACTTATGATCCTTGCAAATTCTGGTTTGAGTGTGTAACATTTTAGCATTACCCATTGTTGTTGTTGCTCAGTTGATAAATTGTGTCTGACTCTGCAGCCTCATGGACTGCAGCACAACAGGCTTCCCTGTCCTTCACTATCTCCTGAAGTAGGCTCAAACTCATGTTCATTGAGTGGTACCATCAAACCATCTCATTCTCTGTTGCCCCATTCTCCTCTTGCCCTCAGTCTTTCCTAGCATCAGGGTCTTTTCTAATGAGTCAGCTCTTTGCATCAGGTGGCCAAAGTATTGGAACTTCAGCTTCAGCATCAGTCTTTCCAATGAATATTCAGGGTTGATTTCCTTTAGGACTGACTGGTTTGATCTCCTTGCTGTCCAGGGTACCCTCAAGAGTCTTCTCCAGCACCGCAGTTTGAAAGTATCAATTCTTTGGCATTCACATTCTATATGGTCCAGCTCTCTCATTTTTATGTGACTGCCAGAAAGACCATAGAGTTGACTATACTCATTGTAATACTGTAGAAAAGAATCCAGTAATTTCTTGATTCATCAGACTCAGAGATAACATTATAGAAATGCTCTAGTATTCTTTGTTCACTGGGGTCTGAGAAAGAGATAGGGAGAGCGATTAAGAGTACACTGAGGCTAGAGTGGGAGCTGAATCAAGGGCAGTGTTATGAATTGAATTTGAAAAGACAACAGCATGATCCATGCTTAAATTAATGCTCTAAAGAGTTTGGATTACCTGTGTGCTTCTAGGCAGGTGAAGGGCACTATCTTAGGATCCGTTCACTTTCCAGATGATTTTGGCAAATCCTTTTACTTTTCTGAAATAGGTGCCGTAATGCTTTCCCTATAGAACTCTAGAGAGAATGGATATGAAACCTCATGCTTGGGACTTCCCTGGTGAAACAGTGGTTAAGACTTGACCTTCCAATGCAGGGGTTATGAGTTTGGTCCCTGGTCAGGGAGCTAAGATCCCACATGCCTCAAGGCCCCAAACCCAAAAAACGTAAAACAGAAGCACTATTGTAACAAGTTCAACAAAGATTTAAACATGATCTACATCAAAAAAAATTTTTTTAAAAAGCCAATGATTGTCCACTTTTCCCATTCTCCTTAATCAGGCACTAGTCCTCATAACTCGATCAGATATAAATTGTCTCTTTATCTGAATGAAATCCCTTTCTTAAGGTTGTTCTGAAGAAGGTAAAGTCAGAAACGTATGCAAAATAAAAAACTACACAAGCAAACAATCTTTAAGCTGGCACAACATAATGTTGCTCTAAACGAAAAGAGGTCAGTATTTTATTTATGTGTATGGTTGTGCTAGTGGTAAAGAATCCTCCTGCCTATGCAAGAGACATAAGAGACACGGGTTTGATTCCTGGATAGGGAAGATCCCCTGGTGGAGGAAATGGCAACCCACTCCAGTACTGTTGCCTGGAGAATGCCCATGGATAGAAGGGCCTGGTGGGCTACAGTCTGTAGGGTTGCCAAAAGTCGGACACGAATGAAGCAACTTAGCAACTGTAGCATATCACCTGAAAAAACCATTTAAGAAGTTCATTGTGAAATATAAAGATTTGAAGACAGTTTAGGAATATGGGATTCAGAGCTTGTAAAGAGTTGTAAAGAGACCTTCTAAAATCTTAGCTCTGCCAGTGATGAATTTTATAAACTTGCCTGGATTACTTCACTTATGGAATTTCTTTATCTGCCAAAATGAGATGAATACCTCACAGTGTCACCATGAGTATTAAATATATTTGTGTGTTCAAGGTGCTCAAAGAATACCTAGCACACACAAGTACTCAATTAACGGTAGGTTTTCTTTTTAGAGTGGAAGTTATTATTATTACTGAATTCAGTATGACAGATACAGTGTACAATTCTAAATCCAAGTTTTTCACACTTTTCTCCCTAATAGATTAACTGAATGTGTGTCATATAAATTACACCTCACAAAGGAAAAGTACCAGAAGAAAGAGGAGAGACAAGACTAGGGTCCCATATCTCAGATCTTGGAGGAGAGGTTTTTGTTATAAGAGAGAACAGTTGTTCTGGTTATGTGTTACTGTGCATCACAGTACTGAAAAACTTAGTGGGTAAAAAGAAAGTTATTATTATCTCTCAAGGTTCTGCAGGTGGATTGGGCTCAGTTGGGCAGTTTTTATTTAAGTGTCTATTGAATTTGTTACAATATCGTTTCTGTTTTATGTTTTGGTTTTTTGGCTGTGAGGCATGTAGGATCTTAGCTCCCTGACTAGGGACCCAGCCCGCAGCCCCTGCACTGGATCTTAACCACCAGACCATCAGGGAAGTCCTTGGGCAGTTCCTAACTTTCGTTTCTCATGCATTTGTGATCCGACGGTGACTGGGGCTGGAGTAATCTGAAAGCTTGACTGGGCTGGTCATCCAGAGGGCTTCTTTACTCATTACTTTTTGGCCTCTTTCTTTCTCTCCATGTGGCATCTCATTCTCCAGGGCTGGTCCACGTGGCTCATAGCCTCCTCACAGTGTGGTGGTCTCAGAGCAGTAGTACTTCTTGCATGGCAGCTGGCTTCTAAGACACAGGAAGCAGGAACTGCCAGCTCAGTGCAGGGCTGCTCCTGTGACTGGCTCAGTGCTGTGCTGGTGTAAGGGGTACTCTCACAGCTGCCTGATTCTCTTGGTGTCAGTAGTCACAGAGCCCACCTAGAGCAGTGGGATACAAAGACAGACATACCACTTTTTGATGTGGAAGTAGCAAGGTCATACTGCAGAGTGAATGTAGACCGAGAGATATTTTTGTGTCCATATCTTGGGAAGTACACTTGCCATAGCAGAGGAAACTTAGGGGCAATAAATGATAAGGGAACTGCTTTTTGCAGTTCTGTTCTGTCTTTATCACAGAAAAATAATGCTTATAAAGTAAGGCTCTGGGAATGAGAAATCTACAATCTCAGGGCCATATCACAGTTGAGAGGCTTTAGGGCAATGTTTGTATCACTTAGTGCTTTTAAGCGTAAATCATAGTTGCCAAATGCATGAAAATAGCTCAAAAAATATTAAAAATGTTTTCACAAATTTTGAAAGTTACAAGGAGGATTCTTATATTGCTACAATAGTGCTCTGTGTAAAACTGTCTGGCTTCTGGATGTTTTACTTTTCTGTGTGATAAGTTGACACTATTCAATGTTTTGTTCCTGATAGCACTTATAACTGCAATAATGTTGAATTTTTTTAAAAAATGAGTATTTTTAAACAACAAATATTTGAATTTCTCATTTAAAACAGTATTTTTATGATGCATAGAATTTGTCCTATCTAAATTTCTTGCTGATTTAGTTTGTAGACAAGTTAAAAAATGCTCATGTGCTAGAAAAGCCAGAAGGGTAATGGTAGAGCTAAGATTTTAATTACATAATTATGACAACAGTCTAAAGTGCCTTAATATAACAATTAAAGTAGAACGTGTACATCTTATTTTAAGCCCCTTAAATTTAGTCAGTTAAGAAAAGAAGCTTCTCACATACAGATGGTCAACAAACACATAAAAAGATGCTCAACATTGCTCATTATTAGAGAAATGCAAATCAGAGCTACAATGAAGCATCACCTCACACCGGTCAGAATGGCCTCATGTATACACATTACTGTATGTAGCATAGATGGCAAGTGGGAATTTACTGTGTGACACAGGGAGCTCAGCTCAGTGCTCTGTGACAACCTAGAGGGCTGGGATGGGGTGGGAGATGGGAGGGGGCTTCAGGGCTGAGGGGATAAAAGATAAGGAGAGTATAATACAAAAAGTAAAGAAAAGAAGCTTCTCAAAATATGACTCTTACAAGAATGATCAAAACAGAATTGAAATTTTTATAGTTCTATGAGCATTTCAATTCCCTTCTAAATACTGTCTGCTCTCTTCCTTTTTTAAAAAAATATTTAAAGGCCATCTTTTGTTCTCCTTGTTTGTATGGAAACCCCTGGTTTTTTTGTTTGTTTTGGTTTGATTTTGTTTACAAAGTATAGTTGTACACGTTGTACTCTATATGTCTCTTGTCTCTGAGACCTCCCCCTTTTTTTTGCTCTTTCTCTTCATTTCATGTGGAAAATAAATTGAGTCCCTTTTAGAATTTTGCAAAGCCCCAAAGCACTGTTAAGTAATTGATCAACAGAAATCCCATCCCAGGTACGGTTGCAGAACTCTATGACTTCACTGACTTTCCTCTGGATGCTGGAGCAATTTGTGACCACAGTATTTGCAACCTCTGTGATTAGACTGGGGAAATTATGAGGAACAAAGCTCCAGAACAAATGTCAAAATGGTAAAATATCTATTTACTACTTTCATGGCTTTTTCCCCAGGAAGCATGTGTTCTTTGTTCTCGTTAGCTCTTCACCTCTCCATTTTCCTGTCCCCAGCCTATCAAATGTTTCAACATCTACAAACGCTTTTACTGCAGCATTCACCACTCTAATTCATCGTTATTCACCTTTGTATCTGGGTCAGAGAGCAGGAAACTTACTCGTATTTGTGTCACTCATATGTGGCCCAGTGCCTGGTGTGTAGCAGGTACTTACTCAGTCTTTAAATCTTTCAAAGGTTCAAGTTGGACCTTAAATCTTGTGTTTCACAACGTTGAACTGTCAAATCTTCCAAAACTCAGATTTTCATATATTAGAGAAAATATTAATTATCTATATCAAAGAATGGTTGAGGGGATTTGAGACAGATCTTAGGAGTATTAACCAGTTTCACTTCATTCCATCCCCCGAAACTCTCAGCCATCCTTTGACTATCAGTGATGCACTGCTGGGTCTCAAGGTCACTTTGGTGCCTAGGAGCAATTTCAATGTCTACTTGGAAGAACTGAGAACTTGGAGGATTTGGGGCTGGAGCATGGGATTGCAGAATACCCACACTGCTGGACCTGGGACTCAAAATATGTTATAAGAACAGGATGAAAATCCATTTACTGAAACTAGAGCACATGAAGAAAGAAAATGAGTAGTCAAGGCTACTCCAGCTGAGCTTCCTGAGCACTGACCAAGCCATCCAGCAAGAGACAGTGGTGGTCAGTTGATAGGAGGTAGAGGTGAGCCTGTTCAGGGGTCCGTTCCCTGGAAGTTGGTGGGATAAAGGATGAAGGATGCTGAACATTCCACTTACCCCTGCGACTGTCCACCTTCTGATCTTTCATCAAGGCTGAAATACTGTTTTTCGCTGTTCCAGACACAGGTGGTGTTAGTGTTAAAGAACCCACCCGTCAAAGCAGGAGACATGAAAAAAGCGGGTTTGATCCTTGTGTCAGGAAGATGCCCCTGGAGCAGGCCACGGCAACCCACCCCAATATTCTCGCCTGGAGAATCCCATGGATAGAGGAGCCTGGCGGGCTATAGTCCATAGAGTCACAAAGGGTCAGACACAACTGAAATGACTACATGTGCACACACTTGCCAGGCACGATGTTGAAACTTACAGACCTCTCTTCAGTTTAACAAACATGCCTTGAATACCTATCTCATGCCAGGCAGTGTGCTGGGGATTAAAGGCT
This sequence comes from Ovis aries, assembly GCF_016772045.2. Classification (NCBI taxonomy): domain Eukaryota; kingdom Metazoa; phylum Chordata; class Mammalia; order Artiodactyla; family Bovidae; genus Ovis; species Ovis aries. The sequence continues at coordinate 50,151,918 of NC_056061.1, forward strand.
TTTCTTTCAAGGGTCCTTTTCATTAGTGATCCTTCATTGAAGGCAGCCTACTTTTCGTCTTCTTGGTTGTTAGCTGGGCTAGATGGGGCTAATGAGGCGAAACCTTAGGTTAACCCTCTAGAAATCAGTTAGATTTAATCTGTTTTGTTAACGAAGAACTATGCCTCTACTCCTAACCAGTCATCTCAAAAGTGTGCTATGAATCAGTTGTGCCTCCTTGTATGAAGAGTATGGATGAGTCACCCCATCTATTACCACCTTTAGAAAAATTGAAAACCTCACTCTCTGGCTGTGGGGGGAGAAATGACAGCATCTTTGCAGATAAATGAAGGGCAGGATGTCACCTTAAACCAAAGACTTGTCATCTTGGAACAGTCTTTTATATATGTAATGTACATATATGTGTGTTCATGTACGTACATGCATGTACAAACACATCCACACATACCCACATATGTATTACATATGTAAATATACATATATAAATATATATACACACATAAATATTCATATGTAATATGTATGTATCTATGTACATTTAATTTGCCTTGAAGCCTTTTAATAATAGGATAGGTAGACTAGGATGATAGATTTCTCAATCCTGGCACCTTACTTTATAGACCCTTTTTTTTTTCTGATAAAAATTGAGTGGAGGAGCTGCAAGGAGAAGCCTTTCTATTGTTCATTGTCCCTAAGTTTTCACTGCTGTGGCAGGTGAACTTTTCAAAAATGGCCCCCAAAATGCATGCGGGTGTGCTAAGTCCCTTCAGAGATTAGTGTATTTAATTTAGATCAAGCATGTTTAGCAAAATTGCATAAATCCCAGCTGAACCTAATTATTGTTCCTGCCCTGGATCTTAATGTTTTTTAATATATCGTTGCATAAAGTGACTCCTATCTGCAGCATATTTGACACTTACACATTCATATATTAGCCAGCTACAAATTTTATAGCCAAATGAGAATACATTGTCTCTAATGAATTTATTATCTGAAAATATTTTATGTAATTAAACATTTATTCTAAGTTGTCATTCAAGAGTTATCTTGTTCCTCAGTATGAATGACAGCTCTACACAAGCAAGTTTTGATTGATATTATTACTGATCTAAAGTCCCAGTGGGGCTTCCCAGTTGGCGTAAGTGGTAAAGAACCTGCCTGCCAATGTAGGAGACATAAGGAGATGCGAGCTTGATCCCTGGGTTGGGAAGATCCTCTGGAGGAAGCCATGTTCTTGCTCCAGTGTTCTTGCCTGGAGATTCTCATGGACAGAGGAGCCTGGCAGGCTACAGTCCATGGGTTCACAAAAACATTGAAAAGGACTGAAGCGACTTAGCATGCACGCACACAAAGTCATGGTACAGCAAAACCGCATCTACTCTAGGCCGTATGCTAGGAAGGGGGTGGGTTAGGGGTCACAGAGTTTACCCTTACGAAGCTTTACATGGATGGAAAGACGAACGTACATAACTGGCTAGTATTCAGGACAGATTGTGGAACTTTATCTAAAAATTAGAAGCAAAGTTATAGGTAAACGCAGTGGAGAGTTATTTATTCTGCCTTTGAGGTAGGATGAAACCTTCACCATGAAGCTGGTGGCTGGCATCTCCTTAAACTAAGTCTGAGGTGGATAGGCTGAGAAACAGGAGGAAGGCCTTACAGGTCAAGTTGAGCACACCACATTTCCTTGGCCTCATGTTACTTTGATGGGGCAGGTGGCAGGAGCGGGGGGGCAAGTTGAGTGGATGTTGAGATGGACTGTGGCGTTGGATGTCTAGAGTCTGTGATGCCTGCTGTGTCCTCACTCAGAATATGGAGCGGCTGAGATTAGTATATCTGATTTAGATCGAGCATTTTTTGCAAAATCGCATAAATCCCAGCTGAACATAATTATTGTTCCTGCCCTGGATCTTAATGTTTTTCTTCCAAATTCCCAAACAGAAAGACCTAAGGGTGATTAGACTGATGAAAATGTTTGTTAAAATGTTTTCAGAAACACCTAGAATTTGAGAGTTAATCCGTTTTTGCTTGGTTAATCTCATCTCTTTTTAAAATAAAGACAAAGCCATTTCTGTTATTAAAAGCTAAAGTGATGGTGACTTGGTTCTGCTTTTTAAATCTTCCCCTCAGCATAAAGCAAATCCTAAAATGTGCAGCAGCTTTGTGCTCTCACTTTCTGCCATCTTGTTATAAATGCTTCTCTCTGAATTAATTCTGATATAATTGTTCACTGCATAATGCTGAATTTTCATAATATATGAGCTGCAATATCAAAGCATGAAAATGATACTAGTTTAAAAAGGAAACCCATTGCAATTCTGATATTTTCCCTGTGACTTTGTATATCGCTTAAGAAGTTTTTCTCAAACTTTTGAATCTTAGAAACAGTTTATGGTCTTAAAAATTATTGAAGAGCTCAAAGAATTTTTAAATGAAATTATATTTATTAATAGTCTTTGATTTAGAATTTATGTTATGAGTTTTAAAATATTTATTCTTTTAAAAACAACTTAAAAAACATGTCAACATAGATAAAATATATTTATTAAAAAATGATAGTTTCCAAAACAAAAAAAGTCAGTGGGAAGAATGGAATTATTTTACCTTTAAGCAAACATTTAAACAGCACTGAACTAATAGAATACAGTTACATTCTCACGCGCTTCTTTATTCAGTCTGTTACAATATCATATATTATATAGCCTCTAGAATGTTTCACTGAACACTCGTGAGGGGTTAAGGGTGAAAAACCCAAACAACATCTTGGTGTTGTGAAAATAATTTTGACCTCTCAGACCCGCTAAAACTCTTTAGGATCCTCAGATCACTTGTTGAGAGCCACTGACTTAGGACAATATTTATTCAGTGTTAACCATGGATGAAGATAAATAAAACCCCTAAATACTAGGCATAAGTAGATAGATCAGGTAGAAATAATGACATACATATGTTTTAGCCTCACCAATATGTACATAGTCTGCTTTCTGTTTTATAAACTGTTAGTTCTGCTGTCTGACAAATTACTCTTATAAAAGGTATGGGTTTATGTAAACATCTGGCAAAAACATGGTCTTATTATGGCAGTCCACATGAAAAATAACCACAAGTTTTGAATCACATGAAATTTTAAGACTCATTCTGAAAAGTCTTTTTTTTTTTTTAAAGAAACTTTTGGTTTTGATAAATTATAGATTTAGAGGAAGTTGCCAAAAAATACATGGGGAAGTCCTGAGTACTCTTTAGCTGGTTCCCCCAGGAGCACTTCCCAGGTGGCTCAGTGGGTAAAGAATCTGCCTTTCAATGCAGGAGACACAGGAGAGAAGGTTTTATCCCTGAGCTAGGGAGATCCCCTGGAGGAGAAAATGGCAACCCATTCCAGTATTCTTGCGTGACAAATCCCACGGACAGAGGAGCCTGGCAGGTCCATGGGGTCTCAAAGAGTTGGACACAATTGAGCACTGAGCACACACACAACAAACGCAATGATAATACCTTCCATAATTATAGTACAAAGGGAAACCCAGGAAATTGACATTGGTACAACACACAGAGCTTACCTGGATTTCATTAGTATTGTGTGTGTTTCTCTGCAGTTTCACTCTGAGCGTATTTTAATGTATCCCTATCATAATCAAGACAGGCTCCCTGATGCTATCTTTGTATGAAAGTGAAAGTGAAGTTGCTCAGTCGTGTCTGACTCTTTGCGATTCCATGGACTGTAGCCTACCAGGCTCCTCTGTCCATGGGATTTTCCAGGCAAGAGTACTGGAGTGGATTGCCACACTTATTTACTCCCATCAACTCCCTCTCCAATACTAACTTCTTAAAATTGCTAATCTATTCTCCATCTCTATAATTTTATTATTTCATAAGTGTTATAAAAGTGGAATCATACAGTATGCAGCCTTCACTCAGCATGATACCCTTGAGATCCATCCAAGTTGCATGTCTGTCAGTAATGTGTTCCTTTGTGCTGCTACAACGTGTTCTCTGGTATGGAGGTACTGTTGTCTGCATAACCAACCATTCATCTCCATCCACCGGGGGGCATCTGGATCATTTTCAGTTTGGAGCTGTTATAAGTAAAGCTGCTCTGAACTTCTGTGTACAAATTTTACTTGAACATAGTTTTCATTTCTCTGAGACAAATGCCCTAGTGTAACTGTTGGGCTACATGGTAAGTACATGTATGGTTTTATAAGAAACTTCCAAACTATTTTCCTCAGGGGTTGTACCATTTTATATTTCCACCAGCAAAGTTTGAATTATCCTGTTTGGTGTTATTTTTATTTTTTCTGTTAGGTATGTAATATCTCATTGTGGTTTTAATTCACATGTCCCTAATGGTTGATGTAGAATATTTTAAATGTGCCTATTTGCCTCCTATATGGGCTTCTCTAGTAGCTCAGCTGGTAAAGAATCCACCTGCAATGCAGGAGACTCTAGTTCGAGTCCTGAGTTGGGAAGATTCATTGGAGAAGGGATAGGCTACCCACTCCAGTATCTTGGGCTTCCCTGGTGGCTCAGTTGGTAAAGAATCTGCCAGCAAAGTGGGAGACCTGAGTTCAATCCCTGGGTTCTCTATATACTTTCCAGGGCAATGCCCATTTTCCAATTGGATTTTTTTTTTCTACTGACTTTTGAGAGTTCTTTATGTATTCCAAATGCTAGTCCTTTGTTAGATATGCAGCTTGCAAACGTTTTCTCCAAGTCTGTATCTTGTAGTTTCGTCCTCCTTGAGAATTACCTCATAATTTAGATGAGGTCCAATATATCAGTTTTCTTTTTATTAATTTTTTTGACTACTCTAAAAACTCTTCACCTAGACCCTGCCCCCCTCAATTTTTTTCCTAATAATTTTATGATATCACATTTTACAGTTAAATGGATGGTCCATTTTGAATTAGTTTTCTCTTTCTTTTTTTAACTTTTTGAAAAAAATTATTTCTAATTGGAGGGCAATTGCTTTACAATGTTGTGTTGATCTCTGCTGTCCAAGAACATGAATCAGCTACAGGTATACATATATTCCTTCCCTCTTGAGCCTTCCTCCCCCTACCCCAGGGAATTAATTTTCATGTAAGATGTGAGATTTACATTGAGGTGTTTGTTTGATATGTTTTATATGTTCTGTTTCTGTATTTGCTTTGCCTATGGATGTCCAATTTTCATAGCAGCCATTATTGGAATAGTTGAACTCCTCTGTTAAATTGCTCTGACATCTTTGTCAAAAGCCAACTGGATGTATTTGTGTAGAGTCTATATTTTGGTTCTCTATTCTGTTCCATTGGTCTAGGTATCTATCCTTCTGCTAATATCATGCTATTTTGATTACTGTAGTTATAATATAGTAAGATTTAACACTTAACCAGGAAGTCTGGTTCCTCCCACTTTGTTTCTAAAATTGTTTTAGCTATTCTAGATCCTCCGCCATTCAGTAATCATAAACTTCTCTGTGTCTACAAAAGCTGCACTAGGATTTTGACAGACATTTCATTAAACATAGAGATGAATTTGAAGAGAACAAGAATACACAGAAGAACTGTACAAAAAAGATCTTCTCGAGCCAGATAATCACTATGGTGTGATCACTCACACTCACCTAGAGCCAGACATCCTGGAATGTGAAGTCAAGTGGGCCTTAGAAAGCATCACTACGAACAAAGCTAGTGGAGGTGATGGAATTCCAGTTGAGCTATTTCAATTCCTGAAAGATGATGCTGTGAAAGTGCTGCACTCAATATGCCAGCAAATTTGGAAAACTCTGCAGGGGCCACAGGACTGGAAAAGGTCAGTTTTCATTCCAATCCCAAAGAAAGGCAATGCCAAAGAATGCTCAACCTACTGCAAAATTGCACTCATCTCACATGCTAGTAAAGTAATGCTCAAAATTCTCCAAGCCAGGCTTCAGCAATATGTGAACCGTCAACTTCCAGATGTTCAAGCTGGTTTTAGAAAAGGCAGAGGAACCAGAGATCAAATGGCCAACACCCATTGGATCATCGAAAAAGCAAGGGAGTTCCAGAAAAACATCTATTTCTACTTTATTGACTATGACAAGTCTTTGGCTGTGTGGATCACAATAAACTGGGGAAAATTCTGAAAGAGATGGGCATACCAGATCACCTGACCTGCCTCTTGAGAAATCTGTATGCAGGTCAGGAAGCAACACTTAGATTTGGACATGGAACAACAGACTGGTTCCAAATAGGAAAAGGAGTATTTCAAGGCTGTATATTGTCACCCTGCTTATTTAACTTATATGCAGAGTACATCCTGAGAAATGCTGGGCTGGAAGAAGTACAAGCTGGAATCAAGATTGCTGGGAGAAATATCAATAACCTCAGATATGCAGATGACACCACCCTTATGGCAGAAAGTGAAGAGGAACTAAAGAGCCTCTTGATGAGAGTGAAAGAGGAGAGTGAAAAAGCTGGCTTAAAGCTCATGGCATCTGGTCCCATCACTTCATGGGAAATAGATGGGGGAAATAGCGGAAACAGTATCAGACTTTATTTTTGGGCTCCAAAATCACTGCAGATGGTGATTGCAGCCATGAAATGAAAAGACGCTTACTCCTTGGAAGGAAAGTTATGAGCAACCTAGATAGCATATTGAAAAGCATAGACATTAGTTTGCCAACAAAGGTCTGTCTAGTCAAGGCTATGGTTTTTCCAGTGGTCATGTATGGATGCGAGAGTTGGACTATGAAGAAAGCTAAGTGCGAAAGAATTGATGCTTTTGAACTATGGTGTTGGAGAAGACTCTTGAGAGTTCCTTGGACTGCAAGGAGATCCAACCAGTCCATTCTGAAGGAGATCAACCCTGGGATTTCTTTGGAGGGAATGATGCTAAAGCTGAAACTCCAGTACTTTGGCCACCTCATGCAGAGTTGACTCATTGGAGAAGACTCTGATGCTGGGAGGGATTGGGGGCAGGAGGAGAAGGGGACGACAGAGGATGAGACGGCTGGATGGAATCACCGACTCAATGGACATGAATCTGAATGAACTCCGGGAGTTGGTGATGGACAGGGAGGCCTGGTGTGCTGCAATTCATGGGGTCACAAAGAGTCAGACACGGCTGAATGACTGAACTGAACTGAACTGACATCTTTACTATGCCGAGTCTTCCAATCCATGAACATGATTTGTCTCTCCATTTATTTAGGTCTTCTTTGATTTAATTCATCGATACTTTGTAATTTTCAGGGTACCAATTTTGTTCATATTTCATTAGATTTATACTTAAGTATTTTATTTTCTTTGGAGTGAGTATAAATAGTATTGTGTTTTAATTTGTTTCCACATTATTGTTTTTAGTATATAGACATGTAGTTGATTTTTGTGTGTTGTTCTTGTCATTCAATCTTGCTTGCTGAACTCACTAGTTAATTCCAGGACCTTTTTTTGTAGGTTCCTTGTTTTGTTTTTTTAAATGTAGATGATCATATCATCTATAAATAAGGACAGTTTTACTTCTTCCTTTTAAATTAGTGTTTATGCACTGGCTAGAATGTCTACTACTATATTGAATAAGAGTAATGAGAATGGACATCCTCATGATGTTTCTGAGCTTAAGAGGAAAGCATTCGGTTTTTCACATTAAGTATGATATTATCTGTAGGTTACCTGTAGGTTTTTATAAATGCTCTTTATCAAGTCTTTATCAAGTTGAGAAAACTGTTTTGGTTCTTGTTTGCTGAGAGTGTTTGTTGTGAAAGAGTATTGGATTTTGTCAAATTGATATAATCATATGGTTTTTTTCTTTATTATTTTGATATGGTGGATTACAATTAAGTGAACTGGTCTTGACTATTGCAAATTATTTCCAGTTGGTTGTGTTGAATAATTTTTCTTATACATTACTGTATTCAATTTGCTATTATTTTGTTTAGGATTTTGCCATCTAAATATCATGAGATAAAAAAATAAATTTCATGAACTGTACCAATCTCTTGTTTTCTTTTTTTGTTCTGTATATTTCCGGCTTTTGTGTCAGGGTAATCCTGCCCTCATAAATTGAGTTGGGAACTGTTCCCTCTTCCATTTTATAAAAGTGATTCTGTTAAATTGGTGTTAATTCTTTAAGTGTTCTGAATTGTCTTTTCATAGGTAACTGATTCTCTGTCTCTTATCTTTCATGGTTTGAACATAAGCTCTTTAAATAAACAGGGATAAAAATTTGTCCCTTTTATCTTACATGAGATTTTTCTGAAACATGTAGAGATAAAACCCAATTCTTAAATGTAGTCAATATCTGGATATGATCAATCATTCAGCTGACCTTACTTAACATGATCTCATGCATTCAGAATGCTAAGGTAAAGCTGTACTACAGGTATAAATCAGTCAGGAAGTGCATTTAGGAAAACTTTGATTAATACTACCTGCTGTCTATTCTTGCCACATTGTTAGATTAGCATTTACTTTGCAATTCATAACTAGCCTTACAACTCAGCTACCCCCAGTGAATAAAACACAGGAGAGGCATTGTTATTTCCTTCTGTTCTCCCACATGGAACTGGGAAGGATGGGCTCAAATACTGTTTATTTTATAAATCATATTTAAGCTTGTCTATTTATCCACCCATCCATCCATCATATAGATATCCTTAGATATTATCTATTGAAGTTTCATATTTTATAAATAAGGTAATTAAAGATTCTTAACAGGATGTTAAGATTTTGGAAACAATTTCTTATTGTTATCATTAGGCCTGGTTATACTGGTTGATATAAGAAATGAGAAGAGTCAATTCTCTACCTCTTTCCTAAAGAGAAATTGCTTTTTTCTACATGGCTTTAAAGTATATTGGGAGCTATAGGCCAAGGGGTCAAGACATTGATGACTTAGTTGCAGCAATGTTAAAACTACTGGTTGTTGTTATGCCTGTTAAGCCAATTTTATAGTAACTTTTTTTTCCTATGTCTGTTTTGCAGAAGAGCCATGGATTACTACAGAAAGTATGCAGCTGCCATTCTGGCCATATTGTCTCTGTTTCTGCAAATTCTCCATTCCTTTCCTGATGGAGAGTTTACAATGCAGGGTATGTAACCAAACTTGGGTTTACAGTAACAAGAAAGCACGCATTTCTAAATGTACATCAATAACTCCATTAATTACATTTCTACCTCCTTTTCAAATGTGATGAATCTTTGCCATTGGGTATATATCAAGGCACTTTTAGATTGTGAACATAAAATTAAATTAGGTTCTAAAAATGTACAGTGAAAATGATATCTTACATGTCCATTTAAATAGCAGCTTGTACATTTCCATCTGAAATAGATTCCTGATTACTCTTTATCTGAGTTTTACAAGCAAAAAATGCTCCTTATTCAGTTTAGCTTGTTGGCTTTTTTTTTTTTTTTTTTTTTTACATTTCTCCCAGAAGATTTGGGATTATTTTAACATTGCCTTTGTAGATGAATTTTCATATCAGTTAACAAGTTAGAAAACAAAACCACTTTATGCAGTAAATTTTTTTGCTCTATTTTCTGAAACATCTCATACAGTAGTTGATACCACCCCATCTGCTATGAAACTGTGAGCTACTATTGGTAATGGTTTTTCTCTAGACAAGTGGTAATATTTTAACCCCTGTTCCCAAGTGCAGATGCCAGATCTAGTAGCAGGCTGTCCCACTCACCAAGCTTTCTTAATTCTGACAAGTTTTCCTCTGTCAGTATTTGGAGTTTCTATGGGGGAATGAAATAGTAGGTTCTAAAGTGCAAAATATTTTGCCTCTGGGGAAAATTCTTCTTTTGGACGAGCATGGTGTTTTCATCTGTCACGTCTTGCACTACCTATAGACATACTGTCAGCACTGAAAGTTAGAAGTCATTCTTAAAGAATCTTCTACTACTGCGCTGTCCCATGCTCCCTAGCTGCAAAAATTATTTTCCAATGAAAATAACTGTAGTCAGGACAAAGAGATATTGTGTATGAAGATGAACATACAACCAAAAAGCATTTATTTATTTTAACTTCCAATAGAAAAAAAGAATATTTGTTGTCCTATAGTAAGGAATCATTCATAGTTTTTTTAGAAAAATTCTTTCGGGATTATTTTACTCTTTGCCTTTTTCTTTCTTTTTTTTCTTTTTCTTTCTCTCTTTTTAAATTTTTTTTTTTTTTTGGTGATAGGTTGTCCTGAATGCAAGCTAAAAGAAAACAAATACTTCTCCAAGCCAGATGCTCCAATTTATCAGTGCATGGGGTGCTGCTTCTCCAGGGCATACCCCACTCCAGCGAGGTCTAAGAAGACAATGTTGGTTCCCAAGAACATCACCTCGGAAGCCACATGTTGTGTGGCCAAAGCATTTACCAAGGTGAGGACCTAAAGGGCCCCAGAAACTTTCTAACAGTTCAGCCAGAGAAATGTCCTCACAGCACATCCATGGGCTTCATGCCAGGGGTAGCTAATGACCAATCCTTCAATGGCATTTGTAGAGCGAAGGGCTGAGCTTGTCCACTTTAACCAAGACAGTCAGCAACCTTGTGGGCAGAGGCTGGATCTATCCAGAATGAAGAAAGTGGACAGAGGTGATAAGGGGCAGGCTGGGAGAGAACATAGAATACTTATACAGTGCAAATCTAAGCTTTCGGCATGAAAATATCAGCTGAAAAGGAGATTGTGCAAATATAGCAAGCATCTGTTTTTTAAAGTACTTATTTATTTCTTTGGCTGCACAGGGTCTTAGTTGTAGCACTCAGTATGTGGGATCTTTAGTTGTGGCAGGAGGATCTAGTTCTCTGACCAGGGATGGAACCTGGGCCCCCTGCACTGAGAGCTAGAGTTCCAGCCACTGGACCAGCACAGAAGTCTCATATAGCAAGCATCTATTCAGTTCGGCTGGCTAGAGACAATTTTACTGAACAGTTTTCAATTTTGCTAGCCTACCTATCTATCTATTGACATCTGTCTATCATCTATCTCTTTCTCCCTTCCCCTTTAGGCCACAGTGATGGGAAATGTCAGAGTGGAGAACCACACCGAGTGCCACTGCAGTACTTGTTATTATCACAAATCTTAAATATTTTGCAGTGGGCCATGTTGATGATGGTTGATTTGCTCAAAAGGAAAATTAATTTGTCCAGTGTCTATGCCTTTGTGAGATAAAACCCTCCTTTTCCTTGCCGTACATTTTTAACCTGCTTTGAGAATATACTGCAGCTTTATTGCTTTTCTCCTTATCCTACAATATAATCAGCAGTCTTGATCTTTTCATTTGGAATGAAATATGGCATTTAGCATGACCATAAAAAACTGGTTCCACTGGAAATAAAGTCTTTTAAATCATCACTCTTTATCACTGAATTCTATTTTTTTCTGAAAAGTTTCAAGCCAGTTACTTTTGATAGGATTAATGGAAGGGAGTGAGCCACTGGGTGGCTTGGTTCCCATGTAGTCAATGGCCTAATACTGGAGAATCTTATTCTAACCAAGCCTTCCAGAGCAAGCTGTGAGCCCCTCAGACAGTGGGCTACTCATGAGACAATCCACTGGAGTGAGGGAAGAAAATATAACTTTTATTTCTATTCATTTGCAAATTGTCTTTAGATGCCCATTTGGGTGAGTTTTATAGAAGTACAGATACATTAAAAAATAGAACTGATAACAGATAAGGCTTTAAAAAAACTTCCTTCATCACCGATTTGTCAAGATTCCATTTCAAAGTGTAAAACCAATTTCTAACAGGTTGGTAAACACAGCAGATGGCAGGGTGAAAAATTAAAGTGAGTGCCTGTACCTTTAGAGAAACACTGAAATGTGCACCCATTACGTAACTTGTTCATTCATTTATTTACATATAGTCTTGGGTGTATAAAATTTATAAATAAATACATATGTGGATATTGGGGATGTTTGGTCACAAATGTTTTTACTGAAAATTTTAAATTAAAAAAAAAAAAAGGAAGATCACTGTTCTAAGGTTTGGTAAAGCCAAAATCATCCCTAGTCTGAAGTTGCTTTCCACTGGCTTATGCCTGACCACAGTTCCTGGCAGCCAGGTTATAACCAAACAGTGGCTAAGGTAAGGATAACATCCTCTAACATTCCATTTTTATATCCAGATGGAAATGAGCAAGTTATGAACAAAGAATTCACTGAGTGCTTAGTGCCCTGCTTCAAAACCACATTTATTGTGTATTTATACTTAGAGATAGTGGGTTTTTACCCACTAAATTATATTAGCTGTGGTAGAGATCAAAGCCACCCAAAAGTTCAATTCCTAAAGGAGCCAGATTTAAAAATATATGTATATATCACACTGGTTACAGATAAGGTTTTAAAAAAAAATTCATTCATCACCAGTTTGTCAAGATCCCATTTACGAGTGAAAAATCAATTTCTAACAGGTTGGTAAAAACACCAGGTGTTAGGATGAAAAATGAAAATGAGCACATGTACTTTTAAAGAAACTCTGAAATGCACACACAAATGCTTATTCATTTGCTTATTTATTACACATTTATTTAATGTCCAGTAAGTGCTGGCCTCTGATTAGATGTTGGAAATTTAGAGATATCAGGATTCTCTGGAAGGTAAGATTGAGAAAACAGAATGCAGCTTAAGAAAGCCATGGTGCTGATCATGGGTTCATTCAAACACTTAACTGATATTCACTGTGAATCTACACGTGTCAGGTCTTCAGAGCTTGTTTGGAGGATACAGCAGGAGAAGAAAGCTAGGGATCCACCATTGACTGGAGAGCTCCTGTCCATCTGAGAGTCATCTTATTGGACAGAGGGGATGGAATGAGTCATGAGAGAGGAACTGGACATCCCCATGGCCATTCAGGGCAGCCAAATCTACCCTGGAGAGCACTACAGTAAGATACAGACTGCCCTGAAGCAATCCACAGTCAGGTAGGGAGCAGAGACATAGAAAAGAATTAAGATCAAGTGAGACACAAATCAGGCTTCCCAGGGGCTCAAGTGGTAAAGAACCTGCCTGCCAATACAGGAGACATTAAGAGATATGGGTCCTATCTTTGTGTCGGGAAGAGCCCCTGGAGGAGGGCATGGCAACTCACTCCAGGATTCTTGCCTGGAGAATTCCATGGACAGAGGAGACTGGTATGCTATGATCCATAGGGTCACATAGGGTTGCAGTGTCAGACTCAACTGAAGCGACTGAGCTCGCTGCAAGCATGCACAATATGCAAATCAGGTGCTCTGTGACAACCTAGAGGGGTGGGAGGAAGGTTCAAGAGGGAGAGGCCATATATATACCTATGGCTGACTCATGTTGATGCACGGCAGAAACCAACACAATACTGTAAAGCAGTTATTCTACAAATAAAAATAAATTAAAAACAAAGATCAAGTGAGATGATGCTATGGGAAAGGTATGGGTTTTGGGAGCATTCAGGGAGGGATAGTTAACTCAGTCTCTAGTGGAGTTCATCATGGAGTGCTTCACTGGAAAGGTGATACTTGAGTTGAATCTAGAGGATAAGCAGATAGATGGGGGAAGGGTTTGGTCTGGGTTGAAGAAACAGCATATGTAAACAGGACACAGGTAAACGTCCTGAGACGCGAACCAGTGTGCTGGTCACAGAATGACAAGCAGTTCAGAGTGCCTGGACTTCACGGAGCTGGATGGAGGGCTGGAGCTGTAGAGGCAAATGGACACCTGTAGTCGAGTCATGCAAATAAAATGCAAAGAAATGGACACTCCAGCTTGGACCCATGCTTCTCAAACTAGGGGGCTTGAAAGTTCTGGCAGCCATAGCATTAAACATCCACCTTTCTAAAGATCAATTTTGCTTGAAGATTTGGGGACATGTTATTTTAATTTCAAAACAAAAACAGAGATGTTATAGAGTAGAATGCAAAATTGACAAAATGAGTTTAAAAAGTGGGACTTGAAAAGAAACTTCACATTGTGGGTGGGGCCTTCTGGACTGTGCTCTTTTGACCCTTCCCAAACCTCCTGGGGTCTGGTTCGCTCTTCTTGCATTAGGTGTACTTAAGTGGAGGAGTTTGAGAAGTGCTATTAAAGGAATAATAGGTCCCACTTTGCACTTTAGAAAACTCATTCTGGCAGCAAGTAAAGGGTGATTTGAGAAGCTGAGAAACTGGTCACAGGATCTTGAGTCTGGTCCTTCATCAAACTGTCTCCGCAGGAGGTGGTGGTGGCCTACTGGCAAAGAGGGTGAAGGTAGGAGGTGGGGACAGAATTGGGAGAAATTAGGAGAAAATGAAGAGATGATTGTGGCCCAGCCTGGCTAAGAAAGTGGGCTGTGATGTCTTTGTTGTTTTTCAGTTGCTCAGTTGTGTCCAACTCTTTGCAGTCCAACTCTCCTGACTTCTTGGATCACTGATGACTGTTCCCAAAACTGGGAAATAAAAAAGGTCTGTGTGGCAGCAGAGGGGGGAAATGACAGTTCAGATTGGGACATGCCGAGTTGAGGTGTCCAAAGGGTACTGGGTAAGCGTGTCTAATAGGCAGCATGAACAGCGCTAGACAGAGCTTAGGAAAGACCTCCAGCCAGGAGGAGTAGCTTTGAGCAGGAAAAGTATGTAACAGGGAAACACCGGTTTCCCTGGTGGTGCAGTGGAAAAGAATCTGCTTGCCAATGCAGGGTTCAATCCCTGGTCCGGGAAAATTCCACATGCTGTGGAGCAACTAATCCCATGAGCTGCAACTATGGAAGCCTGTGTTCTGCAACAGAAGCCCCTGTAATGAGTAGCCTGGGCACTGAATCGGAGAGTAGGTCCTGCTCACCATGACTAGAGAAAGCCTGCGTGCAGCGATGAAGGCCCTGTGCAGCCAAAAACTTTTTTAAAATGTAAGAGGGAGGCAGGAGAGGTGAGAAGCACCCCTGGAGGAGTCTGTGGCCTCAAATGTGGCTGAACTGGATTAAAGAAGAAAGAAAAAGCTATAATTCTACTTGTTCCCTCTTTGTCCTCCAACCGCGATCAAAATCTAAGCAATCATCTGTAGTCAAGACCTCTAGACTACATAAAACCTTTGCATGAATGAAAAAAATGCCTCTCTGGGCAGGCAGAGCATTTGTTAAAAATTGACATATAGTTGATTTATCATGTGTTATTTTCAGGTGTATAGCAAAGTGATTCAGTGTTGTACATATATAAATAAAATATATATTCTTCTTCAGAATCTTTCCCTTCATATGTTATTACAGAGTATTGAGTTTAGTTCCCTGTGGTATACAGTAAGTCCTTGTTGGTTATCTATTTTATATAGAGTAGTGTGTATATGTTAATGCCAAACTCCTAATGTATCCCCTAAGTCCTTTCTCCTTTGGTAACTGTACATTTGCTTTCTATGTCTATGAGACTATTTCTTTTTAGTAAATAAGTTCATTTGCATCATTTTTAAAGATTTCACATTTAACTGATATCATATGATATTTGTCTTTGAGTTCACTTAACATGGTAATCTCTAGGTCCATCTATGTTGCTGCAAATGGCATTATTTCACTGTTTTTTTATAGCTGAGTAATTTCCATTGCATATATATACCATATCTTCTTCATCCATTCATCTGTCAATAGATGTAGTTACTTTGCGTCTATGTCTTGGTTACTGTAAACAGTGTTTCTGTGAACCTTGAGGTGTATGTAACTCCAGCTATGTACCCAAGCAGAGCATCTTGAGTAAATGACTTCATGCTTACATGGCATAGAAGAGTGGATGCCAGGCAGTCCTTATCCCCTAGCTGGGTACCTCTGTGCAGTGCATACACTGTGCAATCTTACATGGCAGCTCTGCCAACAGTCTCATCATCCTACTATGACTTGTTGCATTTTGTAGAGACAATGTCTTACATTGGCAAGAACCTCAGTTGACATCTAAGATTCCAAATGTTGATGTCTTCATTATCCTTATACTGCTCAGAAACTTCTGGAGAAAATACTGCCCCAAATTGTTTTGTTTTGCTCTTGTCATCTCTGGGGAAACTAGACGAACTGAACATAATCTTGTCCAACAGGAAGGTAAAACTAAAGAATCCACATGTAAATGACCACGAAACTGGCACGAAGAGGTTGGTTAGGAACACAAACCTCAGGAGAGGCCCAGCTGTGCTGTGCTGTGCTTAGTCACTTAGTCGTGTCTGACTCTGCCACCCCATGGACTGTAGCCCACCAGAATTCCCTGTCCATGGGGATTCTCCAGGCAAGAATACTGGAGTGGGGTACTATGCCCTCCTCCAGGGGATCTTCCCAACCCAGGGATCGAACCCAGGTCTCCCACATTACAAGTGGATTCTTTACTGTCTGAGCCACCAGGGAAGCCCCAAGAGGTCTAGAGAGGTCTGCTTATTTGATGAAAAGTTAATCAACACCAAATTACCTGCCATTAGTATGGCACCTTTACTTTCTCAGAAAGCCCTGCGATGATACCTCAATGAGTCTCACTCAGCCCTTCATGTACCAAAAGTCAAGGCAGGTGGCACCATCTCCACCTGACAGTTAGATAAATTGAGGCACAAAAAAGCTTCAGCTGCACAAGGACTGGGGATGCATGGAATTCTGGGTTTCCCCATCTCTAATTTTGGGTAGCTTCTTTTAAATTCCATTGTTTTCTCAAAGGATGACAACTCTCTTGGGGGTTTGCCCAGGGTAAGAAGCCATCCTACTAAAAACAATTGAAATTTGAATTGTAATTGTGACTTGTCCACTGATGTTCTATCTCGAAGTGTGAACTTCAGCTTCACCTTTCTTTCTCCTCTTGACTCACTCAACACCTCCTCTAGGAACTTTCTTTTTGAACTTAATTAGGATAAACACAAAGAAATTTCTCTGTTCTGAAAGCCAAGTAGGATTTCCATATTCTCCTCTTCAAAACTATGTGGCACATGGAATTGTAAATATTAAACACTGCTGTTATCACGAGGAACTGAAGCTGGGTCTGAGTTTCCTTGAATCCAAGAGAGAAGTTAATTATTGCATGCAACTTCAAAACAGAAGACATAAAAAGGAAATAACTGTTGAATGTTTTTAATGAATTCCTTTTTTGCCCCCCAGAAAATACATATTCAGAAAAGTATTTTCCTACTGAACTTGACTCCCAGGGCTTACTTGTCTGAAGGACTTGAAAGCTGAAGTTTTGGGAAGAGAGTGAAGAAAATGGGGGTCAGGTAGAACACTGAAGCGGCCAAAAACTTGGCAGGTGATCAAAAGTTTCTAAGAGGGTTTTCAAAGGAGAGATTCTGTCTTTTTAAAGCCATTTTCACTAATGGAATGTTTTAAAAATGGAGGATAGTAAACGGCAAAGCACAAAAAATGTATCAATTTTCTCCAGATGCTCTTGATCAGAAAGTGTGTTTGAAATGTAATCACATATTCAGTTGTAAATTGCCTGTGAATGGTAATTGATTTTCAGCTAAATTGACAGTAAGTAGAAATTCAGGATGTGCAAATTTCCTTCTACACACCTTTTTCTCAATTGCCATTCATATTGGAGATAATTAGAAAAAGCCGGCATTAGTGGTTGGACTAGGAAATGGAGGGCAAAAGGGAGGCAGAGGAGAAGTAGCAGTTTGCCCAAGGCAGCTCCTGAGGAAGAAAGGAAATCTGAGCTTGACACAGCAATGCACCCCAGCTTGGACGAAATGCAGGAAGTAGGAAGGGCATGTGGATTGCTGGCAGACACTTGGACTGATGATGTGGTTGTTGTTGTTCAGTCACTCACTCATGTCTGACTCTTTGTGACCTCATGCACTGCAGCAGGCCAGGCTTCCCTGCCCTTCACTATCTCCTGGAGTTTGCTCAAACTCATGTCCATTGAGTCGGTGATACCAACCAACCATCTCATCCTCTGTTGCCCCCTTCTCCTGCCCTCAGTCTTTCCCAGCATCAGGGTCTTTTCTAATGCGTTGGCTCTTTGCATCAGGTGGCCAAACTACTGGAGCTTCAGCTTCAATATCAGACCATCCAGTGAACATTCAGGCTCGACTTCCTTTAGGATTGACTTGTTTGATCAAGTCAAAGGATTGACTTGTTTGATCTTGCAGTCCAAGGGACTCTTAAGACTCTTCTCCAACACTGCAGTTCAAAAGCATCAATTCTTTGGCACCCAGCCTTCTTTATGGTTCAGCTCTTGCATCTGTACATGACGGCTGGAAAAACCACAGCTTTGGCTATACAGACCTTTTTTGGCAAAGTGATGTCTCTGCCTTTTAATATGTTGTCTAGGTATGTCATAGCCTTCCTTCCAAGGAGCAAGCATATTTTAATTATTTCATGGCTGCAGTCACCATCCACGTGATTTTGGAGCCCAAGAAAATAAAGTCTGTCAGCGTTTCCATTGTTTCCCCATCTATTTGCCATGAAGTGATGGACCAGATGCCATGATCTTAGTTTACTGAATGCTGAGTTTTAAGCCAGCTTTTTTACTCTCCTCTTTCACATTCATCAAGAGGCTGTTTAGTCCCTCTTCGCTTTCTGCCATAAGGGTGGTGTCATCTGCATATCTGAGGCTATTGATATTTCTCCCGGAAACATTCATTACAGCCTGCACTTCATCCAGCCCAGCATTTTGCATGATGTACTCTGCATATAAGTTAAATAAGCAGGGTGACAATATACAGCCTTGATGTACTCCTTTCCCAATTTGGAACCAGTCCATTATTCTGTGTTCGATTCTAACTAACTGTTGTTTCTTGACCCGTGTATAGGAGGCAGGTAAGATGGTGGGTTATTTCCATCTCTTGAAGAATTTTCCACAGTTTGTTGTGATCCACACAGTCAAAGGCTTTAGTATAGTTAATGAAATGGAAGTAGATGTGTTTCTGGAATTCCCCTGCTCTTTCTATGATCCAACTGATGTTGGCAATTTGATCTCTGGTTCCTCTGCCTTTTCTAAATCCAGCTTGTACATCTGGAAGTTCTTGGATCATGCACTGTTGAAGCCTAGCTTGAAGGATTTTGAGCATTGCCTTGCTAGCATGTGAAGTGAGTACAATTGTGTGGTAGTTTGGGCAGTCTTTGGCATTGTCTTTCTTTGGAACTGGAATGAAAACTGATTTTGTACAGATGAACATTATATTCACTAATGTATAGCACTAAACAAATTATAGCTTCATTATTTAAACTATTTGATAAGCTAAAGTAAAGCTCAAATTCATTCACATTAATATACATATTTCAATATGTCGTTTGTCAGTGAGAGAAAAGGAAAATCCCTTAGATTCCTTATATATATTTTAAACTGTTATAATGCTTTGAATGGTTGTAAAATAATGGTTTTAAGAATTTTTTGGTTACCTTCATGCCCTAAGTTTTTTGCAGGTAGTGACTATCAAGGGCCTCCTAGGTGGTGCTAGTGATAAAGAACCTGCCTGCCAATGCAGGAGACATAAGAGATGTGATTTCAATCCCTGGGTTGGGAAGATCCCCTGGAGGAGGGCATCGCAATCCATTCCAGTATTTTCGCCTGGGAAATCTCATAGATACAGGAGCCTGGTGAGCTACGGTTCATTGCTTTACAATGTTGTGTTTCTGCTATACAATAACCTGAATCAGCTCTATGTGCACATATATCCCCTCCCTCTAAAGCCTCCCTGCCCCCCCCATCCCACCCCTCTAGGTCATCGTAGAGAACTGAGCTGAGCTCCCTGTGCTACAGAGAAGTCTCCCACTAATTATCTATCTTACACATGGTAGTGTATACATGTCTATCCTACTCTCCCAGTTCATCTTTTCATAATTTTTGTGTGCCACCCATGCCAGTATTCTTGCCTGGAGAATCCCAAGGACAGAAGAGTCTGGCAGGCTATAGTCCATGGGGTCGCAAAGAATCGGACACGACTGAGTGACTATCACTCACTCATATGAAAAGGTAGGAAACTGGAACAGATGACCAGATTAGAAAAAAAAAAAAAAAGGCTCTTTGGTTACCATCCATCACAAAGCAAAGCACACACAAAAGCATTTACTGAGCATTCAGGAAAGGGAGGTCCTGAAAAATGTTTAGCAAACTAAGGATGGAGAATAGAACTAGTTATGTAATCACTGTTATTACTGATTTGAGATGTGTGGAATGCTTCTAACTTTATCCTCATTTGGTCTGCTGTCTTTACTGTCTTACAAAGTAATGCTCAAAATTCTCCAAGCCAGACTTCAGCAATACAGTGAACTGTGAACTCGCTGATGTTCAAGCTGGTTTTAGAAAAGGCAGAGGAACCAGAGATCAAATTGCCATCATCCGCTGGATCAAGGAAAAAGCAAGAGAGTTCCAGAAAAACATCTATTTCTGCTTTATTGACTATGCCAAAGCCTTTGACTGTGTGTATCACAATAAACTGTGGAAAATTCTGAAAGAGATGGGAATACCAGACCACCTGACTTGCCTCTTGAGAAATCTGTATGCAGGTCAGGAAGCAACAGTTAGATCTGGACATGGAACAACAGACTGGTTCCAAATAGGAAAAGGAGTACGTCAAGGCTGTATATTGTCACCCTGCTTATTTAACTTCTATGCAGAGTATATCATGAGAAACGCTGGACTGGAAGAAACAAGCTGGAATCAAGATTGCCGGGAGAAATATCAATAATCTCAGATATGCAGATGACACCACCCTTATGGCAGAAAGTGAAGAGGAACTAAAGAGCCTCTTGATGAAAGTGAAAGAGGATAGTGAAAAAGTTGGCTTAAAGCTCAACATTCAGTCCCAAGATCTTGGGAATAAAATGCGCTCAGAGATCAAAATAAATAAATAAATAAAATGAATCTAAAAAAAAGAAAGAAAAAAGAAAACAAAGATCACGGCATCACGTCCAATCACTTCATGGCAAATAGATGGGGAAACAGTAGAGACAGTGTCAGACTTTATTTTTCTGGGCTCCAAAATCACTGCAGATAGTGACTGCGGCCATGAAATTAAAAGATGCTTACTCTTTGGAAGAAAAGTTATGACCAACCTAGATAGCATATTCAGAAGCAGAGACATTACTTTGCCAACTAAGGTCCATCTAGTCAAGGCTATGGTTTTCCTGTGGTCATGTATGGATGTGAGAGTTGGACTGTGAAGAAGGCTGAGCGCCGAAGAATTGATGCGTTTGAACTGTGGTGTCAGAGAAGACTCTTGAGGGTCCCTTAGACTGCAAGGAGATCCAACCAGTCCATTCTGAAGGAGATCAACCCTGGGATTTCTTTGGAGGGAATGATGCTAAAGCTGAAGCTCCAGTACTTTGGACACCTCATGCGAAGAGTTGACTCATTGGAAAAGACTCTGATGCTGGGAGGATTGAGGGCAGGAGGAGAAGGGGGCAACAGAGGATGAGATGAGACGGACTCGATGGACGTGAGTCTGAGTGAAGTCCGGGAGTTGGTGATGGACAGGGAGGCCTGGCGTGCTGCGATTCATGGGGTCGCAAAGAGTCAGACACGACTGAGCAACTGAACTGAACTGTCTTACATTGGTGAACATAAAAATATTTAGAAACACTTTCATAGGTTCATTTTGCTGAGCCCCTTTTCTCTCCTGTGGTTGGGAGAATGGCCACTCTATTTGTTTTTTCTTATCTGTGGGCTCATTGACTCACGTTTCTTATTTGGATTTGACCGGTTTCTCTACTAATATTCTTTTTCTCTTCTAGGATCCAATCCAAGAATCCCACTCTTCATTTAGGTGTTATATCTCCTGAATCTCCTCCCATCTGTGACAGTTTCTTGTCTTTCCTTTTCTTACCTGACTGTGACATTTAAAAAGAAAACTGACCAGCTATTCTCTAGATTGGCTCTCAGTTTGGAGGGCAATCTGGTGCTTCCTCATGATCAAATTGAAGCTGTGAATTTTGGTCCTTCTCAGTACATCATTCTGGGGGCTTATAATGTGGATAATGCCAGGTTTCTGGGGATGTAAACCATGATGTGTTGGTTAAGGCAGAATCCATCAGCTTTCTCCACTTCTCCAAAGTTGTCATTTATTACTTACTGCTACTTTCCTGCAATCTAAAATTATTTCAAAATAAAGCATTAATAAAAATCCTCTTTATAATCTGACTTCTTCTTCTTCTTTTTTTTTTTTTTTAATAATCTGACTTCTTCATCCCCTACTCTACTGTACTGAGTCTCTCAATGGTCACCGCATGCATGCTAAATCACTTCAGTCGTGTCCAACCCTATGCGACCCTGTGGACGGCAGCCCACCAGGCTCCTCTGTCCCTGGAATCCTCCATGCAAGAACACTGCAGTGGGCTGCCATTTCCTTCTCCCTCAGTGGTCACTACTCCTCTGTTTATTTGGCAAATTTGAAAGCTTTGGTCTCTTCGAAGCATCCGACACTCTTGGCCTCTTCCTTAAAATTCTCTCTTTCCCTGCCTCACGTTACACTTTCCTCTCTTGGTTTTCCTTCTCTTGGACTGATCTGTTTAAATTCGTTTTCTCTCTACTTCCTCAGAAAGGTATTTCCCAGAGTTTTGCCATTTGTCCCCCTTTTCTTGCGTCTACTTGTATTAAGTTTGCCTTGTAAATTAAAGTCCTCTCTGCTTATAAGATTCATTTTTAAAAATTTATTTTATTATTTTATCAGTTGCACCGTACTACACGTAGGATCTTAGTCCCCTGACTAGGGACTGAACCCATGCCCCTTGCATTGGGAACATGGAGTCTTAACCACTGGACTGCCAGAGAAGACCTACAAGGTTCTTGGGGGAGAATGGATGCAAGTATATGTATGGCTGAGTCCCTTTGCTGTCCACCTGAAACTATCTCAACACTGTTAATCAGCTGTATTCCAATATAAAATAAATGCTCAAAAAAAAAAAATACTCTTTACAATGGGCTCCGATCCATCCCTTTGCCTTATTTCCTCATTTCCTCATATAACTCTGCCAACCTGCTGGTCACACCCAACTTTTGTTTCACAATTGTGTGTTCCCTTGCCCTGGGTGTTCTCACTGCCTTGAAAGCTTTCTTTCTTCACAGCCCAGGAAATTCTTACTAATTTTTCCACACTCAGTTCATGTGTCTCCTTCTTTGTGATACCTTCTTGGATTTTTTTTTTTTTTTTGGCTGCTTCAGGTCTTAGCTGAAGCACGGAGGATCTAGTTCCCTGACCAGGGATCAGACCCAGGCTCTTGCATTAGTAGCACAGAGTCTTAACTACTGGCCCATCAAGGAAGTCCCTTGGATTATTTCTAACAGTATTCATTCTCTTTTCCCTTCAAGGCATGTTGGACTCCCTTCTATTATATCACATATTCATTTGTCCAGCCATTCATTAAGTGACAAGGATTTTTGAGCAATCTGTGCCAGGCCCTGTTAGGCTGGTGAGTGTTCACTGGTGAGTGAAATAGCATAGTCCTTTCTTTGAGCAGTTTATAGTTAGCAGGCAAAGACAGAAAAATCAACAAATGAATAAATAGGTGTATGAGTACAAATTGTGGTCAGTCAGTTCACTTGCTCAGTTATGTCCAACTCTTTGTGACTCCATGAATCGCAGCATGCCAGGTCCATCACCAAGTCCCGGAGTTCACTCAGACTCACGTCCATCAAGTCTGTGATGCCATCCAGCCATCTCATCCTGGGTCATCCCCTTCTCCTCCTGCCCCCAATCCCTCCCATCATCAGAGTCTTTTCCAATGAGTCAACTCTTCGCATGAGGTGGTCAAAGTACTGGAGCTTTAGCATCATTCCTTCCAAAAGAAATCCCAGGGCTGATCTCCTTCAGAATGGACTGGTTGGATCTCCTTGCAATCCAAGGGACTCTCCAGAGTCTTCTCTGACACCACAGTTCAAAAGCATCAATTCTTTGGCGCTCAGCCTTCTTCACAGTCCAACTCTCACATCCATACATGACCACAGGAAAAACCATAGCCTTGACTAGACGGACCTTAGTCGGCAAAGTAATGTCTCTGCTTTTGAATATACTATCTAGGTTGGTCATCACTTTTCTTCCAAGGAGTAAGTGTCTTTTAATTTCATGGCTGCAATCACCATTTGCAGTGATTTTGGAGCCCCCCAAAATAAAGTCTGACACTGTTTCCACTGTTTCCCCATCTATTTGCCATGAAGTGATGGGACCGGATGCCATGATCTTTGTTTTCTGAATGTTGAGCTTTAGGCCGTAAGGGTATAGAAAACTAATGGTATGCAGTGGTAGAGAACAATGACATGGAGAAATGTGGGCATTTTTAGACAAAAGAGTCACAGGAGAAAAAAAACGTGCCAGAGGAGGCTGCTTTAAAAATGGCTATTAAAATATCTTCATTAAAAAACTCTGTCAATATGGAAAAATGCAAAAGTTAATCATAATTCTGCCACTCACAAACAATAATTATAATCAGATATGTTTTAGATATATAGCTATATTTGTACATGTATATATGCATACATATATATATCCCAGGTTCGATCCCTATGTTAGGAAGATCCCCTGGAGAAGGGCATGGCAACCCACATCAATATTCTTGTCTGGAGAATTCCATGGACAGAGAAACCTGGCAGGCTACAGTCCATGGGATCACAAAGAGTAAGACAATGACTAAGCAACTAACACACACACATATATTTTTGACCATACCGTGTGGCTTGTGGGATCTTAGTTCCCTAACCAGGGACTGAACCCAGGCCACCTCATTGAAAATGTCAAGTCCTAACCACAGGACAACCAGGGAATTCCCAGATATTTTAATATATATAATATATTAAATATACTTATATACAATATTTTATTTATAATATAAATATATTTATAAGATATAGTATGCTAAAATATAGTATAAATATAAATATAGCCATTTATAATAGTTTATTGCATATGTGTATGTATATATATATATATAGAGAGAGAGAGAGAGAGAGAGAGAAGGATAGGGTTTCCCTGGTGGCTTAGATGGTAAAGTATCCACCTATAATGTGGGAGACCTGGGTTCAATCCCTGCTTTGGGAAGATCCCCTGGAAAAAGACATGGCACCCCACTCCAGTATTCTTGCCTAGAGAATCCCCATGGACAGAGGAGCCTGGTTTGCTACAGTCCATGGGGTCGCAAAGAATCGGACATGACTAAGTGACTAAGCACAGCACATAGCGAAGGATAAATATCCAGGCTATCATGATCATACTGTATATATCACTTAAAAATAAAATACATTTAGGGAACTCCCTGATTGTCCAGTAGTCAGAACTCTGAGCTTTCACTGCTGATGATGCAAGTTCAATCCTTGGTTGGGGTACTAAGGTCCTACAAGCTGGTGTAGTATGGCAAAAAGAAAAAACAACTGCCCACAAATCCATTACATTTAACTTAGTTGGATTCAACCTAGTTGAAAAAGATAGAACTTTGAATTCCAAATAGACACATAATAGATACTAGTCCTGAGACAGTGATTCTCAACCTCAGCTGCCCGTGAGTACTCCCTGAGGGGACTGGCACAGGTGCAGGGGTGGGGTAATTGGTTCAACTTAGGGCAGGAGTTTGAAGCAGGGACCACTTTAGGCAGGTGATACTGTCTAAGCCAGGCTTCCCCGCTGGTTCAGTCAGTGAAGAATCCGCTTGCAATGCAGGAGAAGCAGGTTCAATCGCTGGGTTGGGAAGATCCCCTGGAGGAGGAAATGGCAACCCACTATGGTATTCTTGCCTGGAGAATCCCTTGGACAGAGGAGCCGGGCAGGCCACAGTCCACAGGGTTGCGAAGAGTCGGACTGAAATGACGGAGCATGCGTGCATGCGTGCGCAGTGTCTCAGCCGGGCTTTGCCCCGTAAGCGTGTCTTTACAAGGCGGAAGAGGAAGAGGAAGGAGACTTCAGCCAGAAGCAAGAGGTCCATGTTCTCTGAGGCAGGACATTCCTGTGTGAGGCAGTGGTCCAGTCCTCAGCACAGTCATCAGTGCTGGGGGCTCTGAAATGTGGGAGCCGTAGCCAAACATATAGACGAGGCCCGCATGACAAAGCGGCTGGTCTGTGCCGCTAAGGCATTTAAGTATTAGTTGCTCAATGTATCCGACTCTTTGCAACCCCATGGACTGTAGCTCACCAGACTCCTCTGTTCATGGAATTCTCCAGGCAAGAATACTGGAGTGGAGTGCCATGCCCTCTCCAGGGGATCTTTCCGACCCAGGGATTGAACCAATATCTCCTGCATTGCAAGCAGTTTCTTTACTGTCTGAGCCACCAGGGAAGCCCAATCTATGTAAGGGAGTTAGCAAAAGAAATATCCATGTTTTAATAAAAAAAAAAAACAGTCAGTAGTTAAAGTCAGTTAAGCTATTTAAATGTTTCTTAATCAAAGACTTCTGTAACAACTTTCTCCTGACTTTCAACTCATGAAACATTTATGGAAGATAGTTGTCCATATGTATTAAAGCAGAAGATGAATCCCATGAAAATCAGCTTGTTATTCCTTGGCTTTAGCTTTGAGGAGACACATAGCCAGAGAGGGGGTCTAATTCAATGCCTTTCCAGACTGAACATGTAGCTAGAGTGGATCTCCAGATTTCAATGACTTCTGAATTTCCAGGAACCAGATTCCCCCAAACACTCCTTACTTTATGGTAGAACTCCCTGAAACTGAGCAGACAACCCTCAGTGCAGCACGAGTTCTTCCAGACAGACTGGACTGCTGCAAAGCCCAGCGCTGCATCCCTGCCCTGGTGCCTGCTCCATGCGAGCAGCCGACTAGTCCATGTTCCTACCCGTTCAGGCCTGTTCTGTCTAGAGATCACCTGTTGTGTTGAGGCAGAAAATGTTGGCTGGTGTCACTGGGATGAGTGAAGGGAGACAAAGGCTACATCACACAGGAATTGCTTTTGCCTAGATAGGAAGAGAAGATAAATGCTAATTATCTTGCTGTCACAAACTGACAATATGCTCATAGCTAGATAGGGGCCATACACAATTCAGAGAGGAACTCTGACAAGCAGAATTTAATTATCACTTATAGAGTGGTAAATAATTGGGAATGATTATGGGTTAAGAAAATCCCAGGTGTGATTTCAGCTCTAATAATGGCTCTTTTGGTGGTGATGAGGTGTGATCTGTGGTATGCATGGTGGTCTGACTCAGTTTCCCTATTTGAATAAATGGAGGATGTATTAGTGACTGTAAATTCCATTGAAGAATAAAATGCAGAATGCCACTTTCCTTTAGGTAACAGAGGTCATACCGTTAAAACTGCTTCCTAAGTAAAAAAAAAATATACATATATATATATATACACACTCATATATATTTAATAAAAATATTACACACACATATTCTTTTTTTTTCGCACATATATTCTTATCTAGGACTTTAAAAATTGCAGATGCTTGTGCCCTCAAACTCATTGAATCGGAATCCCTGATGCTTTAGTCCCAGTGTAGGCACAACTTTAAAACTCCACAGATATTTCTAATGTGCACCCTTGATTGAGAAATCCTTTTCTAGATGATGATAAAAGTCCTCAAATAAGAATAAGAACTCAAGTAAGAATGGGGACTAGTGTCATCTTTTTTTTTTTCCTGTGCTTTTGAAATTCCTTTCCCTAAGGATGTTAGTCTTAATTTCAAAGCACTGCTTGAAAATCCTATGTTTTGTATTTCTTTCCCCTCAACTCTCTTGAATAAACATCTTGAGCTAAGCATCAGCAGGAGAAAGTAGCAATGATTATTGCTTTTGGTCTCTGGAGTTTTGGCTTCACTCAAATGAGAGGCATTTCTTAGTAGATTCATTTGTCATGTCACTTCACATTTTTTTATGTGAAGAAAGCTGGTTATGGGGTTCTTATTCATGCATGTTCTTCCTCTTAGGACACGGGTAATAAAACAAATCACTACCACTGCAAATAACAATTTCATGAAGTCACAGCACAAAGGAAAATGTTGTCTTTACCTTTGCTTTCAAGCAAGCAAACTCCGATGTTTATTGTCTGACTATTCTCCACTCAGAATGTAAAGAGATAATGTCACATTCTGTAGTTGTTCCTTTATGGCTCAGCTGGTAAATAATCTGCCTGCAATGCGGGAGACCTGGGTTTGATCCCTGGGTTGCAAAGATCCCTGGAAAAGGGAAAGGCTACCCACTCCAGTATTCTGGCCTGGAGAATTCCACTGGGGTCATGAAGAGTTGGACATGACTCAGCGACTTTCACTTTACTTCACTGTTCCATTAATCAACGTATCAAAGAAGGTCTACAAGATTATTTTAGCTCAAAGAGACAGATGTTGATGTGGCTTGGAAGGAATTTAATCTCTGATCCAGGAATTCAACACACTGAGGTCATCCATTTGGACTCTCAATTCTCCCCATATGTGACTTATTTCAGCAGATTGTTGAGTCTTCTATACCTTTTCCAGAAGACATGGACACTGATATCCACTAGAGCAGAAATGCAGGGCAGTGTGTCTAAGACATCTGGGGTAAACTTATCCTCTTAAAGATAGGTGGAGCCATGTGACCACTTCTGGTCAATGAGCTGTGTGTGAAAGAGTGACCTGTCACTTCTGGGCTGGGGTGAATTCTCTTTGCCTTCCATAGGGACTGTTCCAGGGCAATGTTCCAGATGATGGAACCTCTATGAGTTTGGGTCCCATAGTGACCATGAGCAGCAGGGCTCCCCATATATATCCATGCAATGGATATACAGCATGAAGAAAAAGTTAACCTTTATTCTATTGAGCTTATGCAGTATTACCCACCCAGGATGACCAATGCAGGTATTATGAGGTGTCAAAAAACACCCCAAGACATGGGCTCCCTTGCTGTATTTTCTTCAGAGTGATCAGTGCTTGGAAGATCAAAATCAAACCTCTGGGAAGCCATGCAAATTTAAGCAAGCACACATTTTATTTTATAAACTTTTTGATTAGGGGACTCTGGTAATTAATTAGAGAATAACTCCTTATTCAAAACTGTTAAAACCATTTAAAAATACACACACACACATATAAAGTATATTCTTTCTTGGTCAGTCCTAATATTTCTTGGTGATAGCACACTTTCTTATACCCTAAGAGGTTGCTGAATGTTTCATTGACTAGTGCCTGCTAAGTTGCTTCAATTGTGCCTGACTCTTTGCGATCCCATGGACTGTAGCCTCTGACCATGGGATTCTCCAGGCAAAAATACTGGAGTGGGTTGCCATGCCCTCCTCCAGGGGATCTTCCCAACCCAGGGATTGAACCCATGTCTCTTTATGTCTCCTGCACTGGCAGGTGGGTTCATTACCATTAGCACCACCTGGGAAGCCCCTTCATTGACTAGAACCTTTAGGAAAAATTTATCTGCTTGGAACTTGGTGCCAGTGAGGCTGCTATTTTTCTTTAGGACTTCTAGCTGTACTTCACTACTTCAGGAAATCTAGAAAGACTGAACATCTCACACCCACTTTCTTAGATCTTTCCACTTAAATTTTCAGGTTCTCAGGACCACAAATTAAGATTCCTGTTAGGCTGAAAGGGAAGTTCTCTCCAGCTTTGTTCTCCTGGAAGAATGCTTCAGAGCTTCTCATATCCTAGTTTAGGACCTTTAGCTACAGAAATTAATACACAGATGTGAGGATAACCGTCATGGTAATTGCAGTAATCTGGTCCATATTCCTCTGGAAGCATCCATTTCTCTAGTTCACTTAAAAGAAAATACACATTCAATAGAAAATATACTTCACCTTTTGAATTTTGGTCTTTTCCAGGACTGGTGCAATGAGGTATGATCCTCTGCTGGGATGCTGGGCAGAGGCAGTGTGCCCCAGCTCCCAGCCAGCCAGGTGATCACCAGGGTAAGTAACTAATAACGCTCACAACTATCCTGTGCCCTTACGGCCATCCTCTTTTTCACTTTCAGTACAGTTTTCAATAGATTACATGATATATTCAACACCCTGTGGTAAAATAGGCTTTGTGTTAGATGACTTGCCCAACTGTAGGCTTATGTAAATGTTCTGAGCACATTTAAGGTATGCGAAGCTAGCTGTGATGTTCGTGAGGTTAGGTGTATCAAACGGGCTTTCGACTTTTGATATTTTCAACTTATGCTGGGTTTATCTGGATATAGACCCTTCACAAATTGAAGGAGATGTGTATACAATTTCAACAATCACTGCCTTCAATTTTCTTATAATCTGTCTGAGAAAAAGAAGTGGATAACAGCAAAACACATGAATAAGTGTAGAGAAATAAAGGAGTGGGCAAAAGAGAAAACTATGGGGATTCTTACTAGAAAAAAATTTGCTTCAGGCTGAGGGAAGAGTAAGATTTAACCTATGGCTAAACACATGTTAACTTTTGACAGATGGAAATGGGCATATTGGCATGTGTGTGGAGTAGTGTGTACAACTCATAGGGTGGTAATGAGGCTGGAATAAAGAGAGACGAACTGGGGACAGAAGCTTGCAAAGATAGGTTGGGAGCAGACTGTTGAAAGTATTGGGCTGTGGACTAAGAATACAGATCTTTAGTTTCTAGAAAACGTAGAGTTACGGTTAAAAAATCTTTTTTAATTATGGAGAGTGTCATAAACCTAGTGACATTATAGTGACAATAGTCTGCCAGCCAACTGCTAGGTTCTTTGGAGAGGGAGGGACCTGGAAGTGAAAATGCTTTCCTGGTAGACCAGTAGTATGTATACTTTCATGGTAGATTAGTAGTACGTGTGGTGGCAGCAAAAGAAAGGTTGCGATTTAAAAAGGGGTGCAAATCTTGAGCTGCTGAATTAATGATAATGGTCACGATCAACATCTTTTAGCTCATAGCCTGGGCCAGGCACTGTTAGAAACATTATATACCTACATGTGCTCAGACCCTCAGTTGTGTTACACTCTTGGTGACCCCGTGGACTGTAACACATCAGGTTCCTCTGTCCATCAGATTTTCCTGGCAAGAATATTGAAGTAGGGTGCCATTTTCTCTTCCAGGGGATCTTTCTGAACCAGGGATTGAATCCAAATCTCTTACAGCTCCCGCATTGGCAGGTGGATTCTTTACTACTAGCGTCCCCTGGGAAACGCATTATATACCAAGTGAGCTCATTTAATTCTCACAAAAACCTTTGAGGTAGGTATTGTTATTATTTGTGATTTGAAGTTTTAAGAACAGAAATGAGGGTAAGTAACATGCCCCACGTCTTACAAGTAGTAAGATTTGGAGTACTCTCCAGTCACTGCCATGGGATGGAAATGGAGGTCCGCAGAATCCCAACTGTCTGATGAGACTTTCCACTGGCTGCAGAGGGCATGCCGACATGCTGAACTTATGACATGCTTAGGGGTGAAATATCCCTTTGGGAAGCTGGGATATGGTCTTCTTTCATCCTCAGATTGCAGTACTGCTCTGTGGAACCCAAGGACAAATGGGGCAGGGCCAGAAAGGTAGCTCTTAACCAGGACACCTTCCCTGAGACTGAGTTCTTTAACTAGGACACCCTGAAATCTCAGTTAAATGTTCTCGTAGAAAAGGAACAGCATGCACTTTGGTGCAGAGATTCATCTGAGTCAGGCACCGCGTTTCCGAGCCATCCATCCTTGTGCAAGTTACGTAACCTTGATATGGCTTCATTTCCATACTTGCAAAGTAGAGATAATAATTCCTTCCTCATAGGGTTGTTGTATTAAAGGGAGTGAAGAGGTAAATTGTTCAGCACCTGGCATGTACAAGCTTATTAAGTGTCAATTTTTTTAAATTGCCTGACACTACCAGCTATTTTAGTATTACCCAACTACATTTTGTTACGCATGTATTAGATAAATCTGTACAATAAAAGGAAACTGAACATTGGAAAAATATTAGCATAGCTACAAAAGAAAATGCTAAAAAAAAAAAAGAAAAAAAAAGAAAATGCTAGAGCCAGTCAAGATACACTTGATTCCCATCTTCTTTTCATCAAATGACCTTTCAGCACAGGCTCTGTAGATAATGAAAAGCTCACTACTCTTTCCTCTTCTGGTTTGCAACCCTTTCTTTCAGGGGTTTGACAAATGGGGGAAAGTGCAAGTCGCCTTATCTAAAGCAGTGCAATAATTGGTTGTTTGAATAGCATTTTATATTTGATTTTCCCAAGGGGAGAGTTGCTGGAGCCAGACAGATGTCTGGGCCCCAAGGGCAACCCTTGGCCTTTTTTGTAGGAACGTGTTTAACGTAAGATGCACAAGTCCACACAGTGTACACATGCAAAATGTAGCTGCAGAGGAGGCCTCTGTGCAACTAGAAAAGCTGATTAAAAAAAAAAAAAACAACCCTCTGTGCAAGGACTTTGATTCTGTCATTATTGTAAGCTGCCAGTCATGCCCTCAGTCAAAGGAGATTGAACATTATTGATCTCTGGAAAGTTGTTTCAGCAGCCTCTTTCCTAGTTGGCTGGTTTTGTTTTGTTTTTCACAGTTGCAAAGATGCTTTTGTTCTTTCTAAAGATAGCCACTTCCTTCCCTCGGTGTTTGTGCTTCTTTATACATCAATACAAGAGAAAAAATATTTTAAATGTTTTGTTCATATGTCTGAAAACCAGTCAGCAGCTGCCTGCTTTTTAATTTGCTCCCTGCAGTTCCAAGATGCTACCGTGGACTGGGAGCACCACCCAGTGGCAATGTGTAGGCAAAACCTTAAAAAAAAAGAATGATTAGTTTTCTTTGAACTAGAGAAATGGTGTTTCCAAAGCGGGGATATGACCAGGTCATTGCAATCACCATGATTGATAGCCTGATCTTTCTTTTTTTTCCTTCTTGCTTTTGTTCCTTTGGTCATTTCATGCCATTTTAATATATTGTTGTGCCACATGTTTAAAAAAATAATTTGTGATGGTTTGTAGTACTTATTCCTGACACAGAGCAGGACCCTATGGGGCCTTCCCAGGACAGATACTCCCATCTCCCCTCATCCCCGCATCATGTCCTTCTGCCTTTTGTCTGTAGAAAAACTGTAGCCAAGGAATAAACTTAAGAGAAATGAGAAAATGCAGAAGTAAAGGAAAAGCAGCCAAACAGGACAAAATGATGATAGTTTAGTCATTTAGCAAAGTGAGGGACAGTTAGTTCCTCCTCAAGGGCTCTAGAGAATATTCTGGGCCATATCCTGTGAACTGTTCTGTAGATACTGAAACCCTCACCAGGTGGAAAAAGTTAACTATGTGATGACCAGACTGTAGCCATGGCAAAAGCTGCTGCAGTTCCAAGAACTGGCCTCAAAGGAGCCTCAAACCGACCCTGAAACTGAAGACTAATTGTGCTTGAAACAGTCCAGATGCGGCTGACCGGACCACTGAGTGACTGAATTCAAGAGACTGTCATTTAGAATATATCATTTAATTTTACTTATATTTGAACTTATAGAAATGGAAACAATGTATCCCTTTTTCCCTCTGACCTCCTTTATTCATTCCAACATTACTAATGAGATGCATCCTTGTGGGTGCCCAGTGGTCCACTCATGGCTGAATGGCGTTCCACTGTGTGCTCATGACACATGTATTCATCAACCCTCCTGTTGATGGACATCTGAGTTGTTTCCAGTTTGGGGTTATTATAAACACTGTGCTGCAAATATTCTGGTACCTAGAACAGTGGTCCCCAACCTTTTTGGCCAGGGACCGGTTTCCTAGAAGACAATTGTTCTCTGGATGGGGGTGGGGAGGATGGTTTGGGGATGATTCAAGCACATTACATTTACTGTGCACTTTATCTCTATTGTTATTACATCAGCTCCACCTCGGATCATCAGGCGTGAGATTCTGGAGGCTGGGGACCCCTGTCTTAGAACACACGTGCCGTTTCTTCTCTGTGGAGAGCTTCAAGTGCTGTGCTCAGAAGTCCTTCTAGAGAACCCACCTGGACAAGCGTGGCTGGTGGTGGACAAGCCCTGTGATCACACCTCTGGGTCAACCACACCAGGCTCTGCCTCCTCCACCCAGCCCCCAGCTGGTGACTGAGCGCAGTGTAGGAAGCATAACCGTCCTACAAAGAGCTGCCCTCAGGAAGAATCTTAGCTCAGGGCCTTACCATTAGCCTCGCTGAAATTTCTCAGAACTGCCTTGCAGTCCAGGGCTCTTTTTAATCAACCTTCCCCTTCTCCCCTGCCTGCCCCCCAATTAGGTTCTTGGAGAGTAGGTTCAGAGTTATCATGGGAAAGGCTGAGGAAAACATCTGAATCTGCTTTCTTGCCCCACTCCAGCCACTGGTCAAGATAAGACACAAATCATATTGAATTTCAGGGGCTGGTTCCATCACTAAAGAAAAGATTCAGACATGGTGGTCCCTATGTTCACTGGATTTGTGGGTATGATTGTCATGTGCGTGCAAGCAGAAAACAGACAGCAGCTATGTTTGGGATGGTCTTGAAAAATCTTCCCAAAGGGAAATTTTTTCCTTTTTGTGTCTTAGATCTTTCATCTGAGGTGGTTTTCTTTCTCAGTAAAGTACAAACTTTAGAATTTTCTTTGAAGAACAGCTATTGGTGCCAGTTTCTCAGTTTTTGTTAGTCTGAAACATCTTATTTTGCCCTAATTCTTAGAAGTATCTTCTTTCTTCTTTCGCTCTGCTCCCCCCTCCCTTTTCCATTCTTTCCCCCCTTCCTTTGTTCCTTCCACCCTTCCTTCCTTTCATTCTTGGGTTGGATGTTCTAGGTTACTTGTCAGTTTCGATCCACATATTTGAAGAAATTATTTCACTGATTCTTGGCATCTATGGTTGCTGCTGATAAGTCAGTTTTAAAAATTCTAGCTGCTTAGGCTGCTTTTAAGTTCTGTAATTTCAATGCAGTGCATCTATCTGTGTGTAGTTTTTGTTTATTTTTTAAGTTCTTGGGATTTGTTGGTTTCTTAAATCTGTGGATTGCTGTATTCACTCAGTTTTGAAATCTTTGAATATTACTTGTGCCCCATATGTCTTTCCTCTTGACAACCTGGGGGCCTGAATCAGCATGGACAGCCAGTGTTCAGATTTCAGAGAACTGACTTCTCTGAGAAATATTTTTATTTTGTTTTAGAAATACTTTTGTTTTGATGGAAAAAATGTATAAGTTTTTGAATATGTCTTTTAGTTCCCTGATAGCTCAGTTGGTAAAGAATCTGCCTGCAATGCAGGAGACACCAATTTGATTTCTGGATTGGAAAGATCCACTGGAGGAGGGATAGGCTACCCACTCTGGTATTCTTGGGCTTCCCTGGTGGCTCAGCTGGTAAAATATCCACCTGCAATGCAGGAGACCTGGGTTCAATCCCTGGGTTGGGGAGATCCCCTGGAGAAGGGAAAGGCTACCCCCCTTCAGTATTCTGGCCTAGAGAATTCCATGGACTGTATCGTCTATGGGGTCACAAAGAGTCAGACACAACTGAGTAACTTTTACTTTCACTTCAGTTTTTAAATATAAGGCATGGACCATCATATTACCATTTCTTGCAGTGGGGAGCAGGAACTGGCTTTTAAAAACTGAGCAGAGAAGAGTCTGAGTCTGTTAAATATTCAGAACTTTGCAAGCTGATTGTTAAACTATTAGTAGCTTGAAATCAGCCATAGTGGTAGTAGCATTTACACTAGAAGTCAGCAAATGCTAAAATTAAGGCTTTCTGTTTTGGGTTAGTTTGATGGGGTGGGGGAGGGTGGTTTGTTGTCATTTATTTGTTTTGGTTTCTGGTTTTTGGGGCCTCTGCGTCTATTTGGCTTTTGAGAACCAGTCTACCAGCATCCCACTGGCTATCATGCTTTAGTACATCCTCCACACTGAGTGAACTTTAATTAATGATCCATCTGTTGGGTTGTTTCTTGTTCATGACTTTCTTTAACCTCTAGGTGGGTGGCTCTACATATTTTTAGCCTGAAGCGGAAGCACCAGGAGTGACTTTTGCCAGGGCTTTACCCCTTCTAGAATCCCCATGAGTCTTTCTCCCTTATCTGAGTCTGAAACTTGATATTTGCTCATTGACACACAAAGCCACTCTACTCCCCTTACAAGAAGATGACCAGGTGGTCTTTTCTGGCTCAAGTCCCTCCCTCCTCCCTTCCCATCTTCCACAGAAATAATATATTGTATTCCACTTGCTAGAGTTTTGCATAAAAGAGCAAGCGAATATAGAAAAGAGCAGGAGTCTCTTCTCTGAGAAAGGGCATAAGCTATAGTAGATCTATGGTATGAGACTCAATGACATATGGATAGGACTTCCCTGGTAGCTCAGCCGATAAAGAATCCTCCTGCAGTGCAGGAGACCCTGGTTCAATTCCTGGGTCAGGAAGATCTGCTGGAGAGGCTACCCACTCCAGTATTCATGGGCTTCCCTTGTGGCTAAGCAGTAAAGAATCCACCTGCAATGCGGGAGTTCAGTTCAGTTCAGTCGCTCAGTCATGTCCGAGATCTTGGCGACCCCATGAATTGCAGCACGCCAGGCCTCCCTGTCCATCACCAACTCCCGGAGTTCACTCAGACTCACGTCCATCGAGTCAGTGATGCCATCCAGCCATCTCATCCTCTGTCATTCCCTTCTCCTCCTGCCCCGAATCCCTCCCAGCATCAAAGTCTTTTCCAATGAGTCAACTCTTAGCATGAGGTGGCCAAAGTACTGGAGTTTCAGCTTCAACATCATTCCCTCCAAAGAAATCCCAGGGCTGATCTCCTTCAGAATGGACTGGTTGGATCTCCTTGCAGTCCAAGGGACTCTCAAGAGTCTTCTCCGACACCACAGTTCAAAAGCATCAATTCTTCTGCACTCAGCTTTCTTCACAGTCCAACTCTCACATCCATACATGACCACTGGAAAAACCATAGCCTTGACTGGTTCAATTCCTGGGTCAGGAAGATCTGCTGGAGAGGCTACCCACTCCAGTATTCATGGGCTTCCCTTGTGGCTAAGCAGTAAAGAATCCGCCTGCAATGCTGGAAACCTGGATTTGATCCCTGGGTTGGGAAGATGCCCTGGAGAAGGGAAAGGCTACCCACTCCAGTATTCTGGCCTGCAGAATTCAATATATGGGTATTGGCTGCTAGGTGACTTTTTAATCTCCTCTTTCTTAGTGGTGTTTAGAGTATGTGATATATTACTTGGTCCTGAATTGCTGTTTTCGCTTCCTCTGTCCATGTTTAGCCCACCCTGGAAAAGTGTCACTGCAAGTTAAACCTGCTATTTCCTCTGCTGTATGACACTAACTTCTACAAGGAATAGCAGACATCAGCTTGACATTATGGGGAGAATGTCGGAAGCCTGGTGGTCTGAAAACAATAGGTGTTCTGCCAAAAGCCAGGGCCTTAAACTCCGCCTCCTGGGTCCTGACATTTTTGGTCATCTAGGCATATGCATGGTGTAATCCCAGAGAGGCCTGGTGAATATGAGCCTGCTGGCCTGGGAACCATATACATGTTATGTTTTACTGAGGAAAACCCAAAGGATACATTTCCCACAAAGGACACCAGTGGATATCATGGACATTTGGTGAGTCTTTTTCATCAGTGTTAATATCAGAAAAGTTTTAATGATAGAAAAGGCATAGGTACCAGCCCAGTGGGGAAGCTTCTAGATGGGCTGTCACAGCTGTTAATCCTTCAGTTTTTAGATTTTAAGGTGACAGGCAGGGGACCAGAACAAAAGGCTAGGGCTGCTTTTAATTCCTTCCAGGACAAAGCTTCCAGATTCACAGTAGCAAGGACTGTACGAAGTATGTACCTGGGGGACTTCCCTTCCTTCCTGGGTCCAGTGGCTAAGACTCCACGCTCCTCACGCAAGGCTCCCAGGTTTGATCCCTGATTAGATCCCACATGCCACAATTAAGAGTTTGCAGGCCGCAACTAAGAGCTGGTGCAGCCAAATAAATGAATGTGAAAAAAATACATACAAGAGATGTGGGAGAAGGGCTGGGCAGAGGGGCTTGCCAGCCATTCCAGAATTGTGCCTATCATACCACTAGAATTGCTTTGAGGATTTGCTGAGTAATGGCTAGAAAATACTCAGCACAGTGCCTGAAACAAATGTTATCTGTTATTATTATTGGGTTATTATTTCTTTGAGCCTTAATTTTCTCATTTGTGAAACAGAGATAAAAAGAACAGAGACATTCTAGGAATTAAATGCAGTACTGTAGGTGAATGAACTTTTTAAATTATAAAGAGTTATACAAATTTAATTACATTAATCTTCATGCAAGGAGGAGGATGAGTGGAGGAGGAAACACAAAGTCTTCAAGGACCCTAAGGGGAACTGATATTTCTATACAATGGGAGTTTAACTTGCACTGAGTGGGCCCAGGTTAAGCAGAGGAGATGTGGGAAGGGTTAGAAATGCCTTAGCTGACCTTTGAACTTATTGACTGCCATGTCCTAAATAGCAAAAGAGTGATTCTTTATGTCTGTGTCTCTATTTCTGCTTTGCAACTAAGATCATCTCTAACATTTTTCTAGATATCACATATATGCATTATATACACATATCTGGCTTACTTCACTCTGTAAGCGAACAAATGTATGGATACTGGGAGGGGGACAAGTGGGGGTGGGATGAATTGGGAGATTGAGGTTGACATATATACACTATTGATACTATGTGTAAAATAGGTAACTAATGAGAATCAACTATAGAGTACAGAGAAATCTACTCAGTGCTCTGTGGTGAACTAAATGGGAAGGAAATCCAGAAAGAGGGGATATATGTAAACATATACCTGTTTCACTTAGTTGTACAGCAGACACTAATACAACTTTGTAAAGCAACTAGACTACAATAAAAAAAAATAGCAACACACACACACACACACACACACACACACACACACACACACACGAGTGATTCTTGTACCCTGAGTCAAATGGATGAGAATTAAGATTTATTCAAGAAAGACTCAGTGCCAAGTATTGTGCTAATAATGATAATTCTCATAGTAGTAATGATAGTATTGAAAAATAAAGATAACATATTGAGTACTTTGTAGCAGATACTTCATGTATATCATGCATTATAATTTTCTCAAAATCGCTGTGGTGAAACAGAAAACCCACAGTTTGCTATAGAGGAAGCTAAGCCTAAGACAGCTGTTGAATCCAGGTCTGTTTCTCTTTTCGTTTGTCTCTGTGTTCAGTGCGTCTCATCCTCAGCACACAGACAGACAGCAAACCCAACCTCAGAAGTTCACAAAGCTTTTTTGTTTGTTTGTTTTGTTTTTTGTTCAGCAAAATCTATTGGTAGACGTTGCAAACAATCTAATTCATGCTGAATTCAATTGTGTGTGTGTGTGTTAGTTGCTCAGTCATGTCTGACTCTTTGCGACCCCATGGACTGTAGCCCACAAGGTTCCTCTGCCCATGGAGTTCTGCAGGCAAGAATACTGGAGTGGGTTGTCATTCCCTTTTCCAAGGGATCTTCCCCACTCAGGCATCGAGTCTGGGTATCCTGCATTGCAGGCATATTCTTTACCCTCTGAGCCACCAGGGAAACTGATCATCATGTGGGTGGTAAATATCTCTTTCTCTACACAAAGTTTCCATTTAATTTTAAAAGGCAGAAGCATTACTGCAAGTGCTTCCTAAGTGCTAAAAAACTGGATATGTTTATTCATTTATTGGCATTAAGAGGAATAAAAAATTTTTTTTAAACTAGTAAGGATCACCAAAGATAGTCATATATCGAGACAAGAGCAATAAGCAATACAAATTTCAATTCTCCTTGGTCAAAGAGAACTTTGACTTAGAAGCTCTGGAAACTTATAAGCACTGGAAATGTGAATTTCATTTAGATGGACTGCTAAGCTGTGATAGCAAGAAGAGATCCAGCATGAGCAATCATGCCCAGCAAGGTCAGAATCCTGCCTGCCTCTTGCTTGTGCTCTCTGAAAATTTTAGATAACATATATCTGGATAATTTGTTTTCAATGGTGGGTGTTTGATAAACAGTTTGGAATTATGAATAAGCTATATTAACTTTCCACTCAGTCTCATTTTAGGGAAAATTGCTTTGTTTATAAAATAGTTCTCTTTAGGATAATACCTTTTGAATGAAGTAGATGAATTAGATGCCAACCAATATGTATCCATGTTCTCTTTTCTATAGGAAAATGACCTGAGAGTCTTAGCATCAATTGCTTTGTGATAGTATCTCAGTTGTGATGACAGATTACTTTTTTTGAATCTCAGTTTCTTTTCATGATCCCTGTCAGCATGCTTGTGCAAGATACTGGCTGGCAATGGGGTCCATGGTGATGATGCTAAAAGGTCAGAGATGTAGAAAAGTATAGCTGGAAAACATTTTAGATAGTATCTGTTTAGGGTTTCTCAAACTGAATTAAAGCCCAGGCCTCCCTGAAAGGCCAAATTCCTTGCACTTTCAGTGTTGACTTAAACTCTATTATGATAATAGAGAAAAGTATGTACATTTATAAAACTGAGATGGAGACTAATTATCAATTTAGTACGAAAAATTTCTTTGTTGAGACAAAATTTATAACATTGAATTTAATATAAAAGTATTTTAGATGTCATTTGTGGATTGGATTCCTTTGACCTTCAATGTAGTGGAACATCATTGGAGTCCTTACTTTTATTGATATTGATGCCCTTTCAGAACATGTATTCATTTCAAATGGACCTATACATTTATAGTATATCCCAATATTGGAGATTTAGAAAGCTTTTTTCAACCAAAAGACTTCTCTGAGTTTTGGTTGCTGCATTTATTCTAACAGTGTATATATGTAAGCAACATGTTTCTTGGCAAAGTGCATTTGACTCTGATGCCGCAGTGTTATTTATTTCTTTTTTGTTGTTGTTTGTTTTGTTTTAAGTTCAGTTCAATCTGCTTTGTGATACCGGAATTCTAGGAACTCTATTCTCTATTCAAACCACGTTGTTTCCCAGTGCCACTGGAGTACCATAAAACCTTCCTTGTTATCCATTGAATCATTTATAACATTACATTTCTATCTATTTTCTTCCCATTAGCCCAAGGAATACATTTTGATGGGGCTTCCCCAGTGACTCAGCAGTAAAGAATTCACTGGCAATGCCTAAGTGCAGGAGACATGGTTTTGATCCCTGGGTCAGGAAGATCTCCTGGAGAAGGAAACAGCAACCCACTTCAGTATTCTTGCCTGGAGAAGCCCATGGACAGAGGAGCCTGGCAGGCTACAGACCATGGGGTTGCGAAAAGTCAGACTCGACAGAGCTACTGAGCATGTATGTACATCACGATGCTTTACTACATTTCTTATCATTAAACCAACTTCAGTTTAATAAGTAAATTAAGGAGATAAAGTCTTGTTTTATTAAAAATATCTTTAAATTGTAAAGGGAAAAAATGTTTTCATCTGGTAAGCAAAACCAAACTAGTCTTTTGATGTTAGAATATGCCAACAGAATGGTGGTCACACTTGTTACCCACCACATGTGTAAGATAAAGACCATGGTTACACGTGGTCCTTAGGCACCATAGGATTGTAAAATGTTCATCACTTTAGTTGTACCCAACTCTTTGTGACCCCATGGACTGTGGTCTACCAGGCTCCTCTGTCCATGGGATTCTCTAGGCAAGAATACTGGAGTGGGTTGCTATCCCCTTCTTCAGGGGATCTCCCCAACCTAGGAATTGAACCCCGGTCTTCCACGTTGCAGGCAGATTCTTTTACCATCTGAGCCACCAGGAAAGGCAAATACAAATGCAAGCACTGAATTATAGGGCAGTCTTGGTAATGAGAAAGTAATCCAGATGACTCAAAACATACTTTTTAAAAAAGATCATTGTTAAAATTGAAAGATAATGTGAACTTTCTTATAGTAAAATGGAGCAGGATCCTATGATCCTTCACCACCTGTGTCCTCCACCTGCCTTTTGTCTGTAGAAAAACTTTAGCCAAAGAGTAAGTTTAATCAGAGAAGTGAGAAAATGCAGAAGCAAAGGAACACAGTCAAACAGGACAAAATAATATTAGTTTAGTCATTAAGCAGAGTCAAGGACTTTTAGTTCCTCCTCAAGGGCTGTGGATAATATTCTGAGCCATATCCTGTGAGCTGTCTTATAAATACTGAAAGCCCCAGCAGGTGGAAAGGGTTAATTACATGATGACCAGCTGCTTGTTGCTCTAAAGTCAATAAAGAGGCCAGGTTGGTGGAAAGGAAAGTGTGCTTTATTTCAAATGCTGGCAACCTGGGGAGGTGGAGGGGGACTCCTGTCCAAAGGCTAACTTCCCCCACACTGGGCATCAGTGGATAAGAGCTTTCATAGGCAGAGGGAGGGGGCTACATGCAGAAACAGCACAGTCAGCTGACAGTCAAATTGAAATTGATCATGTGGTGGTCTGGTCAGCATCAATTGTTTTAAGCACAGTTATTCAGTTCCGGAGAAGGCACTGGCAACCTACTCCTGTACTCTTGCCTGGAAAATCCCATGGACGGAGGAGTCTGGTAGGCTGCAGTCCATCGGGTCGCTAAGAGTTGGACACGACTGAGTGACTTCCCTTTCACTTTTGACTTTCATGCATTGGAGAAGGAAATGGCAACCCACTCCAGTGTTCTTGCCTGGAGAATCCCAGGGACAGGGGACCCTGGTGGGCTGCCATCTATGGGGTCGCACAGAGTTGGACACGACCGAAGCGACTTAGCAGCAGCAGTCTTCAGTTCCAGGGTCAGTTTGTTCCCATTTTTGAGGCCAGTTCTCAGAAATGTGGCATCTTGTGCTATGGTTGCAGCCTGGTCATCGTGTAAGTGGGTGGGAATGTTTACTTTGAATTTTAGATGTGTTTAAATCTGTAATCAAGGAACTCTATGTGAGACAAGATTGGTGTAGCTTTGAAAATCTAATTTAATTCTACTTTTTATAAAAGGAATTGGGTAAATCCTTCACAATGGCTTGAGGAATGAGATGCTTCAAGAGAATTCGCAATTGTTTCTTTATTCACCAAGCCCACTGAACTGGAACTGTGAATATTCTCTCTTACAATAGTTTCTTCTGCTCCTTTTTCTTTCAGGTTTCATCTCCATCTAATATGCAACTCTCACATAAATATACTTTCTAACAAAAGCTATGTTGGGGTTGTATTATTTCCCTGGCCTATTATTTCTCCTGCTACTGATCTTTTAAATATATAAATCAAAATTGAAAACCAAGCTTTTAAAGGACAGTTGGTGCTTTGATGAAAATGTCATAAGGTAGAGCCATCTGTTGTAGGTGACATTTTTTTCTCCCTTCATGCCTAACTAGAAACTTTCAAGCATTATTTAAGTTGGAGTTAGGACTCTGGACTAGAATTAATATTATTTTACTTTATCATTTAGCACAGTCATCAGCTGAGATCTTGATTTTATCTTTGTAAAAGATATACTTTTTTCATTTAAGGAGACCATTTGTGATCTTGACCCCTGTCATTCTGTTAGTATGTTGATTCAATGAGGGTAACCTTTGCTAGTTAGTGTTAGAATGTGAGATACATACTTATTCAACAAACACCTATGGAGAACCACAAAGTGTTTAATATGAGACGAAGATGCCTTTTAGCTCTTGTTAATTGGAAAAATGAAAAAAATCGAGATAAAGAAACAGAATGATCTCTTGCTAATTGACAATGAAAAAATAAAGCTTACAAATAAAATTACAAATAAAATTACAGTTAACAATCCAAATGTAAATATAACACTAATTTTAATGAATTTATCACTTCTGTTTTTAGAGGCTACTCACAAGTTTGTGCTATTTAAATTTTTAAATCTTCTCTTATGTCATACATATGACCAAAGGTTCTCTTCCTTAGGTCACCAGTGACCTCCATATTGGTAAATTCACTGGACAGTTCTAAATCTTCATCTTGTCTCATCATCAGTACTTGGCGGAGTTTATCATCTCATCATTCTAGACACATTCTTCATTTGGCTTATAGGATTCCACGTTCTCCTGCATTTTCTTCTTACTTCACTAGCCATTTTTCTCCATTTTCTTTTGTTGGCTCCTCCAATCTTCATCTTTTCACTTTGGTAATACCCTTGGGTTTCTTCTCTTCATTATCTCCTCATTGATTACTATAGACCCTTGAAAAGTACAGTACAGCAGCTGGCACTACTTAGCAATACAGCTATTTCACTGCTGCCTTTATGCTTGCTTCTGGACATCCTGAGCTTGAAATAAAGATACTGAACTACTCTGTAAAGAACACAAAAGCACAACTGCTTGTAGAGGATGCATGCATGTGACCGTGTATGCCAGACACATGAGCTAACCTACATGAATGGACATGTGAACGCATGTTCGAATATTTGAAAGTCTGCAGCTTGATGGTTCATATGTAGGGGGCTTACTGTACCTCAGCTCAGGGAGAAATGATGAATTATTGAATAAATGTTGCTGGTACAACTGGCTGTGTGAAAAATCAACTTGTACTCCCACCTTTATCTGCATCTTAAATTAAAGGAAAAAATTTCAAATCAGTTAAAAATTTAATATAAAAATATCAGTATCTTACAACAAAATCCTGGTGCTTATCTGAAAAATCTTGGGGCTGGAGATACCTTACCCATGACTGCAAATCCAGGGACTGTTAAAGAAAAGATAGGATATTTGATTATGTAAATATGGCAAAAGATACTATAAACTAAGTCAAAATGCAAATGAAAGCCATGGGAAAATATCTGCAATACAGAGAATAGACAAATGTTTAATATTTATAATATTCAAAGACCTCCTGCAAATCAAGACAAGTTGCCAAAAGACCTCAATAGAGATATAATCAAAAAGCATGAACAAACAATTCATT
Organism: Ovis aries; assembly: GCF_016772045.2. Classification (NCBI taxonomy): domain Eukaryota; kingdom Metazoa; phylum Chordata; class Mammalia; order Artiodactyla; family Bovidae; genus Ovis; species Ovis aries. Next base: position 50,196,512 of record NC_056061.1, read on the forward strand.
GAAGAGAAAAGTCAGATAGGTTGTAGCCGTACGAAGATCCTAAAACTCACTAATGATTCAGAGATGCAAATTTAAGTAACATCAAGATGTTATTTTATAACTCAGACAGATGGAAATTGAAAGCCCAATAATACCTACTGCTGGTGGGAATGCAGGGCAAAGGCTTCTCTCATTTACTGCAGGTGAAAATATACATTGTAGCCTTTTAGTAATATAACATCTGGCAACAGTATTAAAATTATAAATACAAATATACTCTGACCCAGAAATTTCACTCTAGGGAATCTATCCTGTATAAATAAGATGGGGAAATTTTATGCAGCCTGTACAAAGAATCTACCTATTAGAACCTACTTATTAGTTGATTCAGCGGGGTTAGTTATCAAGGAATTATGACTGTGAAATGCAAGATGCCAAGGAGTGCATAAAAAATCCAGTTTTTATAAAATAATTACAAATTCACACATGTCTATACGATTAATAGCTTTCTTATACGCTTGTATGAGAAGGAAGAGAATTATGGTAGACTGTTAACATGGGCTCCCTAAGGCAAAAAGGAGGGGGGTAGGTGAGGAAGGGGGAGCCAGCAAAGAAGAAAAGCATTAACATACAATAAAAGTTTGCCAAGACAGGGACTTCCCTGGTGGTCCAGTGGTTGAGAATCTGCCTTCCAATGCAGTGGGTTCAATCCCTGTGGGCAAACTAAGATTCCACATGCTACAGGGCAACTAAGTCCTCATGTCACAACTAAAGAAGCCCAAGGGCCACAAAGACTGAGACTGGATGCCGCAATGAAGGTGAAGACTCACTGCAGCCAAAATAAAAAATAATATTAAAGATTAAAAGACAGAAATAAAATTAAACAAAATTTAAAAACTATGCTGATACAGTCACATTTGTGCTTTTAAGCACATTTCTATAGATTTTAAGGTGAAATGAAATGAAATCTAATATGATGAATAAAATAAGGCAAAATTTATGGAATCATTCCTCCCACATCCTTCTCTCTTCTCCTACCAATTATCTTTATTTTAATTTGCTTATATAAGTAACAATTCTATTTTATAGCCTGGTAGTTGCCCAGCCCAGAAGTCGGAGTGGGTAGGTGTGATGCTGGGTGTGGGACTGGGGGGACTCATTTGTCACATGTGACTGAGACCAGCTTTATGAATACAGCACAGTCTGTGCTGGTTTAGACTAAGGGCTATATGGTAGGTTTCCCTCAGTGGGCCTACAACTGGGTCTGAATTATGAGCAAAAATAAGCATAAATTGTGCCCTTATTGAACCCAGGTCTTTTCCCTGAGTCCTGTTGAAGAATTCTATCCTATCACACAACATGAAGCTTCCACTATGTACTCACATTTCATTCAAATAGTTCATACAGAGTTTCTAGTGTCTACTCTGTTAAACACTGGCTAATCACTATGATTCATATATAGGTAAATGATGCCTGCAGGTGGTTCTCAATGAGACTGTGGCTTGAGGTGAAAGATGAGCATTTAACAGTGGGAATGGCAACCCACTCCAGTACCCTTGCCTGGAAAATCCCGTGGATGGAGGAGCCTGATAGGCTGCTGTCCATGGGGTCACTCAGAGTCGGACATGACTGAGTGACTTCCCTTTCACTTTTCACTTTCACGCATTGGAGAAGGAAATGGCAACCCACTCCAGTGTTCTTGCCTGGAGAATCCCAGGGACGGGGCGGGGGTGGGGGGCGGCTGTTGGGCTGCCATCTATGGGGTCGCACAGAGTCGGACACGACTGAAGTGACATAGCGGCGGCAGCAGCTGCTGCTGCTATAAAGCACAGGGAGCTAGGTTTGGTGCTCTGTGATGACCTAGCAGAGTGGGATGGGGATGGGGAGGGAAGAAGGCTCAAAAGGATGGGGATATATGTATGTATATAGCTGATTCATTTCACTGTACATTAGAAACTAATATAACATTATAAAGCAATTATATTCCAATTAAAAAAAAAGATTAAATGGGTTCAGTTCAATTCAGTCACTCAGTTGTGTCCAACTCTTTGCAACGCCATGAACCACAGCATGCCAAGCTTCCCTGTCCATCACCAACTCTCAGAGTCCACCCAAACCCATGTCCATTGAGTCAGTGAAGCCATCCAACCATCTCATCTTCTGTCGTTCCCTTCTCCTCCTGCCCTCAATCTTTCCCAGCATCAGGGTCTTTTCAAATGAGTCAGCTCTTTGCATCAGGTGGCCAAAGTATTGGAGTTTCAGCCTCAACAGCAGTTCTTCCAATGAACACCCAGGACTGATCTCCTTTAGGATGGACTGGTTGGATCTCCTTGCAGTCCAGGGGACTCTCAAGAGTCTTTTCCAACACCACAGTTCAAAAGCATCAATTCTTCAGCGCTCAGCTTTCTTTATTAGATAAAAAATTCCTGCCCTCGGAAGCTTGCATGGAGCTGCTGCTGCTGCTAAGTCGCTTCAGTCTTGTCTGACTCTGTGTGACCCCATAGACGGCAGCCCACCAGGCTCCCCCATCCCTGGGATTCTCCAGGCAAGAACACTGGAGTGGGTTGCCATTTCCTTCTCCAATCTTGCATGGAGAGATATGCAGTAAACAAAATATGTAAGCAACACGTATGTTTTAGAAGTTGTAATTGCTATGGAGAAGAGTAAGGCAGGGAGAGGGAACAGGGAATGCAGGGGTCTGAGGTAGTTTGTGTTGCAGTTTTAAAGGGGGTGGTCAGGAAGTTCTCACTGACATTAGATAAAGACATGAAGGAGGCAAGGAAGCCAGCCATGCATATGAAGGGAAACAGTGTTTCAAACAGAGAAAGCAGCAGATGCAAAGGCCTGGAGGTGGGAGTGTGCTTGGCATCTTCAAAAGACAACAGCAAGCCTAGTCTAGGCCATTGTCATGAATTTGAAAAGACTCAAGTAAACATATGGATAAATAAAGGTGTTAAACACAGTGATGGAACAAACTTCCTGGAATCTGAGGGAAATGTGAGCTGGTCATATAGATGCAGGACCAACTCCAAGACATGATGGCTGAAGCCAAGAGAACAAGGAGAGAGGAAAAGAAAGGCCAGTGAAAGACAGATAAATAGGGGAGTGAAAGGACTTTCTGTGGTCCCAGTTGTAAGATGTGAGCAGAGGTAGAGAAACCAGGGAAGGATGCTGAGTAGCTGGAGAGGGCTGGGATGTTGCCATGAAGACAGTATGTAGTTCCACATTCAAATTTCTTTACTTAATGAATTTATAAGCAATGATGGTTAAAAATAATAGTGTATTCAAAATTATTGTGCAAAATATTCTATCCTATAAGATGGGATCTTAGCTAATTAGAGAAAGCTTTGCCAAAATGTTAAGTCTAGCACTGGCAAAGATTCCATCTCCCTGTAATCACTTTCAATTCTGTATGTTTTCCTTTTGTGTCTCATATTGTTAGCTTTGAAAACAGGAGAATTAGGTTATTCTGAGCAGTTACTAGGTAAGCACAGATGGTTTTGTGTGGTTGCTGGGTGGCCAACCCTGTGGCCCAGATCTATACTCATAAATCGAGTTTGTCAAAAGCAGGGAGAATATCCACCTCTTTACAGGAGCTGTATTTCACCAACCTGATTTTCTTTTCTCTCCCTCAACTACAGCGAAGCACCTGAGTGAACTCTCACGTATCATAATCAATAATCTCTTACTTGCTCCTGGGAACAACATATTATTTTTTGTTTGTTCCTGAGCATTTTTCATATGCAATAAGCCCAGCTGACATATGTATCCATTAATTAAGCGTGTCAAAGTTTAATGATTGAAGGAAGATAAGGAAAGTCTCACTAGGGGTCAGGTCTAATAAATTGCGTGGGTTTATTTGTAGTGCCAATCAACTGTTTTTGGTCTCTCTTTTTTCAGCCAAGGTAAGTGTGAGTTACAGTGCTCACTACTGTAGCACATACACTAAAATCAAAATGATACAGAGAAGATTAACATGCAACCTGACCAAGTATGATATGCAAATTTGTGAAGCATTTCATTTTTTTTTTAAAGTGAGTTACAGCCACAAAATCTAGAATCTTCTAGTTTCCTCGTTGCTACTTCTTTCATTAAGAGGAATTTACTGGCTAAGAATGTGGTCATTGACAAAACCCGTCTTTGGTCTTCATTATTTGTAAACTGCATGATCACAGGCAAGTCGTCTTTCTCCTTACCCTCAAGTTTTTCATCTGTCTCGAAAGAGTCGTTTGTGACGCTTGAGATAAAGCATGCAACACATAATATAGGGTCAATAGTGATTAAAAGTTTGGAAAAACTTATACTTTCTGTCATAAACTCATACCCACCAAAAAGAAAGCCCTACAGAGTCGCTTTAAAGTCAGCCTAACTACTGGATTCTGAATAAAGAGGTTATCATTACTTCTTACTTGTTAAGTATCCTGAAGGACTGTGTTTGCATATGGATATAATGTAAACTTCCCAGGTGGTGCTAGTGGCAAAGCATCTGCCTGCCAGTGCAATAGACACAAGAGCCAAGGGTTTGATCTCTGTATCAGGAAGATTTCCTGGAGCAGGAAAAGGCAACTCACTCCAGTATTCTTGCCTGGAAAATCCCCTGGACAGAGAAGCCTGGTGGGCCACAGTCCATGGAGTTACAAAGAGTTGGACAGGACTGAGCGCACACACACCCTATAATGTAAGCTACAGAAACCCCAGGCTGCACAGACCGGGTCTTCTCTTTTTCCTCTAGCTCTGAAATATTTTTCTGGCATGAAGGAGGTTCTTTGGATTATTTATTTTTATCATGTGAGCCCAAGCCTGTGATCACGTGAGACCCAGTTCACTATCTAAATGACAGGAAGTTACAGTGTTTCAACCTAGAAAAGATAGAGTATAATTTTTAACAAACTTCTTCCTGCAAGTGTCAGTATTGGTTTCTAATAATCATGAATTAATGTTAGTCTGTCCTCTCTTCAGTTCAGTTCAGTTCAGTCACTCAGTCACTCAGTCGTGTCCAATTCTTTGCGACCCCATGAATTGCAGCATGCCAGGCCTCCCTGTCCATCACCAACTCCTGGAGTTCACTCAGATTCACGCCCATTGGGTCAGTGATGACATCCAGCCATCTCATCCTCTGTCGTCCCCTTCTCCTCCTGCCCCCAATCCCTCCCAGCATCAGAGTCTTTTCCAATGAGTCAACTCTTTGCATGAGGTGGCCAAAGTACTGGAGTTTCAGCTTCAGAATCATTCCCTCCAAAGAAATCCCAGGACTGATCTCCTTCAGAATGGACTGGTTGGATCTCCTTGCAGTCCAAGGAACTCTCAAGAGTCTTCTCCAACACCACAGTTCTCTTAGGATCTAATAAACTATTGTTGTTGTTGCTTAGTCCGACTGTTTTGGGACCCCAAAGGCTATAGCCCGCCAGGCTCTTCTGTCCATGGGATTTCCCAGGCAAGAATACTGGAGTGGGTTGCCATTTCCTCTGCCAGGAAATTTTTGTGACCCAGGAATCAAACCTACATCTCCTATATTGGCAGGCAGAATCTTTAACACTGAGCCAGCAGGGAAGCCCCTAATAAGCTATTAAATAGTGTCTAGCAATTAGATGATGGGGTGAGAAATCCATTTTTCATATTTATTAAATGTTTGCCCTTAAATATTCTGTCCATTTTTCCCTCAGTGACCTTTCATCATCAAGCACACAAGGAAAATTATTACTGTTTTCGTATAAAGATTTGAGATTGTTCAACTTGAGAATGGCAATGCTGTACTTACTCCACCAAACTTCTAGTTTTCAAAAAACCAAATGATTGGCTGGTAGTTACAAACTTCTTATATCTAACTGACCTGCCCATCAGACACCTGATTTTTAAAGGAAATGCTTCTTACTTCCAATCATTTGACATTACAGGAACAGTTTCTGAAACCCTGATGGAAAAATATTCTTCAGAGGAGAGGTCCAATATTTCACTCCAGCTTCCACTGAGGATATTAAATCTCTTTTTCTTTTTTTTTTTGGGGGGGGGCAGCTGAACAAAAATGCCTTTTACTTGTGATGTACAAATACAACCAGTTCAAAAATAGATCATTTTTCGCCTATGATTCCAGTGATAACAAGTTACTAAGGAAAAAAAAAATATATATATATATCTCAAGAAGGAGTTTATCTTCAAAGTTTTCTCTGAAGAAACCCTAGGAAGGGTTAAAAAAAAACCCCATAAACCTGTCATATATACATCTGATATTAGCAAAAATAACCTGAAAGGAGGTAAAATCTCAAAATTAATATTTTAACATGCCCCAAATAAACAAACAAAAAAGTCTAGTTCAAAAGTCCTGCTATGTTTCTCAAAACTAAGACCTTGAGGGAAATGGAGAAAGACTGATAATTCAAAACTGAATGGGCTCAAACCAGTGATAGGGTGACCTGTGGATCTCAGGCAGTCCTTCCCCCTCTAACAGTCTTTAGGAAGCAGCAGAGGGGGCTGGATCAGCAGGGCCCAGCACCATCTGCCCACCTACCAAGGGGCTCAGTGTCAGGTGTCCAGCGAGCAGAAAGAGAGGATATACACTGAGCTCACCTTAGGTGGGATTTAAACTGGGGTCCCTTTTGGTTCCTTTTAGTGGGATGTATCAGAAGCCCATCGGAGAAGGCAATGGCACCCCACTCCAGTACTCTTGCTGGGAAAATCCCATGGATGGAGGAGCCTGGTAGGCTGCAGTCCATGGGGTTGCTAAGAGTCAGACACGACTGAGCAACTTCACTTTCACTTTTCACTTTCATGCATTGGAGAAGGAAATGGCAACCCACTCCAGTGTTCTTGCCTGGAGAATCCCAGGGATGGAGGAGCCTGGTGGGCTGCCGTCTGTGGGGTCGCACAGAGTTGGACACGATTGAAGCGACTTAGCAGCAGCAGCAGCAGCATCAGAAACCCATAAGCTCTTAAAAAATGTTTAATAAACTTCCTTCGATGAGATGGTTAGAATCACCAACTCAATGGACATGAGTTTGAGCAAGCTCCAGGAGAGGGAAGCCTGGCCTGCTGCAGTTCATGGGGTCACGAAGAGCCAGACACAACTGGGCAACTGAACAGCAACAAAGTTGGTTTGCTTTTTAAAGGAAAAAAAGAAAAAGAAATTCATGATCTAAGACAGTAAATATTCAGCATTCTGTGTCCTTTGAGAGAGAGCAGGGATCAGAGGAAAACCTCTTCTGAAATATGCTTCTATCCATCCATGATTCATGGAAGGAGCCCTCCAATGCTCTTCCAGCCATTAAACTCTCCCCCTTGGGAACATGCCCTGGGAGGGGAGGGGCAAAGGTGGGCTTACGCCTGTGCAAAGCTGTGAGGCCCTCTCCAAGGGAACGCCAGTCCACGGCTGGTGGGCCAAGAGCAGCTCCCAGTAGTCAGCAGTGGAGAGCTGGGCGAGGGAAGGGGGCTATGTGAACAGCCACCTCCTCACACCTGCAGGAATCTAGGGGAGATCTGCCTGCACTCAGCGGGTGGGGCCTGAGCAGACAGAGGTTAGGACAGACACACCTCCTCGGGAGGAACCTCAGGAAGGCAGAAACTTTGAGACACTCCCTACAGCAGAACTCAAGGTTGTCCAAGGGAAGGTGTGGGTGCTTCTTCCTGGATAAGGGTTTAGTCATTTTCTTCCTGGGAAGGGAAATAAGGTCTGGAGATCAGGACTCTGCATCTTTTGATCAGAACTCTAATTTGGAGATTAGAGTATAAGCTCTCTCTGTCCCATGATGGAGAGAAAGGCCTTCTCCTCACTCCCACCTGTGCCAGGTGATGCCACCAAGAAAAGCCACTCTCTGGCCTCTGAGAGGCGGTCTTGATGCAGCCCGTGCTGCAGGGTGGTAGCACTGGTGCCTCTCTGTGGCAGTGAGGGGTCAGGCTGGGGAGAGCAGACAGAGGGGCCTGCTGCTGGCTGGGGGCACTCTAGAGGGGGTGGGGCACTGGGGAGGGACCTCCACTTTCTGAGAGCTATCAGAACCAAGATAGGATTAGAAATGGCACTAAATATGCCAGGAGGGAGGGGTCCTTCTTGGGGAAGACGAGAGCCTCCGCGATGTTATTCCCCCACCTCTTGAGAGTAGAAACATGGGTATCTGGGGTGGTGTGAGAGGCAGGGGGAGAAAAAGTGGTGAGCGTTGATAGAGAAGGGCAGGCAGGACCTCTTGTTTTCTTCGATGAATGAAAAACTTGAGTCGCTACTGTGAGATCAAGAGATTAAGATCAGGATGCAGCCAGGTTCAAAGGCCCAAAGAAGCCATAGGCCCCACTGACACTTGTTCCTGGTCCTCTTGGTCCCTCACTGACAAGCAAAGGAGAGACGGTGGCAGCCTTCCTCCGGAGTCCACTGGTACCCTGGGACAAATGCACGCTTGCTGTGGATCTGTAAAGCCACAGCCACAGCACACAGCCACACAGCTTCCCTCTGTCGTGGCACCAAAGACCTTCCCAAGATCTTCATCAGAGCATCCCGTACACGAAATAGGAGCCTTTTCAAAGCCTGTCTCCAGCGCCCAAAGCCTCCTCTTTGGGAACCAGCCAGACCCTGACCAAGGGCTCCAGGACTTTCAGAAAGGTGGGTATAAACACTCCATTTGTCCAAATATGTGGGTGTGGTGGAGGGGGTGGTGACCATTTAGGTCACCGCAGGGCACTGAGTAGAGTTCCCTGGGCACTGAATAGAGTTCTCTGAGGACAGTAGGTTCTCATTGTTACCCGAAACACAGTATCAATAGTGTATAAATGTCAATCCCAATCTCCCAATTCATCCTGTTCTCCCCCTTTCCCCCTTAGTGTCCATACGTTTATTTTCTACATCTGTGTCTCTATTTCTGTTCTGCAAATAGGATAATCTGTATTGTTTTTCTAGATTCCACAGGTATGCATTAATATATGATATTTATTTTTCTCTCTCTGATTTACTTCACTCTATATGACAGTCTCTAGGTCATCCACATCTCTCCAAATCATCCAATTTCATTCCTTTTTATGGCTGAGTAATATTCCAGCCATATTGCATTTAATATTGTACATATGTACAACATCTTCTTTATCGGTTCTTCTGTTGATGGACATTTAGTTTCCTTACATGTCCTGGCTATTATAAATAGTGCTGCAACGAACATTGGGGTGCATGTGTCTTTTTGAATTATGGTTTTCTCTGGGTCTACACCCAAGAGGGGTGTTGGGATTGTTGGGTCATGTGATAGTTCTATTTGCAGTGTTTTAAGGAACGTCCATACTGTTCTCTATAGTGGCTGTATCAATTTACATTCCCAGCAAGAATGCAAGGGGGTTCCCTATTCTGCATATATGCTCTCCAACTTATTTATTTATTTAAAACCATTTTTGGGGGGGGGTTAACTGTTTTTAAAATTGAATATAACATCAGTTGTCAGTTTTGCCTCCTCACTGACTGATGCGATAAATCAGTACAAAATTTCAGTGGATTTCAGTCTGGAAATTTATGGGGAAATCTATTTAAATGTCCTAAAGTTAAGCAAGAATAGTCATTAAATATGCAAAAATAAAAAATCATATTTTGCGATAGGAATCAGAAAAAATAGATGCCATAATAACTGCAGCTATAATAGCATCAAACCAATGATTTTTATCAGTGACATAAAAAAATGGTTCATTTTGAATGTACTGCAACTTAGATTTATTGTTCTCCCTTGGTTCCATTTTGGAATGTCTGGTACAAAAACTACAGATATCTGGGGGCTTTGATCCATGATGAAGCCAAATAATCACCCAATTTTTGTTGAGATGAATTGAAATTTGAATGCTTTATTTGTGGTTATAGTATACCACCTGCTTGGTGTACTAAAAAAAAAAAAAAAAAGGAAAAGCTCTTGTTTTTTCTTGAAAGCTTTCATTTTTTCCCTGGATTTAAAATAACTTTGCTGTAAAAGATGTTGGACTTTGGTGCTTATGTTTCAGCCATCAGTGTATTTCACTCATTTGAAATATGTTGCAGAGATAGGACAGCTGAATATTAGTAAACCCAGCTGGTGAAAACTATTCCTTTCCCATTCTCCCATTTATGAGACAATCTCTAAATTCTCTGAATTGATTTCCAGACTGCAATCCCATAATCCCACTGTGTTTCAGTAAATGAAAGATCTAGCAATGATCTAGCAATTTAAACAAAGGATCATTGGAGTTGAAGACAAAGGGTAAAGAGAATTGTAGGCTATTGTTTGAAATTTCATGGTGTGCCAGTTAGCTTTTACTGAATGACAGAACACCCCAAAATTTAGCGGCTTAAAACAGAAGCCATTTGTTTGGTTCACATTTTTTTACAGTGGGAGTTGGAATGCACAGGGAAACTCTTCTGGTTTAGGCTGGTTCTAAATGGCAACCCACTCCAGTGTTCTCGACTGGAGAATCCCAGGGTTGGAGGAGCCTGGTGGGCTGCCGTCTATGGGGTTGCACAGAGTCGGGCATGACTGAAGCGACTTAGCAGCAGCAGCAGTTATCTGTAGTTAGCTGTTGGCTGGCGCTGCTTCCAGTGGTTGAGTGGAAGGAATGGGTGGCAGGAATGATTGGACCACATGCCTTTCATCCTCGATAGGCTTGTTTGGGCTCCGTCATATGGTGGTGGTAGTGGTGGCGGTTAGAAGGGAAGCCCCCAAAGCACAAGTGCTTTTCAATCCTCTGCTTGCATCATGTTTGCTAGTATCCATTGCTCAAAGATGTCCCGTGGCAAAGTTCAGAGTCAAGTTTGCAAGTGCTCCATTGTTTGTACTTTGGCAGATAGCTTACTAAGTAAAATCAACCACTGAGTTAAGAGGGGACCACTTGTTGTATAATTTTGGCACAATCTAAAATCTGTCATCTAAAAAAATATTTTGGGAATTCTCTGGTGGTCCAGTGGTTAGGACTCAGTGCTTTCACTACTGTGGGCTTGGTTTTGATCCTTGGTTGCAGAACTAAGATCCCCCAGACCTCACAGCATGGCCAGATAAATAAATAAAATATTTTAGAGATAGGTCAAAGACAGACTCAGTGGCAAATTGTAGATACGTTCAGCTAAAATTAATCCTTTGTCCAAAAACTTTGGGAAACATTGTTTGGATGAGCAGACACTGATATGAAATTAAGTCAGAGGGAGTTGTGTGTCCTCTCTGCTCAGCGTTACTGTTGTTTATATTAAAAAGTGCTGGGAATCTTTGCCTGGGTTCTAGAATGGCTTTCTTAGATAATTCAGTTCAACTCATCCTATCCTTGTGTGTCTAGAGTTTTAGTGAAAGTATGTGTTTTTAGCTTATGTGCTTTAAGTATATATATAATTATACCATGAAGACTTTTAGTAGAGTTGTAGTTATAAAATCAAGTTAGAATACGTTATTGGAGTTCTAAAGGATTGAGGATTATTGATTCGCAGAGCTGAGAGAGACAATTTTCCATCACCGCCTAATATTAGGGCGAGGCCAGAGTGTGACCACTGTAACTCATTCTTGGAAAACAGCAGAAAGTGCTCTCAGGTGATAGGATTCATCTGAAAAATAAAGTACAGTCTCTGTCCTCACCCCATCTATTCCAGCCCACTCTACCCAAAACCTTGCTTTAGTACTTCAGGAAATTCAAGAGGTTTGAATGTATTTGGTTTTAAGAAAAGAAACTAATTTAGTTCTTATCATTTAAATACTTAGCACCAATGTTCATAAACTAAACTTAAATTGTTCTCCCACTTAGCATTTCAAGTGAGAGCTTTCTTTTCTGCGTTAAAACGTCCCTAAATGACTCTCTCTGACTACTGCCTGGTGACTCTTTCCACCTCCTTGAAAGAATTTATCAACTTTCCACTCTCTTTTTATGTTTCTTTGTCACACACCTGTTGCTCCAGAACTGACTTTTGATGTCAGGAATGAACAAAGTGCTAGATGCAGCATGGCCTCAGTAATTAGCATTACTTGGGAAGATTGATTTGAAGCAGTGAAGGGTTTGAACTCAAGTTACTTTGAAGAAAAAAAAAAATTATCGAGTTCTTTCCACACTGTTGAACGCCTTGAATGTTTAAAAGACAGTAAAAGTCAGCTGTACCTGACTTGAAGGAACTGACACTCCATTTCAAGAGCTTCTTATGAAAAAAAAAAAAAAAAAGGAAACTGGAAAGAAAAGCTGTATGGCATAGCCAGAGGGGGTGGAATAGATCTTGAAATTCAAAACAGAGCAGCTCCATAAAAATGAGTAAAAGTAGTCTTTCTTCAAGGAGGTGGGACTTGAGGTGAAGCTTACAGGGAGTAGAAATTTTCAGAATAAAAGTGACTGAGGAATTGAGATCCTAAATTATATAGTGGAGTATGAAGCATGGAGAATATCTCTATTTTCTAGATTCTGCTGGTAGCATTCACTCTGAAGTGTAAGATTTCAAAGCACCAAAGACAGAAGGTGGAAGCCTGCCCTGCAAGCCAGGGGCAAACTGGTATGGGATGCCCGTGAGCCAGAAGAAGAGTAGTCTGACTGAACTAGGGGTTCTACTGAAACTAACTGGAACCAGTGCTGGGTACATAAACAGAACTGGATTAAGGAGGGCCTTGACTATCCAGATGAGGATCCTAGTGTGATTTGTATGTATTAGGGACTCAGAAATGTTTCAAAAGAAACATAGGGACTTCCCCAGTGGTCCAGGGGTTAAAAGTTCACCTTCCCATTCAGCAGGTGTGGGTTCAATCCCTGGTCAGGTAGCTAAGATCCCACATGCCTTGGAGCCAAGAAACCAAAACATAACAGGAGCAATATTATAACAAACTCAATAAAGACTTAAAAATAGCCCATATCAAATAATCTTAAAAAAAAATTGCTTCCTTAAAAAAGAAAAGCAATGTATTTAATGTCTTTAAAGATTAGAGTATTGCACTTATAGTTATTTGACTGCAGTGGGCAATGAGTGCCTGAAGAGAAAGCCCACTAAATTGCTTTTATGACCAGTTAAGGGTAATTAGAAATCGGTTCACTTATTTATATATCACTGGCAAACATTAAATTTATTCTCTATTAGTTCCCAAATTCTGCAATCTTGTTAAGACTTGCAGATGCCTCAATTATTCTTTTTGTATATATGGTACCAGTGAAAGCTTCAGATGCCCCCAGTCCAGATAGCACCAAATTCGAATAAGTGGTATCTCAGTCAATAAAGCATTCCTTATGGATATCTCAGAACGCTGAAGAGCTAGGAATTCTGCATTTTGATCTCATGCTGTATTAACATTAACCAGGGTGTTGCTATTGCAGAAGAGGTAAAGATATAGACTGGACTGTGTTTCCTTCTCCTCCAAATTCATATGTTGAAGCCCTCACCCTCACTGTGACTGTATTTTGGTGGGCGAGACCAGGGTTTGATTCCTGGGTCGGGAAGATCCCCTGGAGAAGGAAATGGCAATCCACTCCAGTACTCTTGCCTGGAAAATCTTACGAACGGAGGAGCCTGATAGGCTACAGTCCATGGGGTGGCAAAGGGTCGGACACGACTGAGCGACTTCACTTTCACTTTCACTTTAGGGTGATAGGACTAAGCGCGGGCGTCTGCGACCTAAGCGCAGCAGAGGGGAGCTACCTCACGTCTGAGGTCAGGGGCAGAAGCTGGTGGTGGCCGGGAGGAGCAACCCCACGTCCAAGGAGCGGTGGCTGTTCGGGCACAGGAGGGCCTAGAGGAGCCATCCCACGTTGAAGGTCAGGAAGGGCGGCGGTGAGGAGATACCCCTTGTCCAAGGTAAGGAGCCGTGGCTGCGCTTTGCTGGAGCAGCTGTGAAGAGATACCCCAGGCTCAAGAGAAACCCAAGAGAAACCCAAGTAAGATGGTAGGTGTTGCAAGAGGGCATCAGAGGGCAGACTCACTGAAACCATACTCACAGACAACTAGTCAATCTAATCACACTAGGACCACAGCCTTGTCTAACTCAATGAAATTAAGCCATGTCCGTGGGGCAACCCAAGATGGGCGGGACATTGTGGAGAGGTCTGACAGAATGTGGTCCACTGGAGAAGGGAATGACAAACCACTTCAGTATTCTTGCCTTGAGAACCCCATGAACAGTATGAAAAGGCAAAATGATAGGATACTGAAAGAGGAACTCCCCAGGTCAGTAGGTGCCCAATATGCTACTGGAGATCAGTGGAGAAATAACTCTAGAAAGAATGAAGGGATGGAGCCAAAGCAAAAACAATACCCAGCTGTGGATGTGACTGGTGATAGAAGCAAGATCCAGTGCTGTAAAGAGCAATACTGCATAGGAACCTGGAATATCAGGTCCATGAATCAAGGCAAATTGGAAGTGGTCAACAGGAGATGGCAAGAGTGAACGTCGACATTCTAGGAATCAGCAAACTAAAATGGACTGGAATGGGTGAATTTAACTCAGATGACCATTATATTTACTACTGTGGGCAGGAATCCCTCAGAAGAAATGGAGTAGCCATCATGGTCAACAAAAGAGTCCGAAATGCAGTACTTGGATGCAATCTCAAAAACGACAGAATGATCTCTGTTCATCTCCAAGGCAAACCATTCAATATCACAGTAATCCAAGTCTATGCCCCAACCAGTAACACTGAAGAAGCTGAAGTTGAACAGTTCTATGAAGACCTATAAGACCTTTTAGAACTAACACCCAAAAAAGATGTCCTTTTCATTATAGGGGACTGGAATGCAGAAGTAGGAAGTCGAGAAACACCTGGAGTAACAGGCAAATTTGGCCTTGGAATGCAGAATGAAGCAGGGCAAAGACTAATAGAGTTTTGCCAAGAAAATGCACTGGTCATAGCAAACATCCTCTTCCAACAACACAAGAGAAGACTCTACACATGGACCTTACCAGATGGTCAACACCAAAATCAGATTGATTATATTCTTTGCAGCCAAAGATGGAGAAGCTCTATACAGTTAACAAAAACAAGACCAGGAGCTGACTGTGGCTCAGATCATGAACTCCTTATTGCCAAATTCAGACTTAAATTGAAGAAAGTAGGGAAAACTGCTAGACCATTCAGGTATTACCTAAATCAAATCCCTTATGATTCTACAGTGGAAGTGAGAAATAGATTTAAGGGCCCAGATCTGATAGATAGAGTCCCTGATGAACTATGGAATGAGGTTCGTGACATTGTACAGGAGACAGGGATGAAGACTATCCCCATGGAAAAGAAAGGCAAAAAAGCAAAATGGCTGTCTGGGGAGGCCTTACAAATCGCTGTGAAAAGAAGAGAAGCAAAAAGTCAAGGAGAAAAGGAAAGATACAAGCATCTGAATGCAGAGATCCAAAGAATAGCAAGGAGAGATAAGAAAGCCTTCCTCAGTGATCAACGCCAAGAAATAGAGGAAAACAACAGAATGGGAGGACTAGAGATCTCTTCAAGAAAATTAGAGATGCCAAGGGAACATTTCATGCAAAGATGGGCTCGATAAAGGACAGAAATGGTATGGACCTAACAGAAGCAGAAGATATTAAGAAGAGGTGGCAAGAATACACAGAAAAACTACAAAAAAGATCTTCACAACCAAGATAATCACGATGGTGTGATCACTCATCTAGAGCCAGACATCCTGGAATGGGAAGTCAAGTGGGCCTTAGAAAGCATCACTACAAACAAAGCTAGTGGAGGTGATGGAATTCCAGTTGAGCTATTTCAAATTCTGAAAGATGATGCTGTGAAAGTGCTGCACTCAGTATGCCAACAAATTTGGAAAACTCAGCAGTGGCCACAGGACTGGAAAAGGTCAATTTTCATTCCAATCCCAAAGAAAGGCAATGCCAAAGAATGCTCAAACTACCACACAATTGCACTCATCTCACATGCTAGTAAAGTCATGCTCAAAATTCTCCAAGCCAGGCTTCAGCAATACATGAACCGTGAACTTCCTGATGTTCAAGCTGGTTTTAGAAAAGGCAGAGGAACCAGAGATCAAATTGCCAACATCCGCTGGATCATGGAAAAGCAAGAGAGTTCCAGAAAACATCTATTTCTGCTTTATTGACTATGCCAAAGCCTTTGACTGTGTGGATCACAATAAACTGTGGAAAATTCTTCAAGAGATGGGACTATCAGACCACTTGACCTGCCTCTTGAGAAATCTGTATGCATGTCAGGAAGCAACAGTTAGAACTGGACATGGAACAACAGACTGGTTCCAAATAGGAAAAGGAGTACGTCAAGGCTGTATATTGTCACCCTGCTTATTTAACTTATATGTGGAGTACATCATGAGAAACGCTGGACTGGAAGAAACACAAGCTGGAATCAAGATTTCCGGAAGAAATATCAGTAACCTCAGATATGCAAATGACACCACCCTTATGGCAGAAAGTGAAGAGGAACTAAAAAGCTTCTTGATGAAAGTGAAAGTGGAGACTGAAAAAGTTGGCTTAAAGCTCAACATTTAGAAAACGAAGATCATGGCATCTGGTCCCATCACTTCATGGGAAATAAATGGGGAAACAGTGGAAACAGTGTCAGACTTTATTTTTCTGGGCTCCAAAAATCACTGCGGATGGTGACTGCAGCCATGAAATTAAAAGACGCCTACTCCTTGAAAGAAAAGTTATGACCAACCTAGATAGCATATTCAAAAGCAGAGACATTACTTTGCCAACTAAGGTCTGTCTAGTCAAGGCTATGGTTTTTCCTGTGGTCATGTATGGATGTGAGAGTTGGACTGTGAAGAAGGCTGAGCACCGAAGAATTGATGCTTTTGAACTGTGGTGTTGGAGAAGACTCTTGAGAGTCCCTTGGACTGCAAGGAGATCCAACCAGTCCAATCTGAAGGAGATGAACCCTGGGATTTCCTTGGAAGGAATGATGCTAAAGCTGAAACTTCAGTACTTTGGCCACCTCATGCTAAGAGTTGTCTCATTGGAAAAGATTCTGATGCTGGGAGGGATTGGGGGCAGGAGGAGAAGGGGACGACAGAGGATGAGATGGCTGGATGGCATCACTGACTCGATGGACGTGAGTCTGAGTGAACTCTGGCAGTTGGTGATGGACAGGGAGGCCTGGTGTGCTGCGATTCATGGGGTCACAAAGAGTCGGACATGACTGAGCGACTGAACTGAACTTAGGGCGACAGATAAATTTAAATGAGGTTGTAAGGGTGGGGCCCTGTTTTGGTAGGATTGGTGTCATTCTGAGAAGAGAAAGAGTTTAATACTACTCACTCTGCATCAACAGAGAAGAAACCCATTGAGGACACAGTAAGAAGGCGGCCATTTACCAGTCAGGGAGTGAGACCTCACCAGAAACTGAATTTTCCAGCTCCTGGTCTTGGACTTCTAGCCTTCAGAACTGTGAGAAAATAAATTTCTGTTGTTTAAGTCACCTAGTCTGTGGCTCTTTGTTATGGCAAATGGAGCAGACTAATACAGGTATTAACCCTAAGAATGACAGCTGTTTCATTTGTCTTAGTGTCCATAATTGAGTTCTAGGCAGCCAGGGTTGCAGGTTTCTGTTTGAATTAGTTTAAAGAATGTGAGGTTCTATGTCTTGACTTAAAACAAGTATTTATTTGTTTGGCTGCTTCAGGCCTTAGTTGTGGCAAGCGGAATCTTCGTTGTGTCCCGTGAGTTCTTTCACTGCAGCCCCAGGGCTGCCCCGTGGCATGTAGAACCTTAACTCCTCAACCAGGGGTGGAACCTGTGTCCCCTGCATTGCAAGGCAGATTCTTAACCACCGAACCCCCCGGGAAGTCCTACCAGATCTTGACTTTGTCATCCTTGTATACATACTGCTCTCAAGTGTCAGGGGATAACTTCTTGACAAAACCTTAGCAAGGGCTATTGTGAATTTTGATCAGGGGTGAGAAATTCATGAGAAAATTTCCCTGAGGAAATATGCATTTTTGTGCAGATGAGAGCAGTGATGTTTGCTAAAACAGAGTACTGATTCATGAACTCTAATTTAAATCGGTGAGTGACTGATCTCTCGACAATACAAGGACTGACAGACCTATCTGTGTAATGTGTAGATGTCTTTTGGCTGGTGGACATTATTTGACATTTTCCCAATAAGCCCTTTCTCCTGAGCAGAACTGGTTGTGCTTTTTCTTTGTTTTGGCAGCTTGCAATATTTCAGTTGCCTCACCAGGGATCAACCCCTGACCCTTGGCAGTGAGAGTTCCAAGTCCTAACCACCAGACTAACAGGGAATTCCCTAAAACAAAAAAAATTTTTTTTTTAAATCTGAAAACAAGACATCTTAACAGGCTCTGCTTGAATTAACAGATTTTTTTCTATTATAAAGAGATTAAAACAGCATTTTGGAAGAGAGAGAGATACTACTACTAATACTATTATTATGCCTCTTGTGGGACAAATATGTCCAGCAGACCAGCTTTAACCTCAGAGTCACGCAAATTGATTTTTTAAGGGAATGGAAGAACCTGAAAATCTTCTAAGAAACATAGCTAAGAATTCATCTTTCAAAATCATATTGATTCTGCCCGGAAGCCACTGTTAGTCACTCAGTCGTGTCCGACTCTTTGTGATCCCATGGACTGTAGCCCACCAGGCTCTTCTGTCCGTGGAATTCTCCAGGTAAGAATATTAGAGTGAAGTCCCATTTCCTTCTCCACCCAGGGTTTGAACCTATGTCTCCAGTGTCTTCTGCATTGCAGGTGGATTCTTGACCCGTCGAGCCATTGGGGAGCCCTAGGGCCTTTGTAGAGAAGGTTAAATTAAAGTGAGGGAATTAGGATGGACTCTAATCCAATTTGACTGTGTCTTTACAAGAAGAGGAAAATTTTTAAAATTAATTTTTATCGCAGTGTAGTTGCTTCACAGTGTTATGTTGGTTTCTACAGTATGGCAAAACGAATCAGCTATACATAGCTATATCCCCTCTTATTTTGGATTTTCTTCCCATTTAGGTCACCACAGACCATTGAGTAGAGTCCCCTGTGCTGTAAAGTAGGTTCTCATTAATTGTCTCTTTTATATATAGTATTAATAGCGTGGGCTTCTCAGGTGGCGCCAGTGGTAAAGAATCTGCCTGCCAATGAGGAGACACAGGAGACAGGTTCGATCCCTGGGCTGGGACAATCCCCTGGAGTAAGAAATGGCTACCTGTTCCAGTATACTTGTCTGAAAAATTCCATGGACAGAGGAGTCTGGCAGGCAAACAATTCATGGGGTCACAAAGAGTCAGATACAGCTGAGTGATTGAACACATATCAATAGGGTATACATGCCAGTCCTATCTTTCCATTCATCTACTCCCTTTCCCCACTTGGTATCCATATGTTTGATCTGTATGACAAGAAGAGGAAACTCGGACACACCCAGGGACACCAGGGGAAAGGCCATATAAGGACGCAGCAATAAGGTATCCATCTGTAACCCAAGGAGCGGGAGGGATGGCAGGAAAAGCCAAATCTTCTGACACCTTGATCTCAGACTTGCAGCTTCCAGCGCTATGAGAAGATAAATTTCCGTAGTCTAAGCCACTGTGGTACTTTCTTCTGGAAGCCTTAGAAACAAATAGTCATTGAGCTGGGTTGTGGGACAGGAGAATAAGGGTGGGAGGTAGGAACCAAAGAGGAGGCTGGGACTAGGACCTGCGGGTGCACAGGGGCAGGAAGAGTTGGGAGCAGAAACTCAGGTCTGACTGGCAGCAAAAGATGCCCCAGGGAGTGACACAGTTCCCCTTAGCATATGCAACCAGACTGGGGCAGGTGGTCAAAAATAGTTGTTTTGGAGGTACAACTAGAGCCTGATGGGTCTTCATGTGGGAAATGTATTGATAGGTTTATCTCCAGGGGATTGGGGAAGGAAGACAGAGGTCCTGCAGGTGATGAAGTGGTGGAGATGGGAGTGGATCATCAGTGATGTGACTGGTTACGGCACGATTTGGCTTATTGTTAGAAGCTGTGCTTTTTCTTTGAGTCAAAAGGATGGTTTTATGCTGTGCAGGGTATGCACGTCTGTGTATACAAAACCGTATATTTAAAGAACATATTTTAGTTATTTTAGCACTGAGGCTATCTCAATGGATGGGGCATTCACTCATGTTTTTCGGTTGCCTGCACTTCTTAACATAGTATCTCTCAGCATTTGATAACTGAATTTCAACGATTCTGTTTATCTGTGTCAAATTCAGTAATGAATCATTTAGTAGACTACCCTTATCATTTAATAGATCACCCTTATAGACGGTTATGGGGCTTCCCTGGTGGCTCAGAGGTTAAAGCATCTGCCTGCAATGCGGGAGACCTGGGTTTGATCCCTGGGTCGGGAAGATCCCCTGGAGAGGGAAATGGCAACCCACTCCAGTACTCTTGCCTACAAAATCCCATGGACAGAGGAGCTTGGTGGGCTACAGTCCACGGGGTCGCAAACAGCTGGACTTGACTGAGCGACTTCACTCACTTCATTATAGACGGTTATAGCACAGTTAGAAATTTTTATATTGAGAACAAAAATGATAGCTTAGTTATTACATTTTGTAGATCAAACAGTAGGTGAAACTGCTGCTGCTAAGTCACCTCAGTCGTGTCCGACTCTGTGTGACCCCATAGACGGCAGCCCATCAGGCTCCCCCGTCCCTGGGATTCTCCAGGCAAGGATACTGGAGTGGGTTGCCATTTCCTTCTCCAATGCATGAAAGTGAAAAGTGAAAGGGAAGTCGCTCAGTCGTGTCTGACTCCGCGATCCCATGGACTGCAGCTCACCAGGCTCCTCAGTCCATGGGATTTTCTAGGCAAGAGTACTCATGGATGTCATAATTGTCTAACATCACCCAAATTTATTCCAGTGCTTTGTTTGGGGTTTATTTCATTACCTAATTTTTTAATGTATTCTTATAATTTTCATATTCCTTTATTTACTTATTTGTCCCCGAAGTTAACTTTTCTAATGTTCTGGCATATTATTAAATAGATTAATAAACCACACAGAAATAATACGTATTGAACATTGGATAGTAACATTGTGACCAGTAGAGGGCATCAAGGAATCATCACAAGTACAGGTTTTGAAGAGACAGAAATACTAGTGTTTTAATTGTGGGACAATTTTAACTAAAACATTAGTACTAAAATAATTCCATGATATAAATGTGTTTAAATCATCATGGTAACATTACTGAGTGATCATTTCGTGTCTTGGTCATTGCAGATGTACCTTAGTTACACATTTCAAAAACAAAAGTAGCTCTTAATTATGTTGAAATGGAAATTGTTGAATTTTGACATTCTTAGGAAAAATATAAAGTGCTAAATATTAAAAAGTGGCGTGATTTCTAACTTCTGAAATATGTATATACAGTCTCCGAGTGTCTGTGTCTACTCGTCTCTAAGTGTGGAAGATTGAGGAAGTGCTCTCTTGAGGTCTTTTCTAGTAACACAATATGTGGCGATGAAGCTCTTCACCTGGAAATACCACTACGAACAGAATCCTCTTTATCAGCTCCTGGAGGGCTCCCTTGATCAAACCAGAACTTGGACTGAAGGTGCCATGTGGTTTCTGGACTTTGCATCTCTGATTTCTCAGCATTATTTATCAAAATAGAACCCCTATTTGCATTGCACTGTCTTACACAGTCAGAGCCAATTCTGACTCCATGCTGGATCTGTTTCTTTGACTTTAACCTTTGCTTTTCCTTGTTTATGCTATTATAATCATACATAATGACCTGCCTCAGAGCACTCAGACCCTCTGCCTGACTGTAAAACTAAAGTGCCTCTGTTCAGCTCAAAGAGACCCCGCCCAATTGTGAATGGCTGCAAGAAAGAAATACATGCTAAGTCCCTTCAGTCCAGCTCTTTGCAATCTGTCCATGAGATTCTCCAAGCTGACTTAGGTGCCGATTTACGTATCTTTTGTTAATGATACAGGTGTCAGTTTTGGAACTTAAGAACACTTAGTAGATTCTTCACACTGTATTAAAACGCAAAGTAGGAAGCATTTCCTTAGGAAGTTATCCTTTTTTCCCCGTGAATACATTGGGTTTATTCCAGAAACAAGCAGGTTAAGAAGTAACAGAACTGAACTGGTTCAAAATTGGGAAAGGAGTATGTCAGCGCTGTATATTGTCACCCTGCTTATTTAACTTATAGGCAAAGTACATCATGCGAAATGCTTAGCGGGATGAAGCTCAAGCTGGAATCAGGATTGCTGGGAGAAATGTCAATAACCTCAGATATGCAGATGACACCAGCCTTATGGCAGAAAGTGAAGAGGAACTAAAAAGCCTCTTGTTGAAGATGAAAGAGGAGAGTGGAAAAGCTGGCTTCAAGCTCAACATCCAAAATATAAGATCAAGCCACCACTTCATGCAAATAGATGGGAAAAAATGGAAATAGTGACAAGATTTCTTGGGCTCCAAAATCACTGTGGATGGTGACTGCAGCCATGAAATTAAAAGATGCTTGCTCCTTGGAAGAAAAGCTATGACAAACCTAGACTGTGTATTAAAAAGCAGAGACATCATTTTGCAGACAAAGTTCTATCTAGTCAAAGCTATGGTTTCCAGTAGTCATGTATGGATGTGAGAGTTGGACCATAAAGAAGAGTGAGCACTGAAGAATTGATGCTTTCAAACTGTGGTGTTGGAGAAGTCTTGAGAGTCCTTTGGACAGCAAGGAGATCAAACCAGTCCATCCTAAAGGAAATCAACCCTGAATATACACTGGAGGGACTGATGCTGAAGCTGAAGTTCCAATATTTGGGGCACCTGATGTGAAGAGCTGACTCATTTGAAAAGACCCTGATGTTGGGAAAGATTAAAGGCAACAGGAAAAGGGGATGACAGAGGATGAGATAGCTGGATGGCATCACTGACTCAATGGACATGAGTTTGAGCAAATTCCTGGAGGTGGTGAAGGACAGGGAGGACTGGTGTGCTGCAGTCTGTGGGGTCGCAAAGAGTCAGACACTGCTTAGTGACTAAACAAAAACAATGCATTCCTCTACACTGTGCTGTGGACAAAAAAGTGAGAGCCTGAGAGCCTAGGTGAGTGCTCTGTCCTGGCCCTTGTTCTCTGAATATTCATGGTTCCGGTTTCACATCTGCTTAAGGTCCCCTGTGTGGACACTCAGCTTCACTGCCTTTCTCTTTCCACTTACTCAAGGATAAACTCAGATTTTCTGCTTCAGTGTCAGCAGAGTTTTGCAAGTTTGCTCGTATGGTGCTTATTATTTCTTTTTCTATTATTACTTGCCGTTGCTCTAAGTGGGCTTCTCAGGTGGCGCTAGTGGTAAAGAATCCACCTGCCAGTGTGGGGATGCCACAGATGCAGTTTCGATCCCTGGGTTGGAAGATCCCCTGGCAACCCACTCCAGTATTCTTGCCTGAAAAATCTCATGGACAGAAGAGCATGGTGGGCTACAGTCCAAGGAGTTGCAAAGAGTTGGACGTAACTGAGCACAACATGGCATTGCTCAAAGTTTGAAACGTGAAGATTTCATCCTCCTGCCAATTTCTCATCAAATGGCTTTGGATGAGTATGTTCTGGACTGATTTACATGATTCTATGTTCTGCAGAGGGTGGTTCCCAGACCAGTGACATCAGCATCCCTTGGGAGTATGTTAGCAATGCAGAATCTCCAGACTCTCTCCAGACTTACCAAAGCAGAAGTATGAGAAATAATGGCCTTTTATTGCCATTTTGGAGAAGGAAATGGCAACCCACTCCAGTATTCTTGCCTGGAGAATCCCACGGACAGAGGAGCTTGGTGGGTTACAGTCCACGGGTCTCCAGACTCTCTCCAGACTTACCAAAGCAGAAGTATGAGAAATAATGGCCTTTTATTGCCATTTTGGAGAAGGAAATTGTAACCCACTCCAGTATTCTTGCCTGGAGAATCCCATGGATGGAGGAACTTGGTGGGTTACAGTCCACGAGTCTCCAGACTCTCTCCAGACTTACCAAAGCAGAAGTATGAGAAATAATGGCCTTTTATTGCCTTTTTGGAGAAGGAAATTATAACCCACTCCAGTATTCTTGCCTGGAGAATCCCATGGATGGAGGAGCTTGGTGGGTTACAGTCCACGGGTCGCAAAGAGTCGGACACGACTGAGCGACTTCAATTCACTTCACTATTGCATTTTAACTCATGGCATTGAAAATAACTTGTGAAGCTCTCTCTTCCTTTCATTAGAATACAATTTCAGTTTAAGGAATCTGTATTGTCTAGCTTTCCATTGAATATCCAGGACCTAGCATAGTTCTTGGCAGATGGTAGGTGCTCAGTAAATGTTTGTTGAATGATAAATGAATGGATATCTGCAGAGTGAGTCTTGTTTGCTTAACCTAGTTGTTAAGTAACCAATGTGTTTAGAAGGGCTCAATGAAAGAATAATGCTAACAGTGCAGACAAATGAGGTGTGTAATTAACACCTCTGGTCCTATTGTTTCCGAGAAGAGATTTTCTGCCCAGTTGACTGTGATTAAGCTAGGGTTGGCAGTCTCCAAAGTGGGAAAAGGATTGGCCTGTGTGGTAAAGAAGATGACTCTTGCTCTCTTCTACTACAGTATCCTCAAATTATGAGACTGGTGATCCACTCCTTGGCAATCTGAAACTTTGCAGTATTTTGATTTCAAAAGGTCATATTCTAAATATACTAAAAAAAAATATACTGATTTCTCTGTCCTCCTATTTTACCTCTGAAATTAAACATCTCCCCACCTTCCCTTCCCCCTCACTTTTTTTCTTCTTTGGTGCACTCCCCCTCACCACTTTCTGACTATTCCAATACCTGTCTACCTAGTCTCCATTCTTCCATTCTCTTTCATTCAAAGAGGCTTTCTAAACTGTGGGTCTGGTCATATTCTCCTTTGGCTAAAATCCTCAGGCATTTTTCTGCTGCTTGTAGGATTAAACCCAGCATCCTTAGTGAGGCATTTGAGGCTCTTCATGGGCACGGCTGTCTGATCAGCTTCCTCTCCTGTCACTCTCCTTCCTAACCTATACTCTGACCACCACTTGCCACTTCTTTAAGCTATGTCTGACTTTTGAGACCCCATGGACCACAGCCCATCACGCTCCTCTGTCCATGGGATTTCCCAGGCAAGAATACTGAGTGCATTGCCATTTTCTTCTCCAGGGCATCTTCCCAGCCCAGAGGTCAAACCTGCATCTCCTTCACTGGCATGCAGATTCTTTACCACTGAGCCACCAGGGAAGCCCTGACTGTAACGGTAACTGCTGTTAAAAAAGAGACAGGAGTGTCTGGAACATTCTTAAAGCTAAACCTCAAGGATCTGGAGTACAGTTTGGGGACCAGAAGGCTGTCAGGAATTGTACAAGGCAGCTCTTGGTGACAGATGACACTGTTGGTTCCTCGGCAGCAGGAATTAATTAAGCTTCATTCTTGTCCTTTGCCATGGATGCCAGTTGCCTACTTGTTTTTTTTTTTTTTTTTTTTTTAGCATCCCTTTACTTATCTTTCTACTTCTGCTTCCCCTGACAGTGCACCGTTTCTTCATACATTTTTCATTCAAATTCTTGAGAGGTATGACTGTCATCATTGCAACTAATTGCTTTCTGTTTGGGGGGAGCTTCTATACCAGGCCACCCTATTGAACATAGCCAGGTGGTAGATGTAGCTGCTCTTGGGTCAGGTGCTGGCTGGCTGGATCAATCAGTGGATGACTGACAGGGGTTAGGGTATCATGTGGTAGCATGTGGTGGACTGTGGTTCAAGAACCACCTACAGCAGCTTTTCTTAGCAGGGCCTGTGTTTCATAACCTACTTAGAAGGAATTTGTGGGCAAGATAGGCATTCTAAGGCAAGATATCTACCACATAGACGTATTTTGAAAATTCTGGTCATGATTTCTCCTAGGCATTCCCAGTGAGGCGGATATTCTCGTAGCCTCCTTTTCCAGTTTGTATTGTCATACATGAAGTGTTATGTGCATAAATGCTGTGCCTGACATTGCAATATTATTTTGCCTCTTAAAATAGTTTACTGAAGTTCCAGTTTCAGCTTTTCAGGATTGTAGGACACATTCAGGATTGCTCAGTAATAGCTTCAGTTTACTTGACTTTGTGATTCTTCATTTATTCATTTATCCATCAAACATTTCTGGAGTGTCTATGCTAGGGAGTGGTTGTACAGAGAGAAATAAGACACAGTATCCGCCTTCAAGGATCTTACAAACTACCTAGGGAGTCTGACATATAAACTAAATTAAATATGGGTATTAACAGCCTGTTATAGGGATTTGTTGAATGCAAAGAGACAAACTATCAATGTTTTTTAAATCACTTCTCAAAATACAGCGCTGCTCTGTCTTCCCCCAATCTCCCATGCTCAGCTCATCCCATCCCATCCTCTCTTCTCTCATATATGACATGGCGTTTCTAACCGGACTCTTGTAACTATTCAACCAACGACACATGCCTGTATCAAACAAACCTTTGCTTTCCTTACTGGGGTTGAAGACATTGTTTTTCTTTCTGTGGGTATGCATGTGTGTTAGAAAGGGAAGTCAGGCCTCAGTTCTTCATCACTGAGAAACTGATATATAAGAAGTATTCAAATAAAGTTGCCAGGCAAGAGGACACACGCTGCTTCAGAGGTTTTAGAGTCCACGCCAACACCATTTACCGTATGGATGTTCTCCTTGTTCTCTATGAAACACCTCTTGCCACCCCCACCTGCAAAGTCCAGCTAGAGAGGATGCTTTAGCTTGCAGCCTCAGCTCTTTTGTATCACTGTTTCATACCTCTGAATGTGTATTTTATATATTCCCTGAGTTGTTCTCCTTGGCCATCCAAATACCAATTCAGGCTTGATTGCTTAACTGAGTAACTGATTTATTTATTTGCTGGTTCCTTACTGAGTGCTTAACCATGAACCGGAAACACTTGGGATCACTGGTCAGCTCATTATGAGGCTGCTCAGGAGTCTAATGAAAAGAGAACAGACTCTATATGATTTCAACACCTTGAGACTATGAAATTTTTGCACCTTGTTTTAAGTCCCTGGATATGTTCCACTGTTTCCTAGTTTATGGGAACTTGAATAAAATTTCTGTCCTGCTGTTGTGTGAAAATTGTATAAATCTTAATGATGTTGAATTGGTTCATAGTGCCTTTCAGGTCTACTATATCCTTCTACTTTTTAATCATTCTATTAATTTTTGATAGTTTGATATTGAAACTCCAGCTAAAAATTTTAATTTATCTAGTTAAAAAATAATTGCAATATATGGTAGAACTATATGTCAGTTCAGTTTAGTCTTTCAGTCGTGTCTGACTCTTTGCGACCCCATGAATCGCAGCACGCCAGGCCTCCCTGTCCATCACCGACTCCCGGAGTTCACTCAGACTCACGTCCATCGAGTCAGTGATGCCATCCAGCCATCTCATCCTCGGTCGTCCCTTTCTCCTCCTGCCCCCAATCCCTCCCAGCATCAGAGTCTTTTCCAATGAGTCAACTCTTCGCATGAGGTGGCCAGAGTACTGGAGTTTCAGCTTTAGCATCATTCCTTCTAAAGAATACCCAGGACTGATCTCCTTTAGAATGGACTTGTTGGATCTCCTTGCAGTCCAAGGGACTCTCAAGAGTCTTCTTCAACACCACAGTTCAAAAGCATCAATTCTTTGGCACTCAGCTTTCTTCACAGTCCAACTCTCACATCCATACATGACTACTGGAAAAAACATAGCCTCGACTAGACGGACCTTTGTTGGCAAAGTAATGTCTCTGCTTTTCAGTAGGCTATCTAGGTTGGTCATAACTTTCCTTCCAAGGAGTAAGCACCTTTTAATTTCATGGCTGCAATCACCATCTTCAGTGATTTTGGAGCCCCCCAAAATAAAGTCTGACACTGTTTCTACTGTTTCCCATCTATTTCCCATGAAGTGACGGGACCAGATGCCATGATCTTAGTTTTCTGAATGTTGAATTTTAAGCCAACTTTTTCACTCTCCTCTTTCACTTTCATCAAGAAGCTTTTTAGTTCCTCTTCACTTTCTGCCATAAAGGGTGGTATCATCTGCATATCTGAGGTTACTGATATTTCTCCCGGCAATCTTGATTCCAGCTTGTGCTTCTTCCAGTCCAGCATTTCTCATGATGTACTCTGCATATAAGTTAAATAAGCAGGGTGACAATATACAGCCTTGACGTACTCCTTTTCCTATTTGGAACCAGTCTGTTGTTCCATGTCCAGTTCTAACTGTTGCTTCCTGACCTGCACATAGGTTTCTCAAGAGGCAGGTCAGGTGGTCTGGTATGCCCATCTCTTGAAGAATTTTCCACAGTTTATTGTGATCCACACAGTCAAAGGCTCTGGCATAGTCAATAAAGCAGAAATAGATGTTTTTCTGGAACTCTCTTGCTTTTTCCATGATCCAGCGGATGTTGGCAATTTGATCTCTGGTTCCTCTGCCTTTTCTAAAACCAGCCTTAACATCTGGAAGTTCACGGTTCATGTATTGCTGAAGCCTGGCTTGGAGAATTTTGAGCATTACTTTACTAGTGTGTGAGATGAGTGCAATTGTGCGGTAGTTTGAGCATTCTTTGGCATTGCCTTTCTTTGGGATTGGAATGAAAACTGACCTTTTCCAGTCCTGTGGCCCCTGCTGAGTTTTCCAAATTTGCTGGCATATTGAGTGCAGCACTTTCAAAGCATCATCTTTCAGAGCTGGAAATAGCTCAACTGGAATTCCATCACCTCCTCTAGTTTTGTTCATAGTGATGCTTCCTAAGGCCCACTTGACTTCACATTCCAAGACGTCTGGCTCTAGGTGAGTGATCACACCATCGTGATTATCTTGGTTGTGAAGATATTTTTTGTACAGTTCTTCTGTGTATTCTTGCCACCTCCTCATAATATCTTCTGCTTCTGTTAAGTCCATACCATTTCTGTCCTTTATTGTGCCCATCTTTGCATGAAATGTTCCCTTGGCATCTCTAATTTTCTTGAAGAGATCTCTAGTCTTTCCCACTTTGTTATATATTTTCTAAGTCTCCTGTAAATGTGTTATCAAATTTTAATAATTTAAAAAATAAAAAGAGAAAAAGTACAATCCGATATACAGTAGGTACAGATTTTTTCAAATATTGTTTGATTCTGCTTATATGAGGTACCTAGAATAGACAAATTCATAGAGTCAGAAAGTACATTGGTAGATGTCAGAGATGAGGGAATAGGATGGGGCGGAGGAATGGGGAGTTGGTGTTTAATGGGGACAGTTTCAGTTTAGGAAGGTAAAAAATTCGGGAGATGGATAATGGTGAGAGTTGTACAATGTTAATGTACTTAGTGCCACTGAACTGCACAGTTAAATATGGTTAAAATAGTATGTTTTATGTGACTTTTAACACACGCACAAAAAAACTTTAAAGAAAAAGACCAGGGTCTCCTAGTTTTCCACCTGGATTATCTTCCCTCTTTCCCCTTCTGTTTTCCTCTTGCAGAGCTCCCAGTGCTTAGGTAGATGTCAAATTCATGCCAGATTCTCACTTGGTGTTTGTGGACCCCAAACCAGCACCAATATTATCTTCTGACGCCCACTCTTTCTATTGCTGTAGTCTTGCTTTCTTCATATCACTGCTGTTGTCCCTTTTTCTTTTTCGATTATAAGTTTCCATTATCTACTCACACTAATAGCAGGTGGTCAATCAATATTTTTGATTACTTCAGACTCTGCTGATATTATTTCCCAGCTCCTTTTGTCACTGTTCATTTTGTAGCATCAGTGTCCTGATGCCTTCTTTTTTTAAATACATGTTTGATAATTCCACTTCCTCATGAGAAGGTACCCTCCTTACCCAGGACATAGTTCTGTTTCTAAATTTCTTGAAGTCTGTAATCAATGTGTTTACTTCAATTAAGTTCAACAGACATATAAATTATATAAATTGAATGCTACTATGCACCACCCTCTGTGCTGGGTGCTGGAAGCTTCCAGAGAGGCAGCAGATTACTTGCTTTCCTGAAGCAAAAGGAGTCTCAGAGTGATTCCCTTCTATTCTG
This sequence comes from Ovis aries, assembly GCF_016772045.2. Classification (NCBI taxonomy): domain Eukaryota; kingdom Metazoa; phylum Chordata; class Mammalia; order Artiodactyla; family Bovidae; genus Ovis; species Ovis aries. The sequence goes on from NC_056061.1 coordinate 50,226,423, forward strand.
AAGGGGGTAATTTCAAACCCAACCCCACCATCCCACATTTTTTTTTTGGCAAGGCTGAAACCTGCTGTGTACTTTCTGGGGTTTATGGAGAGAAAGGAGGATGATTTAGGGACCTTGTGTGATTTAAGTGTCCCAGGAACATCCAGTATCTTCCTTCCTACAATTTAAAATTAGCTCCTCCTACTGACAGGTATCTGAAACCCTGTTTTAACTTTTTTTTTTGTCCACACTGTGCATCATGGAGGATCTTTGTTCCTGGATTAGAGATCCAACCTGCACCCCAAGCAGGGAAGTGTGGAGTCTTAACCACTGGACCACTAGGGAAGTCCTCTAAATCTGGGGTTCTTAGGTGAGTCTATATTTAGTCTTCAAAAACCTTTTCATCAGATAAAGATATGAGCCAATTCTGTCAAGTAACAATACCTCCTCTGTGACTGTAGACATTTTTTGGGTCCCTCTTCTTAATGATCTCTATCACTGTCATGGGAAGCTCTTTACCCACCGTGTCTGTATTTGCTGGCCTGACCCTCACTTTGATATTGAAAAAGTGAAAATGAAAATGTTTGTTTCTCAGTCATGTCCGACTCTTTGTGACCCCATGGACTGTAGCCCGCCAGGCTTCTCTGTCCTTGAAATTCTCTAGAGCAAGAATACTGTTGTGGGTGGCCAATTCTTTCTCCAGGGGACCTTCCTGACCCAGGGATTGAACCCAGGTCTCCTGCATTGCAGGTGGATTCTTTACCATCTGAACCACCAGGGAAGTCCCCATTTTGTTATTGGGTGGATTTAAATTGGCCTTAGCCTTTGAAACTCTCTGTGACTTACAATAAAATTCATAAGCAACACTTTCATGAGATGTAGTCTTTAGATTCTCAAATATCCCCAAGCCAACAGCTAATTAGGCTCCTGAGTATCCTGCATTCCTGCTGTACCTGGGGTTTCCAGGAGGTGGTGATAACAGTATTCTGGGTGGCACAATTCTTTACTGAATGGGACTGTTTTTTGTTTTTAATCGCAGGATTTAGCCTCTTTTATCTCCTACCATAAAATGTCACTGGTGTTCTCTGCTGAGATTACTACATGTGCTCACACACATTCCCAGATACCTCTTAGAACTACTGTGCAATGCTGGGACATCTCATTAATCACTTTTCCTTATTTCCTGATAATTATAGTTGACACTTTAGGCACAGGGCCTTTTCACCTGTTGCTTATAGTGGCCCCTACAAACTAAACAAGATTTCTTCCCATTCCCATATCCAATGACTGTCATTTTCTCAGCAATTTTAATTTAAAAATTACCATTATTTGTATTTCTAATGTAGTCATATACTCCTTCTTGCTATTTTTTCTAGTGTTCTCACTGTTTTTGCAAATATTTATAGAATGAAGTTATCCGTAGGAGATCTTAAAAATTTAGCAAACACTGCAAACACGAGTCGATTAAGACCAATGTGATAGCTGAAACTATTAACAAATGACGTGTGCTGGTAATCTGCACAGTTGCTGGGTGTTGCTCTGAGTATATAAGTATCAGTTTGCAAACTGAAGTTCGTAAGTTTGGAATGGCTATAGAGTTATCCAGAGCTGATAGTAGTATTATATTCTTACTGACACTAGTTTCAAGCAAAGCATCTATCAGGTCTCCAGTGGAGTGATATGTCCAAGAATTCCTTTACTAAGTACACAAGCCCCAAAGTCCTAATTTATTAGTTAATGGAGGTGAATGAAATGTGACTCCTGGGGTTTACTTTTAATCTGCTAATGTTCACCCTAGAAGCACCAACCATATCAGAAATTACTATTATTTCACTCAAGCTTTAAGGCTTTAAGGGGGTAACAATGGTCAGTAGCAACTCACACTATCAGTTAAAGGAGTAAATCGAACAACAGACTGTTTTCAGCAGGTTTGATTTATGCTAGGAAACATACATGGACTCTTTTTTGCTAAGAACAGAGGTAGGTATGAGAAAGCATATTTAGTGAGGATCTATCTAGTAAGCTGGAAATGAGTTAGCAAGTGAAAATTAGTTATGCATATATTTTTTTGTGTTTTTATTTCCTTAGACTTGTGAAAGTTTTAAACTCATAATTGTCAGGAATTTTCAATGAAGACTTATGGAGTGTGATAAAAAAGCAAGCAAGTTGCTCATAGAGTTTCTAGATATTATAGGCATTACAGTCATGATAAATACTAGATTTTCAGCATAGGCACACTCTTAGTTAAATCACCCATAAATTGAACCTCAACATGGTACATAGGTCACCATTGGCTGGACAGCCATCTGGCTTGCCCTGTAATATTTGAGCTGCACATGCAGAAACCAATATTCTCTTGTAGAAGGGACGGCTCATTGGCCCCTGGTATCCATTCTCTCCTTCTTCCTTTTATTCCAAAGTGCTCATTTTTGGCAAGGCACATGGTTGCGTAACAAGAAATTCACTCTCTTAATTCTGTTTTACAGTTTGGTGTGTCCATGTGACTAGTGAAAGTGAAAGTTGCTCAGTCGTGTCTGACTCTTTGTGACCTCATGGACTATACAGCCCATGGAATTCTCCAGGCCAGAATACTGGAGTGAGTAGCCATTCCCTTCTCTAGGGGATCTTCCCAACCCAGGGATCGAAGCCAGGTCTCCTTTATTGCAGGCGAATTCTTTACCAGCTGAGCCACCAGGGAAGCTCATGTGACCAAGTTATTGCCAGTGGAATCCAAGGAAAAGGGATGTGTATAATTTCCATGTGACTTACTTAAAAGGAAATTGCTTGGTCTCCATTTCTCTCTCCCCTTTTCTATGGACTGGAACGTGGATGTGGTGGGGAGTCAGCTTTGGCCATTCAGAAAAGGACCAGCCTTGAGAGGATAGCAGAGCCACAAAATGTAAAGACCCAAGTCCTTGGAGAACACAGAGCTTCCTGCTCACTCTGGGCTCCCTCCTACCTCCTGACTGTCATGTAAAAGAGGGTCTGGCTTGCTTGAACTGCCATATTTGGGGGTCTCTTCTTTGGGAGCAGCTTAGCCTGAATCCTAACCAATAAAGTACATTCATTTATGTTCAGTGGCATGAGAAATTCATTCTATTCTCGTGTGGAAGCATTCCTAGCAGATTTTGAACAAAGCTGGGATGAGAGGGTAAATATTAAAGAAAAAGGAAGTGTGTATTGCATCATGAGATTTTAAAAGTTTGGTTTTCTCACTGAGAGAACATTGCACACTTACATTTTTTTCTGGGGACATAATTTCATTCACATTAAGAGATATTTATTGAGTGCCTACTGTGTGTAAAACACTGTAGGCGTTCTTAGGGATACAGAGATAAAACAGACACAGTTCCTGTCCTCAAGGAGCTCACAATCTACTGGGGGCAGAGAGCAGAAATACACAAACAAATGCACAACAAGATAGGAAGCACTTATAATAACAGAGGTCCCAGTGAGGTTCCAGGGAGCACAGACCCCAGAGAGAGGACTTCTACGGTGACAGACAATCTTCTAAGGAAGACTTTGCAGAAGAGATTGTGTTTGCACTCCATGATGAAGGATTGGAGGAAGAAAGATGGGAACTTACGGGGTCAGGTTTCTGAAGCAGTGGGGGCAAAATGTTAGGAAGGCTCAGAAAACACAGGAAATATCTGGATTTTTCTGGAATATGATGGGAGTGAGAAGAAGTGCTGAGACTTAGCTTTGGAAAGGTGGCTTGAAGCCACATGGTGAAGAAGCCTTGAACATTATATTTAGGAATTTCAATTTATCTTATACTGATGGAAAAATAGTAGGGGATTTTGAGTGCTGTTATTAAAAATCAGCAGGACATTCTAAGAGTTAGCATGCACCAGAATCTCCTGGAAGGCTTGTTAAGACAGAGATAGATGCCCCTTGCCTTGAAATTTCTGACTTGGTACGTTTCAGTGGGGCCCTAGACTTTGCTTTTCTAACAAGTTCCCAAGTGAAACTAATACTGCTGCTCTGGAGATGTTGCTTTGAGAACTACTGCTCTAGGAAGATGTATCTGGAAGGTGAGCAGGGGCGAAGTTGCAGATGAGGAGTCCAGAGGTAGGTGGATCAGATAAGAAGATTGGTCCAGGGGAGAGGGCCAAGTTATTGAAGGAGGGTGCATATACAAGCATTTCTACAGAGGTAAATGGATAATAAGACTTTTATACTATATGGATGTGAAAGACAAACCACAAAGAGAGAGAATCTCATTTATCTAATGTGAATGATAAAATGCATGGTAATCCTGTTGTCTGGGACTTCCACAGTAATCTAGTGGTTAAGAATATGCCTACCAATGCAGGAGAAATGGGTTTAATCCCTGGTCTGGGAAGATCCCGTGGAGCGATTAAGCCCATAGACCACAACTAACTGAGCCTCTGCTCTAGAACCTGGGAGCTGCAGCTACTGAGCCCATGGGCCACACCTGAAGTCCACACACCCTAAAGCCCATGCTCTGCAGCAAGAGAAGCCATGGCAACGAGAAACCCACACACCACCACTAGAAGGTAGCTTCCTTCGCCACAACTAGAGAAAGCCCACATACAGCAATGAAGACTCAGCACAACTCCCTCCACCCCGAGAAAGAAAATGAAAACAAAAAACAAATGAAGAATCTGCCTTCCAATGCAGGGGATGCAGGTTTGATCTCTGGTCAGGGAACTAGGAGCAAGTAAGTCTGTGAACTGCATCGGGAGAAAGCCCATGTGCTATAATAAAGACCTAGTGCAGCCCCCAAAATAAATAAAACAAAATCCTGCTGTCTGAGACTGAGAAGGTAGAAAGGAGAAGGTTTGAGTGCAGGAAAATGATCATGAGTTCAGTTTAGAAGGGCTGTGTTTGAGGCACTGACAGTGTTCACAGGAGATGTCCATCAGACTTAATTCATGGGTCTGTGGTGTGAGAATAAGACAGATCACAATCAGAGACACATATTTTAGAGCCTCAGGCATGGAAATATTTGTGGAAATGATGGGAGGTTGGAATGGAGTATGAATATACAGGCAGTGAGAACTGATAGTAAACTCCCAGAATGAAGAAAAGGAGGCAAAGAATGAGAAGCTAACTAGAGAAGTGAGAAAGTAAAGGATCCTAGAAGGCACGGACTTAAACATGAAAGGGATGGCTAACTGTCTGAACTGATGAGAACAGGAAGTTAGATAAGGACAGAGGGAAGGTCACTAGATTTGCCCATTGGCAAGTCCCCAGTAACCTTTGGGAGATCAGTTTTGGGGGAATTGGGACAGGCATACCCAGATGGCAAAAGAGAGAATAGGCAGTGGAAGGTGAGAACTGGAGGCAGAACAAATGGGTGGATAACTGGAGACTCAGGTGGGAGAACAAGGAGAGAGAGGGAGAAGGAGCCTGAGGAGGTACTACAGCCAGAGGACTCTGTCCTAGTGCGAAAAAAGGCTTGAGCAAATTGATGGCTGAGAGTAAAGAAGAGTGGGCAGAGGAAGCGGTGATGGGAAGGAGATTAAAAGGGAGAGGGAGAGAATGAGAAAGAGAAGGGCAAGATTATAGAAAAGTTGGGAGGGGATGGAATTAAGGACTAAAACATGGAGGTGGAGATGGTCGAGAAACCAATGTCTTCTCAACAAAGAAGAGACACGATCTGCGGGAAGTGAAGAAGTGGGAGAGGTCGTGGATGAGAGGTGAGGAGCCCAGCTCTACAACAGTCGCTTACTGAGGAATGTGCAAGAATTTACACACTTTCAGTCCCTTCTGTCAGCACTCTTGACTTAACGGTGAGCTCCTCCAAGGGACTGGAGCCATTGGTCCCGGTCAGCCACACACTGTGTGGCCTTGGGTCCTGCCTGCAGCCTCCTGGACCCAGGCAGCAGTCTGGCATGGAAGCCGCAGGGATTCCAGGAGACACAATTTCATACTCACTTCCTGGTGCGTGGTTTCTGCTATAAACATAGATTTTCAATGTTTAATTTTTTTCCCCCACATACACAACTGGTAATTTAATGAGTAACTTTCTCCAACAAAGTTCTTCAGGTAATGTATTCCCTCATCTGATCAATACATCCCTTAATGGGTAGAGTAGCTTAATGTTGCTTTAAAAGTTCTCCAGTTTGGCAGGTACTCCCACTTTAATCCTGCTAGAATGGGAGGGTGTATCCAAAGTTTTGCTGTGATGCTTCTGAGAACTAGAGGAGGCCCAATGTGTCAACAACAAAGTGACTAGTTTTGATAATTGTTTCATAATATTATTTGCTTATGTTTCACATTCATAGTCAAAGGCCTAGGAAAGTATTAGTACATTCATTCTAGGTTCTTTTTAGAGAATGAAGATGCTTATTTAATCGTGAACTAAGAGCCCTAAGAGCCAGCTATACTGTTTGTGCCAGAAAGTTGCAGGCCATGTAGTCATAAGGAATGATTTCAGGTCAGATCTGCAATCAGTAGATAACAGTGCACCACTTAAAAAAAATCCCTTATGTTATCATGCAATACCCAATGGAAGTTTTAAGCATTTGGGTCCATAAGCTCAGAATTAGTGCCACACACCAGGGCAGGTCATCATGTATTTGATGCATAAGTAATAAAGAATTCTGCACATGAAGATTTATTTTAGCATTCTTTAATTGCTGGGTTAACTGAAATGGCTAAAGAAATAAAAAGTATTTACTATTTCACCTTATTATTACTGCTATGAAATTTCTGTTTTTGTTTGATAGTGTTTATTTGAAATTATGTACCACAAATAAGACCAGAGGTAGAAAACAGCACACAAAATAACAAAACAGAAAAAGAAAAAAAGACAAACAAGACCACATGTACTTACAAACTCTCCTGAACCAACTATGTTCAAGAATTAATAAGCTGCATCCCCTACCCCCGTGCACTCACGAGGCTGGTAAAAGTCAAGCCCTCTGAGTTTTTACAATCTAAGTATGTTCTCGGCACCGAATAAGCTTTTTAAAAGCCAGCTTAAAGTCTTCATTGAAACTTGTGTAGAGCAGAGGGTTGATCAGAGAATTCACATAACCAAGCCAGGTCAAAAAATCAGCCACTTCGGAGGACACAGCATAGGTGCTCAGACCTACTATCAATTCTTTGATGAAGAATGGCAGCCACGACAAGATGAACGCACCCAAAATCAGACCCAGGATTCGTGCTGCCTTGCGCTCCCTGGTGCTGGAGATTTGTTGGCGTTCTCCTGGGTGATCTAGGTCATTGTCAAAGGGAGGAATCCTAATGGAGGTGTGGATCTTCTCAAACTCTGTGGTAGGGTCTGAGGTGGAGAAGTCAGACACACAGAACGTCTGTGTCAGTTTACAACTGCCGAACGAATTTTGGCTGTCAGTGCTTCTGTTGCTTAAATGCCGGCTTGAACCTCTTTTCTGGTAAAGGCTCTTGGCTGCATGGTAAATCCGGTAATACAGAATCAGTATCAGAGTCAAGGGAATGTAGAATGCCCCGAGCGTGGAGTAGATGGTGTAGATGACGTGGTCGTGCTGGATGGTGCACTGACTAGGGGGTGGGCTGAGTTGGCGGTGGCTCCTCCAGAACAGAGGGGGCATGGAGATGAAGATGGAGATGGTCCAGACTGTGAGGATCATCAGCCCGGCCCTCTTGGCGGTCCTCTTCCTGGCATACTCGATAGCATTGGTGATGGCCCAGTACCTGTCCAGGGCGATCACACAGAGATGAAGGATGGAGCAGGTGCAGCAGGTCATATCCACACTCAGCCACACCTCGCAGATGAAGTACCCCAGCTTCCAGCTCTCCATGACGATGTACATGATGCTCAAGGGCATGACAAGCACGGCCACCAGGAGATCCGTCACGGCTAGAGAGCAGATCAGGTAGTTGGCAGGCTGGTGGAGCTTCTTGGTGGTGCAGATGGCCACGATCACGGCGGAGTTTAGCAGCATAGTCAGGGTGGTGATCATCGCCAGAGTCATGGAAACGAGCATCTTCTCCGTGATGGTCTTGGGTCTCACAGCCACACTGGCTTCCGGGGTACAGTTAGTGATGTTCATTTTCCCCTGTTCTATTCTATGCTGTGGAGAAGCTGGTGGTTGTTTGTTTCAGCTGAAATCTATGCAGACTTGAACAACTTTCATTGGTAAAGACTCTGTAATTTCCTCAGCTGTGTCGTCTCTTGGGTTCCATTTTGTGTGGGTAAATGGAAAAACCACAGAACTGTATGCTACAGTCTGAATGAAAAAGCCATGTTCTTTCACCTGGAAGACAAATGACAGTATTTCAGTATTCATAAAATCTTTACATGTTTTTGATATATATTTTTTCTTCTCTGAATGTCAACTCCAACTTTTTAAAAAAGGGAAGTATAGTTGATATATAATATTATACGTTACAAATGTACAATATGGTGATTCCACAATTTTTAAAGGCTATACTCTATGTACAGTTATGAAAAAGTATTGCCTGTAGTCCCTGTGCTATACAATATATCCATGCAGCATTTTAAAACTTTTATTTATTTATTTTTGGCTGTGCTGGGTCTTCACTGCTGCACAGACTTTTCCCCTAGTTTTGTGACCAGGGGCTACTTTCTAGTTGCAGTGTGTGGGCTTTGCATTGCTGTGGCTTCTTGAGCTGCGGAGCACGGGCTCTAGGTGTGCGGGCATCTGTAGTTGAGGCTCCCGGGCTCTAGAGCACAGGCTCAGTAGTTGTGGCTCATGGGCTTAGTTGCTCTGTGGCCTGTGGGATCTTCCTGGGCCAGGGCTCGAACCAGTGTCTCCTGCACTGGTAGGTGGATTCTTTACTGCTGAATCACCGGGAAGCCCCCTGTAGCTTTTTTTAAAAAAGGATTTTAAAAAATATGGACCGTTTTTAAACTATTGAATTTGTTACAACATTGCTTCTGTTGTATGTTTTGGTTTTTTGGCCACAAATCATGTGGGATCTTACCTCCTTGACCAGGGATCGAACCCTCACCCTCGCCTACACTGGAAGGCGAAGTCTTAACCTCTGGACTGCCAGGGAAGTCCCTATCCTTGTAGCTTATCTTACATACAATAGTTTGTTTGGTATCTCTTAATCCTCTACCCCTATATTGCCCCTCCTTTCTTCTTTCTCCCCACTGGTAACCACTAGTTCTCTATATCTGTGCGTCTGTTTCTTTTTCGTTATGTTCACCAATAAACTTCATCCCTACATTATTATTCAAATGCTACTTTCTTAAGTTCCCAAAACCCTTTCTGAGGGCGACATTACCAAATTTTAAGTCTATCTTGCCACCCAGATGACTTTCTCATTTATCTTTATACATCTTTTCACACTTGGAACCATATATTCACATAATACCATGCTTTAAAAATTCTGGGCCTGTTACCTTTAAAGAAAAAATATAGTGTTTATAATAAGCATCTTTCAAACCAAATTTTAAGGTTTCACAGCAAATATTCAACTCCAGAGATATTTTAGTATCACAATGGGATTGTGCAATTTTGTCTAATTATTTCTGACATCTTACATATCCCACTGTGCGTTTCTTTGGAGAAAAGAGAGAAAAAACATATAACATTCCTTTGATGTTTATGGCTAATTATTCTCAGAGTAATACAGTAAATCTGCTGTGAAACAGCATTATCACCAAGCCCAGAGATGTCTATGTTTAAAAAGATGTGTTTACTTTTGGTTAACATTTGTGTTCTCTATCTATCTCTTTGCCTCTCTATCTGTCATCTGTCTACTGGATAGCTGTCATTAAGCTGGGCAGTCAATAAGATAGTGACATTTATTGAATACATAGCTGGTAAAGTTAAATATAAATTTATACTCATGACAACAAGTCAATCAAAATCTGCATAGGAATATTCACAACTGATGACTACTGTTTAGAACAAAAATCAAATCCTCTGATATGACTCTATGACCTTCAGTTCAGTTCAGTTCAGTCGCTCAGTCATGTCCGACTCTTTGCGACCCCATGAATTGCAGCATGCCAGGCTTCCCTGTCCATCACCAACTCCCGGAGTTCACTCAGACTCATGTCCATCGAGTCGGTGATGCCATCCAGCCATCTCATCCTCTGTCATCCCCTTTTCCTATTAGGTCCAAGAAAAACTGGTGTTTCAGCAGGTTTAAGAAGGGTTGAAGACTGATGTGGATTAGACCCAACAGACATAATGATTTTAGCAGAGGAGTGATGGTGAAGGTCTTTGGATGAAGTGGGAGTTGAAAGGCAGAGAACAGGAATTTAAATCTCCAGTTTGGATAAGATTTAGCTCTAAATTTACCTTCTCCTGCTTATAGCACAAAAACCAAGAAGAGAGGAAATGAGCATCATTTATATTTTAGATACAGAAAATAAAAGGAAATGATGATAATTTCACTAACAATCAAATGGGGCAATTATTCTTAAGATAGTCTGTATCTTCCATCTTTCTCTCTATTTCTGTAACGTTTCATAGTGTTACTGTGGATGTACCTATTTTTTCTTTTGGCTGAGCCGCATGGCATGTGGGATCTTAGTTTCCCTGACCAGAGATCAAACCCACGTCCCCTGCAGTGGGAGTGTGGAGTCTTAACCACTGGACCACCAGGGAAGCCCAAGGATGTGCTCGCTTTTGAATGCCTTGTATTTCTCTAGTTCTTCCAGGGCACTTATGCCATCAACAGCTCCCTCTTTTTTGTAAGTCGAATGTTTTCTTACCCACGGGTACCTTGTCCTCTTTTTATAATGTTTAAATATGAATTTATATTTGAGACCAGGCTATAATACTGAAAGAGTATGGGCTCTGGAATTAGACAGACCTGGGTTCAGATCCCAGATGAGCCATCTACTAGCTGCTTAGGGAAACTTCTCTACATTTCTCCCAGTGTCCCATGTGTTAATCTCTACATTTTGACCCCTTCCTCTTAAATAAAATGAAATAAAATTGTTTTTTTCTTCAAATATTTATCCTTAGATATATGTTTCTTGGGTTCCTGGGGTCTGTGAGATAGACAGAGAAAAAGGCTTTTCATTCCAATTATAAGATTGGGAGCATGAACAAGCGATAGAAAACTTAAGAAATTTCAATCTGATTACAGAGGCAATTAGGAAATGCATTAATTTTGCAAGTGTGCAATAAAAAAGTCAAAACTAATTCAGCTTAATCAAACATTTAAAAGCTGCTCTATTTATCTGAGTTTCCATAAGTCCCAACTGTCATTTCTCTGACAACACTATTTGCTCCTTATTTTGTAATTTATATTTCAACCCCCTCTCCCCCCCAGCAAACTATACATTTCTGGAGGGTAAGATGTATACCTGATTTGTCTTTTTAACTTAAAATTAAATTTAATTTCTAGTTAAGTGAGTAAGAACATTGTAGTTTTCAGGGACTGCATTGTTCTCTCTTTTTGTAAAAAAAAAAAAATCTATTTTTTAACTGAAAGATAATTGCTTTACAGAATTTTGTTGTTTTCTGTCAAACCTCAACATGAACCAGCCATCGGTGTATATATATATCCCTTCCCTTTTGAACCTCCTTCCCATCTTCCTCCCCATCCCACCCTCTAGACTGATACAGAGCCCTGTTTGAGTTTCCTGACCCATACAGCAAATTCCCGTTGGCTGTCTATTTTACATACGGTAATTAAGTTTCCATGTTATTCTTTCCATACATCTCACTCTCTCCTCCCCTCTCCCCATGAACATGTCTATTCTCCTATGTCTGTTTCTCCATTGCTGCCCTGTAAATAAGTTCTTCAGTACCATTTCTCTAGATTCTGTATATACATGTTAGAATACGATATTTATCTTTCTCTTTTTGACTTACTTCACTCTGTATAATAGGCTCTGCGGTACATATACACAATGGAATATTACTCAGCCGTAAAAAGAAACACATTTGAGTCAGTTCTAATGAGGTGGATGAACATACTCAGCTCTTTAATGTGACTTCCTGGCTTATTTGTGCCCAAACATTTCAGAGTAGAAGTCAAATTCTCCACCCCTGTGTCATCAGTCACCCCAAACTGCTGCACACATCCAACTTGCCATCTTTCATGTATTTTCATTTAACAATATATCTCTGAAGTTTGTTCCATAACAACATGTGTAATATATTCTTTCAAATGGAAGGGGAAGACCACCTGGGGAGTGATGCTAGATTGAACAAGCGTGGAGAACTGGGCTTTGGAGCTCTTCATTGTTTAAAAATCAGATAGGTCAGGAGGCACCTGCAAATTAGAGGACAAGAAAAGCTCCCAAGGTGGAGGAGAACAAGGAGAGAGAATTCTATGCCATGACCTTTTAAAGAAAATGTATAAGTAAGAGAGTGTGATCTAAGTACTGGCTGGGCAATCTGGGTGACATCCATGACCTTGCCAACAGGCGTTTAGGTGCAGAGATGGAGATGAAAGGCAGAATGCAGCAGTTTCAAGAGGAAATGGGAGGAGAGCAAATTGAAACAGCCAATAAAAGCAGTTTTTTCCAGAGTTTTACTGAAAAGGGGAGCAGAAAATTAAGGTGGTGACTATGGAGGGAAATGTGGAGTCAGGGTTGTTCTCTCTAAGATGAGAGGTTGTCTTTTTAAACTGGGCTGTTTATAGTTTCCTTTACTGCTACACTCAATAACTTTTGTGCTGGGACAGGGAGTGTTTGTGGACTGAGTGGAGTGTGAAAGAGGAGACAGGAAAGCAGTCATGGAGGAGGTCGACAGTCAGTGGGGCCTAGGGACATGGGTAAGTAGCAATTTAAGAGATTACGCTGGGGGTGGCGAAGAGGCTAGAGCCTTACTCAGGAAATGATCCAGCCTCAATTATCTTGGCTTCCTTTACCTTCTTAAGAAAAACAACACCTGTTTTAGAATCACTACCAACTCCATCCTGGAGAAGGAAATGGCAATCCACTCCAGTATTCTTGCCTGGAAAATCCCATGGACAGAACAGCCTGGTGGGCTATCATCTATGGGGTTGCGCAGAGTCAGACACAACTGAGCAACTGAACACTGAATCCACAGGAGGTCGAATGATTTCTAATTAGAACAGAGCTGGTTAAATAGCATCTGAAAATCTATTAAGTACCTTTAGCTTCACACCTAGTAGGGGAGGAGGGGCTATAGTAACACTTAACCCAAAACTCATTCTGCAGAACCAATGCAAATACTAATAGCAACGTACCAAGCTTGTATTAGTCTTCCGGAATGGAAAATTAACTGCAATAATCATAGCTAAAAACAGACATATCGGGAGTTGATGCAGGAACATCATGGGGGTGGTTTTGTAACTTTGTTTCTGCTCTAATCATGGCATCGAAAATACCTGTGCAGTGCAAACCCGTGTCTATGAATAAATGACTTTTCATTAGGATTACCAGTAGAAAAGAATCAGTCTATACCAACTGGCTCAGTGCATGATGCTCCCATTCCCATTTACCAAGATGCTTCAGAGCCTCTGGTTTATATTATCCCAGTGATGGTCAGAGCACCAGGCACCAGATGAGCTTATGAGCATACTCAAATGTTTTTTAGTTTCACCATCTTATCTAGTATCCTATTGGTTTTCATAACTATTAATAATTTGCCATAAATACAGTAAGTCTCCTACATATAAACCTTTAAGTTGTGAACTTTCAAAGGTGAGAACATGTGTTCACACATCCAATCATGTAAGTTAGTTCACATATTCATAAGTTACTGTACTGTAAGATTAAAAATGTTTAATGTTTTATTTTTTGTGTTGGTTTTTTATGTAATAGTTTTGTGACAAGCGTTATAAACCTATTACACTATATCACCTTACACTATATATAGTACCACGTAGCCAATTGTGTACCTAGGGTACCAAGGTTGGGTATCTACGTTAAGTCAGTTTGACTTATGGACAAATTGGACTTATGAACAAATTGGACTTATGAACATACTTTCAGAATGGAACTCATTTTTTGTAGGGGACTTACTGTATTCTTTCATCTCTTCTTTGTTTTCATTTTGCCCAAGTTTTTCTGAGTTGGTTTAAAAATATGTGTCAATTTCTTCTTTTCATTATTTCAGGAGTGGCAGCTTGCCCTCATATTACTAATTTTGTCTCCCTAGTTATTTGTTAAATCCACTTCCTCAGTCTTTGTAAAGACTGTCCTTTGCCTGTCGAGGGGGAAGAAAGGGTGACTAGCAGTGTGTTTCTCCATTTGACTTCTAGTGGGAGCAGATGTAGAGGAGATGCTAGAGTGTGGGGCTCTTCATTCCCATTTTCTTATTTGTTGACTGATTGATTGCAATTGTGATTGGGATATGAAATGTGGTCATTATGAGGTTACTATATTCATAATAACAGGACAATATTATTATTGTAAAAATTCAAACAGTACATATTTTCAGGAGATGTTTATATACTCTAGACACAAGTCTTTTGTCAGAACAATGTTTTGTGAACAATTTCTTCCACTCTGTGGTTTACCTTTGTATTTAAAAAAAAGATTTTTTTTTGGCCACACCACTTGGCATGTGGGATCTTAATTTCCCTGACCAGGGATCAAACCTGTGTCCCCTGCAGTGGAACCACAGACTCCTAACCACTGGACCACCAGGGAATTCCTTGCCTTTGTCTGAAGCTTTTCGATAAAGCATAAAACTTTAATTTTGAGAAAGTGTAAATGATCCATGTTTTCTTTGTGATTAGATTTTCTTGTGTCCTAAGAAGATTAAAAAAAAAAAAAAATCTCAAAGTCACCAGGATACTTTTCTGTATTTTCTTTTAGAAGCTTAATAGTTTTAGGTTTAATGTTCATCTTAGGGGAGGTCACCCAGAGGGCATGACTGCCAGTTGACCCATGAGCTGGACCAGGGCAAAAGGAGGCTCCTCCATCCCTCTCCGGTCTTTAGAACATATGTTCTGCTCACAGTTCCCATGGTGGGAGCTGTTTTCAAGGATGCAGCCTTGAGAAATTAAAGTATTATTGAGACCATCTGGACAGTATATGTGGCTGCATCCAGTTAAGGCCTCTGCATAAACTTTAAAGATTCTGGCGGATGAATGCAAAGACCTATCCATCTGGTGGCTGCTTAAGACTAGCCTCAGATACAGGTTCCCTTGCTCAGTTAGCCTCCCACCGACCCATCTGGAGAGGTCTGCCTCTTTCTTTGGTCTCTCTTTGCTTTCTGCATTTGAGGCCCAATTTCAGGTTTCACCCTGGAAATTTCTGAATTTGAAAACCAAAAAAATTAGGAGATTGGAGAAGTGGGTTTTGGGAAAGAGATGTCCGTGGGAGAAATCCTGAGTTGGCTATTGACCTTTATGTGGGGGAAGGGTGACCTATGTATTAAATGCTCGTGGTCCTCTATGTGTGTCTGTGGACACCCTGGAACCCTGGCTGGTTTAGTGAGCTTATTTGAGGAACTGTACATGGTGCACTGCAGCAAAGAAGGGAAGTGAAGGGCTGGTAGTGGGCTAGTCTCTAGTGTGGGCAGGTGGGAAGTCGAGTTAGAAGTAAGAAGAGCTGCGGTTAGAGAAGGATATGTGGTTGTCCATGGCTCTTCCAGCTTGTGGGCTGACAGGCAAGGTGGGAGAGCAGGGTAAGAAGTTAGAGACCTTGGTGCACTAGTTTGCAAAGCTAGAAGGCCACAAGCTGTTGAGGATTAAGGTCTAAGTGGTAGAACAAAGCCTGATTGGGCTGCTAGGACATGGAATCCCTGGGAAAGAGATTCAGATGAGGAAGAGGATGTTATGGTTGACAATTAAATGGATGAAATGCTCTGTGTTGTTTGACCCCGAATGAAAAAAGAAAACAACACCACCACCAGAGAGTGGGTCAGCCCCCCATTCAGGAAACACAGTGAGAGAATGTACTCCTGCTGAGCTTACTGATAAAGCTGCCAAATTCCAACAAAAGGCCAGGGGAAATATCCCCACCTGGTTGGTGTGGCTGTGAGATCCAGGGAGTGACGGTGGTCCTTTGAACGGTCAGGAAGCGGAGAAAATGAGCAACGTGATCACACACCACCCCCTTCCCCACAGCAGTGCATGCATAGCACCTAGGGGTTCAGGGTACTCACTCCCTTACAGGTTGGATTATTCTATCCTGCAGGGAGACCTGACCCATTGAAGGGGTTCTCCTTGGGCATTTGGATCTAGGCAGTAGGTAAGTAAATTCTTAGGGAGTTTGGTGAAACAGGCCACCTACGTCCCTGTCTTTGAGTCCCAAATGGGCCACATTCACTGCAGGAATGAAAGCCAAGACACCCCAGTCCACCCCTAGCACCTGATATGAGATGCTGATATCCATGCTAAACCTGGTCATAAAATAAGACATTCATGATGTTGGGCAACTCATTACTGATTGGAGGAAACTGACAAATCCCAGATACAGGTTTGGGCTATAAGAAAGCCTTGAGACAGGCCTTCCCTGGTGGCTTTGCGGTAAAGAATCTGCCTGCTGATGTAGGAGACATGGGTTCCATCCCTGATCTGAGAAGATTCCACCTGCCATGGAACAACTAAGCCTGGACTATAGCTATAGGACACTATAGGTATTGAGCCTGTGCTTGTGAGCCTGGGAGCAGCCCGCGTGTCTCAATTTCTGAAGCCTGTGCATCTGAGAGCCTGTGGTTTGTAACAAGAGAAGCCAGCACACTGCAGCTAGAGAGCAGCCCCCACTTGCAGCAACTAGAGAAAAGCCTGAACCAGCAGAGCCAAAAACAAACGAACAAATAAATAAATAAAATTATTAAAAAAATAAAGTCCGGAGACAGAGAGGAAGGTCAGAAAGCCGAAAGGCTATCTTAGCTGGCTGTGAAAGTTACCTAGTAAAAGTAACCTGTAAACGTGGCTTTACCTCCCTGATGCCAGGAGCCCATCTAAAAGGACAGAACAGCAACCCAGTGCTCCACTGGCTGGCCTATGGAAAGCCTTAAAACCTGAACAGCAGTTCGGAACTGCCCCACCTGCCCCAACCAGCCCTGATGCCCCGCCAGCTCCAGTAGAGGCCTCAGGGATGTAGTTCTATTTGGAATGGTGCCTCACTCCCCAGGTATAGCATGCAGGCAAGATCATATCCAGATCAGGGCCATTGGAGACTTCCTGTTCTGCTCACTATTCACCAGTCCCCCCACAATGAACTAAAGGTGACAGTTCTAGTTGATACTGGAGCCAACTGTATTTTAGTATACATGGGCAACCCTCAGTAGTTTTCTGGCACCACCTTGGCACCACTGATGGTGGCAGAGGGCAAACAATTATAGTCAGAAAGTTCCCTTTGATGTTGCAAATTGGGTCTTCTCCCCACATCAATAAAATGGGCCCATTACATTACATTCATGACTGAAGCAGCTAAGCCTGGAGCAGCACATTGATGATATAATGTTAACATATGAGGATTTGCCTCGCTGCAGGACACTCTCTAGACTTCTCTGGAACCTCTGAGAAGAGGATAGATCAATGAACCCACAGAAAATTCAAGACTGACGCACTGTCATAAAACTTTTGGGAGCCATTTATTTGGGTAAAATGTATACCGTCCCTGAAGCTTTGACCGATATTGTACAAACCTAGGCAATCCCTAAGAACATGAAAGGCATTCAAGTCTCCCTGGGGACTTGGGGGTTCTGGAGGACTTTTACTCCCCACCTGGCACAATATGCCAACCCTTGTACTGCTTGATAAAGAAAGGGCATGCATGGGACATGGCTTCTTAAAGTCCAAGCCACCATTGAGAAGGCAAAAATGAAAGTGAAGCTGATTAAAGGTCTGGGTACGTCTCAAACAGACCTACCACTGGAGTTAGACATGCATACAAGTCTGGAAGGTAGAGGCTCGGCACTGTGGCAAAGACAACAGAAGGAAAAATACCCCTAATATATTTGTCCCAGTTCTAAAAGGGGGCAGAAACCTAACATAGCTCCATAGACCAAGAGCTCCTAGCAATATACTTATTTCTCCAGGTAGAATCTCTTAGCACACATGGTACGAACTTGTCTTCCTATCAAGGGGTCGGTTAAGATATTGTGTTCCTTCTCCCATAATCCTGCACCCCAGCCCGGCAGAACTGACTCCTGCAAAGAAGGGTGCTGAGAAGAAGAGCTGGTCCACCATCAACCAGGCGGTGACCAGAGAATACACCATCAACATTCACAAGCGCATCCATGGAACGGGTTCCAAGAACCGTGCCCCTCAGGGCATTCAGAGAAATCCTGAATTTGCCAAGAGGGAGTCCCAGATGTATATACACTGACACCAGGATCAGAAAAGCTGTCTGGACCAAAGGAAAAGGAGTGTCCCGTGCTGGATTAATGTACTTCCCAGGTGGCTCAGTGATAAAGAATCCACCTGCCAATGCAGGAGATGCAACAGAGGTGGGTTCTATCCCTGGGTCAGGAAGATCCCCTGGAGGGGGGCATGGCAACCCACTCCAGGATTCTTGCCTGGGAAATCGCATGGATAGAGGAGCCTGGTGGGCAACAGTCCATGGGGTCTCAAAAGAGTTGGACAGGATTGAGCAACTGAACACACATAGACACACACACACATACACACACACACACACACACACACACACACACACTTCTATCTATATGCGGTTGTCCAGGAAACGTAATAAAGATTAACCAAACAAGCTCTAAATGCTGGTGACCTGTGTACCTGTTGATGACTATGGACCTGTCACCCCTTTCAAGTCTCCAGACAGTTACTGTGAAGGAGAACTAACTGCAGATTGTCAAATAAAGTTATAGAAACACCTTTACATCTTAATTTTTCTTTTCTAATTGCAGCATAATAGGTTTGTCTGTGTTAAAGCAGTTCCTAATTACAGGATTGTTTGGAGAGCATTTCCTAAATACCATGCCTGGGAGCCTTCTTCCCAGTCCCTGGAATTCTGAATCTTTGGACAGGGCCTAGGCAGATGTTCTAAGGTGGTTTTGAAGTGCATCCTGGCTTGAGAGTGACTATTTTGGTAGTTGGGACATTGAGGGTTTAATATTAATGCTTTTACATGCATGTTTTGTTAATTCTAAGATAAATATCTTCCCTGAAACTGGAAAAAAGAGAGGGGAATTATTTTTCCCCCATATGGATGTTTAGTTATTTCGGCACCTTTTGTGGGACAGGCTTCCTTTGCCCTCTGAAATGCTTTGGTGCCCTTGTCCAAAAACACAGTTGACTGTGTATGTGTCAAGACTATGAGTCTGAGACTCTTCTGGTCCACTGAGCTATATCTGTGCCAATATAACAGTATCTGTACTACTGTAGACTTATAGAAGTCTTCAGATCAGGTGGTATGAGTCCAACTTTTTTCTTTTTTTCAAGACAATTTTGACTATTCTAGGTTCTATGATTTTCCATATAAATTTTAGAATCAAATTTTAAATTTCTACAAAAACCCTGCTGGAATTTTGTGATTGTATAGAAATTATAGACTAATTTAAGGAGAATTTAAATTTATCAACATTGCATATCCTTCAATCTGTGAAGAAAGTAGCATTCTCCATTTAATTTGATATTTAACTTCTCTTGTATTAGTTGTAAGTTTCAGTATAGAGGTTTGTACATATTTAACTTGATCTCTGTGTATTTTAATATGTTTTTACAAATAGTATTTGTAATTCAATTTCCATTTTTATTGCTTATATAGAGAAATACAATGAATTTTTGGATGTTAATTTTGAATCGGTTGTCTTGCTAAATACTCATAAATTTTGCAGCTATTTTATAGATTCTTATGATTTTTTTTTCTAAGAAAACAATCATGTCATTTGCAGAGACAGTATTCTTTTCCAATTTTTTTTGTTCAATTACAAACATCACTATATAATAAGCCTATCTGTATTAGCATTTTTTGCACCAATTCCCCAAGCTCCAGAGTGATGCACATGTAGTGAGTGTATTATAAGTTGCATACTGAACTAGGGAGCTCAAATCTTTTATGATGGACAGTAAGCGTGCTGCCCCTTACTCTGAAAGGAGGCATACTAGAGTAAATATGCTTTCCTTTTCCAGTCTCTATCATCCAAAGCTATTTTCTATACCACCATTCTTGGGATGATAGTCTGGAACAAAGGCAATCCCAAGACTTTCATCAAAGTGAGAAACCATACACCACCCACAGCAAGTGACCTAGTGGGAGAAAATCAGTCAATTAAAGATATGGCTAAGTATCAACCTGAGAGTCAAAGCGAGGGATAAATGTGTATGTGTGACAGAAAAAGTATGTGTTCAAAGTTAAAAGTAGAAAATTGAGACCAGAAAATGAATTTGAAAAATAATAGTGAAAAAAATAACCTCAAGAATCCTTGGGGTTTTTATTGGGCATCAATAATACATTTATAAACATAATTTCCCTTAGACTAGAGGCGACTTCTCTTGGAACTGAAACATAAATGTATGCACATAGCCTTCTTCCAGTCACCATGAAATTGTAGCATAAAACTCTAAGATGTTAGACCTAATAGATGCTCAGAGATAACTAGGTACTAATTATAGAGACAGGGAAGTGGATATAGAGGTGTTAGTCGCGCAATCATGTCCAACTCTTTGAGACTCCATCGACTGTAGCCTGACAGGCTCTTCTGTCCATGGGGTTTTCCAGATAAGAATACAGGAGTGGGTAGCCATTCCCTTCTTCAGGGGATCTCCCAGACCCAGGGATCAAACCCAGGGTTTCCTGCTTTGCAGGCAGATTCTTTATCATCTGAGCCACGGGGGAAGCCTCACAGATAGGGTAGGGAACCTGAGACCCAAAGGCATGGAGTATCTTTTCAGGGCCATACAATCAACCATTGATAGATCTGAGGTACATTCACAGGACCTAGGCAACATACTATTTCTTGCTTCTCAACCTAAAGAACTGGGTTGGCCAAAAGGCTTGGGTTTTTTTCCATACTACCTTACAGAGAAACTAGAATGAACTTTTGGCCAACCCAATAGATTGAGCAAAAAGCAAAACCCAACATAGGTACCTACCAGTGTCCCTCTTATAAACATGCCCTTGGGGGCAGCTGGAGTGGAGCCAAGTGGTCTGAGACAGCAATACTTCTCTAGGTTTCTACCTAGAGAAGCTCAGTAGGAAATCATAGCTCCGCAGGGCAGCTTAAATGCTCATTTCCTTGAGTCTGGTACAAAAGCAATTGTGCTGCAGAAGATTTAAAATAAAAATATGTGCACAGAACAGGAAGGAGCCTAGATCGTCTCTGATGAATTGAGTACTTCAGTTGTGTCATTAAGCTGGGTCAAAAAAAGTCATGTCACTTCAAAAAAAATATGCTAATACAACCTCAAGCACCAGCTAGCTTAAATGACAGGCACTTCATTTTCATTCTCAGCTGAAAAGCAAATAACACTTCTACAGGTGCCCTTCATATTAAAAGGCTTTATTTGCCTACAATATAAACTGTCTATTAACTAAAACCTTATCTATACTTCACAAGACAGATTGTTTTTCCCTATCTTCTTTCAAAGAGATGTATCCAGTCCATAGAGGACAAGGGAAAATAGTCTGATAAAAGAGATGAATCAAGAGACATTAACTGAAAGAGCTAATGAGAATGACTGCAAGAGCTGGGACAATTTGAGCAGTAAAACAAATAGCATAGTATTGGATTATAATCAAGAGAAGAAAAGCATTCAGGAGTCCATACTGATATAAATAAATAACATATATAAGCATCAGTAGCATTTTTAAAAAATTGGAGTATTTTTTATTACATATATTTATTATATATAATATTTATTTATTTTTATCTAAAAATTGAAGTATGATTGCTTTATTTTATTTTTTTAATGTAAAATTTTATTTATTTATTTATTTATTTATTTTTAAAAATTTCCAATCTTGCATTCATCACGTTCTGAACTGAGCCCCCACCTCCCTTCCCATAACATCTCTCTATTTCATGAATGCTGCTGCTGCTGCATCCTGCATCAACTCTGTGCGACCCCATAGATGGCAGCCCACCAGGCCCTGTCATTCTCCCAAATCATCCCACCCTTCCTCTCCCTCTGAGTCCAAAAGTCTGTTGCGACCCCATGGACTGCAGCCTCCCAGGCTCCTGCGCCCATGGGATTTTCCCGGCAAGAGTACTGGAGTGGGGTGCCATTGCTTTCTAGTGTATATATGTCAGTGCTACTCTCCCAGTTTGTCCCATCCTCCCCTTCCCACCTTGTGTCCACAGGTCATTCTCTACATCTGCATCAAGCACTGAGCTGAGCTCCCTAGGACTGGCTTATGAGTATATACACATATAAATTGTTGAATAAGTGAATAAATAGTTGAGAAGAGACAAATCTTCCTTAAAGAAGAATTCCAAATGATATATGTACATATTCTCCCCCTCCAGGAAGTGGAGCTTAATTCCCCATCCTTGAGAGTAGACTATACTTAATGACTCGCTTCCAAAAATAGAGTAGAGAAAGGGAAAAAAATAACTTTGCAGAGAATAATCCTGGCAAGCACTACCTTAACCAAGTGAAGGTTTATTCCCGGTGATATTATGTAAATATGATATGCTCTGATATGATGTCATGAGAAGGGCACTTCTTCATTGTATTCTTTCCCCAAACCCATAATCCCAGTTTAATTATGAGAAAAGCATCAGACAACAAGGTTGTGGCGGAAGGGTACTTCCCTGGTAGTCCAGTGGCTAGAACTGGACAGCCAAATAAATAAAGAAATAAAAGCAAACAAGATTGGGGTTATTCTGCAGTATACCTAGTCAGAACTCCTCAAGAACATCAAGGTCATGAAAAAGAAGAAAATGGTGAGAAATCGTCACAGGCCAGAGGGGATGGGAAATGTGACAACGAAATAAAATGTGATGTCCTGGGTTGAAATGGAAAGAGATTATTAATGGAAAAAATGTTTAAATCCAAATAAAATCTGGAGTTGGCAAAACAGAGGCAAGACTGGGGATGACAACTAAGCCTCGTCTCATGTACCAGTGGTTGCATTTTAAGGCTGCACCCTGGCTCAGTGTGATAGTGCTGTGAATGGGAAGTGATATTTGTTGTGGGTGTGGGGAGGGGCTAGAGAGCATGTATCCTATATATTTGCCTTTTTTTGGTCCTATATTTGTTTGTTTACTTTGTATTTGACTGTCTTGCCTCAAAAAGGAAATGTGTTTTGATTTTCCTATAGTTATATTGTCTGACTCCCAAATTGATAATATTTGTCAATTTTTGCCTCCTTTCTTTATTCCTTCATCAATATTATGGTTATTAAGGGGCCAAGGGAACTTTGTATGTTTCTTTTTACCCCTGATGAACCCTCTTAGTTGCTAAGCTATTATCTGCCACAGTCCCTTCTAGAACACAGTTAATTAGATTTCGCTATTTTCCAGCAGTGTTGAAATTGTTTATAGGGATTAGTAGCACTAATTAGAATTTAAAAGGGCAGGATATCCCTGCAAATATTATAGGATTATATATTTTATTTTTAAACTGTTATAGGTGAGGTACTTCAGAGTTAATAGGAAAAGCAAATAGTTTCACCTCATATAAACTCCAACTCATGGGTCCTGGCTGTGGGAGTGCTGGGCTGAAGATTCAGAAGTTGTATCTAGACTCAGCAAAAGAAGGTTATGACTGATCACTAATCAGTGACTAGTCCATATTGTTATCTGAAATGCTAAGATTTTCCCCCCTAGAATTAAAAAAATAGTCACTGTCCTTCCAAATGGCAGCAAAAGTCTTGAGGACCATCATTTTGAGTCAGTCTAATTTCGATCCCAGTTCCACCTAGAGAAAAATAATTTCTTCTAACGGCCATGTTCATGAATTCCAGTTTTTATGAGAAAAGTGATAGAAACGTGACCCTCCATGCTACTTTTTAAAAATTGTTTACAAGAAATACAGCAAGGTAGTGATCAAACTTTCCTCCCTTCTACAACTGCATAAATAATGGATAATAGCCTTCTAGATGTTACAAATAATAATCATGGACAGAATTGCTTCTACAGCATGTGAAGAATGTCACCATGAATTTTTAACTAACAGTTTTCCCAATACTTCAGATGTTTAGGATGAATAGAATAGGTAATGGTAGTTTTCTGGGATGAAGATTAAGTGACAAAACAGATCTAATATTTACTGCACAAAGAAAGAAGTGATGGCAGAAGGTGAAATGTACAAAGAAAATATTCCAGTAAATATCATTTGTGATACAAGTAAGAAGCATTCCAATCCTAGATACATAAGAGCACTCACTTTCTTCCCATCTTGATCCAACAATATATGATTTTTAAATTACTTTCTTGTACTACTTTAAAAATTATGTATTTATTTATTTTTGGCTATGCTGGGTCTTTTGCTGCTGCTCATCGGCTTTCTCTAGTTGCAGCAAGCAGGGGCTCTTCTCTAGTTGTGGAGCGCGGGCTTCCACTGTGCTGGCTTCTCTGGATGCAGAGCATGGGCTCTGGACCAAGGACTTCTCTAAGTTGTGTGCACCAGCTTTCTCTCACTGTGGTGAGCAGGGGCTCTTCTCTAGCTGTGGTGCGTGGGCTTTCACTGTGTTGCAGGGCACAGGCTCTAGGCATGTGGCCTCAGTAGTTGTGGTACCTGGGCTTAGTTTCCCCAGGGCACGTAGAACATTCCCGGACCAGGGATTGAAACTGTGTCCCCTGTGTGGGAGGTGGATTCTGAAACACTGGACCACCAGGGAAGTCCTCAATCTGACAATACATGGTTTTCAAAGTCAAGATGATTAAAACGTCTCCCGGTACGTATATACCATAGATATGTATAGTTATGTCATCTATATGTTATACAAGGTAGACACTTAACAACTGGATGGATACTACTGGAGCTAAAGGCTGACTATGGTTCTTGCCTTCAGATGCTCACAGTTTACCAGGAAAGATAGACCCGATTTCTCTAAATCATAGCCTGAGTGAGCCTAGACTAAGACAACCTTTCTTCCCCTCATGTTAATTGATCATTCCCAGCCATAATGGCACCCCCTTAAAGCCCATCTCCTGACCAGCACTATTCAAGTTCCTTTGGCCTGCAACACCTTGCCTTGTTCGTCTACTTTCCTCATTTGAATCCTATTCTTTTTCCAAGGACCCAAATCCTCTCCCATTTGTGAGATCTTTTCTAAAGTGATTTGTTTAAATATTCAAGGCCAAGTTGATATTTTAGAGGGCTCAGGCATTATCAAACCTAGCGAAGGTGATGGAATTCCAGTTGAGCTCTTTCAAATCCTAAAAGCTGATGCTGTGAAAGTGCTGCACTTAATATACCAGTAAATTTGGAAAACTCAGCAGTGGTCACAGGGCTGGAAGAGGTCAGTTTTCATTCCAATCCCAAAGAAAGGCAATGCCAAAGAATGTTCAAACTACTGCACAATAGCGCTCATCTTACACGCTAGTAAAGTAATGCTCAAAATTCTCCAAGCCAGGCTTCAATAGTATGTGAACTGTGAAATTCCAGATATTCAAGCTGGATTTAGAAAAGGCAGATGAACCAGAGATCAAATGCCCAACATCTGTTGGATCATCAAAAAATCAAGAGAGTTCCAGAAAAAACATCTACTGCTTTATTGACTATGCCAAAGCCTTTGACTGAGTGCTGCTGCTGCTGCTGCTAAGTCGCTTTAGTCTTGTCCGACTCTGTGCGACCCCATAGATGGCAGCCCACCAGGCTCTCCTGTCCCTGGGATTCTCCAGGCAAGAACACTGGAGTGGGTTGCCATTTCCTTCTCCAATGCATGTAAGTGAAAAGTGAAAGTGAAGTTGCTCAGTTGTGTCCGATTCTTAGCGACCCCATGGACTGCAGCCCACCAGGCTCCTCCGTCCATGGGATTTTCCAGGCATGAGTGCTGGAATGGGGTGCCATTGCCTTCTCCGGTTTGACTGAGTGGATCACAACAAACTGAGGAAAATTCTTCAACAGATGGGACTATCAGACCACCTGACCTGCCTCCTGAGAAATCTGTATGCAGGTCAGGAAAGCAACAGTTAGAACTGGACATGGAACTGGTTCCAAATAGGAAAAAGAGTACATCAAGGCTGTATATTGTCACCCTGCTTATTTAACTTATATGCAGAGTACATCATGCAAAATGCCAGGCTGGATGAAACCCAAGCTGGAATCAAGATTGCCTGGAGAAATATCAATAACCTCAGATATGCAGATGACACCACCCTTATGGCAGAAAGCAAAGAACTTTCTGATGAGCCTCTTGATGAAATTATCTCAAAAGCTTTCTTTTAGAGAAAAAGGAAATAGAGAAGTCTCTTTTCTCATGTTTCTGCAGTGGAACCCTAAAAATGTACTTGATTTCCTTTGAGGGCATTCTAGAACTGTTCACCCCTATCTCCTACACAGGATTGGGAACACTGCCCTGTTTCCCTAGTTCACAGCCTAGCAAGTAGCACAGAGCAGAAGTTCATCTGTTTCCCTTTTTATTTATTTTATTTTTATTTTATGTTGGAGTATAGTTGATTTATAGTGATGTGTTAGTTTCAGGTGTACAGCAAAGTGATAGTTATACATATATCGATTCTTTTTCATATTCTTTTCCTATATAGGTTATTACAGACTGCTGAGTAGAATTCCCTGTGCTAATCAGCGAATTCTGATTCCTGGTTGATTATCTATTTTATATATAGTAGGGTGTGTATGCAGAGAAGGCAATGGCACTCCACTCCAGTACTCTTGCCTGGAAACTCCCATGGACAGAGGAGCCTGGTAGGCTGCAGTCCATGGGGTCGCTAAGAGTCGGACACGACTGAGCGACTTCACTTTCAATTTTCACTTCCATGCATTGGAGAAGGAAATGGCAACCCACTCCAGTGTTCTTGCCTGGAGAATCCCAGGGACAGGGGAGCCTGGTGGGCTGCCATCTATGGGGTCACACAGAGTCGGGCACGACTGAAGTGACTTAGCAGCAGCAGCAGCAGCAGGGTGTGTATGTTCATCCCAACCTCCTTATTCATCCTCCTAAAAAAGAGGTTCAGTAAGAATTTGTTGAATGACTGAATGAATAAATTATAGTTAATTATTGTCATTTCACATATGTTGATTATTAATGTGGTACATTTGTGCTAAATCCCTTCAGTTATGTCTGACTCTGCAACCCTATGGACTATAGCCCTTCAGGCTCCTCTGTCCATGGAATTCTCCAGGCAAGAATACTGGAGTGGGTTGCCATGCCCTCCTCCAGGGAGTCTTTTCGACCCAGAATATTAATGTAGTATCTAGTATCCAGAACAAAACAGGTGTTAGTCAGTTGTTCAGTGATGCTTGTGGTGGTAATGGTCAGCTATACATCAAACTTGTGTTTCTTGTTCTTTAGTTTAGGTTTATCACTGGCAAGTTGCCATCTAATCAAAGACTATATTTTCAACCCTTGCCCTACCCCCGCTCCTGGGTTCGACTTTGTGATAATTTCTCATCACTGAAATGTGGGCAAAGGTGATGTGTATTACTTTCTGGGCCATGCTTTAAAGAAGCAGGGATGTTTCTCATGCTTTCTTTTGTCATTGGGTGATTGTAGAAGACTATGAGGCCTTGAATGGCTGGACCAAAAGACACAAGAGGCTGTCTAAAATCATCACATGAAGGAAGGCTACCACTCAATCCGGGGTTTCTGAGTTGGACCATTATCTGAGAATGAATTCAATTTCTGCTGCGTCAGGGATTATATGCTATACTTGGGGTTACCCTAACCTGTAAAGGCATGTAATTAAGTACTTAAAACTAGTGTCTTTTCTTGTTCGTGGCTCACTCTTGCCTTCGGTTAAGGGCACAGTATTAATAAGTCATGGGTGAACTCCTTGTAAAGGCCACATAATTGCTCTAAACACTGAAACTCAGGGCACTGTGGTTCGGTTTGAAGGAAGACTGGTTGAAAGACTGTGGATTGATCAAATTCATTTATCCACTTTGTGAAAAACATCTCAGAGCCCTGGATTTCCCGGTGAGAGCAGCATTATAGACCCTTTACCTTGGAAGACAGTTTTATATTTTACACACTTGTATACTGAAACTGGGCTTCTCCCATAGTGGTGACAGTGGTAAGGAATCCACCTGCCACTGCAGGAGACACAAGAGATGTGTGTTCAAGCCCTGGGCCGGGAAGATCCCTTGAAAAGGGAATGGCAAGTAACTCCAGTATTCCTGCCTAGAGAATCCCACGGACAGAGGAGCCTGGAGGGCTACAATCCATGGGGTCGCAAAGAGTTGGACATGACTGAGCAACTAACACACACACACACACACACACACACACACACACACACACACACACACACACACTGAAACCACCCCTGCTTTTGTTTCTTAAGCCTAAAGATGTAGCTTTTGAGTCTTAAAGACATTTGCCTGGGGCTTCCCTGATAGCTCAGTTGGTAAAGAATCTGCCTGCAATGCCGGAGACCCTGGTTTGATTCGGGGTTGGGAAGATATGCTGGAGAAGGGATAGGCTACACACTCCAGTATTCTTGGGCTTCCCTTGTGGCTCAGCTGGTAAAGAATCCGCCTGCATTGTGGGAGACCTAGATTTGATCCCTGAGTTGGGAAGATCCTCTGGAGAAAGGAAAGGCAACCCACTCCAGTATTCTGGGCTGGAGAAGTTCATGGGGTCGCAAAGAGTTGGATACAACTGAGTGACTTTCACTTTCAGACAAAGGATGTATTAGGGAAGCGAGGCTTTACCTTAACAACTAAAGCCACTGAAGCAAAGGTTGCAGCAACCAAGATTCAATTACCCCCAGGAAATGGATCAAATTGGAATTTCTTACAGCAATAGGAAGGATGGACTATGTTAATAAGCCCAATTTGGAAAATTTTTTGTAGTCCTTTCAAAAAAAAAAAAAAGAGCACAGGCCAATATAAAGTTGAATTTAATCAGGGAGATTGATCAGGAAAAACATTCATTAACTAAAAGTTAAAAAACTCTAGAAGCATATATATTTAAATAACTATATTTTTGTTACAATTCAAGGTATGACCTCTGACTTTTTAAAAGTTTTATTATTGGTTATTTTTGAAAGTTAATTACTTGGTGGAATGAATAGATTTATTCAATCAGAAACAGAGAAAAAATTTCATTAGAAACATTATTTCATACTACTGAAATGCATTTCTTTGATGATTTCTAAGCTTTTACTACCCTGGTTATATTGTCATGGGCAGTGAAATGATTTAGAACTATATGACTCCAATAGCAAATACAACAGTGAAACTAAGCAAACTCACTGAAACCAAAATTAAGGTGGGTGAGCAGAAAGGATGCTTTGGTTCTAGAAGGGTTAGTGGAAATAACTTTTGTTGATCTTAAAACCAAATATTACATACTTAAATCAGGTCTCTGAACAATAACCTTAACAACAGATGATCAAATTTTTAAAAAAAGTAATATTTCAAAGGACACCAAGGAAAATCTGTCCACAGGAACTGGAAGACATGTGAGCTGGATGTCATTATCTGAAGTAATTACTGGCTTATTCAAAACTGAAATGATTTTTCTCATGATTTTATGAGGTCTTGAAGTTACTTAACCTTTTTAATTTTTTACTTGATTAGGAAGCATTACAGCAGAAACAAAAGGTATTCAGCTGCCACAGACATGCTAACGGTGTCCAAAATTGGCAGGACTTCTTGGGAAGAAGAAAGGACATTTTTAATTCCTTTTCCACTCTACATCTCAAATTCGACTCTAATAAGTTATAGAATCCCTTACTATAATTGCGACTGGAGAGCTTATTGGCAGAAGAATAGTTTAAGAGATCAAAGGCTAAATGAAAGATTAGATACTAAACTCTAAATTATCATAGTGGAATTCTTAAAAAGAACTTTAGAAACACAGTGAATCATTCAAACTGGTTATTAAGAAATCCACAAAATAAATTAGAGGAAAGACCTTCCTTAATGGCATTAGACTGATAAGACCTTTTCTTAGTGGGAACATGTAGTCAAATTTATTCAGACTCTGCAGTTTAAGTCTGTAATAGGCAATAAGTTAAATACTGCATGAACCAGCTCATATTAATTATGTGTATGTACTTAGTGGTAAGTAAGCTAACAGGTGCTTTCATATTTGGATACCTGTTGAATGAAGACTGACGAAAGTACACATAAGAGAATAATGTAGCCTCTGCTCCTGAGTCTGATGTTTGCCAAAGCAAATTATTAGTGCGTTTGGCACAATTGATAACTCTCTAAACCAAAGATCTTTACTGTATTATTCAATATAGTGAATCCTTATGGGTAATGGAAGTGTAGTAAGGTCAAAATGGAGTCAACTTTTAAATGTGCTGCTGTAAGATGAGGTACAGTTAGACCTTTTTTCTTTTTTGCTGTTCACTCCATCTCTTCACTTGGCTCAGAAAGAAGTGGTTTGAATGATATGTTTTCAGATCATGTGGCAAAAAGTTATGGGAAAAGGAGAATCTGGTTAAGGCATGAGAGCATTTCTAGAAGAGTGTTCAAGAGTTTTGCCTTTCCGTTCTCCTCAAACTTATCTGAGTGGAAGGTTTCCAGTATTCTGTAGAGCAGCGGTCCTCAACCTTTTCGGCACCAGGGCTCGGCTTTGTAGAAGACACTGTTTCCATGGACCAGGGGAGGGGGAGTTTATTAGGACGATTCAAGTGCATTACATTAATTGTATACTTTATTTCTTTTATTATTACATCAGCTCCAGCTCAGATCATCAGGCATTAGATCCCTGAGTTTGGGGACCCCTACTATAGAGTGAATATGATGGGAACAGTCATCAGAATGCTAGGATTTAAGATCTGTCTTTGCTGTTTGCCATTTCTTTGATGTGGAGGAAGCTTCTAAGCCTACTTGATCCTCAGTTTTCCTCATTTGGCTGTTGGAGATGTTGAGGGTAGGATAGACTGGGACACTCACTTTCTTCCCTGCAGTTTCCCATGGAGGCACAGAGGATATCTGCTGGACTCCCCAGGAGAGAACAGCATCTGAGGCTTGATCACACCTTTGCGTATGCCAAGCCTCCTTCCTCGTGAGCGTGAGGAACTCCGCCCATGGCAAGCATCATTTTCAGTAACAATTTTCCAAACACTGAAAAAGTTTTCTACAGGTGGGTGAAACTGGGGAAAGTCTGTTCCCCACATTTAGGTTCTGTTACTAAAAAAGACCCCAGGACACACAAGGCTGTTGTATCCAGACCTCAGTTCTGTCTATTTCAGCTATACTGAAGGACATTGGGTGGAAAAGTGAGAGCAGGCATTCCCTGACTATCTTCAACTCAGGGGAGAGGGACAAAAATTGTAGTTTTTACATCAGGTTGAAACTGAATTTGCCAATTTTTAATAACTTTAGTAAAGCAGATGCCTTGATTCCTATTTGGAACCTGGGAACCTTGTTGTGAGTAGGAAGTGAGTTAACAGATGTGAAAGCACACAGATAGTACTTGGCACAGAAAGGAATACTCTTTAGGTGCTAGCTATAATGATTATGTTCTGTGCTTAGTTGCTTGGTCGTGTACGACTCTTTGTGACCCCATGGATTATAACCTGCCAGGCTCCTCTGGCCATGGAATTCTCTAGGCAAGAATACTGGAATGGGTAGCCATTCCCTTCTTCAGGGGATCTTCCCAACCGAGGAACTGAACCTGGGTTTCTTGTATTGCAGACAGATTCTTTACCTTCTGAGCCACCAGAGAGCACATTATATATTAATGATGATGACGTAGCATTTAGGGTCTTTATGTGACTCCACTGGGTGCAGTTCCTTACTTGCCATGTTCTCTTGTCTCTCCTGAATTTTTCAGGATCATTTCAATCTCTTGGTCTGATAACACAGTTAAGCATTACAATTAAATCAGTAAGTAATTTGTTGATTTCCCAGCATGAATAATTCATTTTAAAGATATTTCATGAACTGGCTTCCTCTTAATTCTCTATTGAAACAAAGTTGTCATGGTTCTGGGCTTATGCCTGTTGTTCTATTTTAAAAGATTCAGAACATTTATGTAAAAACCTAAGATTGTGTAAAGAATTTGGACAGGTTTCAATAGAGTGTTTTAGTGTTAATCCAAACCTAGATTGAATCTGTTTGTTTTAAATACCTACTAGTTCTCTTTCTAAGACAAAGTATGGTCACTGGATGGCCAGCGCCAGTTCTTGTTGTATTTTCTCCTAGTCCTCACTATACTTGTCCTAATATATTAATTCAACAGATATTTATTGAGCACCTTTAGCAGAGACATTACTTTGCCAACAAAGGTCTGTCTAGTCAAGGCCATGGTTTTTCAGATGGTCATGTATGGGTGTGAGAGTTGGACTGTAAAGAAAGCTGAGTGCCGGCAAAGACAGAAATATAGATCAATGGAACAAAATAGAAAGCCCAGAGATAAATCCACACACCTATGGACACCTTATCTTTGACAAAGTAGACAAGAATATACAATGGATTAAAGACAGTCTCTTTAACAAGTGGTACTGGGAAAACTGGTCAACCACTTGTAAAAGAATGAAAGTAGAACACTTCCTAACACCATACACAAAAATAAATTCAAAATGGATTAAAGATCTAAACGTAAGACCAGAAACCATAAAACTCCTAGAGGAGAACGTAGGCAAAACACTCTCTGGCGTAAATCACAGCAGGATCCTCTATGACCCACCTCCCAGAATACTGGAAATAAAAGCAAAAATAAACAAATGGGACCTAATTAAACTTAAAAGCTTCTGCACAACAAAGGAAACTATAAGCAAGTTGAAAAGACAGTCTTCTGAATGGGAGAAAATAATAGCAAATGAAGCAACTGACAAACAACTAATCTCAAAAATATACAAGCAACTCCTGCAGCTCAATTCCAGAAAAATAAACGACCCAATCAAAAAATGGGCCAAAGAATTAAATAGATATTTCTCCAAAGAAGACATACAGATGGCTTACAAACACATGAAAAGATGTTCAACATCACTCATTATCAGAGAAATGCAAATCAAGACCACAATGAGGTACCATTTCACACCAGTCAGAATGGCTGCGATCCAAAAGTCTACAAACAATAAATCCTGGAGAGGGTGTGGAGAAAAGGGAACCCTCTTACACTATTGGTGGGAATGCAAACTAGTACACCCACTATGGAGAACAGTGTGGAGATTCCTTAAAAACTGGAAATAGAACTGCCTTATGACCCAGCAATCCCACTGCTGGGCATACACACCAAGGAAACCAGAATGGAAAGAGACACATGTACCCCAGTGTTCATCACAGCACTGTTTATAATAGCCAGGACATGGAAGCAACCTAGATGTCCATCAGCAGATGAACGGATAAGAAAGCAGTGGTACATATACACAATGGAGTATTACTTAGCCATCAAAGAGAATACATTTGAATCAGTTCTAATGAGGTGGATGAAACTGGAGCCGATTATACAGAGTGAAGTAAGCCAGAAAGAAAAACACCAATACAGTATACTAACACATATATTGAGCCTATCTTTGCATGAAATGTTCCCTTGGTATCTCTTAATTTTCTTGAAGAGATCTCTAGTCTTTCCCATTCTGTTCTTTTCCTCTATTTCTTTGCATTGATCGCTGAAGAAGGCTTTCTTATCTCTTCTTGCTATTCGTTGGAACTCTGCATTCAGATGCTTATATCTTTCCTTTTCTCCTTTGCTTCTTGCCTCTCTTCTTTTCACAGCTATTTGTAAGCCCTCCCAGACAGCCATTTTGCTTTTCTGCATTTCTTTTTCCATGGGGATGGTCTTGATCCCTGTCTCCTGTACAATGTCACGAACCTCATTCCATAGTTCATCAGGTACTCTATCTATCAGATCTAGGCCCTTAAATCTATTTCTCACTTCCACTGTAGAATCATAAGGGATTTGATTTAGGTCATACCTGAATGGTCTAGATTGGACTGTGAAGAAGGCTGAGCACTGAAGAATTGATGCTTTTGAACTGTGGTGTTGGAGAAGACTCTTGAGAGTCCCTTGGACTGCAAGGAGATCCAACCAGCCCATTCTGAAGGAGATCAACCCTGGGATTTCTTTGGAAGGAATGATGCTAAAGCTGAAACTCCAGTACTTTGGCCACCTCATGTGAAGAGTTGACTCATTGGAAAAGACTCTGATGCTGGGAGGGATTGGGGGCAGGAGGAGAAGGGGACGACTGAGGATGAGATGGCTGGATGGCATCACAGACTCGATGGACGTGAGTCTGAGTGAACTCTGGGAGTTGGTGATGGACAGGGAGGCCTGGTGTGCTACAATTCATGGGGTCGCAAAGAGTCGGACACGACTGAGTGACTGAACTGAACTGAACTGAACACATATATATGGAATTTAGAAAGATGGTAATGATAACCCCGTATACGAGACAGCAAAAGAGATGCAGATGTACAGAACAGACTTTTTGACTCTGTGGGAGAGGGAGAGGGCAGGATGATTTGGGAGAATGGCATTGAAACATGTATAATAGCATATAAGAAACAAATCACCAGTCTAGGTTCGATGCAGGATACAGGATGCTTGGGGCTGGTGCACTGGGATAACCCATAAGGATGGTATGAGGAGGGAGGTGGGAGGGGGGTTCAGGAGTGGGAACTTATGTACACCCATGACGGATTCATGTTGATGTATGGCAAAACCAATACAGTATTGTAAAGTAAAAAAAAAAAAAAAAAAAGAAAGCTGAGTGCCGAAGAATAGATGCTTTTGAACTGTGGTGTTGGAGAAGACTCTTGAGAGTCCCTTGAACTGCAAGGAATCCAACCAGTCCATCCTAAAGGAGATCAGTCCTGGGTGTTCATTGGAAGGACTGATGTTGAGGCTGAAACTCCAATATTTTGGCCACCTGATGAGAAGAGCTGACTCATTGGAAAAGACTCTGATGCTGGGAAAGATTGAGGGCAGGAGGAGAAGGGGACGACCAGGAATGAGATGGTTGGATGGCATCAACTCGATGGACATGGGTTTGGGTGAACTCTGGGAGTTGGTGATGGACAGGGAGGCCTGGAGTGCTGTGGTTCAAGGGGTCACAAAGAGTCGGACATGACTGAGCAACTAAACTGAACTGAACTGATTCTATGTCAGTTACTCTCCCACTTGTTGGGGACATGGTGTAAAAAACAGATAATAAAACTTTGCCTTATACAGATTTATATCCTATTCCTAGAATAATTTATTTAAAATGAAATATTAATGATGGCTCCTTTAGAAACAGACTTGGAAAGTGCTTCTAATATAATTCTTGCTGCTGCTGCTGGTAAGTCACTTCAGTCATGTCCAACTCTGTATGACCCCATAGATGGCAGCCCATCAGGGTCCCCCGTCCCTGGGATCTTAGGACACTAAAGATTATGAAGACTATTTTAACTATATACATACATACCTCTTTATTCTTTATATGCAAACATTCCTCAAAACTTTACAGTGGTTATTGAGATATTAATGTATTTGATCATATTAGCCTAAAAGCATTATTTGCAATATTTACTATATTATTTGCAATATTTACTATATTTATCTCTTACTAGAACAAAAGTAAATAATTGCTTTTAGCATAGATAATACCACCAGTGTGTTCGACTTGATACCTTTAACTTAGAGCTTCACATTTTCCTCAACATCGTTTAGTCACTGAAAACCCCTGATCACAGAATCTGAGGCATACATACATATATATATATATATATATTTTTTTTTTTTTTTTAGTATATCTTTAAAGTTTGACCAGAAGAACCTAGAAAATCTTGAAGTCTATGTTCCTAATTTGTGTATATGCTTAGTCACTCAGCTGTGGTCAACTCTTTGTGACCTCAATGACTGTAGCATGCCAGGTTCCTCTGTTCATGGAATTTTCCAGGCAAGAATATTGTAGTAGGTTATCATTTCCTACTCCAGAGGATCTTCCCTACCCAGGGATTGAGTCCATGTCTTTTGTGTCTCCTGCATTGGCAGGCGAATTCTTTACCACTGCACCACCTGGGAAGCCTATGTTCTTAATTTCAGTTCAGTTCAGTCGCTCAGTCATGTCCGACTCTTTGCGACCCCAGGAATCGCAGCACCCCAGGCCTCCCTGTCCATCACCATCTCCCAGAGTTCACTCAGACTCATGTCCATCGAGTCCGTGATGCCATCCAGCCATCTCATCCTCAGTCGTCCCCTTCTCCTCCTGCCCCCAATCCCTCCCAGCATCAGAGTCTTTTCCAATGAGTCAACTCTTCGCATGAGGTGGCCAAAGTACTGGAGTTTCAGCTTTAGCATCATTCCTTCCAAAGAACACCCAGGGTTGATCTCCTTCAGAATGGACTGGTTGGATCTCCTTGCAGTCCAAGGGACTCTCAAGAGTCTTCTCCAACACCACAGTTCAAAAGCATCAATTCTTCAGTACTTAGCTTTCTTCACAGTCCAACTCTCACATCCATACATGACTACTGGAAAAACCGTAGCCTTGACTAGACGGACCTTAGTCGGCAAAGTAATGTCTCTGCTTTTGAATATACTGTCTAGGTTGGTCATCACTTCTCTTCCAAGGAGTAAGCGTCTTTTAATTTCATGGCTGCAATCACCATCTGCAGTGATTTTGGAGCCCCCGAAAATAAAGTCTGACACTGTTTCCACTGTTTCCCCATCTATTTCCCATGAAGTGATGGGACTGGATGCCATGATCTTTGTTTTCTGAATGTTGAGCTTTAAGCAGCTGCTAAATTAACACTTTGTATAAATTAATCATGTCTTAGGAAAGGATTTTCTTTTGGGGTTTGGCTAAATTCAACTGAAACAACATGTTAAGTTAGATCTAAAAAGATGGTTCGCTCTGTTATAAATTTTAAAATACTCAAGTTCAGGGAAGATGAAAAGAAAGGATATTTTTACTAATAGTTTAAGATAATCAAATCCTCCTTATTTATAGAAACCAAAAGATGAATTTGCATCATTTTGATTACATATTAAAGATGTTTCTGCATTTGCAATGCCTCTGTCATCCTTAAATAAACTTTGTTACATGCCCCCCTTTGCCCCTGTCTCTCTCTGTTCTCTCTAATCAGATAACATGGACCTCACACAGGAAGTTTCATGGTATACAAACTGCGTGGTAGATAGAATATAATTTTGTGGCTTGATGTTGAATCAGTAATATGCTATATCCCACATAGATTTGACTGACTTTCCTTCAAATCTTCCAGTTTCATTCTATTATTTTTAGAACTTTCATATTTTATAATCTTGCTTTGTTCCATTTATTCTCCCAAGAGAGAAACCCTTTGTTGGGAAGGGAAAGAGGTCATTACACTGAAGACACAAATTCAGTTCTCCAGTCTGATGGGATGTAGTGAGCACCACGGGGCTCATCCCAGACGCCTCTTGAGAGCTGACCCACTCCTGGGTTCACCCTTCCTCAGTCCTTCTTTCTTCATTTCCTTGCAGGCGAATCTCCTCAGAGGACTCCCCAAAGTCTGTACAGAATTTTCCATCTTGGTCTGTTCTGAGGAGATCCCGTCTAAGACAGAAAGGGAGCTGTCTAGGGGAGTGTCTTCAATTCTTTTTTATTCCTCCAAGACCAGTAAAGGTGTACAATCTTCTAAAGCACACTTAGAAGGTAGGTGTTCTCTAGAGAGGACTGAGGAAGGGAGTAGGTTATTTCGACAATTGGGTAATTATGGTGGAGGTAGAGAGGAGGCAGATACTTATGGGAAAAATGTGGTCTATAATTAAGAATAAAAAGATAAGGCTTTTAATGCCTAAAGACAAGCCTCCTTGGTGGATCAATTGCCTCTGATACAGAGCTTGAGTCTGTCATACAGGGTGAAGTAAGTCAGAAAGAGAAAAACAAATATTGTGTATTAATGCACATATGTGGAATCCAGAACAATGATACAGATGAACCTATTTTCAGAGCAGGAATGGAGACACAGACATAGGAAGGGACATTTGGACACAGTGGGGGAGAGGAGTGGGGTTGAGATTGACGTATGTGCACTGCCTTGTGTAAACAGATAGATAGTGGAAAGTTGCTGTGAAACACAAGGAGCGCAGCTTGGCGCTCCATAATGACGGAAGGGGATTGGGTTGGGGAGTGGGAAGGAGTTCAAGAGGGAGAGCATAACTGTATACATACAGCTAACTCACTTCACTGTACAGCAGAGATTAAAGCAACTATATGCACATCACCTCCCCTTCACCCCGGGCAAAGAAAATGAAGGCATCAGCTCCAGACTATCAGGGTCAAATCTCAGTTCCACTGCTTACTAGGTTGTCTTTGGTTAAGTTACTTGACTTCTTTGAGATCAGGAAATTGGACTTAATATCAAAGGAGAGTTGTGAGAATTAAATAGTATATGTGACACATAAAACAGCATGTAGTAGGTGTTAAAAACAAAGTAATTATTTCTTTGCCTATGTAAACAGTACCAGCTTGCATGGAATACTTCAACCTCAGCAGTGGCTGAACAGCTCTTTCTTCTGTTCTAGGACACAGGAGAAGATATGAAAGATATTAAGAAGAGTTTCTTCAGTGGAGCTGAATGACAAAGTATGGATCATAAATGACAATTTATGAGGACATAAATTATCCTCTTCATTTCTCACAGCTTTGTGGAGTCATTACTTTGGCCTGTAAATATTTACCTGTGAAATGGTAAACATAGTTTCTGCAATTCAGGGAAATGCCAAGGCTCATGGGAGGCTAGACTCTCAAAAAGTCACTGAGGATTTTAATGTCATCTGTTTGTTTATCTACATTTTAATTTAGAGTATTTAGCATTCTTTATATTGGTTTAAAAGAAGCCCTTTCAGAACCCCACAATTTACATGGGAATGTAAATTGTGTAGCCTTTATGAAAACCAGTATGGATGGTCCTTGAAAAACTAAAAATAGAGCTACCATATGATCCAGCAATCTCACTCCTGGGCATATATCTGGAAAAGATGACAATTTTAACTAGAAAAGAGACATGCACCCCAGTGTTCATAGCAGCACAATTTACAATAGCCAAGACATGGAAGCAACTTAAATGTATATATATATATACATACTTATAATGGGAATATTATCCACCTATAAAAAAGAATGGAATAATGCCATTTGGAACAACAAGGATGGCCCTAGAGATGATCATACTAAGTAAAATATGATATGAGACAGAGAAAGACAAGTACCACTTGATATCACATATATGGAATCTAAAAAAAGTGATACAAATGAATTTATTTACAAAGCAGAAATAGAACCACAGACATAGGAAACAAGTTTATGACTACCTAAGGATAAAGTAGGGGGAAGGATAAATTAGGGGTTTAGGATTAACAGATGAAAGTGAAAGTGTTAGTCGTTCAGTCGTGTCAGACTCTACTCTTTGCGACCCCATGAACTCCTCAGTCCATGGAATTTTCCAGGCAAGAATACTGGAGTGGGTTGCCATTTCCTGCTCCTGGGGATCTTCCCAACCCCTGGGATCAAACCCAGGTCTCCTGCATTGCAGTCAGATTCCTTACTGTCTGAGCCACCAGGGAAGCCCAAGATTAATAGTTACAGGCTACTATATATGAAATATAAAAACATCAGGGATCTACTGTATAGCACAGGGAAGGATATTTCATATCTTATAATAAAATGTAATGGAAAAGAATCTAAAAAAGAATGTGTGTGTGTATATATATATATATATGTATATATATATATATATACATATAACTGAATCACTTTGTACACTTGAAACTAACACAACGTAAATCAACTCTTCTTCAGTAAAAAAGATAAAAAGAAAAAGCCCTTTCACACTAAAGCTACCAATAAGCAGCAAAATGATGGTTCCTATTAGGTATGGTAATTAGAGCCTTGCATGATAAGCACAGAATTTTAAGTGTCAGCTGGAAATGACATCAAGAGCCTCTGTTGTCTCAACCTTTTTTTTTTTTTTTTTATGGAAATAAAAAGAGAAGCTGGATGGGTGAAGGGAGTTGTAGAGCCCTACAACTTGTTAGTGAAAAGAGAGATGATAACCAGTGCCTCCAAACCCAAAGTCATTTTCCACTGAACCATATTAGCACAGATGGTAAAGAATCTGCCTGCAACGCAGGAGACCCAAGTTTCCAGACCCAGATTTCTGGGTCCGGAAGATACCCTGTAGAAGGGAATGGCAACCCACTCTAGTATTCTTGCCTGGAGAATTCTATGGAGAGAAGAACTTGGCAGGCTACAGTCCATGGTTTTGCAAAGAGTCGGACATGACTGAGTAACTAACACACACACACACACACACACACACACACACACACACACCTATACAATCGGTTCCTGAAAAGACAGACATGATGAGCTAGTGGTAGTTTTCAGATTGTCTGGATACATAGCCTCCCTGTTGATCAGTTCAGTAAATTGTCTGCACATACCTAACCACACTTCCAGACACAATTTATGCTCACAATGACTCAAAAAGAAGTATGAATTGAATGTGAATGAGCATAGTTTGGAGGTGGAGTCAAAGCAGATGATCTCATGTTTACATAAACACTTGGCTCTTTGACAGTAATGAAGTACTGCCAAGATTATGGAGCTAAGAGAGTAATTCTGCATGAGAGAAAAAGGACTGGATTTACTGTCAGAAAGTTAATGATTATAAAATATGTATTTATTTATATTCAGAAAGTTGCCAACATGAGAGGTATGATGACTAAAAGCTAACATTAACAAAATGGAAAGGATTCAAAACTGTATACTTTAGCCCCAAATGTGTACCAAAGTTGCTATAGAACCAAATATGTTCATTTCTTTCTTTAAACAATAATTTTTATTTTTGAAACATATTTATTTATTTGGCTGTGCTAGGATATTTAGTTGAGACATGTGGGATCTAGTTCCTTGACCAGAGATCAAACCCAGCTTCCCTGCATTGGAAGGGTGGAGTCTTACCCACTGGACCACCAGGGACGTTCCTCAAAACTCTTTAGATACATCTTATTTTATTTCTTCCTGTTCTTTCCCCTGTTGTGGTTATTTTTCTGACTGCTTACAATTATTATTCATTCTCCAGCAACAGTTTTAACTTCTTGAGTCATGACTCATTTGTGAACCAGAAGAAAATAAAATTTTTTTCTCCCTAGAAAAATACATAAAACATATACATAACAAATTCATATAATTTATTTTACTCAACTGGAAATTGATTTTGACCAGAATAATTTTTCCATGGACAAAATCATGTAAAATCTAATAGTGACTTTCTGGAAAAATTGAAATA
Organism: Ovis aries; assembly: GCF_016772045.2. Lineage (NCBI taxonomy): Eukaryota > Metazoa > Chordata > Mammalia > Artiodactyla > Bovidae > Ovis > Ovis aries. The sequence continues at coordinate 50,267,475 of NC_056061.1, forward strand.
AATCTAATTTGTGAAAAACAAAACAAAACAAAAACCCTCCTAAAATGTAAACATTAACTCTGCTCAAATTAAGACTTCTGATATTAAACTTGAAAAAGAATTTGACATAACAGTGTGAAAGTTATCTTGAGCACTAATTAATTATGACATTTTTATTTTGATGGAAGTTGGGGCTAAAAAGTGTGACTCAAAGGGAGATTGTTGTCAAAGAACATCAAATTTTCCCAAGATTCTTTTGCGTTGAAAACCTAAAACTGATGAGTTTCCCTTGGCAAAGCTGGTATTACTGATTTTTCTTTATGCTAGAAAAGAAAGGATTATGAATTTACATTGAAGTCTTAAAAGTTGTTTAAACAGGAGGAATCTCCAAAGATAGTCTCCAGCATTTCCAATTATTTTCAGATTCCTTTCTGCAAGGAAACTGAGAAGACCTTGTAACTCTTGACTCTAACCTATAAAAGCACTTTCTATAGCACTGCAAAGTTGACATGGATATTTGCATGTAATTTTGGCTTTCAGACTGGAGCTTGGAAATGGTTTAATTAACTGGGATATTTCTGACTGTAAATATGAAAGCCCAATTCAATGAAGAAGTATATAGTAAAGAAGTTTATTGTCTTCCATAACAGAGAGTCTGGAAACAGAGCTAGTTTTAGTCAGGTCGGTAACTCATCAGAGATCCAAATTCTATCCATACTTCTACTGTGTATGATGGCAATGAATTTAGACCATCTTTGCTTGTGACTGCAAGGTATGTATCAGTGCTATCTGATCCAACAAATGTTTCTTGTTCACATCCTAATAGAGAAAGAATATTTTGCCCCATCTATGATTGGACTAACAGAGGTCACATGACTTCCCTTTCTACGACAGGAGCCAAGGCAATGCCATGCGATGGCTACAAAAACAAATTCAAAATGAGGCCTCTTTACTCTCAGTCTTTTGGGGGAGATCTCAAACAAAATTAGAATTCTATTAGGAAGAAAGAAGAGTACATGTTAGGAAGGCAGCTTATGTTCTCTACTGATACTTTCAGTTGTATATATAACATCACCTACTTCCTACTCCAAAATATTTGCTAATTAAACCAAACTGAATTAACTATCAAGTTTTTCAAAGAATGGGTATTCCTTTTCTATAAATCTTTTGCTTTGAGTTCTGATTTCAGAATACCTTTTGGAAATTCAGCAATCTTAGGTGTATTAGAAAAGAACTTTGTATTTTGTTACAGTTTTCTGAACCAAAATTGTTTAAAAGGCAATGGTTTAATACCAGGGCTTTGACAAGGCCATAGCACTGGAAATAAGATCCTCTGGGTGATTGGTAGGGGATACATGCATACTCAGTCACTAAGTTATGTCTGACAGTTTGCAACCCCATGGACTGTAGCCTGCCAGACTCCTCTGTCCATAGAATTTTCCAGGCAAGAATACTGGAGTGGGTTGCCAGTTCCTCCTCCAGGGGATCTCCTCAATCCAGGGATCAAACCCGCATCTCCTGTGTCTCTAGTACTGGCAGACAGATTCTTTACCACTGAGCCACCTGGGAACTCCCTTCAAGGGGATTTTGTCTGATAAATTGATGCCATGAGCTACAGGATATATAGTTTCTTTATCAAAGCAGTGAAATCAGTGTGATGTTAGGAGTTGCAGGCATTCCTTTCATACATATCAGTCAGTCAGTTCAGTTGCTCAATCATGTCCGACTCTTTGCAACCCCGTGAACCACAGCACGCCAGGCCTCCCTGTCCATCACCAACTCCCAGAGTCCACCCAAACCCATGTCCATTGAGTCGGTGATGCCGTCCAACCATCTCATTCTTGGTCGGTCCTTCTCCTCTTGTCCTCAATCTTTCCCAGCATCAAGGTCTTTTCCAATGAGTCAGCTCTTCTCATCAGGTGGCCAAAGTATTGGAGTTTCAGCCTAACATCGGTCCTTCCAATGAACACCCAGGACTGATGTCCTTTAGGATGGACTGGTTGGATCTCCTTGCAGTCCAAGGGACTCTCAAGAGTCTTCTCCAACACCACAGTTCAAACGCATCAATTCTTTGGCACTCAGCCTTCTTTATAGTCCAACTATCATATCCATACATGACCACTGGAAAAACCATAACCTTGACTGGACTGACCTTTGCTGGCAAAGCAATGTCTCTGCTTTTTAATATGCTGTCTAGGTTGGTCATAACTTTCTTTCCAAGGAGTAAGAGTCTTTTAATTTCATGGCTACAATCACCATCTGCAGTGATTTAGGAGCCCAGAAAAATAAAGTCAGCCACTGTGTTCACTGTTTCCCCATCTATTTTCCATGAAGTGATGGGACCAGATGCCATGATCTTAGTTTTCTGAATGTTGAACTTTAAGCCAACTTTTTCACTCTCCTCTTTCACTTTCATCAAGAGGCTTTTGAGTTCCTCTTCACTTTCTGCCATAAGGGTGGTGTCATCTGCATATTTGAAGTTGTTGATATTTCTCCTGGCAACCTTGATTTCAGCTTGTGCTTCTTCCAGCCCAGCATTTCTCATGATGTACTCTGCATATAAGTTAAATAAGCAGGGTGACAATATGCAGCCTTGATGTACTCCTTTTCCTATTTGGAACCAGTCAGTTGTTCCATGTCCAGTTCTAACTGTTGCTTCCTGACCTGCATACAGGTTTCTCAAGAGGCAGGTTAGGTGGTCTGGTATTCCCATCTCTTTCAGAATTTTCCACAGTACATATAGTATCAATATTTTTTTCCCATTAAAGTTTTGACCATGCCACAATGCCTGTGTAGTTTCCAAAAGTGACTCTCAAAATAGAAACTACTTACAGGTGTCAGTAAGCAAACACATAGACAAAATCTAGAAATTCTCTACACTAATCTTCCAGATGCTAGTTTGATTCAGTTATACAATATATACATACTTTTAAGTTATATTATTTTATTTATTGGCTGCACACAGCATGTGAGATCTTAGTTCCCTGATCAGGGATCAAATCCATGCCCACTTCTGTGGAAACTCAGAGTTTTAACCAGGGAAGTCCCAGGTTGTACAATATATTAAAGGAAGTATGTACTGTGCTGTGCTTAGTCACTCAGTCGTGTCCCACTCTTTGCGACCCCACTCTTTGCAGACTGCGGCCTCCCAGGCTCCTCAGTCCATGGGATTCTCCATGCAAAAATACTAGAGTGGGTTGCCATGCCCTCCTCTAGGGGATTGTCCCAACCCAGGACTCGAACCCAGGTCTCCCGCATTGCAGGTGGATTCTTTACAGTCTAAGCCACCAGAGAAGTCTAAGAATACTAAAGTGGGTAGCCTATCCCTTCTCCAGAGGATCTTCCTGTCCCAGGAATTGAACTGGTGTGTTCTGCATTGTAGGTGGATTCTTTACCAGCTGAGCTACCAGGGAAGCCCTAAAGAAAGTATAGGAACTAACAATTCCTGCATAACTTACTTAGATATATCAGTGATCCTGGGGTAGCTGATACTTTTTCATTTTGACAGTATCTCTGTTTTGGAGCTGATTATATGGTTGGAATACCTGGGATTTGGTGACCAAGTCAGATCCTCCTGAATGTCACTCCACCCCTCCCTTTCTACATTTCTCTTGTTCAGCCTCCCCCATCTGCCTTTTCTCACCTAGGTCATCTTTTCCATCTCCCTCCTTGTACCTTCCTCATTCCCAAGTTTTCAGTTTCTTATCTCCTCATCCCCTTTCTTCTGTCTTCCATAACATCTTCCTGTATCCCCATTGGTGCTGCCATCATTCTAGCTGCACCAAAAGTGTCTTTCCAGAAGCAGAATGTAATACACAGTATTTTCCATTAAAATATTAATTTGATTTTCCTTTGCAAACTTTTGATTTACAGAGGAATGAGTGAGAGTGAAGGAGACTCTCATGGTGACTGAGTGTGTACTTATAAAAATAAATGAATACATAAATTAAAAGTTTCAAAGTACAGCCCTATAAAATATTAACTACATAAGGGAAAAGATTTGAGAAATTGAGAAAACTGGCAAAAATCATCCTAATCAAGTGGCCAAAGTGAACATAACCAATCATAGTAAAAATTGCAGTCATGTACTATTTAATAGGACTACTGTATAGCTTCTGTTTAATTTTTGCTAAAATATATAATCTGGATCTAGTCATAAGGAAATACCAAACAAGTCCAAATTGATAAATATTCTACTGGCAGAGACATTACTTTGCCGACTAAGGTCCATCTAGTCAAAGCTATGGTTTTTCCAGTAGTCATGTATGGATGTGAGAGTTGGACCATAAAGAAGGCTGAGTGCCAAGGAATTGAGGCATTCAAACTGGTGCTGGAGAAGACTCTTGGACTGCAAGGAGATCCAAGCAATCAATCCTAAAGGAAATTAACCCTGAATATTCACTGGAAGGACTGATGCTGAAGCTGAAGCTCCAATACTTTGGTCACCTGATGCAAAGAGCTGACTCATTGGAAAAGACCCTGATGTTGGGAAAGATTGAAAGCAGGAGGAGAGGGGGACAACAGAGGATGAGAGGGTTGGATGGCATCACCAACTCAGTGGACATGAGCCTGAGCAAACTCCAGGAGATGCTGAAGGACAGGGAAGCCTGGAGAGTTGCAGTCCCTGTGGTCACAGAGTCGGACACGACTGAGAAACTGAACAACAGCAAAAAACTGGCCTGCATTTTCTAAGTGTGAAGGTCATGAAGGTTGAGACAGACCCTGCTCCAGGATGAATGAGATTAGAGAGACATTGATTCTAAAGAGGATCCTTCTGCTTTGGAAAAAAAAAGCATGACTTGAGTGAGGAATAGATGGCATTAATATTTCAATATTACCTTTCTGATTTTGCTGGTTGTAATTGGTTATGTAGAGAATGTCTGTTTTGGTAGGAAATGCATGAGAAAGTATTCAGGGGTGATGATGGAGCATTAGTTGGGTAACTTATTCTCAAATGGTTTAAGAAAGAGCTTTGTACTGTACCCGAAACTTTTATGTAACTGTGGTTGCTGCAAAACACAAAATATGAAAGGTTTTATGGAGGAGGCATTTGAATGGTAGCATGAAGGAAGATCTGGCTGAGCAAAGATGACGATCACTTCAGGCTGAGGGTACACGTGGGCTGGGTGGGCTAAGTGAATCTCCCACTTAGCCACACACACACACACACACACACACACACACACACACACACACATACTGCCACTGCCTTGGTTCAGGGTAATAATTTCTGATGCAGACCATTGCAACAGCCTCTTCATGGGTCTTCTTGCCTCCAGGCAAGGAGCACAAAACATACTATGCTTTTAAGCTAATGATTTTAAACTTTGTATATCATAGACCAAGCTGAAAAGTATAGCTACAAAAAGGAACTGGATAATTAGAAATAGCTGCAGTAAAACAAGCTCCAGTCTTGAAGCCTCTTTTGAGGAACCATCCTCTAAAGTGTACGCTTAATCTACGTACTCTGAGAACCTGGATCTAGTTACTGAAATAAATCCCATACTTCTAAAGGCTACACATGTTTATTACAGACATTTGTGATGACACAGGAAGTTGAAAATGAGAAGTAAAAATGATTCATCATCCCACAACCCTAGTAATACCTGGCAAATTTTCTATCATACTCCCCTAGTCCCCTTATACACCCTCATATAGATGTATGGGATAATTTTCTCTGTGTGGGTATTTTACTTAATAATTACACTGTAATCATCTTGTCTGGCTATGAAATGATCTTTGAAAAAATGATTTTTAAAATTAGAGATATGTTATTATTGTTAGAAATGTAGATTTTTTGCTCTACAATCAATAGTGCTGCGATGAGATGTTTTCTGTGTGTCTTTATTTTCTTAAGATAGCTCCTCAAAGTGTAATTGACCCAAATGCTAAATACTTCAGGGATTTTTATACAAACTGGAAAACGGAACTATAGAAATAATGTATTAATGTATACAGCTACTGGCCATAATGTGAAAGGTACTAGAGACTTCTTTGTAAAAGTGCGTCATTTCCCCAAGTTTAAGTTATTTTTTTAAAAGACTGCCCAAAGTGTGTCTTCAAATATTCTGCTTGGTCTTTACATCCTGCATAACTAAGAATATGAAGTGTGCTTTCTTAATAATTCCTCTTTTTCCTTATTCATTATTAGTGTATAGAAATGCAGTGTGCTAAGTCACTTCAGTTGTATCCAACTCTTTGTGACCCTATGGACTATAGCCCACCAGGCTCCTCCATCCATGGGACTCTCTAGAGCGAGAATACTGAAGTGGGTTGCCATGATTTTGTATATTTATTTTGTCCTCTGCACCTTTTCTGTGTTCATTTATTGTTTTAAAATAGTTTTTATTTACTTATTTTTTGGTGGAGTCTATATCTATGAAAGAGGAGAATGAAAAAGCTGGCTTAAAACTCAGCATGCAAAACAACTTAGATCACAGCATCCAGTCCCATCACTTCCTGGCAAATATAAGGGGTAAATAGTGACAGATTTTATTTTCCTAAGCTCCAAAATCACTGCGGATGGTGACTGCAGCCATGAAATTAAAAGATGCTTGTTCCTTGGAAGAAAAACTATGACTAACCTGGACAGCATATTTAAAAGCAGAGACATCACTTTGCTGACAAGCACTGTATAGTCAAAGCTATGGTTTTTTGAGGAGTCATGTATGGATGTGAGAGTTGGACCATAAAAAAGACCAAGGGCTGAAGAATTGATGCTCTCAAGCTGTGGTGTTGGAGTAGACTCTTGAGAGTCCCTTGGACAGCGAGGAGATCAAACCAGTCAATCCTAAAGGAAATCAACCCTGAATGTTCATTGGAATGACTGATGCTGAAGCTGAAGCTCCAATATTTGGCCACATGATGTGAAGAGCTGACTCACTGGAAAAGACCCTGATGCTGGGAAAGACTGAGAGCAGGAGGAGAAAGTGGCAACAGTGGATGAGATGGTTGAATGGCATCCTTGACTCAATGGACATTAGTTTGAGCAAACTCCAGGAGATAGTGAAGGTCAGGGAAGCCTAGTGTGGTGTCCCTTTCTGGTTTGATATCTGGGTAATGTTAGTCTTATTTAATGTGTTAGCATCTTACATTCCCTCCTGTTCAAATTTTTTGAAGAGTTTGAGAAGGATCAGTTTTAAGTTTTCTTTGAATGTTTGGTAAAATTCACCTGTGAATCCATCTGGTCAGAACATTTGCTTTTTTGAGAGCTTTTTTTTTTTTTTAAATTACTGTTTCAAGTCTCTTTACTAGTGATTGGTCTATTTAGATTTTTATTTCTTCATGATTCGGTCTTGGAAAATTCTATGATTGATCCAAATAATGTATCCATTTCTTCTAGATTGTCCAGGTAGTTGGTGTATAGCTATTCAAAGTATTCTCTTACTAATTCTCTTACTAATCCTTTCCATTTACATGGCAGCTGAAATTTTTTCTCCTCTTTCACTTTTGATCTTATTTGTCTAAGCCCTCTCTTTTTCCCTCAGTGAGAATAGCTAAACATCTGTCAAGTTTGTTTATCTTTTCAAAGAAACAGTTCTCAGCCTCAGTGATCTTTTCTATTGTCTTTTTGGTCTTTATTTCATTTATTTCTGCACTGATCTGTATTATTTCCTCCTTCTATCCCTTTGGTCTTTGTTTTCTTCTTCCTTTAGGTGTAGGATATTTTTCTTGTATTTTGAAGTAGACCTGTATTGCTGTGAAATATCCTCTTAGTATCATTTTTGCTGTCTCCCATAGATATTGGCATGTTGTATTTTTATTTTCACTTGTCTTCAAGTATTTAAAAATTTCTTTTTGATTTCTTCATTGGCCCTATAGTTCTTCTTGATAGCATACTGTTTAGCCTCCACATATTGGCGATTTTCCCAGCTTTCTTTTTATAGTTGATTTCTAGTTTTATATTTTTGTGGTTGGAAAAGATGCTTGCTATGATTTTAATCTTTTGAAATTAACTGAGACTGGTTTGTCTCCCAACATATGGTCTATCCCTGAGAATGTTCCATGTACACTTGTATTCTGCTGCTTTTGAATGGAATGTTCTATGTCTATCTGTTAGGTCTCTCTGTTTCAATGTTTCATTTAAGGCCAATGTTTCCTTGTTGACTTTCTAGCCACTGATGTAAGTGCATTGCAAAATTTCCCTGCTGTTATTGTGTTGCTGTCAATTTTTCACTTTAGGTATGTTAATAATTATTTTACATATTTTGGTGCTCCTATGCTAGGAGAAGGCAATGGCACCCCACTCCAGTACTCTTGCCTGGAGAATCCCAGGGACGGGGGAGCCTGGGAGGCTGCAGTCCATGGGGTCGCTAAGAGTCAGACACGACTGAGCGACTTCACTTTCACTTTTCACTTTCATGCATTGGAGAAGGAAATGGCAACCCACTCCAGTGTTTTTGCCTGGAGAATCCCAGACTGAAGTGCCTTAGCAGCAGCAGCAGCATGCTAGGTGCGTATGTTCATGCTAAGTCGCTTCAGCCGTGTCTGACTCTTTGTGACCCTATGGACCATAGCCCTCCAAGCTCCATGGGATTTCCCAGGCAAGAATACTGGAGTGCGTTGGCATTTCTTCCTCCAGTGGATCATCCCGATCCAGGGATCAAATCCAAGTCTCTTACATCTCCTGCATTGGCAGGCTGTTTTGTTTTTTTTTTTTCTTTTACCACTAGTACCACCTGGGATACATATTAATAAATTTATGTCTTGATGGAGTCTCCTAGAAGCAGCATCTAGTTGGGTCTTATTTTCTAATCTAGCCAGCCACTCTGTGTCCTCTGATTGGTGAATTCAATCCATTTATATTTAGGGTGGCTACTGATAAACGAGGATCTAGTACTGCCATTTTATCTTTCATTTTCTGACTGCTCTATGTCTCCATTTTTTCTTTTTCTTTGTGTTTCTGTATTCCATTTTAGTTTGATGGTTTTCTATGATTTTTTTCTCAGTTTCTTCTTTTTTATATTTTGTGTCTCTGCTCTAGATTTTTGTTTTGTGGTTACCATAAACTTTGTATCCATGTCTCACAAATAAAATGTCAATTTTTTCCTGATAGCATCATATCTTCATTTGTCTATATAGGTTCCATAATTTATCCCTTATTATTTATGGGCTCAATCAAACTGAAATAGCTATAGTTGCTTTCAGTGCTTCCCCCTACTTTAACCTTTATGCTATAATTGTGTTGAACAACCTATTTGGATACAGAGTTGTAATTTTTTGATTCTATCACCTGATCAAAGTTTTATTTACGTTTGCCTTCTGTTTCAGATAGAAGAGTTCCTTTCAACATCTTTTGTAAGGAAAGTCTAATGGTGATGAACTCCCTCGGCTTTTGTTTGTCTGGGAAAGTCTGTATTTTTCCTTTATATTTGAGTGGTAACTTTGCTGCATATAATTTTTCAGTGAACAGGTTTTTATTTTTCAATATTTTGAATATGCCATTCCACTCTCTCCTGGACTGTAGAGTTTCTGCTGAGAAATATGCTGATAGCCTGGTGGATGTTCCTTTGTAGGTTATTGTCTTTTTATCTCTGGTTGCCTCTAAAATTCTTTTTTAATCCTTGACTTTTGACAATTTTAATATAATGTGTCTTGGAGAAGGTCTTTAAAAAATTATTTATTTGTCTGCACAGAATCTTAGTTGCAGCATGTAGGATCTAGTCCCTTGACCAGGGATTGAATCTGGACCCCCTGCCTTGGGAGTTATGCAGTCTTGACTGCTAGATCGCCAGGGAACTCCTGGGAGGGTCTGTTTTGCATTACTAAGTGCTGTATTAGCTTTGTGGACTTGTACATCCAGTTACTCCCCCAGGTCTGGGACGTTCTTAGCTGTTGCTTCTTAAATAAGTTCTCTGCTCCCTTCTCCCTCTCTTCTTCTTTTGGGATATCCTTATCTTTATGTTGCCTTTTCTAAAGGAGTCAGGTAGTCCTCATAGAGTTTCTTCATCAAAAAATTTAGTTCTCTCTCTTCATCTACCTGAATCATTTCTAGATTTCTATCTTTGAGTTCCATATCTGCTCTATTTCCAATGATTTCGAATGCACTGAGTTCTTAAGTTCCAGAATATCTGTCTTGTTCTATTTTAGAGTTTCAATCTCTTTGGTAAAATATTATTTCTATTTGTTAATATTATCCCTGAGCTCATTGAACTGCCTATCTGAATTTTCTTCTAACTTGCTGCGTTTCTTCATGACAGCTGTCTTACATTCTGTCAGTTAGATCACGGTCTTTCCTGACTTTATGTTTGGTTGCTGGAGAATTGTCATTTTCTTTTTGTGATTCTGTGTAACCATGGGTTTTCATGGTGCCTTGATGTGCTGCTTCTTTGCCAGTGGATTTGAAGTAACAAATGTGTTTTTTCTTAAAAAAAAAAAAAAAAAAAACTTTTTGAAAACTTGAAACAATTCAACAGGTTGGTAATTAGAGGCCTTTCTTTCACTTTTCAGTAGGTGGCGCTACAGCACAAATTTTTGGTTTCTCTTACCTGCGCTTTCTCTGGCTATAGACTATGAATTGGCGCTTTCCACCCCTGCCTTGTCATCATTGCTTGTGTCTCTGGGGCTGCTGGGGCCTTGCTACTTTCAGTGTCCCTTCGGCTGCTGGTGTTGCCACTAAGGGCACCGGGATGTTGACTTCTCTGCTGCGTTCGGTGTCGCCGGCACCACTACCGTGGAGAGGGAAGGTTGGTGAGCCAAGGTTGCAGGTGCCTCTGCCACATCCGGGATTGTCAGGTTAGCCAGGCCCACGGCCACCGGATCCCCTGTGCTGCAGGGAGGCCAGAGTCGTTGTGGCACCGCCGCTGCTGCTTCTGCATTCTCTGGGGCTGTGGCTGGAGGGGCCGGGATTGTGGGCACTGCCTCCATTGTTCCCTGGGTTCTGCTTGCTCTGTGCCGTTCCAATCCACTCACCTTGAGATCCACAGACCTGTGGATCTCTCTGGCATCCTGGTGTGTCCAGCAGAAGAGCTTTTGTTGAGTTACGGATGTTTTACGAGTTGTAGATCATGGGAGCATCATGAAGCCATGATACTGATGTCACTATTGCGACAAATTGCTTTCAGCGACATTTAAAAAATTATTTACTTGTTTGGGCTGTACCAGGTATTTGTTGCAGCATGCAGATCTTTAGTTGCAGTATGTGGGATCTAAGTCCTTGACCAGGGATCAGACCCAGGCTGCCTGCATTGGGAATGTGGAATCTTAGCCACTGGACCACCAGGGAAGTCTGTTTAATGACATTTAAGAAAAGAATCCTCTAGCAATGCCTTGCACCTGCAAATCTCAGGAGGCATCCCTCAGATGACAGTTCCCAGTTCAGTTGACCCTGCTACACTTTCACTGCAAACCAGTTTATACTCTTATACTTCCTATTCTGGCTCCCCAATCATATTATATATGCACAGAGGGATCATTTTGTTCTCTAAAGCCCAGCTCCAGCTACTGTGATCTGTGGATCAGCAGCATTCCATAAAGAAATTTTAATCCACTTCAGTCACAGAATTAAAAGAGCATTAACTTATGAATAGAATGAATAATGCTTCAACCATTTCTTGCGCTATTTTAAGAAGATGGTAATTGAAACAAGAGAGTCCTCAAGTGGTATTAAATCTTACAGTTAATAAAAGTTCTTCTAACTAAAGTAGCTGAAATTGTTTTTAGTTATTGCAAAATAAAAAATATAATGCTATGTTTAAAGTCATAATGATGGAGTCAAAATAATTTTTTATACTTTGTTAACATTCACTGCTCTGCTTCCTTGGATTATCTGCTTTGAGGATTCCATGGAGAATTTTAAAACATTTAAAAATGCTTTCTGTTTCTCTCCTACCCAATGATTATCTTCTTTATCCCCTGGTCAACAGATGCTTACACAATCCAAACTCATTTCCGTGCCACTGTAGGCAAAAAGCAATTAGGAAAGAAAATTTACTGCTGAGCTCATCACAGAACAAGGTCCCCAACTATGTATAAATGACTTTTGATTATCCACTACTTTGCATTCTCTCATCAGCAGGGACAGTTGCAAACTGAGTTAAAAATATCATTTTATTTGTAAAGTTGGGATTATCTCTTATAGCCATGATACCTTCATTTCAGAGTTTTGAGAGTTCTCACATGGTTTTTATAATCTGCAAAGGTTCTGAAGAGGATTAAGTCTACAGGAGAAAAAGGATAAAATAATCAGTTTAAGAATAAGTATTTGATATGTGCTATTCTTATTATCATCACTCTGTGTGTGTGTGTACATTTTGACAAGCCTTGGCTAATTCGCAAAGCTCAGGTTTGACCAATGGGTTATAATTTGCTACCTACTATCCGTGAAGATGCTGATGCTGAAGCTCCAGTATTTTGGTCATCTGATGTGAACAGCCAACTCATTGGAAAAGTCGCTGATGATGGGAAAGATTAAGGGCAGAAGGAGAAGGGGGTGTCAAAAGATGAGACTGTGGGATGGCATCACCGATGCAATGGACATGAACTTGGGCAAACTTTGGGAGATGGTGAGGGACAGCGAGGCCTGGTATGCTGCAGTCTATAGGATCGCAGAGTCAAACACGACTGGGTGACTGAGCAACAACATCCTTAAAGATACTCAGAGATGACCTGGCTGTCCAGGGGTACCATGGCCTGATCTGTTCCTCTGTGAGATGAGTGCATGCAGTTTCTGACCAAGCGGTAGGTGCAGAGGCCAGAAGGTGAGGGCTGTGCTGGAGTAGGCTGAGCCTTCCTCCGAAAAAGTATTTTTATTCCAGGGACTTCCCCGATGGTCCAGTGGCTAAGGCTCCACGCTTCTACTGCAAGGGGCATGGGTTCCATCCCTGATTGGGGAAGTAAGATTCCTGGACTGGGAATGGCCCAGAGTGGTAGTTTTTCAGGAATCCAATGTGTTTTGTACCTACATATCTGAGTTCTCTTGGTGAGGAAGTTTTTCATTTCCTCCTGCACCTCTGGCTCCTGGAGTCGTGCCCAGGCCTGCACCTCTCCAGCCTGGGGGCCTTTCTCCTTGGCTGGCTGTTGCTTCTGCTCCAGGTTCTTGACCTGCTTCCAGGCTGTCAGCTCTGAGCACTCACTGCTGTCCTCCAGCATCTTGTATTCTGCCAGGATGTGGCCTGGGCTTGCTTCACCTTATCCTGCACCTTGGGCACTAACGTCAGCCCGAGGATATGCACGGTCTGGCAGTACTGAGAGTCATGCTGGGTCCACATGGAGAAAAGTGCGTGATGTTGGGAAAGACTGAAGGCAAAAGGAGAAGGAGGTGGCAGAGGATGAGATGGTTAGATAGCATCACTCACTCAATGGACATGAATTTGAGCAAACTCAGGGAGATAGTGGAGGACAGAGGAGGCTGGTGTGCATCGGCTACAACTTAGGGACTGAAGAATGACAACCACATGGAGAGCACCTCATACCTGGTCTTGGACTTGGCCTGTGGGGGTGTGTGGTGGGTCTTCCAGCCCTTGACCAGGAGCAGCAGTGGGGTACTCTCCCAGGTCGTATGTTATTATCATTTTTATGTCACACCTCAAAGTAGATATTACTGTTGCTATTTTATAGATGAGAAAACCAAGGATTTTGACCCAAGGGAGCCCTGGATATGAATCCAGGCTTGATTACAACCACTGGCTCAGTGATCTTTTGCAAGTAGAATATCAATATTGAAGGCCGCTGTGCTCTGGGCAAGGTGATAGGAATACAATAACATTGAGACAATTCCTACCCCTAAGAAGCTTAATTCCTGCCCCTAAAGCTAGTGGAGGTGATGGAATTCCAGTTGAGCTATTTCAAATCCTAAAAGCTGATGCTGTGAAAGTGCTGCACTCAATATGCTAGCAAATTTGGAAAACTCAGCAGTGGCCACAGGACTGGAAAAGGCCAGCTTTCTATCCAATCCCGAAGAAAGGCAATGCCAAAGAAATTTCAAACTACTGCACGATTGTACTCATCTCATGCTAGCGAAGTAATGCTCAAAATCCTCCAAACCAAGCTTCAACAATACATGAACCATGAACTTCTAGATGTTCAAGCTGGATTTAGAAAAAGCAGAGGAACCAGAGATCAAATTCTCAACATCTGTTGGACCATCAAAAAAGCAAGAGAAATACCAGAAGAACATCTACTTCTGCTTTACTGATTATACAAAACTGCGTCAGACTTTATTTTTGGGGGGCTCCAAAATCACTGCAGATGGTGATTGCAGCCATGAAATTAAAAGACGCTTACTCCTTGGAAGGAAAGTTATGACCAACCTAGATAGCATATTCAAAAGCAGAGGCATTACCTTGCCAACAAAGGTCCATCTAGTCAAGGCTATGGTTTTTCCAGTGGTCATGTATGGATGTGAGAGTTGGACTGTGAAGAAAGCTGAGTGCTGAAGAATTGATGCTTTTGAACTGTGGTGTTGGAGAAGACTCTTGAGAGTCCCTTGGACTGCAAGGAGATCCAACCAGTCCATTCTGAAGGAGATAAGTCCTGGGTGTTCTTTGGAAGGAATGATGCTAAAGCTGAAACTCCAGTACTTTGGCTACCTCATGCGAAGAGTTGACTCATTGGAAAAGACTCTGATGCTGGGAGGGATTGGGGGCAGGAGGAGAAGGGGATGACAGAGGATGAGATGGCTGGATGGCATCACCGACTTGATGGACATGAGTTTGAGTGAACTCCGGGAGTTGGTGATGGACAGAGAGGCCTGGCGTGCTGCAATTCATGGGGTTGCAAAGAGTTGGACACGACTGAGCCACTGATCTGAACTGAACTGAACTGAGCGACTGAACTGAATTGAACTGAAACTTTTGACTGTGTGGATCACAACAAATTGTGGAAAATTCTTCAAGAGATGGGAATACCAGACCACCTGATCTGCCTCCGAAGAAATCTGTATGCAGGTCAAGAAGCGACAGTTAGAACTGGACATGGAACAACAGACTGGTTCCAAATCATAAAAGGATTATGTCAAGGCTGTATATTGTCACCCTGCTTATTTAACTTATATACAAAGTACATCATGAGAAATGCCAGGCTGGATGAAGCACAAGCTGGAATCAAGACTGCCAGGAGAAGAATAACCTCAGGTACACACGACTGAAGCGACTTAGCAGCAGCAGCAGCAGGTACACAGATGACACTGCCTTATGGCAGAAAATGAAGAAGAACTAAAGAATCTTTTGATGAAAGTGAAACAGGAGAGTGAAAAAGCTGGCTTAAAACTCAACATTCAAAAAGTGAAGATCATGGCATCCAGTCCCATCACTTCATGACAAATAGATGGGAAGACAATGGAAAGAGTGTCAGACTTTATTTTCTTGGGCTCCAAAATCACTGCAGATGGTGACTGTTGTCATGAAGTTAAAAGATGCTTGCTCCTTGGAGGAAAAGCTATGTCCAACCTAGACAGCGTATTAAAAAGCAGAGATGTTACTTTGTCGACAATGGTCCATTTAGTCAAAGCTATGGTTTTTCCAGTAGTCACGTATGGGTATGAGAGTTGGACCATAAAGAAAACTGAGCGCTGAAGAATTGATGCTTTTGAACTGTGGTATTGGAAAAATCTCTTGAGAGTCCCTTGGACTGCAAGGAGATCAAACCAGTCAAACCTAATGGAAATCAATCCTGAATTCACTGGAAGGACTGATGTTGAAGCTGAAACTCCAGTAGTTTGGCCACCTGATGTGAAGAACTGACTCATTGGAAAAGATCCTGATGCTTGGAAAGGTTGAAGGCATGAGGAGAAGGGGAAGACAGAGGATGAGATGGCATCTCCGAGTTAATAGACATGAGTTTGAGGCAGCTCCAGGAGTTGGTGATGGACAGGGAAGCCTGTTGTGCTGCAATCCATGGGGTCGCAAAGAGTTGGACATGACTGAGCGACTGAACTGAACTGAACTGAAGATGCGTAATCTTTAAGTTAAGAAACTGCAGTTGGAAGTGATGAAAAACCCAAAATGAAGTGACCTGAGGAAAAACAGGAAATAACCCACATGGCAGGACAAGACTGATTTCAGATTGACCTAGGGCTTCAAGTGATATTCTATCTCTCCATTATTTTTGGTCCATTCTGCAGCCTCCTATTCTGCAATGACTTTTGGCATGAGTCTGTATTCAGGCTCCCCAGTCTAAGTGTCTATTAGTTCTCCTTGGGGACACGCTCATCCCTGGACCAAGTGCTAAATGACTTTGCTCTAGATCAAGTGTGAGATCTCTGGGCTGGTTGGAGTCAGTGCCCCCAGAAATATGGAACTTATTGTAAGAGATGGGACTGTCCCCCAGGGAGAAATTTATTAACCAGGAGAAAGATCTTATAGAAGCTGGGAGGCAGGGGAAAATGTTTACAACAAAGGTGAAAGCATTAAGAGACTAGACATTTATATCCTACAAAGCACAAAATCCTGCAGAGATAAATAAGAGGACTATCTGACTCAGTCCTGGCCAGGTCAGAGAAGCAGACCTGGGGAAATAGTGCTTAAGCTGAAAGCTGAAAGACAAGTAGGGGTGACAACCTATCCTGGGCTGGAGAGGTAAGCGGAGGTAGATCAGACAGGTCCTGGATGGAGTTTCAATTTTTATCATCAGGGCATTTGGAATAGGTGATTGCCTATTTTATCAGGAGGGCACTTGGAACGCAGATCACCTTCTGTATCATAAAGTATTTGTTTTGGAATCTGCCCTAAATTTCCCCTCATATTTTTATCTTAACTTTTCTCAGTTCCCACTTGCTATCCCAAGGCCAGCTAGGCACACCGCTTGTTTCCTACATATTACTTTTTCTGAGTTCTATGCCACACACATCTCCTTGGATTAAGGAGGTCATTCTTAGCATTCGCTCTGGTGAATTGACCCAGGGGAATTTCTAGATTCCTAAACTGAATAATGGCCTTAACAAAGCACTGCTGTCCACAAAGGAATTTAATATTTGACAGAAGTGGCCTTTACATTTAAAGGTGATTTATTCATGAAAGGAGCTGGGATCACTTAGTGGCCATCAAGCAAAACAAAATATTAGATGCCCACCTTACACTGAATAAATACCAAGTGGATTAATCCCTTACATATAAAAATCATAATACCAGATGAAAACTAGAGAGTTTCTTAAAACATAATCTTGCTAATAATGACTTATAAATATGAAATAAAACCTGCTGCTGCTTAGTTGCTCAGTCGTGTCCAACTCTGTGTGACCCTATGGACTGGAACCTCCCAGGCCCCTCTGTCCATGGGATTCTCCAGGCCAGAATACTGGTGTGGGTTGCCATGCCCTCAAATTCACATATTTATTAAAACTAAACAATTCTGTAAGATGAAAATCATCACTAACAGAATCAAAGACAAATGTCATACTATGAAAAATAACATGCAATTCAGATTATGTATTGAGTTCCCTAAAATCAATCAGAAAAAAGACAACCACCCCCAAAAGAAAATCTTATACGAACTATAAACAGAGTTCACAGAAAGGAATGCTAATTTTTTTTAAACTGTGAAAAAAAAGAAGTCTTATTTTTGGAAGGAGGGCAAATGAAACTACTGCGAGATTCTATTTTTTACTTATCAGGTTTATAAAAAACCATCAACTTTGATAGTACACATTGTGTGAATGACAGTGGAAAAGAAGGCACTCCTAATGCTGCTGCCAAGAATTTCTGTTAACATAGATGTTCCAGAGAAGAATCTGTCAACAGCTATCAAAACGACAAATTCATGTACACTTTGACTAGCAAATCCACTTATAGGAAAGTTGTTTTTACAAGGGTATTATTGTTACCCTGCTTATTTAACTTATATGCAGAGTACATCATGAGAAACGCTGGGCTGGAGGAGGTATAAGCTGGAATCAAGACTGCCGGGAGAAACATCAATAACCTCAGATATGCAGATGACACCACACTTATGGCAGAAAGTGAAGAACTAAAGAGCCTCTTGATGAAAGTGAAAGAGGAGAGTGAAAATGTTGGCTTAAGCTCAACATTCAGAAAACTAAGATCATGGCATCCGGTCCCATCACTTCATGGCAAACAGTGGACACAGTGGCTGACTTTATTTTTCTGGGCTCTAAAATCGCTGCAGATGGTGATTGTAGCCATGAAATTAAAAGACACTTACTCCTTGGAAGGAAAGTTATGACCAACCTAGACAGCATATTAAAAAGCAGAGACATTACTTTGTCAACAAAGGTCCATCTAGTCAAGGCTATGATTTTTCCAGTTGGATGGAGAGTTGGACTATAAAGAAAGCTGAGGGCCAAAGAATTGATGCTTTTGAACTGTGGTGTTGGAGAAGACTCTTGAGAGTCCCTTGGACTGCAAGGAGATCTAACCAGTCCATCCCAAAGGAGATCAGTCCTGGGTGTTCACTGGAGGAACTGATGTTGAGGCTGAAACTCCAATACTTTGGCCACCTGATGACAAGAGCTGACTCATTGGAAAAGACCCTGATTCTGGGCAAAACTAGAGGCAGGAGGAGAAGGGGATGACAGAGGATGAGATAGTTGGATGGCATTACTGACACAATGGACATGCGTTTGAGCAAACTCCGGGAGATAGTGAAGGTCAGGGAAGCCTGGTGTGCTGCAGTCCCTGGGGACACAAAGAGTTGGACACAATGACCAACTGAACAATAAGCAACAACAATCACACTAATTAAATAAATTATGGATCATTTATACATGAAATATGATGCAACCATTACAAACAATAATGCAGCATGAAAAAAATCTCCAAAATATAAGAAAAACATGTGGCTGCATAACCACGCATATAGTGTGACACCACATATGTAATCTGTATGCTGGTATTTGCATTTGATATCTCTGGCAGAATACACAAGAAATTGATTTGTTCTGTCTCTAGGATAAGAAACTGAGGCCTGAAAGACAGAGGTGGGGAGGACAGTTGCTTTGTGCATATATTAACGTATTTGAAAAATCTGTCTCCTCCCCCAAGTATAGCTTGCCCTTTGATGCTCTGAAAGGTCAGCTGACCCCTCTAACTTTTTTTGTCTTCTCCTGAAATGAAGCTCTCTCATCTTAATGCTCACATCTTCCAAAGACTATGTACCTAGCTATCTAATGAGATATGCAATAAGACCCTTTAGAAAGTATAAAACATTAGGGTTCCCAAGTGGCTTAGCGGTAAAGAATCTGCCTACAATGCAGGAAATGCAGGTTTGATCTCTGGATTGCAAAGATCCCCTAGAGAAAGGAAATGACAATCCACTCAAATATTCTTACCTGGGAAATCCCATGGACAGAGGAGCCTGGTGGGCTAGTCCATTGGGTTGCAAAAGAGTCAGACGTGGTTAAAAGACTAAACAACAACAACGATAACAAAAAAGTACAAAACACTGAATACGGGTAAGGAATACTGTTATAAATACTAGTTTGATATCTTGAATCATATTAATTTGACAAGTGAAGCAAGGAAAAGTTGGAGTAGAAAAATAAATTTCCTTGATCTTAAGTAGATTTAAACTTTCATCTTTTCTGTGGGTTTAGCCTCTTCTTGTCAGAGAAAACTATATCTTCCCAAAGTTTAGTACGGTGCTTAGTTCACTGTGGGTGTTTAACGAATGTTAAATAATAATAACATCTATTTATGGATCATTGCCCCACCTGATAATCCTTTTCCTCCATTGACTCACACCTTCTCGCAAGCCATTTTTAAAATGTATTCCTAACTAAATTAGGGTGCAGTAACTCACGGTGAGAATTGATATTTATATAAAAAGGAGAACTGGCACAAAACCAATGATTTAAACTGCAACTTTCCAATTCTTTCTTGGTGGCATTAATAATGTTGCCCTTTGGAAATGTCTTTTCTTCTTTCAAATACCATGTTATAATTGTGATAGGCTGGCTAGAGGGGGGAATCTTCCCAGTGGCTGTTTTTTTTCCTCCCCTTTGCTTTTATATTTTGTGATATGCCATGGGGGAAGGGAATCAAAGGGGAATAATAATCTAAGTTTAACCTTTAATTGTTCTTGCTTTTAACTACATCTCTGATTTCATAGTCTTCCTGCAATTTAAGCTATATCCTTCCATGTCTATGGACCATGAATTCACAGGGGCTGAGAGAAATGATCTCTGAAGGTCTCTTCAATTTAGACACGACATGTTTCTTTAGAAAAGATGTATATTTTATGTGTCTCATATTGTTTTCTTGTGTGTGAAGAATTGTGTCTGCTGTTGTTCAGTTGCTAAATCATGTCTGACTCTGTGATCCCATGGACTGCAGCATGCCAGGCTTTCCTGACCTTCACCATCTCTTGGAGTTTGCTCAAATTCATGTCCATTCAGTCAGTGATGCCATCCAACCATCTCATCATCCATTGCCCGCTTCTTCTGCCCCTGGTCTTTCCCAGCATCAGGGTCTTTTCCAAGAGTCAGCTCTTCGCATCAGGTGGTCAAAGTATTGAAGCTTCAGCTTCAGCATCAGTCTTTCCAATGAATATTCAGGATTGGTGTCTGTTGAATAAACTTGAATAAAATATGAACTCTTTAAAAGGATCAAAATTCTCCATAGGTGCATGGAGCTGAGTTTCTGAAACTCTAATGTAATAAAAATTCATATGTATATATCTAAGGCATCACCAAATTAGTCATTCTTACTTGGCATGCCTTTTCCCTGCCTGGGAAACTCCTATTCAGCCTTTAAAAATCAGCCCAATTGTCATCTCCTTTCTGAATCTTTCCCCAATAAAGAAGAGGTGGCAGCCCCTTCATTGCTCACAGACCACCTTCCAACCTTGCAGCTCCTCTCTCGAACTCTGTGCTTATCTGTCTTTGTGACTGTGCCTCCCATCAGACTATGAGCTCCTTGTCAGCAAGAGTGGTTCCCTTTCATCTTTGAGTCTGCAGTGGCCAGAGGATACGAAGTGTTCACCAAATATTTCCTGAAGGGAGGAATGAATAAAGGGTTGGAAGTAAGGCGTTCTGGGTTCTAGTCTCAGCTCTGCTGCTAATCATATGTGGTCCTGAGCAGCTTGATGGAACTTTTCCAGATTTCAATTTCCTTTAGAATAAAATGAAGGAATATTTCAGAAGCTCTCAGCCCTATTTGATGATTTTGTTTTCTTAATTATTATTAAGACTATTAACCCCTTTGGGCAGAGATTCTATCTTCTGTGTCATTGAACATAGCACACTGTTCCATATAAATTTGTTAAATTGCTCAGAAAAACATGAATCAAAAAAGTAAGTTATGATTGAGTTGTTGGATAAATGACTGGTGTCACTTCAAATCAAGAGACTGGTCCTTCTGCACAGTTAGATTTGAAAGAGCATCCATCATATAAAATTTTTTGTTCACATTCTGATGCCTCTTCAAATCTGAAGGGCAACTATGAAGCAGAAGTAGCCGGGTTTCATAGAGACAAGAGTTAATAATGATAACTGTTGTCATGAACAGGTATCATTTATTGAGCACTTATTTTGTGCTGGTAAATGATTACATTAACTCTAATTTTCAACACAACCTTTCGGAACTTTAGAGAATAACCAAATCAGATCTTAGAAAAGCTATGTAACTTGCTGATCCAATTATCTACTGCTATGTAACAAAACCTCCCAAACAGAATGTATATAACAACTACTTCATCATGCTTCTAGATTCTGTGGGCCAGGCATTCAGACACAGCATGGTAGGTATACTTTATTTCTGCTCCTATTGGTAATGTTTCCTTGCATTATTTACTTTTAGCTAGTCTGGTGTTTGTGTGTGTGTGTGTGTGTGTGTGTGTGTGTGCATGTTAGGAATCCCTAGATGGACTAGCCTGGCTGTTGGCACTGCCTGGGAGGGTGAGCCTGGGATTACGGCATAACGCTTGCTAGGGCAGTGGTCCTCAACCCTGACTGCACACACATTAGAAACATATACAAAACGCTAATACCTATAACTTACTCCAGAACTTCTAAGTCAGAATCTGTGGGGGTAGGGCCAGACAATGATTTTTTTTTTTTTAAAGAATTTCCCAAGAATAAAATGTGCAGTCAACCTTGAGAACTACTGCACTGAGGAATTTGAATGCTTTCAGTTGAGTATCATTGAGACTTCCTGGAGTGGGACTCATAGAAGGTGAGAGAGTGGGGGCAGATACCATGACAAGAATGGGAGTATCATGATCAGACAGGGGGCCTTAAGGGGAGGGCGAGGAGACTCAGAGCTGCCTTGCATCAGAGATCAACTCTGGTCCCATTTTGGGCCTGAGCAGCAGTGCGGATGCCCCAGGATTGACCTAGGCGCTCCTCGAACAGCTTCCCTTCAGGGGTAAGAAGCCCGGGATGCTGAGTCCCTCAATACAGGATTGGTTTGAAAGGTTGCATATGGGGCACGGAGGGGAACAATGATCTGGGACTTGACTTACGGGTTTCCCTGGTGGTTCAGATGGTACAGAATCCACCTGCAATGTGGGAGACCTGGGTTGGATTGCTGGGATGGGAAGATCCCCTAGAGAAGGGAACTGGCTACCCACTCCTGTATTCTTGCCTGGAGAACTCCATGGACAGAGGAGCCTAGCAGGCTACAGTCCACGGGATTGCAAAGAGTTGGACACGATTGAGCAGCTTTCCAGTTCCACTTGGCTTATAGAGGCAATGGAAAGGAGGCAGAAGGTGATATTAACTGAGCAGATTTGCTTCTGAAGCAACAGCTGGGCCAACACAGTCCATGGGCGGATGGAACACAGCAAATTTGGAGAATATGTTTCTAATGATGTTCGTTTTCATTTCTTTTAATGGTACTATATTGTTTCACTTGTTAATTTGAAATGAGCAATTGTAATTTTATGCAAAAGTCATCATTCTTACGAGAGAAATAATTCTTCCTAATCGCAGGACATTAAAAAAATAAGGATACTAAAATTAATAAATATTTGTTATTTTTAAAGGTTTATTTTGCTGTAGTTTTCATGTAATTCCTCAGCTCTGTGAATCACTGTTTTAAGAGAATTTAAGATACTTTAAAGACTTTTGTTCCAACTGCAATTTATAATTGTTGTAAGGAGAAGTTAAAGTAATATGGTGCAATCGCACCATGTCCTCGTTTAACTTAGACATATCTGACTACCCATGCTTGAAAAAAAAATACAAAGGCAGAGGAAGGAAGAAATAATTTAAATACTGCAAGTGGCTCTGCTCTATCACTAAATACGTATATCCCATTTTCTTGTGTCTCTCACTTTGAAAGCATCTTGCTGATTGTTATCTTTGTGCTTATTGTTTAGATCACACATTTATGCATATTTGTTACTGAATATAGTTATCACACATAAAACTGCAAAAACTCATGTACATAGTACTTAATGGGCAATGTGTAGGAAGTTTATGAATAAATTGTCAATACATTTGATTTTTATCTTGTGTGTTAATAACCTACCCCATCCTGCAAGAAATGATTCCAATGCGTATTATTTTATTCCCACAGATGAACTTTTTTTTATAATCACATGATTATTCAGTTTTTATAACTAGAGGGCTGGTTATCAGGAAGACTTCCCTAGCATGCATTGCCCCAAGTAAGATACCTCTCTTTTTACTCCAAAGCACCCAGTGCATACCCTCTACTAGAGTTTTCTGGAATTATGTTCTGACCTATATAGCAAATTTTGCTTGCCTGCTTGTCCCACTCCTGAGACTATGAGTGCCTTGGAAAGAGAGTTGGTTTATTGTATTTCCAAAGCTGGGCATAGTGTTTGGTGTATAGCAGGTACTTGGCAAGTGTTTACAGGACAAATGATGATATTAATCTCTCCATATCTATATCTGACCAGTTTCACAGCCAGTTAAAATAATGTATATGCAATCCTTGCCATTTATGACCCAAGCAACTTCAGACAAATTTTTCTTTTTCTTTACCTGTTCCACAGTTGAAAACCACACACCACATTTTATAAGCTGCTCCATTGTTCATCCCCAAGAAATCCTTTGCGTGCAAACAGTGTCCCTGCTCTATCTTCTTTGCCTACTCTTTGTGAACAGGTGAAAGGTATATGACAAAAAGTGCCCTCAGGAAGGCAGTTCTTACTTAGAAGATTAGTCACAGGAATTAAAGGTGAAACAGAAGCATAAGGCGTGGGTTGTTTATTTGTTTTTTCTGTGTGATTGACATCAGCCTCTGTAGTCTTTGGAGGTGATGTTGCCCTTCCGTATGGATGTATTCATATTCATGCATTTATTTCCCTGTATGTTTTTCAGTATTTGCAGACGCTCAGAGTCTGGGACTGAGCCATGTTCCTTTTGGGAAGGACTTAATGAACCTACTGAGGGCTACAGTGGAGTGGGGCCATTTTCACACCTTTCAAGGATGGGGCCACATACGCCATTTCTGATTTAATTTGTGTTTACTTTTAATTCCAGGAACTCACATCACATTCTTAACTTTCTAGCAGGTCTGACACTCCTCTCAATGCCATTCATGAGCATGGATGCCTGGAGCCTGATCTCATGCCACAAGTTCACACATTTGTTACTGATCTTCCCTGCTGTGCATGTCAACCTGTGACTTTGCTATGACAGCAACATGTTAAGGGGATCTGGAGTAATTAAAGGGCTCAGATTTAAAAGAGCTTACTTAGGAGAAGTGCTACAGAGGACCTGAATTTAGACTAGGGTAAAAAGTGTGGAATATGCCCTCATTTTCACTTGCTACCCATTTCTGACATCAGGATCCATTCAACGATGTATATTTGTGTGTACGCATGAGTGGACATGACAAAACCCACAGGCAAAATGAAGGTGACAGTCTCTGCTCAGTGAAATGACCTCAACCCTCCTCTTTTGCTCAGCATCCTGCTCCTCATTCTTCTCCCACAGTCAGAGCTTCTCAACAGTCATGGAGACACCTTTGGCCAACCATATCGCTCTGACGCACTTGGCAAAAGAAGGGCATGGAAGTGAATCATTAAATCTGCTGATAAGGAGGAGAAAATTAATTAGAATAACCAGATGCTCAGGAAAAGAGTAATAAAATTTGATCCCAAGCTTGGACAAATTAAACTCATATAATTGCTTTTCATCACCTCTTAGCCTCATTCAAGTTGGATGTGAAAGAATGGAAAAGAGTTAAAAGTAGAAAAATAAACTGAGTCAGACAAAGCCTTCTCTTTTACTTCATATGTGATCTCAGATTGAAATGTTTAGCATTATAATTAGGTCTGAGTTTTAATTGTAAAGGCATGAAGAGAGGATTTGAAAACATGAAAAAAAAATTCAACTTCCATAGCAACAAGAGATTTTCTGAATCAAGTGAACAGCAGGAAGACTAAAAAAAGAAAACCCGACTTCCCAAATACTGGAAACCAAACCAGGAAAGGATATAGTGGTATTTGGAAACACAATCAGGCTCTGTTAATTGTTCCTTGCTTTGTTTTTATCACTGGCACAGTATTATTATCTATTATAATTAGAGAAACATATAGTATATGTATAAAGGAATTCTGAACCTATATTCTGACATACCAGTGTGGGGAAAAAGAAATGTTTTTTAATATGGGTTTTCTGTGACTCAAGTGGCAGAAGTAAAATCAACATGGAACTTCCCTGGCAGCCCAGTGGTTAAGACTCCACGCTTCCAGTGCAAGGGGGTGCAGGTTCTATCCTGGTTAGGGAACTAAAATGTCACATGTCCCACAGCACAGACAAAAAAAAAAGAAATAATATCAACAGCATTGGTAGCAGATATTGAAGGCACATGGGGTTAGCATTAGGCATTAGGAGAGAGGACAGAGACCATTTTGGCCATCAGACAGTCTGAGATTAGAAATCCCAGGAAATTATAGGGCTGGGAGAGAATCAGAGAGGAAACTGAGGGTCGAGGTTAAGTGATTGGTCCTGAATCAGCCAGAGAGGTGCTGAAGCGGATTAGAATCCAGTCCGTCGGACACCCTTTCATAAAGTCCCAGTTTCCTGGTGGGGTTGTCCTGTTCCACTTCTCTCCTCACTGGCAGCTCCACAGCGCTTGATGACATCTGTGACAATAGAACAACTGCCTGAGTTAAATGCTAAGGAGAATCCCACTGGTGAGAGTCACCCCCTGGAATAATGGGAACCCCCAAACACAAGCTTTTCACACTTGCTGACAAAATCTTACCCTGACTTATCTGGACAACTGTTCCAGTGTGCCACTGAAGGCGGCTTGTTTAGACAGTCTGCCTGTCAATTTACTTATCTGTAATTTGGCTAGAACTGGTTGGCTTTCTTGCTGGTACCCACGAATGCTAAGGAAGAAGGTCACCGCAGTCAGAGCTGGGTGGTCAGAGCTGCCTGGTTTCCACCAAAAGCTTCATCTCTACATTTGGCTGAGATGGGACTGGAAGCCAGGGCTCCTCCCACTGCTGGACGTGGCACCAGCTTCTGATTCTCTTTCTAATCACTGCATGTGCTAAGTCGCTTCAGTCGTGTCTGACTCTGTGTGACCCTATGGACTGTAGCCTGCCAGGTTCCTCTGTCCATGGGATCTCTAGGCAAGAATACTGGTGTGGGTTGCCATGCCCTTCTCCAGGGGATCTTCCTGACCCACAGATTGAATCTGTGTATCTTACATCTCCTGAATTAAAAGGCAGGTTCTTTGCCACTAGCGCCACCTGGGAACCCCCAGTCACTGCACAAAAGAGGGTTAAGACCTTAAACATGCATTCCGATATATGTTAGGTACAGAAAAATATTGTTTGACTCTACTTATATGAGTTACCTAGAATAGTCAGATTCATAGAGTCAGAAAGTACGTTGGTAGATGCCAGGGCCTGGGGGTTTTGGGAGTGGGGAGGGGGAGTGAGGAGTTGTTTAATGGGAACAGCATCTCAGTTTAGGAAGGTGAAAAATTCAGGAGAGGAAAGATTGTGAGAGTTGCACAGCAATGTGAATGTACTTAGTGTCCTAAACTGTACAGTTAAATATGGTTAAGACAGTATGTTTTAGATTATGTGACTTACGCCACAATTAAAAAACATAAACAGAGGGTTAAGAGAGGTTCAGCATCAGTCAGGAAGTTACATAAAACTTGCTCTTTCTTCCTCACACACGCCCTTGTGTCTAAGTTTTTCAGCATAGGACTCTCTACTCACTTGCCTCAGCTGAAGCTCTGCCATCCTGCCTGGGATGATTAATTTTATGTGTCACCTTGGCTAGGACATGCTGCCCTCATATTTCATCAAATGCTAGTCTAAATGTTTCTATGAAGGCTTTTTTGGTATTTCTTAAAATTCATTTTATATTCGTACGCTGGAATACGGTCTAGCAATGAGAATACACAAACCACAACTGCACACAACATGAGTGAGTTGCCAATTCCAGTGTGTGTGTGTGTGTGTGTGTGTGTGTGTGTGTGTGTGTGTAGTGGGGGGGTGGTGGTTCCCCATTCCAAGAAGAAATTCTCTGACACTACAGATTGACTCAGTTCTGACCTGTCTTTGCTGAGATAGCATCAGATCCCATAGGTTAAGGGGTCACTTCTACAGGACTGCCCTCCCACTTCAGGTGCCAGTCTCAAGGCCAGACTGCCACCTGTGCTTCTGACCTATATGCTATCAATCGGAAACTGTAATGATCCCTTCTCCAGGTTTATTTAATTTGCTAAATTGGCTTGCAGAACTCAGAGAAACATTTTACTTGCAAGATCATTGTCTGTGCTCAGTTGCTCAGTCATGTCTGACTCTTTGCAACCCCGTGGATTGTAACCCGCCAGGCTCCTCCATCCATGGAGTTTTCCAGGCAAGAATACTGGAGTGGGTTGACATTTCCTACTCTAATGGATCCTCCCAACCATAGGGATGGAACCTATGTCTCTTGTGTCTTCTGCATTGGCAGGCGAATTCTTCACCACAGTGCCACCTGGGAAACCTACAAGATCACTAATTTATTATAAAAGGCTATTACTCAGGAATAACCGGATGGAATAGATACACAGGGCAAAGTATGGGGAAAGGGTGCAGACTTTCCCGGCCTGTGAAGGCAGTTTTAAAGATGAGATTAACACTTAAAATTCAGCAGACTTTGAGTGAAGCAGGTCACCCTTTATAATGAAGGTAGACCTCATCTAATCAGTGGAAGAGCTTTCATGAAAAAAAGACTGATGTCCCTCAAAGAAGAGGGAAATCTGCCAGCAGACTGACTTTGGGCTCAAGCTAAAACATGAACTCTTCTCTGGGTCTCAAGCCTGTTGGGCTGCCCTGTAGATTTGGACTTGCCAGCCCCTAAAATTTTGTGAGCTAATTCTTTAAACTCAATCTCCCTCTCTCATATTCTCTCTCTCTCTCTCTCTGTTGGTAGGATGTGGAATGATGCTTCTGAAACCAGCAGAACTATAGAATAGGACAAAAAAAGAGTAAGAGAAAGGACCAATCTCTAATTCAAAATGTGCCTGAAGTTTAAATTGGTACCTGAAACATCACAGTGACAGTTTTGGAAGCAGCTTGGTTCTACAGAGCTGCTCATGTTAACCCCTCCCAATAGTTAGGACCTGTCTGTCCTGTGCTGCCATTCTTTTATCATACCTAAGCTCCAAAAGATGGCTACAAGCTTAAATTCACGCTACCTTAAAAAAATTACTAGTGATGAGTTACTTCACTTTGTTGCCTTCATGTCATTCTATATCAAGTATCTTCTATTCTTCTAGAATTGTATTTCACTCACTACTTCAGGCCAGGTGACAGACTTTAAGCCCAATTCTGGGTTCTTTTGAGTAGTATCATTGCTTCACTTAAAATCTGTAATGAGAGTCACAATCTTATATGGGACTATCTCTCTGTACACAAGAGGGTGCTTTAGTTATTTTTTTGTGCTCTCCCCTCATGTAAAAAACATTCACTTCTTACACTTTTACAGAATAAACACACACACACACACACACACACACACACGCACACACATCATACATATGCAAGTTGCTCAGTCATGTCCAACTCTTTGCAACCCCATGGACTGCAACCCACCAGGCTCCTCTGTCCATGGGATTCTCCAGGCAAGAATACTGGAGTGGGTTGACAGGTCCTCCTCCAGGGGATCTTCCCAACCCAGGAATTAAATCAGACCTCCTGCATTGAAGGCAGATTCTTTACTATCTGAGCCACCAAGAAAGCCCTTTGAACAGAGCTATGATGTATGTTAAAAAAAAAAAAAAGGTATAATGAGTGAGAGAGAGATATACACATACTCTGTTGGTTCTTCTTCTCTGGAGAACCTGGAGTAAAGCACTGCCTCATACTCTTTGGGAGCCAAGTCAACAGCAGGTTGGCAGACACTTCCTTGTCACAAATCTGCAACTGCTGGGATCCTCTACTGGGCCAATTTTCTCTGAAATGTCTCTAACGATGAAGAGAAGGGTAATTTGGAAGCAGATACAGAACTTGGGCAAGCTGCATCTCTCCCTTGCAGCTCCTGCCCCTCTGAAGTTGTGCAGCTGAGAACGCAGGGTAAATGGGCATCTGCCTCATTCATTCCAACATTCATTCAAATATTTCCTGACCGACTACTCTATGGCCAGTTCTCTTCCAGACACTGGAGAATGAAAACCGAACAAGATTGGTGAGACTTCTGCCATTACAAAATCTGCATTTTAGCTGGGAGAGGCCAATAAGCCTTGGTTCGATTGAATTTTCTTCCTTTTATAATGGATAATTTATTCCACTTTATCTTTACAACAATCATGTGAGTGTGGTACTATTATTTTTATCACCTTTTCTTTTTTTTTCTTTTTGGCCATTGCAAGGGCATTAGAAGAAAGTCAATCAGGAAGTTCGGCTATTCACATACTCGTGGGTTTTCAGATCTACTATGAGTCCTAAAAGAACATATTGATTTGTTGTGTCCATGTGACTTTGTTCTTAGTTTATTCTTCTCTTTTGGAGGGGGGGCCTGCTGTGCAGCCTGAGGGGCTAGGGATCAAACCTGGGCCCCCTGCATTGGAAGCACAAAGTTTTAACTACTGGACCACCAAGAAGTCCCAACAATTGAATTTTGGATTGTGACAAGTGTTTTGAGGGAGATGAGGGACGCAGGGACAGAGTGAAAGAAGAGAGAGTCCTTTAGACATAATGGTCAAAGAAGGTGATTTCAAGGAGCCGACATCTAAACATAGGCTTATCAATGATAAGTGCCTCTATCGATCAAAGCCTGCATATTCTTTTAAATTGAAAACAGTTTAAAAAATGAAACAGTGAGTCTGTGTATGTGTGCATGCTCAGTCTCTTCAGTCATGTCCGACTCTGTCTGTGTGACCCTATGAACTGTACCCTGCCAGGCTCCTCTGTCCACGCATCCTCCAGGCAGGAATACTGGAGTGGGTTGCCATTTCCTCCTCCAGGAGATCTTCTTGACCCAGGGGTTGAACCCATGTTGCCTGTGTCTCCTGTGCTGGCAGGCATGTTCTTCATTACTGAGCCACTGCGGAAGCCTGAAACAGTGAGTCTATACAGCCTTACCGTAGAAAATGTAAATGATATAGAAATAGACATAACTAAAGGCAGCAGGCACCCTGGCTGCTTCCCATTCCACTCGCTTTCATGGGTGTGCAGTGGAACCATCAAGCACCCTCAAACTTTTGCCTGTGCTTTTCCATGCTTGTGGGATCTGGCTTTGCATATTAGTCTTCGTTCCATCACAGTCTTTTTTTTTTCTTTTTCCTTAGCCATACATTTTAGAAATCTTTCCATGCAAATGCCTATAAATCTTTTTTCCCCCACTGGGAGAAGAATTTATTTTGTAAAAACTGTAAAACAAACAGAAGGAGCTAAATATTCAGATCGACTGATGAGAGACAGACCCCACTGTGCTTTTGCTCAGGATGGAGAAGATGGGGCTGATATATCCACGGACAGTCCTTGTGGAGTCAAGAAGTAGGAGGAAAAGTAACAGTGAGGGAAAGCTGACCTTGAATTCTGGGATTTAATTCTAACTATGCTTTATAAAAACACAGGTGGTCTTAGCCAGTATCGATCATGAAAAGAAACTTCTAAATATCCTAATAAATAGAGGTTGTTCACACAACTATTAAGAGAAGATGACATATTTTCAAAGGTTTTCAAACAATCTTTTCAAAGGTTGAAGTGAAAAATTCTTCTTCGATTAGGATTATTTGAAATACATTGCTCAAATAATTACCCCAGCAGGCAGGAAATGATCATCTTGAACAATGAACAACAATAATAACCAGAACAATGGTGTTCTGCTTATTGTTTTTGAAAAATTCCACAATGCCACCTCCATTTGAACAAAAAACCCCTGGGTTGGTGTGTTAACTTTTAAAATGCCCCCCAACACCTGCTCCCAAGGCTTCTCAGTTCTGTTGGATAGGCTTTGCTAAGCAGTCTCAGAGTCTCAGACAGACTTTTTGTTGGGTACCTGTAGACTGATGGTTTCAACAAGGATTGTTTTATACGCTGAGTGACAAAGTTGGCATGTGATGTAACACAGCCATGGATCCCCTTGAACATCAATAAACAGTCAAACAAATGTGTAAGCACAGATCTAATATTTATATAGTCTTCTACCCTGGCCAAACAATGTACTCAGCATATGTATATACTTTTATCATCTTACTCTCATAAAACTCTAAGGTTGGTAGTGGTAGTCTTATTTTTTCTCTCTCTCTCTCACACACACACTCAAAAAAAAAATACATATAAGGTTATCTACTTACTTGCTTACCTAAGCAAGTAGCATCTTGGCACTTTCTGATTCTTAAACACATATTTAATTTTTAAATGTGTTTTATTTTTCACACACACACTTTCTCTCGCACAAGCCTACAGATACTCACATATACTTGGGGTTCTATTATTCAAATTGCTATTTTACACTGAAGAGTGAACGCTGTATTAGTTGTTCCTTGCTGTATAATGAACTACCACACATTCAGCAGCCTAAAGCCACACTTATTTATTATCAGGTTCTGGGATCAGAAGTCTGAGCGTGACTTAAGCTGAGTCTTTGGCTTAAGGTCTTATAAGTCTGCCCTCAGGAGTCCGCCAGGGCTGGGTTCTTGTCACAGACCTGAACGCAGAAAGATTCAGGTTCAAGCTTTCTCAGATTATTGGCAAAATGAATTTTCTTATGGCTGTAGGATTCATGGCAGCTTGTCTCTATAAACCCACAATGGAGAGGGAGAAAGAGAGAGGAAGATTCTAGAGCTTCAGGTATGTTGGTTTTTTTGCTGGCTGTTGGTCATATAACCAAAAGTGGGGTCCGGCTGACCATCATTCAAAAGCCAATAAAGAGGCAAGTTTGGTGGAAAGAAAAGTTTGCTTTATTTTGGATGCCGACAACCAGAGAGGGGGAGGTTGGACTCCTATCTGAAAGCAGACTCCCCCCTCTCCCCCCGACAATAGGGGGCAAGAGCTTTTATAGACAGAAGGAGGTGGCTCTGTGCAGAAACAGCACAGTCAGCTCTGACAGTCATCTTGAGATTGGTCATGTGGTGGTCTGACCGGCATCATCTTGATTGTTTTAAGTGCAGTTAATCTTCAGTTCCATGGTCAGTTTTTTTCCCATAACCTTGATGTTAGTTCTTGGAATTGTGGAGCTTAGTGCATGAATAGACAGATAGATGGGACGGGAGAGAAACTCCCCAAGTAGACTCAAATGCAAATGGAAATTTTGATTATGATAAAAGTAGCTTTCCTCTAACATTACTGGAAAATGATGGCTTGTAAATAAATGGTGTTGGGGCAACTGGACTGCAATTTGAAAAAAATAAAACTAGATCCATACCAAAATTCCAAATTAATTACAATTCTAAAAGTAAAAATACAATATAAGAACAGAAGAAAATACAGATTTATGCCTTTATAAACCAGAGAAAAACCTTTATAATACTGATTCAAAATTTAGATATAGGTCTAAGACCAGAGGAGATCAAGATGATGGAGTAAGAGGATATGGAGTTCATCTTCCCCTGTGAACCCATCAATATACCTCTACCTGTGGGACAATTCTCATGGAAAACTAACTGGAAACTGGGAGAAGGACTCCCATATCATCAAGGTTGTAAGGAAGATGCATACATAACTGGGTAGGATGGGAAGAAAAGCATCGTATACATTGAGCTTAGTGTGTGTGCTTAAGCCACTCACTGGGCATCCCAGTCCTGGTGTCTTACGTGTAGAAGACAAGCCTCCTAGGCTGCTTGGAGAACTGCTGGGACAGGTAGAAAGGCTGAAGCTTAGCCCACACTCATGGGGAGTGCACGGGCGCTGTGCCACCGGGCAGCGGGGAGAGCCATCTGCCCTAGAAGCTGCTGCCTCACTGTGCTCCTAGCCCGAGCTGAGTGAACAATACACCTTTCTACTCCATGCCAGTGGATCTAAGGTTGCCAGGACCTGCTGACAGTGACATTGTGAGTAAGTGCAAGTGGGGAAATAATCTGCGTGGGGTTTATATCCCTCTCAATCACTTTCTACAAAATAAGCAGTGGTGCCAGCAAGAGACATTGTCCCAACAAGAATACCAGGGAAAACTGATTCTCTGTGGGACCCCCAGGAAGTATAGGAAAGTGCGGTGCAATCATAAGACATGGGCTCAGAGAAACTCCTAAAAATCACATTTGTGATCAGAAAGCAGATCGTCTATTTGCTATGGTTTATGCTGTGCTCATTTCCCAGATGAATGGAAGGGATACTATGATGGTGCTCTGAAATATTTCTTTCATCAGGGGATGTTCCCAAGATAAGATATAAAGAGAAAAAAATAAAATGAAAAAAATATGCTGCAGACCAAATTTGACTTCCATTAAATACCGTTTATAAAGCTTTTAAAAGAACAGAGAGTATTTACAGGAGCTTCAGATTCAGAAAACATAAAAGAAAATGACAAGCTTGTTTTCAATTTTAGTTGCACTTGTCTGCTACTGATGTGGTAATCGGGTACTTATTCCATTTGTCTTTTTTTTTTTTATAGCACACAGGCTTTGTCATTACACACTGTGACAGAAGGTGCCTCCTGGGTCTCTCATCTTTTGAGAAAGATCCCAAAACCTTCCCTTCCACAGGTGGGCTCCCAGCTACCATGTGTCTATCCTGTGGCTCTCCACCCAGACACAGTAGATGGGCTGGGTCAACAGCTGCCCCTGGTCACTGGGACAGAAGACATGCACACTTGTGAACTGTGAGGCTCTTCTGTCGGTCTTGTATACACACACCAAAGGGGAGAAGAAAGTCACAAATTAAAGAGCAGAGTTAGCTGTGATGAGAGGCAGACAACAGCCTGAATGAAAATGGAAATCTCCCAGGCTCTGTAAGCATTACAGTTCCCAGATCTAGTCACTGTGGTGTCTGGCTAGTCATATGATCTTTGACCTCCTTGAAATATCACTTACTGGAGACTGCAGAAATACCAATAAGATTTTGCACTCCTTCCATCAAGGAGTAGATCTTTTCCCCTTTCCTTGAATCCAGCTGAATTCAGGAGTGACTGTGACCAGCAGAATATGGCAGACATGGAACTGTCTAAGCGTTGACTCTGGCTCTCAAGAGCTTTGCAGCTTCCTCCACTGCTCTTTTAGGAACCCTGTGCCCACCAAGTGAGGGCATGGGCACCTTGTCCAGCATCCTGAGTGACCCACTTAGACGCACCAGACACAGTCTGCCAATCCCCATAAATGCATGAACACACTAGATCAGGCTTCTAACTCACCTCTTAGTTGTGTGCAGATGCACAAGGAATCTCAGCAGAGACCAGCTGCGTTGTACCACATGAGAGAAACTACCCAGCAGTCTCCAAAACTGAGTTAAATAAAGGGTGCTTAAAAAAATTATTCATTTGTTTGGCTGCATCAGCTGTTAGTTGCAGCACACGGCTCTCTAGTCATGGTGCATGGGCTTAGATGCCCCGAGGCAGGTGGGATCTTAGTTCCCTGACTGGGGATCAAAACCTGGGTCCCTTGCATAGGAAGATGGATTTCTAACCACTGGACCATCAAGGAAATCCTCAAGGGTATGGTTTTACGTCTTTAAGTTTTGGGGTTGACTAAGGTCTGTTTAGTCAAGGCTATGGTTTTTCCTGTGGTCATGTATGGATGTGAGAGTTGGACTGTGAAGAAGGCTGAGCGCCGAAGAATTGATGCCTTTGAACTGTGGTGTTGGAGAATACTCTTGAGAGTCCCTTGGACTGCAAGGAGATCCAACCAGTCCATTCTGAAGGAGATCAGCCCTGGGATTTCTTTGGAAGGAATGATGCTGAAGCTGAAACTCCAGTACTTTGGTCACCTCATGTGAAGAGATGACTCATAGGAAAAGACTGATGCTGGGAGGGATTGGGGGTAGGAGGAGAAGGGGACGACAGAGGATGAGATGGCTGGATGGCATCACTGACTCGATGGATGTGAGTCTGAGTGAACTCTGGGAGTTGGTGATGGACAGGGAGGCCTGACGTGCTGCGATTCATGGGGTCGCAAAGAGTCGGACACAGCTGAGCGACTGAACTGCACTGAACTGAACTGAAAAGCTGCCTGATAGATCCTTTATCCTTCCAATAAATTTCAAACATTTTCCCCCTAAGCTGTGTGTTTTTGTGTCTGTGTATGTTTTCACCTTCAACCCAAAGAATCTTGAGTAAGAGAGAAATTGTATCAATAGAAGAGGCTACAGAGAGACTGAAGAACTGATTGGCTAAGTCACTCAGGGTAGTATGCAGAAAGAAATCCCTCATTTGTAATTATGTTTTACTAAAGCAACTAACACCCCACTCCAGTACTCTTGCCTGGAAAATCCCATGGAGGGAGGAGCCTGGTGGGCTATAGTCCATGGGGTCGCACAGAGTGGGACACGACTGAGCGATTTCACTTTCACTTTTCACTTTCACGCATTGGAGAAGGAAATGGCAACCCACTTCAGTGTTCTTTCCTGGAGAATCCCAGGGACAGGAGAGCCTGGTGAGCTGCCATCTATGGGGTCGCACAGAGTCAGACATGACTGAAGTGAGTTAGCAGCAGCACCAGCAGCAAAGCAGCTAACTAAGCAAGGAACCTACCACAACACTAATGGATGCCATAGTATTTTTAGCCTTCCCTTTAACAATCTTTTCCCTATGAGATGCAATATATTCTGTGACCTGGTAACCAATGGATGGTGTTGCCTTGAAGACTTTTGCGTCCTGTACCTTTTTCTAAGTGGTGGTGGTATGTGGTTCTGACTGCTTTCTAACTTTTTCATCTAACTGCTGAATTGCAGGATGGAAAAGAGCATAGTCTGAACAAAATGGAGTGTGGTCTAAAGGGAAGATGGGCTGATCTGAAAATCATTCACTTTGAGGAGAGGGGCCCATTGATGACATTTTTGGTTTCAGTTGCTAGAGATGACTGATTGGATAATCTCCCTTCAGGAAGAGAGTGGGTTAGTCCAATGTAAGATGTTTTAAATCATGTATTGCATAATCAGGAAGAGAGAGTTGTGTGTGTGTGTGTGTGCGTGTGTGTGTGTGTATGCATGCCAGTCAAAAGGAGGAATAGACAACTCTTGGGGGGAGTATCCCTATACAACCCATATCCTCTTTTTTTGTGCATACTGTTTGTTCTCCTCCTGCCAGGACTAGATTCCCAGTAACCATGTTTGCATTTCCAGAACCTCACTCCCTGGCCATTGTTGATTAGGCCAAGGGTATACACTTAACTGGGCTTCCCTGGTGGCTCAGTGGTGAAGAATCTACCTGCCAATGCAAGAGACGTGAGAGATGCGGGTTTGATCCCTAGGTCGGGAAGATCCCTTGGAGAAGAAAATGGTGACTCACTCCAGTATTCTTGCCTGGTAAATCCCATGGACAGAGGAGCCTGGTAGGCTACAGTCCATGGGGTGGCAAGATTCAGACATGACTTAGCAACTAAACAACAACAACACACTTAACTAAAGCTGGGCCAATCAGTTTCTTCTAAAAATCTGAGCCCGTGAGTGAGAGAGGTGTATTGGTTTTCTCCCTGAGTTGTCTGAATCTGGACAGTTAAGCTAGGGAGCTGCAGAGCTCCATTTCCCTATGTGCACGCAGAAGCATTAACAGCCAGTCTGGAGAGAGGAGAGGAGGGAAGGGGTTGAGGAGGGAGAGAGAGACATACATACATTGCATTCCAGGTGTC
This sequence comes from Ovis aries, assembly GCF_016772045.2. Classification (NCBI taxonomy): domain Eukaryota; kingdom Metazoa; phylum Chordata; class Mammalia; order Artiodactyla; family Bovidae; genus Ovis; species Ovis aries. The sequence continues at coordinate 50,304,494 of NC_056061.1, forward strand.
AGATAACCTCCTAACAGCTAGTTCTGGATCTGGGGTTTCACCATATTATAGTCTAGCATCTTCTAATAAATTCCCTTCATGATTAAGCTAATTTGAAGTGGGAATCTGTTATTTGTATCAAAAAAAGCCTCAAATAAGGAAAATTCACACCAATAAAGAGGCAGTTATTTTAATCTCTTAATAATAACATGAAAGGATATTTGCCAGTGCCTAGCTGTATCTAGTTTCTATTTTATTTTCTGGTACTTAACGCCAGTTGGAGATGGAAATGTCAACCCAGTCCAGTATTCTTGCCTGGAAAATCCCATGGACAGAGGAGCCCAACGGGCTCCACTCCATGGGGTTGCAAAAGAGTTGGACACGACTCAGTGACTAAACAACAATTTATGCCAGTAGTCAATCTGGGATCCAAAAATACTGTGTGTGCCACTTAAAACCCAGGTGACATTCTTATTTGCATTATTGCCCATTTATATTATTGGAAGAAAAACATTTTTTAATCTCACAGGGTGTATTTATATCTATTGTTGTTTTTCTTCCAGTAAATCGAGTTGTGAGTATATCTTTCATCAATCTACAATTCATTTTTGGAAAATGAGCATAAATATCAACTAACGCATAAACACATGCTGTGAATGTAAACACAGTTTAAAATGTTATATCTACTTAACAGGTAATGCTCTTCTAGCTTGTCTTTTCTCCTAGCAGTAATTCTTTCTGGAGTTCATAAATCAATATAGCTATAGTAATTCATATAGGAAATACCACTAGTTCTACAAGTAGCACCATTTGGAGAAAAAATACTTATCAATTTAGATTTAATGATGATGTATGAATGGTCTCATAAGTCGACTTTGAAAGTAATGCTATTTAATTTCTTAATTTGGAGCTTAGGCGAAAAAAAAAAAGAAAAAACTTAAAAGCTATTCATGAGAAGGAAAAAAACACTTCAAAGGCTGTGTTGGTGAAGTGCAAAGTCAAGGGCTGATAAGGAGATTTTCAGGTTAGCTTAATCAGTGAAGATGACTAGATAGTGTGCTTAACACCCACCCCACCAAAACAACTCAGAGGGAATAATCTGTATCAGTGATCCTCATTAACCAAGCTAACCCTTGAACCTGTTAGTTTTATCTGTGCTACCTACATCATGCAGCCCTTTGATTATAATAAAGATTCATTATGGAATTTTAGGGACTTCCCTGGAGGTCCATTGATTAAGACTCTGCATTTTCAATGCAGGAGGCACAGGTTTGATCCCTGGTTGGGGAACTAAGATTCCACATGCCGCACAGCATGGTCAAAAAATAAACATAAATAACAATAAGAATAATAAGATAATCTTGAAAAAAGAAAAAAACTCATTATGGGATTTGAAAGTTGATAATATTATTAAAGTTGTCGTAATGAGGAAAGTTCTGCAATGAGTGAGTCATTCTCTTTCCCAAACAAGTGCTAAAAAATCTGAGCACTGGATGAGGAAAAATTCATGATGAACCTTGTTGAGAATGAGTGAAGCTTGATTTCACTGTGAAAGAACAGATTTGAAAAAGTTCCCCCAACACTCATACTGTTAGAGATTTGGGATTTACCCCATCCCTCTGGGCACTGTCATAGCATTTGAAACCTGAAAGGCATTTTCTATTGAATCTGGTCCAATTTACTTGTAAAGATGACAAAAGTGAGGCCCAGGAAGGTTTAATAATTTTCCCATGGTTACGAAGATAATTTTGTAAATTTTGGAATCAATAACAAAGCAGCTCGCATTGTTTCTGAGGGCTATCTACAGCCTGTACTGTGCTAAGAGCATTGTGTGTGTGTGTGCACGCGTGCACATGTGTGTGCTTAGAGGTGTTGGACTCTTCGTGACCCCATGGGTTGTAGCCCACCAGATTCCTCTGTCCACAGGTTTTTCCAGGCAAGAACACTGGAGCAGGTTGCCATTTCCTACTCCTGAGGATCTTCCCAACCCAGAAATTAAACCTGTATCCTTGCATCTGCTGCATTGCAGGTGGACTTTTTAAAATTTTTACCACTGAGCCACCAGGGAAGCCCCACATGCCTTGAAGTGTGGCCAAATAAATAAAGAGAGGTGTTTAAAAAATAATTAAAGAAAGAACTTTGTGAGGCCTTTACAGAGAAGTTCTCCACTCAAAGGAGAATTTATATGTTAATAACAGGCAATGTAGCTGTCTGAAAAAAATTTAATAATAAAATTTAAAAGGCAGCTCATATTTGAATAGTGTGACAATAAATGCTAGGTAATATGGACTTTGTTCAAGGAGGAGAGTGGGATTTTATTATAATTCAAGGGAGTGACCTGACTCTTAATATTTAACGGTGACAAGGAATTTGAATGTAATACTCTTATTTAGGAAATGTTTTATTCATTGTGCATTTAGGTATTAGACTAATTCTCGATGGAAAAATTCACCAGGCAGCTGTGTATTTGTTTGCTATATGCCACGTTCTCTCTGAGCCAGACATGATGAAATCTGATTTACATTTGGGAGAGACTAGCTGCCTTCCCAGGAAACACACTCCCCCAGTGCTCAATAATAATGGGAGCCTGCTAACTGAGAGCATTCTGCAGGAGCAACTGGTTTAGTGGGAAAGTATATTCTACTTAGGGGCTTCCCAGGTGGCACAGTGGTAAAGAATCTGCCTGTCAACAGGGGACTCAAGAGATCCAGGTTCCATCCCTGGGTTGGGAAGATCCCCTCCAGGAGGTAATGGCAATCCACTCTAGTATTCTTGCCTGGAAAATTCCAAGGACAGAGGAGCCTGTTGGGCTATACATTGTCCATGGGGTTGCAAAGAGTCAGACACAACTAAGCACACGCACACACATATTTTACTTAAATAAAAAGTTGGGAAAGGGAGCAAGGATTCCCTTTTCAGTCACTTGTAACAGAAATTACAATAAAATGCATTCTAATTTTAATTAAATATATTTATAACTAAATAATAATTATATATAATTACAAATACATTTATTATCAAATATAAAACCATAATTAGAAATATATTTACAATTAAATGCATTTAACTACATTTATTTTAATAAAAGATATTCAGTTATGGATTAAAACCTACAGTCCTAATGGTAGGGTCTGGTCACTGCTAGTAACATGAAGCTATTTTGTGGGTCTTAGATTTCCCTCCAAAGCTTTGGCAGAAATATTCAAATACGTACACAAAAACCCTCTGAAAGCTTAATGCTTATATCTCTCTCGTAAAGATGATGACATGGTAAACCGAGTAGAGAAATGAGAAGACCTACGTTTGAATTTTAGGTTGACCAACAAAGCTCTGAGTAAAACAGGTCACTTAACTCCCCTGTGCTTCACTTTCTGCTTTCAAAATAACAAAAGCTGCAGCAGGGGCAGAGTTACATAGCACTTAGGAGGTGCCAGGCATAGTTTTAAGCACTTTTCACATATTAATATATTTAACTCTTCATTCTTATTGAAGCTGAGGTGACAGGGAAGGTTGTGTTAACGACCTTTCCCCAGATGGATGTACAATTAAGCTCCAAAATCTTCTTACCACAACTCAAAAATTTATAAAGTATGAATTTATCCTATCTTAATCACAACACCTCTCTATCAGTTGAGAGTGTAAGATCCCTGGATTAGTGAGAATCCTTTCAAACACACATGAGACAAATCCTCTTTAACTGGTTTATGCAGAAAAAAAAAAAAAAAAAAAAAAGAAAGAAAAGGTAGGGCAGGGGGAAACTGCTTGGGAGATTTTAATGTCCAAGGTAGATCCACGCACAGCTGTATCAAAGAAGTCAAAAAGTAAATCAAGAATCTTTCTTCATCTCTTCTTTCAACCATGTAAGATGTTATCTTTAGGGGTCTTCACCTTTATATCATGTCCCAGCAGTTAATGCAGTTCTAGGTATAAATCCTCAAATCTGCACAGTGGATACAAGTGTTTTGGCGGCCCACAGGGCATTCCTGAACCAATCACAGTGGCTAGAAGTGCAAGATGTTGTGATTGGTCTGGGTTATGTGTGACTCTTGGAGCCAAGGGTACATTCAGTTTGATCTGAGCAGGTCATATAAACGGAGAGTAAAGAGGAGTGGTTCTTCAAGAAAAATCAGGTCACTATTACAGGATGAGGAGGATGGATGCTGGGGAGGGATAAAAAGGCAGACGCCACTCCAATTAGACTGTTGCTTTGGCAATTTCCAGCACTAAAAGGCTACAAATTTCTGCCAAAGGAGGGGATGAAGGGAAAGAAAAGGCTATGCTATGTATGACAGTCCTATCCATAATGAAATTACCCAGTCTCATTTTCTACGTAGTGATTGCAAGAACTCCTCTGCTACAGATCGCTTACTAAAATTACCAGAATAATAAAAGGCAACGATTTAAGTAAAAAAATTCACACTATGTTATAGTATTATATTTATATAAATTCACACTACAATTTTATAGTATTAAAAAGTGACAATCTAAAAACCCAGTAGTAATGATTGGTTAAATGTTACAATAATATCCGTACAATATATTATATACTTATTAGAAGGGATGTGTTAAAACATATTTAATTATAAGCGAAACTATTGATATTAAAGATATAATGTTAATTGGAAAAGTTGATGGAGACAAAAAACACAGTATTTTTCCAGATGTGCCCAATCTCTAGTACTTGACAATGTCAGAAAATAAGCTAATTAGAGAAATATAATCCTTTCTATTGTGAAAATACTAACTGCATTACACTTGCATTGTAAACATTTCATTGAGTTAAGTTCAGTAGCTCATTCTTGTCCAACTCTTTGTGACCCCATGGATTGCAGCATGTCAGGCTTCCCTGTCTATCACCAACTCCCAGAGCTTACTTAAACTCATGTCCATTGAGTCGGTGATGCCATCCAACCATCTCATGCTCTGTCGTCCTCTTCTCTTCCTGCCTTCAATCTTCCCCAGCATCAGGGTCTTTTCCAATGAGTCAGTTCTTTGCATCAGGTGGCCAAAGTATTGGAGTTTCAGCTTCAGCATCAGTCCTTCCAATGAACATTCAGGACTGATTTCCTTTAGGATGGACTAACTGGATCTCTTTGCAGTCCAAGGGACTCTCAAGAGTCTTCTCCAAAAGCATCAATTCTTCAGTGCTCAGCTTTCTTTACAGTCCAACTCTCCCATCCATTCATGACTACTGGAAAAACTATAGCTGACTAGATGGACCTTTGTTGGCAAATAATGCCTCTGCTTTTTAATATGCTGTCTAGGTTGGTCATAACTTTTCTTCCAACGAGCAAGCATCTTTTATTTTCATGGCTGCAGTCACCTTCTGCAGTGATTTTGGAGCCCCCAAAATAATCTTGTCACTGTTTCCATTGTTTCCCCATCTATTTTCCATGAAGTGATGGAATCATTTTCCAAATGATCTTAGTTTTATGAATGTTGTGTTTTAAACCAACTTTTTCCACTGTCCTCTTTCACTTTCATCAAGAGGCTCTTTAGTTCTTCTTCACTTTCTGCCATAAGGGTGGTGTCATCTGCATATCTGAGGTTATTGATATTTCTCCCAGCAATTTTGATTCCAGCTTGTGCTTCATCCAGCCCAGCATTTCACATGATGTACTCTGCATATAAGTTAAATAAGCAGGGTGACAATATACAGACTTGACGTACTCCTTTCCTGATTTGGAACCACTCTGTTGTTCCATGTCCAGTTCTAACTGTTGCTTCTTGACCTGCAGACAGATTTCTCAGGAGGCAGGTAAGGTGGTCTGGTATTCCCATCTCTTGAAGAATTTTCCACAGTTTGTTGTGACCTACACAGTAAAAGGCTTTGGCATAGTCAATAAAGCAGAAGTAGATGTTTTTCTGGAATTCTCTTGCTTTTTCAATGATCTAACAGATATTGGCAATTTGATCTCTGGTTCCTCTGCCTTTTTTAAATCCAGCTTGAACATCTGGAAGTTCACAGTTCATGTACTGTTGAAGCCTGAATTGGAGAATTTTGAGCATTACTTGGCTAGTGTGTGAGATGAGTGTAATTGTGCAGTAGTTTGAGCATTCTTTGGCATGCCTTTCTTTTGAGATTGGAATGAAAACTGATCTTTTCCAGTCCTGCGGCCACTGTTGAGTTTTCCAAATTTGCTGGCATATTGAGCGCAGCACTTTCACAGCATCATCTTTTAGGATTTGATATAGTTCAACTGGAATTCACCTCCACTAGCTTTATTCATAGTGATGCTTCCTAAGGCTCACTTGACTTTGCATTCCAGAATGTCTGGCTCTAGGTGAGTGATAACACCATTGTGGTTATCTGGGTCATGAAGATCATTTTTGTATAGTTCTCTGTATTCTTGCCACCTCTTCTTAATATCTTCTGCTTCTGTTAGGTCCATACCATTTCTGTCTTTCATTGTGCCCATCTTTGCATGAAATGTTCCCTAGATATATGGAGACCCTTTCTGTGCATTTGAATTGCAGGTCAGATTCCAAAAACTCTATTTGCATCCACTTTTCAGTGCAGCATATCTAGTAAGCAAAGCAGGATAAGATTAAGCCATATAAAATTACTGTAAAAATTGGGAGCAGCTGGATCTTATACATACACTTAAAACATAACTGATAGAAGTCACATCTGTTCAGTTGAACTGTCAACAAAGTACCAAGAAGCAGCAGCTGAACGAAATCATCATCTTTATATTTGTTGTCATCATTATCATCACATCAGCATTATCATCATTGTCTTATTTTCTTTAGGTTTGAGCATAACTTTATCAATAAATACACTATCACATTTGGTCCTGGCAAGGCTATTATTAGTATTGCTCTTATAAGAGAACTAAGGCATGAAATAAATCAATTGTTATTCCAAGGTCATTCACAGAGAAAGGTGTAGAATTCAGATCACTTACTCCTTGATTTGCTGTTTTAATATCACCATCTATAATCTGGAACTAGATTTTCAACATTATAAAGCTAATCAAACCTTGATTTTACATTGATATTTACATTTTACAAATTTCTTTTACATATATTATAATAGATTACACTGATTCTAAGTTCAGTCTAAGAACAATACTGTGCTGTGCTTAGTCACTTGGTTGTGTCCGACTCTTTGCAACTCCATGGACTGTAGCCTTCCAGGCTCCTCTGTCCATGGGGATTCTCCAGGCAAGAATACTGGAGTGAGTTGCCATGCCCTCCTCCAGGGGATCTTCCCAACCTAGGGACTGAACCCAGGTCTCCTGCATTGCAAGCAGATTCTTTACCATCTGAACCACCAAGGAAGTCCAAGAATACTGGAGTGGGTAGCCTATCCCTTCTCCAGGGGATCTTCCCACCCCAGGGATTGAACCCAGGTCTCCTGCATTGCAGGAGGATTCTTTACCAACTGAGTTACAAGAACAGCATTGTGTGGTTTTAACAGCAGTTTATACTGACCTGAGTCCTTATCAAACAACTTTGCATATATCATCATATTGTGGTAGGCAACCTAAGAGGGCCCAGTGGTCTGTGCCTCCTGACACTCATGCCCCTGTGTAACTCCTTCCCCTGATATGGGCTGGAGCTAGTGTCTTGTCTGTAATGAACAGAATGTAGCCCAAGTGATGGAATGACCCTTCTGAAATTAGGTTATAAATGACACTTCTGAATTAGGTTATAAAGAGTATGACTTCCATCTTGGAATCTTTCACTCTCAGCCCTCACTCTGGGGAAAGCAAGCTGCAACATGTGGGAGAAGTAAGCTGTGCTGGTAATAGCCCTATAGAGAGGTCCATGTAATCATGAACCTGTCTCCAGCCAGACAGGATCTGAGGCTTGCCAATAGTTACATGAGTGATCTTCCTTCAGTTGTGCTGGGAGATGTCCATAGTCCTGATTGACACTTTGATTGCAGCCTTCTGAGAAACCTGAGCCAGAAGACCTAGCTAAGCCATGCCCAGATTCCTCATTCACATAAAACCTGACATAAATGAAAGTTCTGTTGTTTTAAGCCATTAGGTTTGGGGTAATTTGCTATGCAGCAGTGAATAATTAATACATATTTTAAATTCCCATAGTAGTCCTATGAGGTAGGTTTATTATGCCAGCCTTAACAAATGAGGACATTAAGATTTAAAGAGGTAAGTAATTTCCCCCAAAGCAAACAGTTAATAAGTGGCTGAGCTGGGACCTGAACCTGGCTTGCTGAACTCCAGAGCTTGAGTTCCATGCTGAATTATCCCCTAGGAGGAAGATAAGATGCAGTTTGACTCAACACAGGTGATCATGGAGAGGATGAATTCCTACAGCACATCTGATCTGAGAAACTTTTCTAAAAAAGGCTAAGTTGGCAGGGTATTATTGTCCTACGGTACTGATGACATGGGCTTCCCCGGTGGCTCAGTGGTAAAGAATCCACCTGTAGTGCAGGAGATGTGGGGAGATGCAGGTTTGAACCCTGGGTCGGGAAGATCCTCTGGAGGAGGACATAGCAACTCACTCCAGTATTCTTGCCTGGATAATCCCATGGACAGAGGAGACTGGTGGGCTACAGTTTATGGGGTTGCAAAGAGTTGGACACGACTTAGTGACTAAACTACCACCACCAGCAATGATGATAAACCATGAAGCTTAGAAGCCAGAAGGCTGAGGCATTAATCCAGGTTCTCTGTCTTTGCTCCATGCATCCTCGCCCTTAGATTCACGCTAATTTTTATTACACTGGCAAACTATATGCTACAAATACCACATATTTTAATTTATATTACTAACAGTAATATGCAATAATAATAAAAAACTGTGAACCATAAACTATTCATTAAAGTAAATAAAATATAATAATATGTTATATATGAATTGATTATATTAATAATTACTATAATTAACTCTAATTCTAATTAATTAATATAATTAATATATTAAATATAGTAATATATTATATAAATATAATATTTATATTTATAAAATATAATACTGTGAATCATAAATGATTCATTAAATACATGCCAGTGTTTGCTGGGAGAAATATCGACAGCCTCTGATACGCAGATGTTACCACTCCAATGGCAGAAAGTGAAGACAACCTAAAGAGCCTCTTGATGAAAGTGAAAGAGGAAGAGAGAAAAAGCTGGTTTAAAAGTCAACACTAAAAAACTAAGATCATGGCATCTGGTCCCATCACTTCACGGCAAATAGATGTGGGAAAAGTGGAAACAGTGACAGATTTTATTTTATTGGGCTCCAAAATCATTGTGGACATTGACAGTGACTGCAGTCATGAGATTAAAAGACACTTGTTCCTTGGAAGAAAAGCTCTGACAAACTGAGACAGCATATTAAAGAGCAAAGACATCACTTTTGCTGACAGAAGTCTGTATAGTCAAAGCTATGGTTTCTCCAGTAGTCATGTATGGATGTGAGAGTTGGACCACAAAGAAGGCTGAGCACCAAAGAACTGATGCTTTTTAACTGTGGTGTTAGAAAAGACTCTTGAGAGTCCCTTGGACAGCAAGAAGATCAAACCAGTCAATCTCAAAGGAAATCAATCCTGAATATTCACTACAAAGACTCATGCTGAAGCTCCAAGACTCTGGCTGTCTAATGTGAAGAGGGGACTCATAGGCAAAGGCCCTGAAGCTGGGAAAGACTGAGGGCAGGAGAAGAAGCCAGCAACAGAGGATGAGATGGTTGGATGGCATCACCAACTCAATGGACATGAATTGGAGCAAACTTCGGGAGATAGTGGAGGACAGAGGAGCCTGGTGTGCTGCGGTCCATGGGGTTGCAAAGAGTTGGACATGACTGAGCGATTGAACAACAACAACAAATTGCCATGGATGTGCTGGAGAAAACTGCTCCATCGGCACACCAGGGGCACTGCCTCTGCTACTCAGCTGAAAAACTGACCACATCTCAGGAGCTTTGAGACTTCTGTTTCCTCTAGAGTCATTTTTCATGCCTTCTTGGTAAAACACTTCATTTATATTTAAGCCACCAAACCCTGGGCTCAGCACATTTTGGTCTTCCAGTGCCTTGGACATCAGGTAAGGCCTCAGGCGGCCTTAGAAACAGGCTTATCATGTCACAGAAAGGGTGAGGAGATTACATGACTCTATCAATTTAGAATCTATGAAATAAAACATGCTTGCCAATATAAATGCATGTGTGAATTTATTCGCTAATAGCTAATTAAATGCCATATTTAATACTTGATTTTTTTTAGAGCATCTTTGTGAGGAACTGAATTAGGTTCAGAGCAACAGACTGATCTGAAAGTTAAAACAGTTCAAATGAAAACAATGAAACAGGAAACCCTGCTTCTTTCCTTGAATGTTTATGTAAATTATGCTGGACTATATGGTAGGTGAGTATTTACAGAGTACTAAATGTGCAATTCTCATGTCAGGTGATAACACTTTCCTTGAGGAGGGCAGAGTTCAACATTAAAATCTGCACCCTGAAATAAACTCTTAAGATGCAAGCAACTTATCAAAAAGAACTCAAAAAACAAATATTGGTGAGGATGTGAAGAAAAGGGAACCCTTATACACTGCAAGTAGGAATTTAAACCAGTGTAGCCACTGTGTAAAACAGTATGAAGGTTTCTCAAAAAAATCAAAAATAGAATTACCATATGACCCAGCAATTCCACTTCTGACTATATATCTGAAAAAAGTGAAAAAAGATACATGCACCCCAATGTTCATAGCAGCATTATTTACAATTGCCGAGATATAGAAGCGACCTAAGTGTCCATAAACAGATGACTGGATAAAGATGTGGTATATTTATATACAATGTAGCAGTCAGTCAGTAAAATCTTTTTGCCATTTGCAGCAACATGGATGGACTTTGGGGCTTCCCTGGTGGCTCAGCAGTGAAGAATCCGCCTGCAATGTAGAAACTGCAGGAGACACGAGTTTGATCCCTGGGTCAGAAAGATCCCCTGGAGGAGGGCATGGCCACCCACTCCAGTATTCTATCCTGGAGAATCCCATGGACAGAGGCGCCTGGTGGGCTACAGTCCATGGGGTCCCAAAGAGTCAGACATAATTGAAGCGACTTAGCATGCACGCATAGATGGTCTTGGAGGGCATTACACTAAGTGGGATAAGTCAGAGAAGGAGAAACATTGTATGATATCACTTATACGTGGGATCTAACATGAGAATAATAATTCCTGCCTCAGTGGACCATTTGTGAAGTCCAGAGAGGAAATATTAAAAAAAATTAATGTATTTATTTTAATTGGAGGCTAATTACTTTACAGTATTGTGGTGTTTTTCGCCATACATTGACATGAATCAGCCACGGGTGTACATGTGTCCCCCATCCCAAACCCCCCTCCCATCTCCCTCCCCATCCCATCCCTCTGGGCTGTCCCAGTGCACCGTCTTTGAATGCCCTGTTGCATGCATCGAACTTGGACTGGTGGTCTGTTTCACATATAGTAATATACATGTTTCAATGCTATTCCCGAGAGGAAATATTCTTGCCCACAGGGTTCTGTGCAGCGGAATTCAGTCGGAAATCCACCTCTCTTTACTTTCTACAAGGCCCACGCCACAATTTTCCCCAAATTTAGGTCAAGGTTATTTCCACAACACCCCTACAGGAATAATAATGAAAACATTAATTGTAATAATACCTCCATTTCTTCACAGCCTATGTTACACTGCCCTTTCTTTACTCCCCGCAATAGGTCTCTGAGGCAGGAATTGTCATTCTCATGTTAGCGACAGGACAGACGAAGTCCAAAGTAGTCCAAGAAATGATTGAAGGTAATAAGGGAGGAGGAGGCATCAGATTGCCATCAAGAAAAGCAAACTGGAGAACTGCAGTAAGAGTGTTAGAGAAAGCGAATGCCACAGAGTCCATCAAAACTATTGACATTTTCTTAACAGACAGTTTCTTTTATAATGATGCTTTTGTAGGCACTAAAACTATTTTTGAAAGGAAACCAACCTGAGGGAATAAAAGCAAATAGCACCCAGGAAAGGAGCTTGGATGGATGCAGACTGTAATTCTGCCCTTTCTGGATCAGAAAAGTGCTGTGGGGAGGCTCTTGCTAGGAATTCACTAAATACAGCTGTGGGAAAATGGAGAGCAGCAGTCTTGACATTAAAGGAAAAGATGGAACACATCACGAGGTCAGAGGCAGAGTGTCCAATTCAGGGGCTGCTGCGTCTGGTGTGGGAGCAGGGTTTCCCCAGCAAAATCTGCTCTGAGAGGTTGTTCAAGCTGACAAATAGCCAGCGCCTTCTCAACAATGTACAGTCAACACCCCTTTGCAGCATAGCATGTTACTGAGTTGAACAGGCAGAGACAGTAAGGAGAGGTTTTCATGGGTGATTTTTCCATTGTAGTTGTCATCATGCAGGTCCAGCTACAAAGGAGTAGTTATAGCAACATCTTTCTCAAGCGTTACATACAGGTATCACCATTATGCACATGCAGAGTTCCTTTATGATCATCTAAAAGGTTACTCCTGAAGACAGTTGGCAGTACACACTCCCCACCTTCTTTCTGCATCAAGGGGAGAATTCTATATTATAAGAGTCTGGCCACCCATTTGCCTTGAGTGGTTTAAGTGATGTATTTACTTGCCAAAATGGTGGGGAGGAGAACTGAGAGGCAAAATGGCAAATTAGTTACAACACTTTGGAAGTTCTTCAGTGGCTTAGAAACCTGAGTATAATGAAAAAAGTCAATGCAGAACTCACAGTTAGAAGGGGCCTGGAAAGTTATCTCGTTTACCCCTCTATCGATAGAGTCCATATCAAAAATATCCTGAAATGGATACAGACCCACACTGTTCAGATCCCCCCTTTGAGAAAGGGCTTGTACATCTTCAGCAACATGGATGGACCTGGAGATTGTCATCTGAGTGAAGTCAAGTCAGACTGAGAATGAGAAATACCATGTGATACTGTTTACATGTGGAATCTAAAAAGGTTACAAATGAACTTATCTACAAAACAAAGTTACAGATGTAGAAAACAAATTTATGGTTACTAGGGAGTAAGCAGCCGGGGTTGGGGCGGGGTGATAAATTGGGAGACTGGGATTGACAGGTATACGCTTCTGCTGCTGCTACTGCTGCTGAGTCGCTCCAGTTGTGTCCGACTCTGTGCGACCATAGACGGCAGCCCACCAGGCTCCCGTCCCTGGGGTTCCCCAGGCCAGAACACTGGAGTGGGGTTGCCATCTCCTTCTCCACAGGTATACACTACTACATATAAAATAGATAGCTGGTGCTAGTCGTAAAGAACCCTTCTGCCAACGCAGGAGACATAAGAGACGCGGGTTTGGTCCCTGGGTCAGGAAGATCCTCTGGGGAAGGAAATGGCAACCCCCTCCAGTATTCTTGCCTGGAGAATCCCATGGACAGAGAAGCCTGGCAGGCTACAGTTCATGGAGTCAGAAAGAGCTGGACACGACTGCAGTGACTTAGCACACACACACGAGGAACTCTACTCAATACTCTGTAATGACCTAAATGGGAAAAAAATCTAAGAAAGAGTGGATATATGTATATGTATAACTGATTCACTTTGCTGTACACCTGAAACCAACACAACATTGCAAATCAACTATACTCCAATTAAAAAAAATATTTTAAAAATTAAAAAAAGAAAGGGCTTGTGACCTGGATGCTGGGTTTGTGTCAGGACAGCCTTGAGTGGTTAGCCTTTCAGGAATGATCTCAGCTGCAGACTGCTGAGTTGGGCCCTTCTCAGGGCAGCCACTCTTGGTTACTGCTGGAAGAAGAGTTGGGAAGCCTGACTCCTATGGCCCATCTTGGGACAATTCTAGTAGATTATTCTAGAATGCTCAGACCCCCCCCCCCCCCACCCTCACCCCACCAGGGGTCCACACCGCAGTTCAACTTCACCTCTTGCCTAATCCTGCTTCCTGCCCTCCCTTTGGTGTGTTTCCCCCCAGGCATTCCCTAATACATATCCTATACCATAAACCCCATCTCAAGGTGTGTTTTTTGGAGAACCCAGCCTAGGACATGCCCCTAGCGAAGCAGAGTACAGCACACACTCCATCCGTGGCCCAACTGCATTGTCAGATAGTGTTAGTCTTTTAGAAAGTATTGGCATCTCTCTGCATTTTGTTAACTGGGTCGGTCTCCCTAAACCTACCAGAACAAAACTAGGCCCTCTGCATTCTGTTTCCTTTATTTCCATTCTCTTGCCCTGAATTCTGTCTTGCAATGTAAAAGGTAAAAGAAAGTTTTAGCTGATTCATCATCATCTCCTTCCTTTTTTTTGTAATTGTGCTGCTGAAAGGAGGTAAAATTAAAGGGAAAAAGCATATGATTCATAGGTCACCAGTTCAGGAAATGTGAAGTAGTTCATGTTCCCTTTTAGGTGACTACTCATTACAGTTCGGGGTGTGAGGGGTGCTGGGATGGGAGGAAGGGGCATGGGTGAGCTAGAGGAAAAAGTATTTGTGGTAGCGGCACTGCTGCTGCTAAGTCGCTTCAATCGTGTCCGACTGATCGACCCCATAGATGGCAGCCCACCAGGCTCCCCCATCCCTGGGATTCTCCAGGCAAGAACACTGGAGTGCGTTGCCATTTCCTTCTCCAATGCATGAAAGTCAAAAGTGAAAGTGAAGTTGCTCAGTCATGTCGGACTCCTAGCGACCCCATGGACTGCAGCCTACCAGGCTCCTCCGTCCATGGGATTTGTCAGGCAAGAGTATTGGAGTGGGGTGCCATTGCCTTCTCCAGTGGCAGCGGCACAGGTTTGGGCAATTCTTTTCATCTTCTGAGAGCCAACAAATGCGCTCTTACTCATTCTCCTGTGTTCTCAGCCTTGGCGAAAGGAAACACTATTCACCAGGTTTAGAAAGCTGGAAGCAACTCAAATGCTCATCAACAGTAGAATAATTAATTAAACTGTGGTTATTGTTGTTCAGTCGCTCAGTCGTGTTTGACTCTGTGACCCCATGGACCGTAGCATGCAGACCTTCCCTGTCCTTCAACATCTCTTGGAGTTTGCTCAGACTCACGTCCACTGAGTTGGTGATGCTATCTAACCATCTTATCCTCCACTGCCCTCTTCTCCTTTTGCCTTCAGTCTTTCCCAGCATCAGGGTATTCATATAATACAATGCAATTTCAACCACAAGTAACCAAGCTACTGCTATCACCATCCACAAGAATGAATCTCACAAACGTAAGACTGAGCCAAATCGCAAACGAAGTCATTCTGTGGGATTTATGCATCTATAAAGCTGAAAATAATCTATGATGCTGGAAGGCAGGTAGTGGCTTCATTTAGGGAGGAGGGTGGAGTGACAGGGTGGGGGCAGAAGGGGGATTTGTGTAATGGGGATGTTCTGTTTCTTATCTTGGTAGTGGTTGGTTACCTGGGTATGTTTACTTTGAGAAAGGTCACTGAGCTTAACACTTACGATTCGCACACTTTTTGTATGTATATTATTCATAATAAATTCATTAAAAAATCCTGTAATGACCCCCCCCCCCCCCCCCGCCCCAGGCCTACAGAGTCAAGTCCAAATTCATTGGATCCTCTCGATGGCCAGCACAGTTTTCAGGCCTTCTCTCTAGTGGTTCCCCTTGTGTGTGTTCGCTTTACTCACTCTGGATTTTTGCAGCTTCCTGATAAGGACAGTATGTCTGGCAGTTGGATGACAAATGTAGTTTTTAGATGAATGAATGAATTGTGGGGTTGATAATGCTGACACTGCAGTGCCTTTGTTAGCATTGAATAAAAGAATATAGGTGCAGTTCATAGCACAATTCCTGAAGCAGAGCAGATACTCGCGATAGTTCCTTCCTCCTCTCTCCCTTCTACCATCTATGAATGGGCTTATGAAAACTCTGCACATTATTAGAATATTGTCACTGAAGTCATTTTCTGGAAGGTATTGCCTATGAATCTCATTATCCATTCAGTGGACTTTACTCCAAAAGGGTACTCTGGCTTGTCTTTGATTCCCAAGAATACAGATCTTGACACAAATTTGACATTCTTGGGCAAGCTGTCCCAACCAAACCCATTCTTTCATGTTTAAGTCAGATCCTTTCTTTGGAAACATCACCATATGCCCAAGGGATAAAAAATGGCTGCAGATAAGGAGAGACATTTTTCAGGGTCTGGTTTTACTTTACCTGGTCACTTTAGGTAGATGGGGTTGTTAGAAGGCTCTGAGAGCTTTCAAACAGCTGCTGCTGTTATTGGTTGCTATTTTTCAAAATATTACCTTCTCACTATAAAAATGCTTTCCTTCTCAAGCCAGACTTCATAAAAGACTTTCCACTGGTCTATACTGATAACTTGAATCTTGAGATGCTCATTCCTCTTACAACATAAAATGATCCGTGTGTAGAAGGACTGGATTTCACAGCTTCTTCCAAAGGATTTTGTCTTCCTAATCCTACAGCTGCATGTGTTGAGAACTGGTCACCAAGAGACAGCTCTAACGACAAATCTATTACAAGTATTCCTCTGCTGACGTGCATTTTTCAGAACTAAAAGCACTAAAATCTATTAGTACAAGGAGCATAGCGAACCAGTAGATGAAACAAACAAAAAAATATAAATTAAAAATGAAAAATAAAATCAGAATCAAACTGGCTTAGAATTTCCAAAGATTTTTTCCAATTTATTGTGATCTAGGATGTGGTAATTGACTGAATGAGCTGTATAAATTCTGGTTCTCAGTTTCCTAATCCACAAAATGGGGAGATGAACCCAAATTATGACAAGGTGATGCGATATGTTGATGAAAGTATTTTCATTCCTAGGGAGACAAGACTTTGGAAGGATGACTGGTCCCACGTTTCAGGATCCCCGGTACTTTTAGAAAATAACTCAGGGCGAAGTCAGATGCTCTAAAGAGCCACTGCCCATCCCTTCTTTTCTCTTCCCTGTCCAGTCATCTACACCCCTCCCTACCCTTATAGTATTCTCATCTTCAGTGTTTCCCTGCAATTCATGTTCATATAATTTCCCACACATAAAAATGTGGGAGGTGGAGCAGAAAGGAACATAAAGCATAAGAGGCTCAGATTCACCTTTATCTTGATGACTTTGAAAACATGTGGTATGAGCAGTAAATTCTTATTTGGTTGAAATTCACATCTCGAGTAGCCTCAAGCTTGTTTTCTCATGTAAATAAGCCTCCAGAAATAGAGACGTCCCCTCTCTATAAAAATATTAGACTATAATCTTGTACTTTTAAAGGATAGTGTAGAAACAAAATTCCAAGAAAGACTACAGAAAAGTGAAAAAACAACCCATGTGTAAAGGTGAAATCAGATGCCTAGTTAGTACCAAGATAACCCAGCAGGTCAGAGGCTTCCCTGGTGGCTCAGTGGTAAGGAATCTGCCTGCCAATTCAGGAGACCCAGGTTCAATTCCTGGGTTGGGGAGATTCCCCTGGAGAAGGAAATGGCAATCCGTTCCAGCATTCTTGCCTGGGAAATCCCAGGGACAGAGGAGCCTGGCACGCTACAGTCCAGGGGATCACAAAAGAGTTGGACATGACTTAGCGACGAAACAACAACATCAACCCAGCAAGTCAGGGCCTGAGGTTTTCTACTTTCTATCTGAGCCTTGGGAGAGCTTGGTGGTGATGGAGGGGGCTGTTAAAATGTCAGTGAGGAGGTGCTTGAGACAGATGGGGACAAGGTGCTATTAGTGATATAGCTCACTTCACTGTATCTCATCAAATAGCAGGAAATGGAAGCAGTGCAATGTCGCCTGGGCTAGACATGTATCCTGGATTTTTGTCTCTTCCTAGGTACCATCACTGAGAATCTCTGACTTGTCCTGACTTGGTTATTTTCCTCAAAGGGATATAACAGTATTTACATGATTGATGCTGACCAGGCATCAGTAAGAAGAAATGGTGAGCAGACATTCTGAACAGATACCAGAAATGTTAACGAAAGTGACATCAGGGCCAGTTGCAAAGGAAGCTGTGGTTCAGGTTTCAACATATGTCCAAGGGAACAAAGTGCCAAGAGCACTGGTCTGGGAATACACCCCGTGTAAAGTTCCCATGGGCAGGAAAAGAGAAGAGAAGGAAAGCTTGAGTTTTCTATGTTGATTTACATGGAATTTTAAATCTGTCAGCTGGTTGACATAAATGGCCAGTTTCTGAATACTTTTTAGTGTATGCAAATAATCTGTGAAGTCTTCATCCCTCGAAATCTTCCCAAAAGGAACAATGACCACCTAAAGGAATGTTTGGGCATGCATCTATGCCAAGACCTTGTGGATCTGAGCCCTGACTGCATTATTTTTGAGCTCCATTTCAGCTCTTTCATGATGTCTCAATCTATACAGAGGTCTGTCGCAACCCTTGGGCTTCAACAGCCCACATCAGGTGATGATGATATAATAGTTAAGTTCGATCAACAACAATGAATCAGGATCTGAATGAACTTCTCTGTGTAGCTCTCTAGTGATGAAATACATGGGCAGAAGTACTTCTCCCACTTTTATGCAGAAAAATGGTTAGCTGCGGAGGTGCTGTGCAATTTTAGAAATAAGCAAAATACTTAGCAATTCTAGCTGTACTTAGCAATATTAGCAATACCACAATACTAGCAAAATACTGAAGTTTTAGGCCTCCCATTTAGGAGGCCTGCTTCATTTTCACATTTCTGTGGTCTGGGGGCTGAAGTTCTGAATGGAGGAAAAAGACAGGCAGATATATTTTCTGCATTTGCTAAGCTGGCCTCAGACACCTCCATTCATTTATCTGTTGAAGACAGGGTCACCTCATTTAATTCAGCAAGAAAACAAGTACACCAGTAAGAAAAGAAAGACTGGCTCATAATCTCCTCTGTATTTCAAATATGTTTCCCATGGAAGATACTGCACAGGGAGCCAGACCCAGGCCCTTGCTTCCTGCCCCTGGAACAGGGTTAACTCAGGGAAGCCCTGGATAAGTCCACCTTGGGTGTTTAAGGTTAAGCACTTTGCATCTGAGTGTAGAAACTATGGTAAGTACATATTGTGGAGCAATGCCAAGTTCAGAACTGAACATATACTACTGTGGAGCTGGGAGTAAAATAAGAATGGTAAGGGGACCCTGAACTATTTGGGAAAACACCCCTCCCCCAATCCACTTGACCATCTATTATTCCCTCCCAGACTCAGAGATTTGATGCAGGAAGTATGGAAGGACAACAAGAAAGGTTAGGAAGAAGCACCCTGGGAGGCTGACACCCTCTACCTCATCCTTCTAAGCCAAGGACAAGCAGGCTTAGGTTGAATACAAGGTCCTACCCCAAACTGGACGCAGAGGGAAACACATAAAAAAAGTATATGATATTTTAACAATGCAAAACCTTGTTTGATCTTGAGGTAGGAGCAGGAGCCCCTTCCATTTAGCCTCAATTCCCTTTCGTTTTCACTACGTAGAGGGCCAGCCTCTCACCTTGCAGAACTGGGTGGAAGTAGCTCAAGACTAAACTTCCCAGTCCCTGCTTCCAAGATGTATTTGGTAATTTAAGTACATGAGTCAGCCCCATCACCTCCCCACACGGGTATTTTCTTTCTCCGGACAGAGCACAGCATAATTTTATGACCGCTGGAGCAACCGTGCAGTCCTTTCTCATCAAAGGTTTTCCCATCAGCGTGGGCTCTGCACCTCCCTCGTGGTGTCGCGGTCCCCGCAGCACAGCCCTCTCCGCGGAATTTCCATACAAGTTTTTTCCTCCAAGCACCCCTTTCCCACAATTTATTTAAATTTTAAGCTGCTCAAATCCTTTTGCAAGGAAGTAGGACAAAATTCTCCAAGCACAGTTCTACACAACGTCGACACTCAGGTTTCACACATTTGGGGGATTGTTTGACCGAGAACCGTGTCCCGTGCAAAGAATTCTGGAGGCAGGCACGGTGCCCGGGCGACCCCGGTCGTTGCCCTCCCAACCCCCGCCGCCTCTGAACCAAAGACCAGGCAGAAATCCGCCAGCCCGCGACGGAGCCCCTGCCCGGGGACGGGGTCAAGGGGAAGCCGAGGGCGTTTCGGAAGGCGTGCGCCCCTCACCTTGTGGACGGAGCGCGCAGCCGCCGCGCCCTGGGCGAACCTGGGCGTCCTCTGGTTCCAGAAGTCTCACTCCCAGCCGCTCCTTCCGCTCCCGAGCGTTACCAAAGCGCCGCTTCTCACCGCACCCGGCTCCCGGGCGCGCCGAGCCGGTGCGCTGGCCCCTCGGGCGCCCTTTGCCCGCGCGGTGTCCCCGGGCTGCGGCAGACCCGGTCGCGAGCGCGGCGCGCAGGGCGGCAGGAGCTGCGCTCCGCCAGGTCTGGGTGCCGGGACTGGGAGAGGCGGCGAGAGCGAGAGCGAGAGCGGGGAGGACCAGGAGGAGGAGCAGGAACAGGGGGCAGTCTGTTAAATCGACCGGTAGGTTACAGCCCTCCAGGACACCCTTGAACCGAGAACGGGATGGGTGGGATGAAAAGGTGGGCCGGGGTGCAATGCGGAGAGTCGTGGTGGAGGAGAACCAGGGGCTCGGAGCTCCGAGGTGCTTCAGGTCTTGCTTAGGCTGTAAAAGAGAAATTCTGGAGCTGATGGCGCCCCAGGGCTCCCACTTGCCAACGCTAGAGGGCAGCGCTGGCCACACTATAAACTTGACCTATGGGGTTGGGGGAACTGGACGAGGGTCCGGCCTCTTAAGCCCTTTGCTGGCGGCGGCTAGTGGGTGCCCGGAGAAGCAGACCCCTTCTCCCCTCCCGTGGCCAGACTGGGCTGGGAGACAGAGGAAAAGAAAGGGGTTGGAAGATTCGGACATTGTCTCTCTGCGGTTCCTCCAGGCAAACCCTCTGGAGGTGAATTATTACTCAGATGTCCTCAAGGAGAAAATTCCGGCCAACATCTACGGAATGCTTTAAGAAGGATGGGAAGAAGAGGGTGGGAAAGCAGTGGAGGCAAACTGGGATGGGGAAAAGTGGAAGGGGCAGAGAGATGGGGGAAGGCAGAGAAGAAAAGGAGAAGGGAGTGGGTTGGAGCTGACTTTTCGGGTTGGCAGGAGCTTTCGTGATCTTCATAATGTTCCAGGAGTACCCACCTGCCGCAAGGCCAGAGAAATGTACTTGGGAGGGACTTTATGGAATCCTGGTGCTGCTGCTGAAGGAAGCTTCCCCAGGGCTAGTTGGTTATCTCCTGTCTGGAGCCTGGGTGGCTCTGAACCCATGAGGCTTTATATAAGTTGATTCCATATTTCAGGGGTAAAATCAAATTATTTGAACCACAACCCTCGCAGAGGAGACAAGGAAGCATCGAAATGAAAGAGACAATTTTACATAGAGAATATGATTTGTGGACAGCTTGCTACAATCTTCACGTTGAAAGGATATTGGAACTTCTGCAGACATCCCTTGTGTTTCCCGAAATACATGCCTTACTGCTTATCTTTCTTGTGTGTAGCCTCATGGCTAAACGGAGAAGGCGATTTTTTCCCCCTAATAGCTTGGCATTTCTAAAACAAATGAAATCCTCTTCTTCAATTCAGAAAGCAAGCATATGTACCCTTCTTCCTGCCTTCTGGAGTGCCTCTCAGGATCAGCAGGGATTGGATGAAGGATAGGTAGGAGAATTTCACTGAACAGGGCAAAGGAAAGTTGGTAAACTGAAGTCTTGAATTGTGATTTGCTTTTGTCAATCCTATTAAACTAAGAGAAAGGGCTTAAGTGGACTAAAGCCTAATAGGAGGATTGGATGGAAGCGTTTTTTTTTTTTTTCCTGCCAAAGAAGATGGTATTTATAAGTTATCATTAAAAAATTGTTTTTCATTTTTCTTTTTTAATTGAATGAAAGATTCTTTTTAAAAATTTGATTTTATTTATATTTTGTATTATTAAAATTTTAAAATTATTTAATTCTTATAGGTTGCTTTCCATCTGCAGTTATTACAAATTATTGGCAATATTTCCCATGTTGTACACTATATCCCTGAGCCTATGTTATACCCAGTAGTTTGTGCTTCCCACTCCCCCAGCCCTACATTGCCACTGCCCCTTCTTCCCCCAACCACTAGTTTGTTGTCTACTCCTGTGAGCCTGCTTCTTTTTTGTTGCTATTGTATTCACCAGTTTGTTGTATTTTTTAGATTCCACATAAAAGTGATATCATACAGTATTAGAAAGATTCTTTAAATTCTGTACTGCTTTATAATTTTCAAAAATTTCACACACATGATTTTATATAGTCCCATAATAACTCTTCCCCTCCCCCCCTCTACTGTAAGGTCCCTCCCCACTGGTAACCTCCCCACACTGGTAACCAGTAGTTCTCTTTATCTGTGAGTTTGCCTCTTTCTGTATTATTCACTGGTTTGTTGTATTTTATAGATTCCGCATATCAGTGATATATATACAGTCTTTGTCTTTCTCTGTCTGACTTACTTCACTCAGCACAACGTCCTCCAAGTCCATCCATGCTGCTGCAAGTGGCAAATTCCATTGCATTTCATGGCTGGGTAGTGTTCCATTGTACATGTGTGCCACATCTTTTTTTATCCATTCATCTGTTGCTGTCATAACTGGGAAGTTATAAGTAATGCTACTGTAAACATTGGAGTGTATGTATCTTTTTAAATTCAGTGCAGTTCAGTTTAGTTCAGGTGCTCAGTCGTATCCGACTCTTTTCAATCCCATGAACTGTAGCATGCCAGGCTTCCCTGTCCGTGACCAACTCCTGGAGCTTGGTCAAACTCATGTGCATTGAGTTGGTAAAACCATCCAACCATTTCATCCTCTATTATCCCCTTTGCCTTCAGTCTTTCCCAGCATCAGGGTCTTTTCCAATGAGTCAGTTCTTCGCATCAGGTGGCCAAAGTATTGAAATTTCAGCTTCATCATCAGTCCTTCCAATGAATATTCAGGACTGATTTCCTTTAGGATTGACTGGTTTGATCTCCTTGTTGTCCAAGGGACTCTCAAGAGTCTTCTCCAACACCACAGTTCAAAAGCATCAGTTCTTTGGTGCTCAGCTTTCTTTATAGTCCAACTCTCACATCCACACATGACTACTGGAAAAACCATAACTTTGACTATATGGACATTACTTTGTTGGCAAAGTAATGTTTCTGCTTCTTAATATGCTGTCTAGGTTGGTCATAGCTTTTCTTCCAAGGAGCATGTGTCTTCTTATTTCATGGCTGCAGTCACCATCTGCAATGATTTTGGAGCCCAAGAAAATGAAGTCTGTCACTTTTTCCACTGTTTCCCCATCTATTTGTCATAAAGTGATGGGCCTGGATGCCATCATCTTCGTTTTTTGAGTGTTGAGATTTAAGCCAGCTTTTTAACTCTCCTCTTTCACGTTCATCAAGAGGCTCTTTAGTTCCTCTTCACCTTCTGCCATACAGGTGGTGTCATCTGCATATCCGAGGTTATTGATATTTATCTCAGCAATCTTGATTCCAGTTTGTGCATCATCCAGCCTAGCATTTCACATGATATATCTGATGCTGGGAAAGACTGAAGGCAGGAGAAGAAGGGGATGATAGAGGATGAGATGGTTGGATGCATCGTCACCAACTGCATCATCACTGAGTCCATCACCGACTTTATGGACATGAGTTTGAGCAAGCTCTGGGAGTTGGTGATGGACAGGGAAGCCTGACGTGCTGTAGTCCATGGGGTTGCAAAGAGCTGGACATCACTGAGTGGCTGAACAGTATTGAACTGAACTCTGCATATAAATTAAATAAGCAGGATGACAATACATAGCTTTAACATACTCTTTCCCCAATTTGGAACCACTCTGTTGTTCTGTGTTCAAGTCTAACTGTTGCTTCTTGTTCTGCAACAAATTTCTCAGGAGGCAGTTCAGGTGGTCTGGTATTCCCATCTCTTTAAGAATTTTCCACAGTTTGTTGTGATCCACACAGTCAAAGGCTTTAGTGTAGTCAATGATACAGTAGTAGATATTTTTTGGGAGTCCTCTTGCTTTTTTTGTGATCCAGCAGATGTTGGCAATTTGATCTCTGATTCCTCTGCCTTTTCTGAATCCAGCTTGAACATCTGGAAGTTCTCAGTTCTTGTACTGTTGAAGCCTAGGTTGGAGAATTTTGAGCATTACTTTGCTAGCATGTGAGATGCATGTCACTGCGCAGTAGTTTGAGCATTCTTTGGCACTGGCTTTCTTTGGTTTGGAATGAAAACTGACCTTTTCCAGTCCTGTGGCCACTGCTGAGTTTTCCAAATTTGCTGACATATTGAGTGTAGCACTTTCACAGCATCATCTTTTAGGATTTGAAATAGCTTGCGGGAATTGTATCACCTCCACTAGCTCTGTTTGTAGTCATGCTTCCTAAGGTCCATTTGACTTTGTACTCCAGGATGTCCTGCTCTAGGTGTTTTGTTTTTGTTTGGATGTATATCCAGGAGTGGAACTGCGGGGTCATATGGTAGGTCTGTTTAAGTTTTTTGAGAAACCTCCATGCTGTTTTCCACAGTGGCTGCAGGGAATCTAAATCATCATTTTGAAATATGGTTGATGGTAGAGGTGTTCCGTAAAAATAAACGGAATAAGAATCATTCCTCATCTATAAAAAGGAACTCATAGAAGCAAGGTTTTTTAGATACCCCTGGAGTAAGTAAGGGCATGGTCTTTCTTACTCTGGCAACTCTGGAGGCCTTTCAGGAGATAAAGGCAATTTGAGTTCATTCCATTTTTTAATTTTTTAGATAAATTAATTTATCTATTCTTTGATTATTACAGTGTAGGCAAATATGGGAACATATCATACGCTTGGAAACTCTGCTGAACATACCTCAGAACACCCCTGCTTTGGCAGATTTCAGCTTTGTGAAGCTCATGGTTATTTTCAAAGCTATTAATTAACTTCTGGAATATATTTTACCAGTTTTAATGAAAGTTAACATCTGCCTAATTAGGAGCTGATAATTCAATTTGTGGATTGCCCATTTGAATTTCCACGAGGCTCTGTGAGTGCTTTAACATTGTAGGTGTATGTGAATCACGTACTGATTTCACATACAGAACTCCTTGTAAGTTAAGTTTAAAAAGCATCTATGAGGATTGAGTTGGAGTCCTAAGCCCATGGGATAATAAATTGATCAACCTGTAGGGAGAGCTCAAAAGTCATTAGAAAGGAATTAACTTCATAATGATCAAATTTATTCATTCAAAAATGTTAATGAATGAGTACCTTGTTCCAAGCATTGTACCCCCTGAGCCAACTTCTGGGGATACAGTAAAGAATGTAGTTTCATTCACTGATTCACAAACAAGTAAATCCAGTCCTTAGTAATAGTTGGGCAAATAGGGAAGCCCAGGGATCTGTGGGAACTCAGAGGGGAATCTAATCCAGCTTGAGTGATAGCTGGAGGTGGAGTGGTAGCTGTGCGTGTATAGGAGGAAGGTGGTTGAAGCAGTGGGGAGTGGGAAGAATGATGAACAATGCGTTGACTCCTAGACACATCCCAGTCACATTTATTAGCTTTCCACATGGATGCTGAAACCTTACTTTCATATCTGAGGAAGCAAGTATGCACATTTTCCTACTAGAAGCTAGCCTAGAAGCTTCTTAAGGTAGGGACTGTGTATGACTTGTTCATCTCACCAGTACAGAGAACAGTTAAGACTCTAGTAGACATTTATCTGTAATTTCCTGCCTCCACTGTGGAAATAGGAATGAAGTGAGAAGGGAACAGTTGTGGTGGGGAGGTACATTAACTGAGCTCACAGAATCCTAGATGATTTCCATATGTTAGCCCACCAAACAATTCCAAGAGCTATATTGCATAGTTCTCTCTTTTGCTGTTGACTTAAAAAAATGAGCTTTCATTTCCTTCAAGATTTGTTGTTGTTTTTTAGTTGCTAAGTCATGTCCAGCTGTTCACAACCCCATAGATGGCAGCATGTCAGGCTTCCCTGATCTTCACTATCTCCTGGAGTTTGCTCAAACTCATGTCCATTGAATTGGTGATGCTATTCAACCATCTGACTCTTTCTAGATTTATGGTGTGACAAAAATCACAGAGAGAGTATGAGATGTGTACAGTTAGCTTTCTGTGTTAGTCAATTCTCAGGAAGTTCCACTGTGAACAAAGCATAACTTTGAAATTTCAGTGGCTTATTACAACAAAGGATTGTATCTTGCCCGCAGTACATATAAACTGTGGACTAGTGGTAGGCTGCAGTCCATGCTAAGGGTCGGACACAACTGAGCGACTTCACTTTCACTTTTCACTTTCATGCATTGGAGAAGGAAATGGCAACCCACTCCAGTGTGCTTGCCTGGAGAATCCCAGGGACGGAGGAGCCTGGCAGGCTACATACAGTTCATGGAGTCAGAAAGAGTTGGACATGACTGAAGTGACTTAGCAGCAGCAGCAGCAGCAGCAGCAGTGGATCCACTCCACGTTTGTCCTGAGACACAGACTGATGGAGCCAGAGTATTATTAGGCAGAGGGAAGGGTAATGGCAGAACATCACAATGGTTCTTAAAGCTTTTGCTTACTTAGAAGGTTAATCATTTCTGCTCACATTCCATTCGCTAAAGCAAATCACGTGGCTGAATCTGATGTCAACTGACTTCCTCCTAGTGGGAGGGATTCCAGGGAAAGCCTCTGTAAATGAGCCTGAGTGACAAATATTGTCAACAAAGTATTCAACCGACAAGTCTCCAGCCATGCTTTTGAATGCTTTTCTCTTTAAAAATCTTTGTTTATTGAGTCTATTGGCTGATGATGTTCACCAAACTTAGGATCAGGGAGCAAAATAGTAAATCTAGGTTGATTAACTTAACTGATTAGACTCTGTCATCAGAATCCAGACTTCATAGGAGCAGTTGTCCTTGCACTATGAAAAAGCTCCATTCTCTGGCAACATACTGGCTCTTTCTCCATGTGTTGTTGTTGTTCAGTTGCTAAGTTGTAGCTGACTCTGAGACTTCATGGATTGCAGCATGCCAGGCTTCCCTGTCCTTCACCAACTCTCAGAGTTTGCTCAAACTCATGTCCATTGAGTTGGTGATGCCATCCAACTGTCTCATCCTCTGTCGTTCCCTTCTCCTGCCTTCAATCTTTCCCAGCATCAGAGTCTTTTCCAAAGAGGCGGCTCTTCACATCAAATGGCCAAAGTATTGGAGCTTCAGCTTCAGCATCAGTCCTTCCAGTGAATATACAGGGTTGATTTCTTTTAGGATTGCCTGGTTTGATCTCCTGACAGTCCAAGGTACTCTCAAAAGTCTTCTCCAGCACCACAATTTGAAAGTATCAATTCTTCAGCACTCAGCCTTCTTTATGGTCCAACTCTCACATCCATACATGACTACTGGGAAAACCAAAGCTTTGACTGTATGGACTTTTGTCAGCAAAGTGACGTCTCTGATTTTTAACATGTTGGCACATCTTAATATCTGTTCCCATGAAGAAATAATAAAGGCAGACTAGGTGGGTTAGGGCAAACCTAACAAGGATAAAACCTCAGGCTCCAGAGATATCGACAGGGACTCATGGTCAGTCCCCTTCTTATCAAAAATGATCATAAGAAGCAGCTCACTCAGTGATGAGCAGAAATACCGTAGTTGATTTTTAATGAATATATCTTGCACATCTCCCACCTAAAAGTTTGAAACATATATAGAGGACCTGGTCCCTATCCTCAAGGAGCTCAGAGTTAAGGTTGGTGAAGGAACTTCCATGGATGACTTCATAGAAGAGCTGAAGGAGCAGAGAAGCGCACATGGAGGAGTTAGGACTCAGCTGAATTTGGAAAGATGTGCAGAGAATGAGTGGGCTTTCTCAGTGTAGGACTGATCTCTCTACTTTGGTTCCTGTCTTCCTGCCCTTGGGAAAAGGAGGTACTTGGGGTAAATACTTTGCCTAGGGTCATACAAGTGGTATGTGCTGAACTGAGATTTGAACCCATGACTAACTCTAAAGCTTGTTTTTTTTTTTTTTTTTCATTCTATTGGAGTGTGATCCCAAGATGGGCTGATGGAGTTCTGAGGAAAGCTTAGTTATGGGAGTGAGTGGACTGTGGAACTCGGGCTCATAAAACAGGGACTCCTGTGGGAGTATTTGACTGTGGGAATGGGTGTGTGGGGGATGGGCCATAACAGAGTGCCTTAAAATGTTTTTCATTATTTTTATTTTTATGAGTAACATTATTACTTTGTGTAGAGAATGACAGCTTTCAAAACACTTTTTTTTTCAAAACTGAGCAATGTCAAATCAATTTTTAAGAAAGAAACAGGGTTTACAATATAACATATTAAGTGGCAGTAATGCCTTCACTTTGTATTTATTAGTTTAATAGCTTGATTGAGGTATAATTTATACAACATAGCTTTCAATCACTGTGAACATACAATTCAATGGTTTTAGTAGCTTAATAGAGTTGTGCAGCCATCACCACAGTCCAGTTGTAGAACATCTCCAGTGACTCTCAAACTTCCCGCATGCCTGTTTACAGTCAATTTCCCTCCTCCCACACCTATCCTAGCCACTGATCTGCTTTGCCTCTATAAATTTGCAGATCAGTACATAGAATAAATATGCAATATTTTGTGTTTGTCTTCTTTTACTTGGCAAAATGTCTTTGGTTTCATCAGTATATATGTAACCCTCAGTTCAGTTCAGTTCAGCCGCTCAGTTGTGTCCGACTGTTTGCAATCCCATGAATCGCAGCACATCAGACCTCCCTGTCCATCACCAGCTCCTGGAGTTCACTGAAACTCACGTCCATCGAGTCAATGATGCCATCCAGCCATCTCATCCTCTGTCATCCCCACTGGTTCCTTTCAGTTACTGAATTATTTTCCATATGAATGTGGCAGATATCTATCTTAAATTTAATTTCTTACTTTATGTTGGAGTATAGTTGATTTAGTGTTGCGTTAGTTTCAGGTGTACAGAAATGTGATTGAGTTGTATATCAGTCATTGAGAGAATATTGAGTCGAGTTCCCTGTGCTATAAGTAGGTCCTTGTTGATGATCTGTTTTACATATAATAGTGTATGTATGTTAATCCCAACCTCCTAATTTATGCCTTCTCTTCATGTTTCCCCTTTGGTTACCACAAGATTGTTTTTGAAAGCTGTGTGTCTGTTTCTGTTTTATGAATAAGTTCACTTGTATCATTTTTTTTAATTCCACGTATAATATCATATGATGTGTCTTTCTCTGCCTTACTTCATTTAGTATGGTAATCTCTAAGTCCATCCATATTGCTGCAAATGGCATTATTTAATTTTTTATGGCTAAGTAGTTTTCTTTTGTATATATGTACCACATCTTCTTTATCCATTCATCTGTTGATAGACATTTAAACTGTTTCTATGTCTTGACAGTTGTAAATAGTGCTGCAGTGAAAATTGGGGTGCACACTTCTTTTTGAATTACGGTTTTCTCTGGATATATGCCCAGGATTGGGACTGCTGGATCTGATGGTAGTTCTATTTTTATTTTTTTAAGGAACCTCCATAGTGTTACCCATAGTTATTGTATATGGCACATATCTTAAAAATTCAGTAACCAGTAACTGAACATTTGGATCATTGCTTCACTTTAAATAGCACTTTTAAATTTGAAAATCACTTGGATATATAATACCTCAATGGGTCCTTGTGAATCATGGCAAGAAATCAAAGCAAGTTGCCAGAAGCCAGTGTGAGGAATTCCACCCATGACAAGGTCATGCGGCAGAGATCTGATGGGCAGGGTAGAGTGAGATCTCAGGTTTTCCCCCTGGCATTTCCTGAGCATGTACCCCCAAAAATAAGAATCTGCCTGCTTTTCCACTCTTCTGACATTCTCTGGAAAAAGTCAATTCAGGGCTTTAGTTTTCTGCATTTGAAAGAGTGTTTCAGTCCAAAAACCCCTCTGATGGCTTTCTAGCCTGCCTGCAGGACTCCTACAGCTGCGCATGTGATTGTTTGAGGCCTCCTGACTGCAGGAGGCACAGGAAGCTTAAAACATCCTAGGAATGTAGGGGCTTTCGAGGAGTCAAAATCATTAGAATAGGACTGATTAAAAGTTTCATTTGTTGAGCCAGAACTTGCTGCCAAATTTTCATATCCTTTATTTTTAGATATAGTTGGTATATAGAAAAACAAGTAGTAGACCTGGTATTAGCAACATTAGATCTTTGAGTTAAGTACCTTCTTTGTTATAACCCACTGCACTGAAGAAAAACTTCAGGGGAAACGAGATTAACATTCATTAAGAAAGAGAGCCAAAAAAATGTTAGCAAGCCTTCTGGCCAGAAGATAATGTAAATCACCTGAGACCTTTTGTATACAAAAAAGATATACAGAAAGGGTCAGGCCTGCTGCCCCTGCGTAACTCTGTATCTTCCATTATATAAAATTTAGGGTATATAAACACCTTTTAAATAATAACGTTGGAGGGGGTTTTTGCACAAGCCTAACCTCCCCCGTGTTGATTCTTTCTCTTGCTCCCTCCCTCTCCTTTTCAGGCTGATCCCTTGTAACGTGGAGGCTCACTGTGTCTACTTACTTGTCCAGGCTTCTAAGATCCGTAAGAGAGAGAGCCCAAGGTGGGGCACTCTCCGATATTCAAACAGGCGCCAGCGGCCTAATGTAGACGGTGCAAGTTCCTTGTCCGGAACTTTATTGGTTTTCCACGTAAGCCAAGCTAATCAGCCTCTTTTCTCCACTAAATTTTCCTACTACACTATTTCTTCCTGATCTAATCTTATATTAATAAATAAATAAGTCTTTCCTCACCAACGCTGTCCCTGCTTCGAATTCCCTGGATCCACCGGGGCTGGACCCCAGCAGCAGGAGGTTATTCTCATTTTATTATGACAAGGATGATAATAATAGCTGACATTGATTGTGCTCTTACTATTTGCAGCACTTCTCTAAACATGCTAAGTAAATTAACTCATTTAATCTTTGCAATGGCCTTATGCAGTTATCCAACTCTATGCCCCAACCAGTAATGCTGAAGAAGCTGAAGTTGAATGGTTTTATGAAGACCTACAAAACCTTTTAGAACTAACACCCAAAAAAGATGTCCTTTTCATTATAGGGGACTGGAATGCAAAAGTAGGAAGTCAAGAAACACCTGGAGTAACAGGCAAATTTGGCCTTGGAATGTGGAATGAAGCAGGGCAAAGACTAATAGAGTTTTGCCAAGAAAATACACTGGTCATAGCAAAGACCCTCTTCCAACAACACAAGAGAAGACTCTACACATGGACATCACTAGATGGTCAACACCAAAATCAGATTGATTATATTCTTTGCAGCCAAAGATGGAGAAGCTCTATACAGTCAACAAAAACAAGACCAGGAGCTGACTGTGGCTCAGATCATGAACTCCTTATTACCAAATTCAGACTTAGATGGAAGAAAGTAGGGAAAACCACTAGACCATTCAGGTACGACCTAAATCAAATCCCTTATGATTATACAGTGGAAGTGAGAAATAGATTTAAGGGCCTAGATCTGATAGATAGAGTGCCTGATGAACTATGGAATGAGGTTCGTGACACTGTACAGGAGACAGGGATCAAGACCATCCCCATGGAAAAGAAATGCAAAAAAGCAAAATGGCTGTCTGGGGAGGCCTCACAAATAGCTGTGAAAAGAAGAGAGGCAAAAGCAAAGGAGAAAAGGAAAGATATAAGTATCTGAATGCAGAGTTCCAAAGAATAGCAAGGAGAGATAAGAAAGCCTTCCTCAGCGATCAATGCAAAGAAACGGATGAAAACAACAGAATGGGAAAGACTAGAGATCTCTTCAAGAAAATTAGAGATACCAAGGGAACATTTCATGCAAAGATGGGCTCGATAAAGGACAGAAATGGTCTGGACCTAACAAAAGCAGAAGATATTAAGAAGAGGTGGCAAGAATACACAGAAGAACTGTACAAAAAAGATCTTCACAACCCAGATAATCATTATGATGTGATCACTAATCTAAAGCCAGACATCTTGGAATGTGAAGTCAAATGGGCCTTAGAAAGCATCACTACGAACAAAGCTAGTGGAGGTGATGGAATTCCAGTTGAGCTGTTTCAAATCCTGAAAGATGATGCTGTGAAAGTGCTGCACTCAATATGCCAGCAAATTTGGAAAACTCAGCAGTGGCCACAGGACTGGAAAAGTCAGTTTTCATTCCAATCCCAAAGAAAGACAAAGAATGCTCAAACTACCACACAGTTGCACTCATCTCACATGCTAGTAAAGTAATGCTCAAAGTTCTCCAAGCCAGGCTTCAGCAATATGTGAACTGTGAACTCCCTGATGTTCAAGGTGATTTTAGAAAAGGCCGAGGAACCAGAGATCAAATTGCCAGCATCCACTGGATCACGGAAAAAGCAAGAGAGTTCCAGAAAAACATCTATTTCTGCTTTATTGACTATGCCAAAGCCTTGACTGTGTGGATCACAATAAACTGTGGACAATTCTGAAAGAGATGGGAATACCAGACCACCTGACCTGCCTCTTGAGAAATCTGTATACAGGTCAGGAAGCAACAGTTAGAACTGGATGTGGAACAACAGACTGGTTCCAAATAGGAAAAGGAGTACATCAAGGCTGTATATTGTCATCCTGCTTATTTAACTTATATGCAGAGTACATCATGATAAATGCTGGGCTGGAAGAAATACAAGCTGGAATCAAGATTGCTAGGAGAAATATCAATCACCTCAGATATGCAGATGACACCACCCTTATGGCAGAAAGTGAAGAGGAACTAAAAAGCCTCTGAATGAAAGTGAAAGAGGAAAGTGAAAAAGTTGGCTTAAAGCTCAACATTCAGAAAACGAAGATCATGGCCATCTGGTCCCATCATTTCATGGGAAATAGATGGGAAACAGTGGAAACAGTGTCAGACTTTATTTTTCTGGGCTCCAAAATCACTGCAGATGGTGACTGCAGCCATGAAATTAAAAGACGCTTACTCCTTGGAAGAAAAGTTATGACCAACCTAGATTGTATATTCAAAAGCAGAGACATTACTTTGCTGACTAAGGTCCATCTAGTCAAGACTATGGTTTTTCCTGTAGTTATGTATGGATGTGAGAGTTGGACTGTGAAGAAGACTGAGCCCCAAATAATTGATGCTTTTGAACTGTGGTGTTGGAAAAGACTCTTGAGAGTCCCTTGGACTGCAAGGAGATCCAACCAGTCCATTCTGAAGGAGATCAACCCTGGGATTTCTTTGGAAGGAATGATGCTAAAGCTGAAACTCCAGTACTTTGGCCACCTCATGCGAAGAGTTGACTCATTGGAAAAGTCTCTGATGCTGGGAGGGATTGGGGCAGGAGGAGAAGGGGATGACAGAGGATGAGATGGCTGGATGGCATCACTGACTTGATGGACATGAGTCTGAGTGAACTCTGGGAGTTGGTGATGGACAGGGAGGCCTGGCGTGCTGCAATTCAGGGGGTCGCAAAGAGTCAGACACAACTGAGTGACTGAACTGAACTGAACTATGGTGAAAGAGCCATTATTATCCTCATCTTTTAGGTTGGTTAACTGGTTCAAAGAGGTTAAGTAATATTCCCAAATCTCTGTAGCCAGTAGGTGGCAAAACTGGGGTTTAAAATCAGACAATTTGACATCAGTAATGATGCCTGATAGGGCTTCCCTGGTGGCTTAGACAGTAAAGAATCTGCCTGCAATGCAGGAGACCTGGGTTCAGTCCCTAGGTCAGGAAGATCCCCTGGAGGAGAGCATGGCAACCCACTCCAGTGTTCTTGCCTGGAGGATCCCCATGGACAGAGGAGCCTGGCAGGCTACAGCTCATGGAGCTGCAAAGAGTCAGACACGACTGAGTTACTAAGCACAGCACAGTGAGGCCTAGAGAAGTTAGATGAGTTGACTTACTGAAGGCCGTTGCTAATAAATGGATGTGTTTCTCTTCTTCCAGGTACAGGCATGTTTGTTATAAATTTGTTTACTAGATCCCAGAGAATTTTTGACAAAATTGGATACCTTAGACATTAATATGTAGCATACCTCTTTTTGTATGGATGATGACATGACTGAGAAAAGAAAGTTGTATATGACCTCCAAAGTCACACATCTGGTCAGAGGCAGGCCCTGGATTAGATCCCAGTTCTCCTAAACCCAGAATTGGTCCTTTTGTCATTAGCCTCTTCCTTAAAGATCAGTACAAAGCCAGATGTGGTGGAATTTAGGATCCTCAGAGATAGAAGACAAATAACCTTGTATTGAAGAGGGGGATTCTGAAAGGGAAGTAAAAGCTGAAGGAGACATAATTGTTTTTCTTTAAGTTTGGGTCACAAAGCATGCATGTCTGACAGGGCCTCAGACCTACTCTAGTTCCAGTGAATTCTTGAATTCACAGGTGGCTGAGGCAGCATGAGAATTCCATGTGTGTTAAGTGTCTGGATCTACTGAATCAAAATCTTGGAGGCTGTGGCTGAGGAATCTGTTTTTTGAAACTTCTCCAGATAATTCCTTAATGTGTTAAAAAGAAAACCTAAATACTGCTGGAGACTC
Source organism: Ovis aries (assembly GCF_016772045.2). Classification (NCBI taxonomy): domain Eukaryota; kingdom Metazoa; phylum Chordata; class Mammalia; order Artiodactyla; family Bovidae; genus Ovis; species Ovis aries. The sequence goes on from NC_056061.1 coordinate 50,338,926, forward strand.
AGATACAATATATTTTCATGAAGGTAATTTTGTCTTAGAACAGGTTTTCTCAAGCTGTTCATACTATGTAACCCTCCTTTTCCTGGCATCTATTCAGTGATTGTCTAAGTTGTCTCAGGCTGCCATAACAAAATAACATAGACTGGGTGGCTTAAACAAACAAAAGAATTATGTCTCACAGCTCTGCGAAGTCCAAGATCAGTGTTCTAGCAGGGTTTCATTCCAGGTGAGAGCTTTTGTCCTGGCTTGCAGACAGCCATGCTTCTTTGTGTCCATACATGGTGGAGAGAGAGAGAGATCTCTGGTGTCTCTCCCCTTTTATAAGGATACCAGTTCTTTGGGATCAGGGCTTCCCCTTATGATTTCCTTTAGCCTTATATGTCTTCTTAGAGGCCCTTTCTCCAGTACAGTCACGTGAGGGGTTAGGGCTTTAACATATGAATTTTAGTGGGACACAGTTTGGCCCATTGCAGTGGCACACAAAGCCAGTCTCGTTGTCAAAACAGGGACAGTAGGACACACAGGTATAGAGTTTTCTAGCTTCCTCCCACTACAGTTCTTTAACACATTGTTTCCTTTTTCACCTTTTCAATTGCAAAGCAGAAAAAAATCAGTGACATCAAGGAATAAAGTTCTTTAGAAAGTGTCAAAGTGATACAATCAGTTATTTGATAGGACATATCAGAGTAGTCCTCATGTCCAGAATAGCAGAATATATAGTCCCATTATTTTAATTCTTGAAACACTTCCTTGGAATAATACACATTTATAATTTGTTCAGTGATTAAAGTAATTATTTTATAATTCAAGTAAAAATTTTTTAGTTAACATATAATTAAGATTCTTATGAATTTAATTTTAGGGATAATAAACATAACATACATATAGCAGGGTTGTGTTCTCCCTTCTCTCACCTCCTGCCATTTCTCAGGCTTGAAATATACCAAAGTACAAATAACTAAGAACGGCCTTGGAAAGCATCTTAAAAGGTGCCAGAAAAGAGACAGAGGCTTTAATTTGTTTTGTAACAAACACAATAGTAAAACAGAGGGTATGTTAAAAAAAACGGTCTGTTTTGGCTATGTGGAAGTTCAGTTTGTCTTGTAGATAACCCAGCCTGACTCTAATGGGGCCTTTCCCCTCACTCCATCCCCCCTACCTCCAGCCACATCTAGGGATCTGTAAGAGAAACCAGATGGGCATGACCTACTTTGAAATTTGGCAAGAAAAAGAAACAGATTTGGCTTGGGTGCCATTGGGACGCAAAGAGGAAATGAAGGAAGGGGAGAAGAGTAAGAATTTAAAAAAGAGGTGGGTTGAAGAAAATGACTGGCCATTTGAAGTGAATCAGAGGAACTAAACTGAAGCCCTTCTCCTCCCACTGTGCTAAATTGCTTCAGTTGTGTCTGACTCTTTGTAACCCTATGAGCTATAGCCCGCCAGGCTCCTCTGTCCATGGGATTCTCCAGGCAAGAATACTGGAGTAGGTTACCATGCCCTCCTTCAGGGGATCTTCCCGACCCAGGGATCAAACCCCTGTCTCTTAGGACTCCTGAATTGGCAGGAGGGTTCTTTACCACTAGCGCCTCCTGGGAAGTCCCTCCCATTGTACCTGTGGAGAAGTTTTTCCATTCAGATCAGAAACAACACAAAGATATCTCCTCTCTCCACTCCTTTTCAAAGTTGTACCAGAAGTCTTTCCTAATGCAATAAGACAAGGAAAGAAAATAAAGGATATATTATTTGGGAAGGAAGAAATAAAACTGTCTTTGTAAATAATGCAACTGTCTATATAGAAAATCCAAAACAATCAGTCAAAAAAAGAGAAAAGAAAAAAATCCTCCAGGCATAAGTGAGCAATTATAGCACAGTTGTAGGATACAGGGTGTTATATGCAATCCTTTTCTCTGTGAATAACTCAGTGCTGGTGGGACTCATCATTCCCAATAAACAAGGAACCAAAATGATCTAATATCATGATATTTTAGTTTTTAAACATTAGTTTTTACTGTAGACATTTTGATGGGAATTTGGTTAGAAAAATGCAAGTTATGTATACGATTAAAAGCAAGCACATCTTGGGGTATGGTGGCTCTTTGTTCTCAGTTGAGTGAGAAGGCAACTGAATGACTGGTGGTGACAGTACTTACCTGATACTCACAATCATCATTCATTCAAGGGAGCTCAGAGTCCTTCAGACTGTGCTGTTTTTCAGTACAAAAATTTAAGTAAATGTTTTGCTTACTGATTTTGGAAAAATAATGGAAACAGTTAACATGGCTGTCCTTAAGGACATGAAGCCCCAGAACAACTGCATGCAAGGAAAAATGCTGAGCCAGTGAAACTTGTCAGTGTGATACTTGCAGGAAGACAGAGGGTTGGCACAGTGGGAGGCTGGAGATGCATCATCAATCATGAGAAATAAATTCTCAGTCACTTAGTGCTCAGGGCAGGTAAAAGAATTATCAACCACTGCAGTGAACACTTGCATCTAATTGTGTTCACCACTTTACATGGATTTTGTTTTCATTTACTCTTTTCAGGGACACCCAGAAGAAATTCTTCCTATCTTCATGTCATAGCTAAGGAGATTATGGCCAAGGGGGTTAATACATTGCCCAAGGCTACAATGCTAGTAGAAAGGAGTCGATTCCAAAGCCAAGTACCGTGACTCCAGGATATGGGTTTTAAATTTCTACGCTCTCCATTTATTACTTGATATGTAAATGGAACGTCAAATTGTTTTGAATTCATAATGTGTCCTGCAAAGGGCCTGGGGCAAGTTCCAGCTGTGTCACTTGGTGCAGGCTGGCACTCATGAGCAGGTCAGTGGCAGAGGTGGCTCCTGTGTCTTCAGCATTCTGTGCTTGACCTGGGCACAGTGGCACTCATCATGGGACTGTGCTCCAGCAGCAGAACTCCTCCTCCCTTTGCTCAACCTTTTAATGAGGGGAGAGTAAGAGCACTTGGTAAAACAGGAGACAAGCACCTGTTTAATGCATGTTGGGAAATGTCAACTGCCCAGCACCTACAAGCCATATGGTGTTTCTGTCCTCTGAGATGTCAAGTTCAGGTGCTGTCCCTCCAGCTGGGAAAAGGGGATGTCATTGCTCCCAACTAGCTCATTGCCCCGAGTATGAGTTTCCTATAATATTGTAACAAAGTACCACAAACTAGATGACTTAGAACAGTAGAAATGTATCCCTCACAGTTCTTGAGGCTAAAAGTTCAAAAATCAAGGGGTTAGCAGAGTATTGCTTCCTCTGAACCTTTGGGTAGAATTTTTCCTTGCCTTTTCCTCATTCCTGATGGTGGCCAACGATCCCTCACATTCCTTGGCTTGTACCGGCATCACTGTAGTCTCTGCCTGTGTCGTCACATGGTGTCACCCCTGTGTATCTGTCTCCACATGATGCTTTGCTCTTCTTGTAAGGATTCCAGTCATTTTAGACTAGAGCCCACCATAATAACCTCATCTTAACTGAATTATATCTTAAACAAATGTTTCTATTGAATGAAATCACATTCACAGGAACAAGGGACTGGGACTTCAATGTATCTTTTGGGGGGACACAAATCAACCCACATTATCTGGTAACCCAGTAAGAGCTTTAGGTTTCTGTGACAGACAATGGTCTTTATCTCCACATTCCACAGTATGTTAGTCCACTGAGGAAAATTCCATAATTTAGAGAATGTTATTAATTAAAAGAAAAACTTTAGCAAGAAAATATGTAATTAACTTCTGATTGATGGGTATGGATTCATTTTAGGAGGAGAAAGTATGATTTTATGGAGAGAAAAAGATCATCAGAGCTGTCACTTTATAAGCTTACATCTAGCTAGTCAAGTGCCTGAGTACAGAAGGAAATTTTTTGTTTATGAGATTACAAATTCTGCACTTATGGAGTTAAAATTTTTACTCTCATTATAACCAAGGACACTGATCTTGATGGTACCACTGAAAGTAGAAGTAGGATTCTTATTTTTTGAGCTTTTATCAAGCCTGCAGGATGCAAGATTTCCAACAGTACAAATAAGATGCTGTCTACCTTCAAATGACACTCACCCTTGTTTCCCTCCAGAGATAGGAAAGTACCAGCAAAAACTGTTTGCCCTTGGCAACATGTAATTTAAAAGAATGTACTGTACCAAACAGGAGAGAGGTAAAAGATAAACAGAGAGAATGAGAGAGAGCGAGAAAGGCAAACTCAAATAGCAATATTCCTGCTGCATTCAGTTTGGATAATTTATTTTGTTGCATAGAGAGGCATTGATAATATGTATTTTGGTTTCATAATTTTTTAAATACTCTTTTACAGTAGAATCCATCTTTGCTGCTAATCATTCCCCTTTCAAAGCAATGCCTGATCTGTTTTCTGAGGGCCAGCTTCATGAGGAGATAGAGCAAATTTATAGTCTGGAGCTGACAGTTCAGAGGCTGAGATGACTGCAGTGATGTGAAGATAGTGGTTGTTCACCAAGTAACTTGAGATTACACCACATTTCAGGACCACATTGTCTAGAATGCAGAGAAATCCTTAGATACTGCTGGAGGGAGGTAACACTGTTGATGAATATAAATGAGACCAAACACAACAGACAACACAGAAATACAAAGGATCATAAGAGACTACTATCAGCAATTATATGCCAATAAAATGGACAACGTGGAAGAAATGACCAAATTCTTAGAAAAGTACAACTTTCCAAAACTGAACTAGGAAGAAATGGAAAATCTTAGACACATCACAAGCAAGGAAATTGAAACGGTAATCAGAAATCTTCCAGCAAACAGAAGCCCAGGTCCAGACGGCTTCACAACTGAATTCTACAAAAAATTTAGAGAAGAGCTAACACCTATCCTACTCAAACTCTTCCAGAAATTGCAGAGGAAGGTAAACTTCCAAACTCATTCTATGAGGCCACCATCACCCTAATACCAAAACCTGACAAAGATGCCACAAAAAAAGAAAACTACAGGCCAATATCACTGATGAACATAGATGCAAAAATCCTTAACAAAATCCTAGCAATCAGAATCCAACAACACATTAAAAAGATCATACACCATGACCAAGTGGGCTTTATCCCAGGGATGCAAGAATTCTTCAATATCCGCAAATCAATCAATGTAATTCACTACATTAACAAATTGAAAAATAAAAGCCATATGATTATCTCAATAGATGCAGAGAAGGCCTTTGACAAAATTCAACACCCATTTATGATAAAAACTCTCCAGAAAGCAGGAATAGAAGGAACATACCTCAATATAATAAAAGCTATATATGACAAACCCACAGCAAACAATATCTTCAATGGTGAAAAATTAAAAGCATTTCCCCTAAAGTCAGGAACAAGACAAGGGTGCCAACTTTCACTGCTACTGTTCAACATAGTTTTGGAAGTTTTGGCTACAGCAGTCAGAACAGAAAAAGATATAAAAGGAATCCAAATTGGAAAAGAAGAAGTAAAACTCTCACTGTTTGCAGATGACATGATCCTCTCCATAGAAAATCCTAAAGACTCCACCAGAAAACTACTAGAGCTAATCAATGAATATAGTAAAGTTGCAGGATATAAAATCAACACACAGAAATCCCTTGCATTCCTATACACGAATAATGAGAAAATAGAGAAATTAAGGAAACAATTCCATTCACCATTGCAATGAAAAAAATAAAATACTTAGGAATATACCTACCTAAAGAAACTAAAGACCTATATATAGAAAACTATAAAACACTGATGAAAGAAATCAAAGAGGACACTAATAGATGGAGAAATACACCATGTTCATGGATTGGAAGAATCAATATAGTGAAAATGAGTATACTACCCAAAGCAATCTACAGATTCAATGCAATCCCTATCAAGCTACCAATGGTATTTTTCACAGAGCTAGAACAAATAATTTCACAATTTGTATGGAAATAAAAAAAACCTCGAATAGCCAAATCAATCTTGAGAAAGAAGAATGGAACTGGAGGAATAAACCTGCCTGACTGCAGGCTCTACTACAAAGTCACAGTCATCAAGACAGTATGGTAGTAGCACAAAGGCAGAAATATAGATCAGTGGAACAAAATAGAAAGCCCAGAGATAAACCCACGCACCTATGGACACCTTATCTTTGACAAAGGAGGCAAGAATATACAATGGAGTAAAGACAATCTCTTTAACAGGTGGTGCTGGGAAAACTGGTCAACCACTTGTAAAAGAATGAAACTAGAACACTTCCTAACACCATACACAAAAATAAACTCAAAATGGATTAATGATCTAAACATAAGACCAGAAACTATAAAACTCCTAGAGGAGAACATAGACAAAACACTCTCCGACAAAAATCACAGCAGGATCCTCTATGACCCACCTCCCAGAATATTGAAAATAAGAGCAAAAATAAACAAATGGGACCTAATTAAACTTAAAAGCTTCTGCACAACAAAGGAAACTATAAGCAGGGTGAAAAAACAGCTTTCAGAATGGGAGAAAATAATAGCAAATGAAGCAACTGACAAACAACTAATCTCAAAACTATACAAGCAACTCCTGCAGCTCAATTCCAGAAAAATAAACGACCCAATCAAAAAATGGGCCAAAGAACTAAATAGACATTTCTCCAAAGAAGACATACAGATGGCTAACAAACATGAAAAGATGCTCAACATCACTCATTATCAGAGAAGTGCAAGTCAAAACCACAATGAGGTACCATTTCATGCCAGTCAGAATGGCTGCGATCCAAAAGTCTACAAGCGATAAGTGCTGGAGAGGGTGTGGAGAAAAGGGAATCCTCTCACATTGTTGGTGGGAATGCAAACTAGTACAGCCACTATGGAGAACTGCCGGGGTCCAGCACTGGTGGATCCAGAGTAATTCGAAGGTGGGGACGGAATCGGCGTCCTGGAAAAAACTTATTTAATTACAGATATAGAGGGAGATTAGAAACAGATAGTGTAGTAGGAGAACTAATGGAGAAAAGGAGGCTGAATAACTGGTTTACGTGGAATACCAATCACCACCTACGTAGGCCACAGGCGTCTTTCTATTCTCCCAAAGGAGAGGAGGCACTGAGGCCTCCCTGGTCCGATCTCAGAAGCCCAGGCAGAATTAGCAGGCTTGGTGAGTACCCACATTTCAGATGGGAATTCAGCCACGAAAACGGGGAGAGAGAAAGAAACGACACGGGGGAATCAGTCTTTCCAGAGACTGATCCGATTTCTTTATTTTTCAGGTTTGTTTATAAACCTTTTTGTTATACATAGGGATGAATACAGAGTCATGTGGGGGGTCAGCAGACCTGACCCTTGTCACAATCAGATGCTTCATATAAAATTATACAAAGGTCCTATGAGTTTCATCATCTTTTAGCCATGAGGTCTGCTGACATTTTATGGCCCTTTCTGATACCGGTCAGTTAACCAGAAAACTTATTTTTCCATGGGTGATTTTTTTCTTAAATCAGGCTCCACTCTCCAAATAAAGTTGCATTCCTATAGGGTGAGGGTGTAGTGAGTTACAATCAAGAAAGGAATTTACTTAACCTAAGGTTTAACATGATTAATCTTAAAGGTTAATACTTATTTCTCCTATAAGCTAGTTATATTCATTATAAGGGCAGGAATATGGAGATTTAGCAGCAAATATTGGCTCAACAAATGTAAACCCTTCACCAATGTTCCTCTTAAGATCTATTTTGTCTTAAGATAGTGATAAAGTTACATTTTTGCATAGCAAGGACACAGTGATTTATAACAAAGTACTGTGGTCTATTACAAAAGAGAAGATTCATTAACTCAAAAAGTCTAGTGTTGCTAACATCAAAAAACTACTATATTTCCTTTTCTATATTCCAAATACATTGATTATGATATTCCCAGGTGCCTAAGGATACGGAGGCCTGATGGCAATCATTGACTCATCAATGAAAAAAGCCCTACGCTAATACTCCAAACTCTCTGTGCTGTTTATGGTTGAGAGGTTGTCACACGAGCTAGTCTGTCAGCAGAGAGGTTTGACCTGAGACATCCTTGTCACACCCAGGGCAGGGAATTAGTAGTAATTATTGGCACGACAAATGAAGAAAAAACCCTTCACCAATATAATTCCTAATCAACCCACTACACTATACTAATAATTTTCTAACTTCTCAAGAGAGTCTGTATTTAGAAAGTTTTAAAGCATCTCGTGCCTCTCAAGGTTGGGAGGCTGTAAACAATCACATGTGGCTGGACGAACCTGATCAGGGAGGTCAGAGAAACTTCCGAGTTCGTAAGTTGAAACACTCTTGTCACGCCCAGGAATTTTATTAACTGGAGCTGCAAGTTAACTCCTTCTCTGAGAGAAATGGTTATGGGGAGAGCTCCCCATAAAGTACTGATTTTGGGGGTTGATGCTTGGGAACAGGGGGTTTCCTGAGGCTTGATCATGCCTTTGCGTATGCCAAGCTTCTTTCCTCATGACCTTTGCCATGGGCGGAGTTCCTCACGCTGGCTCCCAACAGAGAACAGTGTGGAAATTCCTTAAAAACTGGAAATAGAACTGCCTTATGACCCAGCAATCCCACTGCTGGGCATACATACCAAGGAAACCAGAAATGAAAGAGACACATGTACCCCAATGTTCATCGCAGCACTGTTTATAATAGCCAGGACATGGAAGTAACCTAGATGTCCATCAGCAGATGAATGGATAAGAAAGCAGTGGTACATATACACAATGGAGTATTACTCAGCCATTAAAGAGAATACATTTGAATCAGTTCTGATGAGATGGATGAAACTGGAGCCAATTATACAGAGTGAAGTAAGCCAGAAAGAAAAACACCAATACAGTATACTAACACATATATATGGAATTTAGAAAGATAGTAACGATAACCCTGTATGTGAGACAGCAAAAGAGACACAGATGTATAGAACAGTCTTTTGGACTCTAAGGGAGAGGGAGAGGGTGGGATGATTTGGGAGAATGGCATTGAAACGTATAATATCATACATGAAATGAATCGCCAGTCCAGGTTGATGCATGATACTGGATGCTTGGGGCTGGTGCACTGAGACGACCCAGAGGGATGGTACAGGGAGAGAGGAGGGAGAGGGGGTTCAAGATGAGGAATATGTGTATACCTGTGGCCGATTCATGTTGATGTATGGCAAAACCAATACAATATTGTAAAGTAATTAACCTCCAATTAAAATAAGTGAATTTATATTAAAAATTTAAAAATTAATAAAAATAAATAAATGATACCAAAGAAAGACAACGTTTTGTATCCTGTATCCAAGTTAAGTCAACGCTTCTAGAGAGTGTACTATAGAAACTGATGCAAAAAAATCAAGGTTGCTTAGAAAGCCTAGAAGAACTTCTGTCTTTTTATTTAGGCAGTTCTGACATATTTGTAAATGGTCATGCCTTTAGACAGATTTTAATCTAGATGGGTGAGTTATAAATCTCACCCTTGATGCTCTTAGTTTCAGTAACAATGCTGATCTCTATCAAATAATGCTGATCTACTATCAAATTATGATGGAGAGAATAAAGGCAAGACTTACAAAGTTTGAATTGGCAAAGATAATGTGTCATAGGCTACTGAAGTTCCCCAATTGGTTACTCTCATTCTGTAGAAATACAGGTGGAATAGTTTTTCCAAATATGCAGAGTTGACCTCATTTCCCCTCTGCTATTGCTGCCTGTGCTGGGGACCACTAAAGGGACTTGCTGGTTTAATGTGGATTCACTTCATTTTGCTTATTCATTCTTTCAGTTGAACTTGTGCTGTTTTTCTATTGGTCCTTGCTGACTCCTTGAAATGTGGGCATTGCTATGTAGCTTGCAGAAAAACAGTGTTTGTAAAATCCCCCATTGTTTTCTATGTTACCTACATAACATTTCACTTGTTACCTACAGGACAACTTTTAAGTGTCTTAGCTTTACACTCAAGGCCATATCCAAATGTATCTTTTCACTTGTGCCTGAAGCTTCAACCAAATAAGTCTATTCTTCTTTAGACTGACCCTGAGTCTTCTCTCCCCTAATCCTTTGTGCATGCTGCTTATTCTGCTTAAAGTAAGTCAGAGTTAATATATTTCAACCCATCTTTCAAGTTTCGCTTCTTCATGAAATCTGTAAGAGATATCTCTTCGATTTTATCTTATGATGATGTCACCTAGGGGACTTGTTTGAAAGAGACAAAGCAGGCTTTAATCTTGGCAGAGGTGTAGTTTTTTGCATATTTTCCCCCTTCCTTCAGAAAGAGTCAAAGACCAGCATTCAAGTCTTTTGGCTCAAAAGGAATCAGGGATTATGAGTTGACATTGTGTGGTCATCAGGACCGAGCTAGAATAATGTCCTGACTAAGTGAACTTGTCATTAGTCCATCCGATGGGAGTCAGAACTCCTGATCTCCTCCTGGTCTGAGGAGGAAGAAAGCCAATAACACATTTCCTCCCTTGCAGCATTTCTGATATAACTGCTTTAGGGTAAACACTTGAGCATCAAGAGCAGCTGGTTTTCCTGTGGAAGATAGAAGTCAAGGAGGCAGAGACAGGTTTCATGGTCACGGTCCTGGGCTGCAGCAGTGGCAATATATCCTTTCTCAAAATGATGTACTACTCTAGTTCTCTCATAGAGACATAATTCTAAAGCCTGAGAGTTTCATCTTTTAGTTGCGGCTTTGGTGTTCTCTCCAGTGCTGTCTTTCAACTTCAAGGCTGATGTCTGGAGGACGCTTGGAATAATGGCTCCAGTGGGAGGGTGCACCCTCGATCTTGTCTTTGGCAGCAGATGCACTTTCCATCTAAAATCTTGTTAAGGCTGCACTTTTACAGACACATCTTATTACTATTTTGGGTTGAAAGTACAGAAGCACTGGTTGCTCCTGTACCTCGGAGGCCTCAAACTGTGGGTCTCTAATTAAGCTTAAATTACAGAACACAGGCAGGGAACAATTCCCTGACTAAGACAGGGTTTCCTTTAATCTCAGTTTGAAGACTTGATAGCTCTGGTCTGAGTTATTTCTCCCTATTAGGTTTTACTGAAAGTGACAGGAAAGAGCCAATACATGGATCATTATGAATATCCCAACCATTTCACCTAACAGTGGAGTCCATCAGCATGTGGACATTCTGCCAAAGCAGAGGCAAACATTTGCCTGTTTTGCTCTCCCATTATAAAGATCATCAGCTTTCCAGCTGGCTTACCTCTGCTAAGCCTTGACTCAAGTTCCTAAAGTCACTCTGCTATCAGGTACCGGTTTCTGTATCACTACTATTTTATTTGGCTTATTATCAGAAAAATCCAAATGAATAGCTCCAATGATAGAGAAGTTTATTGTTCTTTCACGTAAGGAAATCTAGAGTCAGGCACTTTTGGGCCAAAACTCAGTCTCTTATTTATCTGCTATGCCATCCTTTGTATGTAGATTGCAGCTTTTGAAGTTACTTCATAATCCAAAGGGACTTCCCTGATGGATCATCAAGTAAAGAATCTGCCTGCAATGCAGGAGACACAGGAGACTCGGGTTCGATCCCTGGGTTGGGAAGATCCCCTGGAGGAGGAAATAGCAACCCACTCAGGTATTCGTGGACAGAGGAGCCTGGCGGGCTACAGTCCAAAGGGTTGCAAAGAGACATGACTGAGTGACTAAGTACATAGTCCAAAATGGCATCTGGACTTCCAGACATTTTGTTCAGATTTTACCCAAAAAGAGTGCAGGGTGCACACTGCTATTAATATATTTAAACTGGATAACCAACAAGAGCCTACTGTATAGCACAGGGAAATCTGCTCAACGTTATGTGCAGTCTGGATGGGAGGGGAGTTTGGGGGAGAATGGATGCATATATATGTATGATTGAGTCCCTTTGCTGGTCACCTGAAACTATCACAACATTGTTAATCAGCTACACTCTAATATAAAATAAAAAGTAAAAAAAAAAAAAAGAGAACAAATGAGAGAAGGGCAAAGGACCTCCTCTCTGTTGAGTCTGCCTAAGAGTGTGTGGAGAATATAGTATTCTAGTTGGCACACTGAGGTCTATAATTCATCCAAGATTCTGTAAGTAGAGAGAAGAAAATGGATTTTGGACAGACAACTGCCACACTGTCCTAACGATATCTCTAGCATTTAACCATCTTATGTGGCAAATTCTCAAAATATTTTTAAGCCTCTGAAGGTACATCTTAAATATAGAATACAAAATGCCCCAAGCTACTCATGGCAAAATTATTTGTATTAGTAAAATGTTGCAGACAGCCTAAATATCCACTCTTAGAGTAGTTGAACAGCTACAAAATGGAAGAATTTGTCATCATGAAAATGACAAAGAAGATCTTTATGAAATTATATGGAATCATTTCCAGGATATATTGTTTAAGAAAGCAAGGTGCAAAAGAGAGTATATAGTGCACTATCTTTGCATAATAAAGGAGAAATAAGAACACACACACACACACAACTTGGTATTTCAAATAGAAACACAGGAATGACAAGCTAGAAACCAATGGAAGTGGTTATATAAGCAGGCAGGTGAGAATTGAGCAAGGTAGAAATGTGGGAACTAGAGTTCCCTGAATAAACTTGTAAATGGTTTTGACTTTTGTGATGTAATATTCATGTAAATATTTTATATATTCAAAAAAAGCAAACAAAACAGATGAAATAAAAAGCTAACATTGAAACTAAATACAGACACAAGCATCCTTACTTTGTGTAAAATTGATATCCTCACTAATACACCAAAGAAGAAATTAATCAAGTAATTTTTGAATACAGTACTTTGATCATGTACACTTAGAAGAAAGTATTTCAAGGCTAAAACAATTACAAAACACCTTTGAACTCTTATTAGATTTTTTGTTTTTAGTGATATTGGTGGTATAATTTTCAAACTATTTTGTGTAGTAGGACACAGCGAATGAGTGAATATATAGATGTAGGGGGGAAATAATGATCTTCATTGTGGGAGAAGGGAGCTGCAAATATGGGTTGGGAAAAGTTAAGGTAGAACCCTGGGATGTAGATTTGAATTGAAGATACTGGTATAAACTAATTGTGTATATATTTTCCTTGCTATCTTCATTAAAATGTCTCAGAAGCAGTTACATTCCAGGAGCAACAAATATACATCATTGATTTTCTTAGGTGAAATAATGGTATTGTGGTTAGATAAGAGAATATTCTTTTTCTTAGGAGATACATGCTGAATTAAGTAGGGATCATGATGCTTATAACATAGTTTCCAATGGCTCAGAAAAAAGTTAAATAGTGTAAATCTTTCTGTTTCTGTCTCTCTCTCTTTTTCACTCCTTCCCTCCCTGGAGAAAGTAAGAGCAAGCAAATGCATAATGTTTTTAACAACTGAATTTAGGAAAAGGGTATATAGGTGGTGATTATTGGCCTCTTCTTTTGACTTTTAAGTAGCTTTAAGCATAGCTAGAATCTCACATTTGGGAAATATCAGGTTGATGAAGGTACAAAACTTAAAAATATATAATCAATTCAAAATTTACTATGAAATTACTATGCTCCCATGCTTATTCATACTGAAACTCACCATGTCTGATGCTTTCTATATTTAGTAGTTATATTGTCTGACCTCTCTACATGCAATGAGCTCCACAAAGCAAAAATTTAGTTTTTGCTCATTGCTCTAGACTCAGCACCTAGAATGATGCCTGGCATTGCTAGATGCTCAAGAAAATTGCCTATTGAGTAAAAGAAAAGAAAATGTAGATTACAAAATTAGCTGGAATCAGCACACACTTTTTGGTATCCATGAATCTTCTCTTTAATCCTTAATGATGAAACATTATACAGTGCTATAAGCTGGCACATATATATTGCCAGGTGCTGGACACTTTGAGGGTGTTGTCAGTATGAACATGTCCACCACTCATTTTCAGGGAATTCTCTACTATTATTTCTCTGATTTTTAAAAATTACTTTTAGGAAGTTATCACTTTTACTGTCTTTATTTGCTTTATTTTCAGTGGTTGTTTTTACTTACAGTGATATGCTTATACTATTATATTGTTATTAATCAAGTTGAGAGGTTACTTACTGACTTCCTGTTTTCATTGATGAGGGTTTATATCTTTTAGGACATCTACCTCCTCTTCTCCAGTATTCCCACTATGGATATAGTCCTACTCTAAGTGACTAAAAGTCAATGCTTGTAAGAATGTATTCATTTATTGTAGAGTTAAAATTTTTCAAAGTGCTCTTTTTTCTTTTCCCCAATTTCCATTCAGTTATCTTTAATGTTTCTAAACGTTCTGCTATTAGGGTGATGGTGGCCTCATAGAATGAGTTTGAAGTTTACCTTCCTCTGCAATTTTTGGAAGAGTTTGAGGAGGATAGGTGTTAGCTCTTCTCGAAATTTTGGTAGAATTCAGCTGTGAAGCCATCTGGACCTGGGCTTTTGTTTGCTGGAAGATTTCTGATTACAGTATCAATTTCCGTGCTTGTGATGGGTCTGTTAAGATTTTCTATTTCTTCCTGGTTCAGTTTTGGAAAATGGTACTTTTCTAAGAATTTGTCCATTTCTTCCACGTTGTCCATTTTATTGGCATACAACTGCTGATAGTAGTCTCTTATGATCCTTTGTATTTCTGTGTTGTCTGTTGTGATCTCTCCATTTCATTTCTAATTTTATTGATTTGATTTTTCTCTCTTTGCTTCTTGATGAGTCTGGCTAATGGTTTGTCAATTTTATTTATCCTTTCAAAGAACCAGCTTTTGGCTTTGTTGATTTTTGCTATGGTCTCTTTTGTTTCTTTGCATTTATTTCTGCCCTAATTTTTAAGATTTCTTTCCTTCTACTAACTCTGGGGTTCTCCAACTCTTCCTTTTCTATTCGCTTTAGTTGTAGAGTTAGGTTATTTATTTGACTTTTTCTTGTTTCTTGAGGTATGCCTGTATTGCTATGAACTTTCCTCTTAGCACTGCTTTTATAGTGTCCCGCAGGTTTTGGGTTGTTGTGTTTTCATTTTCATTAGTTTCTATGCATATTTTGATTTCTTTTTGATTTCTTCTGTGATTTGTTGGTTATTCAGAAGTGTGTTGTTCAACCTCCATATGTTGGAATTTTTAATAGTTTTTCTCCTGTAATTGAGATCTAATCTTAATGCATTATGGTCAGAAAAGATGCTTGGAATGATTTCGATTTTCTTGAATTTATCAAGTTTAGATTTATGGCCCAGGATGTGATCTATCCTGGAGAAGGTTCCATGAGCACTTGAAAAAAGGTGAAATTCGTTGTTTTGGGGTGAAATGTCCTATAGATATCAATTAGGTCTAACTGATCTAATGTATCATTTAAAGTTTGCATTTCTTTGTTAATTTTCTGTTTAGTTGATCTGTCCATAGGTGTGAGTGGGGTATTAAAGTCTCCCACTATTATTGTGTTATTGTTGATTTCCCCTTTCATACTTGTTAGCATTTGTCTTACATATTGTGGTGCTCCTATATTGGGTGCATATATATTTATAATTGTTATATCTTCTTCTTGGATTGTTCCTTTGATCATTATGTAGTGGCCTTCTTTGTCTCTTTTCACAGCCTTTGTTTTAAAGTCTATTTTATCGGATATGAGTATTGCCACTCCTGCTTTCTTTTGGTCTCTATTCGCGTGGTATATCTTTTTCCAGCCCTTCACTTTCAGTCTGTATGTGTCCCTTGTTTTGAGGTGGGTCTCTTGTAAGCAGCATATAGAGGGGTCTTGTTTACAGGCCAATATCTCTGATGAACATAGATGCAAAAATCCTCAACAAAATTCTAGCAATCAGAATCCAACAACACATTAAAAGATCATACACCATGACCAAGTGGGCTTTATCCCAGGGATGCAAGGATTCTTCAATATCCGCAAATCAATCAATGTAATTCACCACATTAACAAATTGAAAATAAAAACCATATGATTATCTCAATAGATGCAGAGAAGGCCTTTGACAAAATTCAACATCCATTTATGATAAAAACTCTCCAGAAAGCAGGAATAGAAGGAACATACCTCAACATAATAAAAGCTATCTATGACAAACCCACAGCAAACATTATCCTCAATGGTGAAAAATTGAAAGCATTTCCCTAAAGTCAGGAACAAGACAAGGGTGTCCACTTTCACCGCTACTATTCAACATAGTTCTGGAAGTTTTGGCCACAGCAATCAGAGCAGAAAAGAAATAAAAGGAATCCAAATTGGAAAAAGAAGTAAACTCTCACTGTTTGCAGATGACATGATCCTCTACATGGAAAACCCTAAAGACTCCACCAGAAATTACTAGAGCTCATCAATGAATATAGTAAAGTTGCAGGATATAAAATCAACACACAGAAATCCCTTGCATTCCTATACACGAATAATGAGAAAGTAGAAAAGAAATTAAGGAAACAATTCCATTCACCATTGCAACGAAAAGAATAAAATACTTAGGAATATATCTACCTAAAGAAACTAAAGACCTATATAGAAAACTATAAAACACTGATGAAAGAAATCAAAGAGGACACTAATAGATGGAGAAATATACCATGTTCATGGATTGGAAGAATCAATATAGTGAAAATGAGTATACTACCCAAAGCAATTTACAAATTCAATGCAATCCCTATCAAGCTACCAGCCACATTTTTCACAGAACTAGAACAAATAATTTCAAGATTTGTATGGAAATACAAAAACCTCGAATAGCCAAAGCAATCTTGAGAAAGAAGAATGGAACTGGAGGAATCAACTTGCCTGACTTCAGGCTCTACTACAAAGCCACAGTCATCAAGACAGTATGGTACTGGCACAAAGACAGACATATAGATCAATGGAACAAAATAGAAAGCCCAGAGATAAATCCACACACATATGGACACCTTATCTTTGACAAAGGAGGCAAGAATATACAACGGAGTAAAGACAATCTCTTTAACAAGTGGTGCTGGGAAAACTGGTCAACCACTTGTAAAAGAATGAAACTAGATCACTTTCTAACACCGCACACAAAAATAAACTCAAAATGGATTAAAGATCTAAATGTAAGATCAGAAACTATAAAACTCCTAGAGGAGAACATAGGCAAAATACTCTCAGACATAAATCACAGCAGGATCCTCTATGATCCACCTCCCAGAATTCTGGAAATAAAAGCAAAAATAAACAAATGGGATCTAATTAAAATTAAAAGCTTCTGCACAACAAAGGAAAATATAAGCAAGGTGAAAAGACAGCCTTCTGAATGGGAGAAAATAATAGCAAATGAAGCAACTGACAAACAACTAATCTCAAAAATATACAAGCAACTTATGCAGCTCAATTCCAGAAAATAAACGACCCAATCAAAAAATGGGCCAAAGAACTAAATAGACATTTTCCAAAGAAGACATACGGATGGCTAACAAACACATGAAAAGAGGTTCAACATCACTCATTATTAGAGAAATGCAAATCAAAACCACAATGAGGTACCACTTCACACCAGTCAGAATGGCTGCGATCCAAAAATCTGCAAGCAATAAATGCTGGAGAGGGTGTGGAGAAAAAGGGAACCCTCCTACACTGTTGGTGGGAATGCAAACTAGTACAGCCACTATGGAGAACAGTGTGGAGATTCCTTAAAAATTGCAAATAGAACTACCTTATGACCCAGCAATCCCACTTCTGGGCATACACACCGAAGAAACCAGAATTGAAAGAGACACATGTACCCCAATGTTCATCGCAGCACTGTTTATAATAGCCAGGACATGGAAACAACCTAAATGTCCATCAGCAGATGAATGGATAAGAAAGCTTTGGTACATATACACAATGGAGTATTACTCAGCAGTTAAAAAGAATTCATTTGAATCAGTTCTGATGAGATGGATGAAACTGGAGCCGATTATACAGAGTGAAGTAAGCCAGAAAGAAAAACAACAATACAGTATACTAACACATATATATGGAATTTAGGAAGACAGCAATGACGACCCTGTATGCAAGACAGGGAAAGAGACACAGATGTGTATAACGGACTTTTGGACTCAGAGGAGAGGAGAGGTGGGATGATTTGGGAGAATGACATTCTAACATGTATACTATCATGTGAATTGAATCGCCAGTCTATGTCTGACGCAGGATGCAGCATGCTTGGGGCTGGTGCATGGGGATGACCCAGAAAGATGTTATGGGAGGGAGGTGGGAGGGGGTTCATGTTTGGGAATGCATGTAAGAATTAAAGATTTTAAAATTAAAAAAAATAATAAACGTTCTGCTATATTTGTATCCCATTTGTTGCCCTCTCCTTTTTTCCTTGAGGGCTTTGGAGTCATCTTTGTGTCCTGTCTTCTTTGCTCTTGGTTGTTGGCCTGGTTGTTCTCTAGATCTGCCCTTTGGGAACTCTGATTCACCACTTCCTTTAGGTTGCAACCAACACTTTGGGCCTTCTTCCATTTCTTTTTCTTGGTTAGTCCTCTTATTTTGTTGGAGCATCTTGCCAACAGAATCTTTAGAAAATATGCACCTAAGGAGAATTTATTTGAATTAATACATTTACTCCAATACTTTGGCCACCTGATGCAAATAACTGACTCATTGGAAAAGGTCCCGATGCTGGGAAAGATTGAAGGCAGGAGGAGAAGGGGATGACAGAGGATGAGATGGTTGGATGATATTACTGACTAAATGGACATGAGTTTGAGCAAGCTCTGGGAGTTGGTGATGGACAGTCACTAACAGTCATGGGATACTGCAGTCCATGGAGTTGCAGAGTCAGACATAACTGAGTGACTTATCTGAACAGAGCTGAAGGAGAATTTATTTGAATTCATGCATGTACAAACATATCTTTTATCTCACACTTGGCTGATAATTTTGCAGAGAATTAATTGCTTAAAATAAATTTTTCCTCATATTTTTGAAGGTTTGGTCTAATGTCCTGTAGCATATAGGATTATGAATGAGAAATGCCATATCATTCTTATTTTGGGTAGATAACCTATATTTTCTCATTTGTTTTATTCAAATTTGGTGTGCAAAATTTATGTGTTACAGGTCTATTTTTTTTTTTTTAATTCAGTATATTGGATAGTCAGTGGGAATTTGCGGTCTGGATACTTGTACTTGTTACCTCTGGGAATTTCGCTAGTATTATTTCTCTGATAATTTACATTTCCCAGTTCTTTTTCACCTCTGAAACTCCTGTTAACTGAGTGAACCAACATTGAATTCCTGTCTTTGGATGCCATTTCTTTTGACTATACTTGAGTATAGTCAACTCTCTAGGTCTATAATCTACTGTCTCAGAGATTATGTTTTTTCTTGGACTTCTCAATTTTCCTAGAGAAGGTGCCCTCTAGAGAATGGACATCTAGTTCCCAGGATTTCATATTTAGGGTGTGGAAAGCAATGGAATAAATGAATGTTCCACATACACACTTTTACCCAAAGCCTCTGTTTTAGACTTATCTCTCAGTTCTACCCCTCCGTTCTGTATCTTGCATCTCTAAGGATTGAGCCATCATCAGCATTTGATGAGGGAAATCATCCCTCTTTTCATCTCTATCCCTCCTGTGAGCAGTTTGGTTTATGGTTTTCTCCATCTCAATTAATTGATTAGAACATTCTGACTACTTTCCTTTTTCCAGAAAATGTTTTTGAAGTATATTTTTGCTTATGTCTAATTTCTTATTCAGTCATTTTTATTCCTTTAAAATTTCAGTGGAATCTCATGTTTATATTTTATTCTAAATTGCAATCCCATGCTATATTACTTATTTGCTGCTCAGGTTGTTCCAGTTTTGGCCACTGAAAGCTCTTTCATGTTGGCTTCTGCATCCAAGATCAGGAACTGAATGTGCTAACAGCCCCTGGGGTGTCATTATTGTGGCCTTCTCTGCCGAAAAAGTGAGGTAATATATTTATGTATACTAACCCATATATATTATATATATATATATAATATGTATATAATATATATGTGTGTGTGTATGTGTCTATAATTGTTATTATATCTGTCCATTTGTATTTATATTAAGCTAAAACATATATCCTTAATTCTAATCCAGGACCATAGGGCTCATTCTAAGGCAGTGTTTTAATAGTGCTGAGTCCATTTAACTCTTCAGAGAACACCAGAATTACTGCTGATTAGCTATTTGAAATGAATCATAAATGAAATGAATCATAAACCTATTTTGTTATGTGATAGACTTATTAAATGTGTTTCCTTTTGTTGTGAGTACTTGGTGTGCACAAAAAATATATTCTGATGTTCTGGGATTCAGGGCATGTTGACTTATTTACAGTTATCAAGGAAGTTCATAGTTTGCAGTTGCTTGAATTGTTAAGTGAGACACAGATTCTTAACCCCTTTGTTTAGGCAAGGAATATCGCAGTCATGTTTTAAAATCTTCCTACTTTGGGGAGAAGAGCTAAATGCCAATCATTCTCTTCTGGCTTTACAAAGAAAATTTGCATATATTTATACTTTCCAGAACACAAGGATGTCAATTAGTCTGACCAACTCTCTGGGTTTGCCTGGGACTGAGAGTTTTCCTGGGAAGAAGGACTTTTTAGTGCTAAAACCAGTAAGAAGTGAAGTGAAGAAGTGAAGTCGCTCAGTTGCGTCCGACTCTTTGAGACCCCGTGGACTGTAGCCTGCTAGGGTTCTCTGTCCATGGGATTCTCCAGGCAAGAATACTGGAGTGGGTTACCATTTCCTTCTCCAGGGGATCTTCCCAACCCAGGGATCGAACCTGGGTCTCCCGCATTGGAGGCAGATGCTTTAACCTCTGAGCCACCAGGGAAGCCCATAAAACCAGGAAATGCCTGGGCAAATAAGGAAGAGCTTGTTTAAATATTAACACCTGGAAAGCAGGATTTTTAGATAATCACAATTATAGAGTTTTTTTTTTTTAGATGTTAGATGTTACTTTTCTAGGGCATAGCAATTATCTTTGAAGTTCAGATGTTTTACAAGACTTATGTGGTAGAAATTACAGTTATAAGTTCAGTTTTATGTCACAAAATGAAATCTGCTTCTCTATAACTGTAGAGGAAAAGGGAATAATATTTTCTTTTTATCATTTGAAATTTTTTATTAGAAATGGAAATGGCCTACAGTTTCAAGGCTAAGTTCTGAATTTCCATGAGAAACATTAGAGGAGATAAAGCTGTCCTAGGGGGTCAATCATGTGATGTAGAAAGGAAATGTGGCAGGCACCACCTCGCATCAGCACCTTCTCTCCATTCCATACAGTTGATCATGTCTATGACTAACTTCATGCTAATTTCATGATGGATACTGAACACCTAATTATGATCTTGTTTCTGAGATGACAACTTACAGTTTGAGCTTGTTTAATAATGTCTTTTGCAGGGTCACACCACAGCAGTAGTGACAAATATTAACATGTTGTATGTTAAAAAATGTCTTCAAATGGTATTTTAATTCAAAAATTGTTCCTGTATCAACCTTGAACATAGTAGTGAGTTAACTGCTGTGGATCATGATGAAATAATTGAATCTCTTAAAATGGTTGGGAGAAATCAGGTGTGGGAGAAAGCTCAAGGAATTAAATGTGGGAACGGTGTCCCCATCTTCTCTCTAGAAGGACAAGAGGGCAGCACTGAGACTCGGAGTCCTGATGAGCTCTTATAGATTCAGTTTCATGTGATATTCTGTTTTTACTGCCTTCTCACCACAAAGTCTTTACTAAAACATTGGTAAGTGCTTTAGAACTTTTTCTCTTCTGCGCTTGTTGGTTATTAACGGTCGTCATTGCAAAGAAGGTGATAGCAAGGAGGCGGAAAGGAGACTCTTGAGATAAGAGCTGCCTCCCCACCAAAGAAGAGATTTCCCCTCAGTTGTGAAGTTTCCAGTAATGATGCTTTAAGGAAAAGTAGGAAACCATCAGTCCAGATAGATGTGGGTGAGCATCGTAGGCTTACTCATGTATATGGGGCTCAGAAGAGGTGTTCATATCTATTTTGAATACAATTTTAAAACTGAACAATTGAAAATAAAAGTTGGTCTTCTGTTGTTATAGAACTGTAGTGTTCTTTGAAAAAAAATTCTTTTAAACATTCTTTTATACCAGCAATAATGAATGGTATGTTTTGTGAAATGAGATTCATGCCAAATAGCCTAGTTACCTTGTGATTAGAGAGTAGCTTGGCTGTAATTACTTTGACCTAACCATTTCTTCTTCTCTGCCGTACAGAATTTCATAAATGCTTCCTACCCAAATCAGAGTATGGTAGAGAACATTATGTGAATTCACTATTGATTTCTTTAGACAAAGTTTTCAAGATCCTTGACAATAAGAATTGAATCTGCTGGGCATACACACTGAGGAAACCAGAATTGAAAGAGACACATGTACCCCAATGTTCATCACAGCACTGTTTATAATAGCCAGGACATGGAAACAACCTAGATGTCCGTCAGCAGATGAATGGATAAGAAAGCTGTGGTACATATACACAATGGAGTATTACTCAGCCATTAAAAATACATTTGAATCAGTTCTAATGAGATGGATGAAACTGGAGCCGATTATACAGAGTGAAGTAAGCCAGAAAGAAAAACACCAATACAGTATACTAACACATATATATGGAATTTAGAAAGATGGCAATGATGACCCTGTATGCAAGACAGCAAAAAAGACACAGATGTGTATAGTGGACTTTGGATTCAGAGGGAGAGGGAGAGGGTGGGATGATTTGGGAGAATGGCATTGAAACATGTATACTATCATGTAAGAATCGAATCACCAGTCCATGTCCAATGCAGGATACAGCATGCTTGGGGCTGGTGCACGGGGATGACCCAGAGAGATGTTATGGGGAGGGAGGTGGGAGGGGGGTTCATGTTTGGGAACGCATGTACACCCGTGGTGGATTCATGTCAATGTATGACAAAACCAATACAGTATTGTAAACTAAAATAAAATAAAAATTAAAATTAAAAAGAAAAGAATTGAATAAGACAAAGCTAAATACAATTATAACAGTTTGTATAGAAAGTTATATTTTAAAAGGAAAAGATTATTATTATTTTTTAAACATCTGAATTAAAAACCCGTGGTTTCAAGTAAATATGTAAAGCACTTTAAGGATATAAAAGAAGGTAAAGTTTCAAGGATGTAGCTAATCTTTAAGTTCCAATTCAAAAATCATCTGCTTTAGGATCTTCTGTGAGTCTCTGTACTACAAAAATATTAGTGTGTCTCCTAACAACCTAGCATCTTATCTGTACCCTGTACAGCACTTTTCACTGTCTACTTGCTAATATGATTATATATATATATATATATATACACACACACACACACACACACACATAGAGATATACAGCCCATGGGATTTCAAAGAGTTGGACACGACTGAACAACTAAGTGCACACATGGGTGCCCACATGCACATGTGCATGCACACACATACACACACACACACACACACACACACAAAATGTTAGTTCTTCTTACTAAATCTTAGGTTGCTTGAAAATGGGATCCATGTCTTAATCACCTTTTTTTCTCCCTTCATAGAGCTGGCACTAAAAAAAATTGTATGATTGATTGAAGAGATCATTCAAATGATCTGTTTTGTATAAGAGAGGTCTACAAACTTTTCCTATGAAAGGACAAACAGTAGATAATTAAGGCTTCCATGGACCATATGGTCTACCTCTTGACCACTCCACTTTACTGTTGTAGTATGAATGCCACCACAGGCAATTAGTGAATGAGGGGTGTGGATGTGTCTCTATAAAATTTTATTTACAAAAACTGTGAGTGAGTAGGCTTGATTTGACTCATAGGCCGTCGTTTGCTGACCCCTGTTGTAGAGCATATACTCAGTGGATCTCCAAACAGGAGCTATGTTAACAATTTTATAAAATAGTATAAGTCCTATATTTCTGTCCCCTCAGTTGTGATGGGATAATTCTCTCTGACTCTCTTAACACACACATCTCTCAGATGTCTGATGATCTCGGAATGTTTCATCGTGTTTATCTATTTATTAAAGATTATTTTGATGTTGACCATTTTTAAAGTCTTTATGAGTTTGTTACAACATTGCTTCTATTTTATGCTTTGGTTTTTTGGCCTCAAGACATGTGGGATCTTAGCTCCCAGATCAGTGCTCAAACCCACACCCCCTGCATTGGAAGACAAAGTCTTAACTACCATAGTGAAGTCCATGCCTCCTCATGTTTAGAGGAGGAGTTCTTTACATCTGACTGCGGACTGCACGCATGTGGGCAGCCATGTTAATAATGCCTTTTATTGTAGGAGACTTGAAAGTCTGAGCCATTTCATAAGGGAATTGGGAGTGGTATCTTTAAGTTTTTCTGTTTCTCTGATCAGATTCCCCAGAAAACAATCTTATAAACAATTTCTTACACAAGGGGTGGCAGGAGGTGGGGGGCAAGTAAACACGATGAGGAAACTGTGGCAGAAGGCTCAAAATATGCTGAGTTCATGGAGGTGAAGGAGCCACTGTTCTTATTTTTCTTGACTACGAGATTTTGCCAGCATAACGTATGTCTGCTTTCTTTCATGAAGCCACTTAGCACAGCATGTAACTCAGGGAAGATGCTTAACAGTTCAGTTCAGTTCAGTCACTCAGTCGTGTCCGACTATTTGCGACCCCATGAATCGCAGCACACCAGGCCTCCCTGTCCATCACCATATTCCGGAGTTCACTCAGACTCATGTCCATCAAGTTTGTGATGCCATCCAGCCATCTCATCCTCTCTCATCCCCTTCTCCCCCTGACCCCAATCCCTCCCAGCATCAGAGTCTTTTCCAATGAGTCAACTCTTCACATGAGGTGGCCAAAGTACTGGAGCTTCAGCTTTAGCATCATTCCTCCAAAGAAATCCCAGGGCTGTTCTCCTTCAGAATGGACTGATTGGATCTCCTTGCAGTCCAAGGGACTCTCAAGAGTCTTCTCCAACACCACAATTCAAACGCATCAATTCCTTGGCGCTCAGCCTTCTTCACAGTCCAACTCTCACATCCATACATGACTACAGGAAAAACCATAGTCTTGACTAGATGGACCTTAGTCGGCAAAGTAATGTCTCTGCTTTTGAAAATACTATCTAGGTTGGTCATAACTTTTCTTCCAAGGAGTAAGCGTCTTTTAATTTCATGGCTGCAATCACCATCTGCAGTGATTTTGGAGCCCCCCAAAATAAACTCTGACACTGTTTCCACTGTTTCCCCATCTATTTCCCATGAAATGATGGGACCAGATGCTATGATCTTCATTTTCTGAATGTTGAGCTTTAAGCCAACTTTTCGCTCTCCTCTTTCACTTTCATCAAGAGGCTTTTTAGCTCCTTTTCACTTTCTGCCATAAGGGTGGTGTCATCTGCATATCTGAGGTAATTGATATTTCTCCTAGCAATCTTGATTTCAGCTTGTATTTCTTCCAGCCCAGCGTTTCTCATGATGTACTCTGCATATAAGTTAAATAAGCAGGATGACAATATACAGCCTTGATGTACTCCTTTTCCTATTTGGAACCAGTCTGTTGTTCCATATCCAGTTCTAACTGTTGCTTCCTGGCCTGCATACAGATTTCTCAAGAGGCAGGTCAGGTGGTCTGGTATTCCCATCTGTTTCAGAATTTTCCACAGTTTATTGTGATCCACACAATCAAGGCTTTGGCATAGTCAATAAAGCAGAAATAGATGTTTTTCTGGAACTCTCTTGCTTTTTCCATGATCCAGCACATGTTGGCAATTTGATCTCTGGTTCCTCGGCCTTTTCTAAAACCAGCTTGAACATCAGGAAGTTCACGGTTCACGTATTGCTGAAGCCTGGCTTGGAGAATTTTGAGCATTACTTTACTAGCATGTGAGATGAGTGCAATTGTGCGGTAGTTTGAGCATTCTTTGGCATTGCCTTTCCTTGGGATTGGAATGAAAACTGACCTTTTCCAGTCCTGTGGCCACTGCTGAGTTTTCCAAATTTGCTGGCATATTGAGTGCAGCACTTTCACAGCACCATCTTTCAGAATTTGAAACAGCTCAACTGGAATTCCATCACCTCCACTAGCTTTGTTCGTAGTGATGCTTTCTAAGGCCCATTTGACTTCACATTCCAAGATGTCTGGCTCTAGATTAGTGATCACATCATCATGATTATCTGGGTCATGAAGATCATTTTTGTACACTTCTTCCATGAGACCAGAAGGCTAGGAAGGCTATTCCTCTGTTCCTGATCATGGAGAATCTAGATATCTGCTCTTCTAATTCTCTTATGTTTTCACATCTGTTTTAGTTGTAATTTGAAATGTAAAGGCTGATGGATCCATGCTTCTCACATGTTTATTTTCTAGTGGGGCTTATCATAAAAGATAACTGAGTCTATGAGAATGAGCAGAAATAAGAACAGAATTATATTCAAGCAAAAAGCTGATTTCTATTTATTCTTTCATTAATTTGTATTTATTAACTGTTGTTTTACTTCTTAAATGGCTGGTTTGTTAAGAACCACTTATAATTATTTCTTGGAATGAATTTAGGGTACTTTAAATTTACTTTAGCGGTTTCTCTCCTATTATTGAAGATTACTTAGTTCAATTAGATTTTAACTATGTGTCAAATAAGAATGGTTACTTAGCAACCAAGTTTCAATATTTTCTCCACATTGGTAAACAGTGTTAGGAGACACAATCTCCAACTTTCTTGAAATAATTACAAATTAAGAACAAAAGCCCTTTTAATTAATAGTTAATCATTTAATTAATTCATGAGAGAGGCCATATATGCTTGTGATCTGATTTTCTACAACAAATGATTACCTTATTCATTTGAATGCATCTGTTTAAAGCATGGTCTAGATAAGGCAGAGTCTGGGAAAGGTCCCCTGTCTTTGCTGTCTCCTTTTTAAAATAATAGAACCCCAAGTTTGGCATGTGACTGCCCAGCTTGAAACTATATTTCACAGATTCTCTTGAAGACAGATGTGGCTGAACAAATAAATCCTGGATGACAAGACCTGAGCAGCAACGATGTAGGCAGCTTCTGTATTCTGTCCCTTAGAAGGAATTTCTTGCTTCTCATTTCTTTTTTTCCTCTACTTTTTGAAGTTAGACTGTAGACACAATGCATGGTGACTAGACTGTCAAAAGGAACTCCCTAAGGGATGATGGGCCAATAAGACAAGGAGTCTGTGGCACTACTATGAGAGAGAGACACCAACTTTCATCTCCCTGAGGCAGTTGTTGAGGAGAGAGTTTCCTATATCATAACTTATAAACCTAGGTACCAAATCTCATATGTCCTTAAAACATTATTAAAAAATTTAATTAAAGTATAATTTATTTACAGTATCATGCAGTTTCAGGTGTACAGAACAGTGATTTTAGTTACACACACACACACATTCCTTTTCAGATTCTTTTCCCTTACAAGTTATTATAAAATATTGAGTATATTTCCCTGTGCTGTACATTAAATCTTTCTTATTTTTCTATTTTATATATAGAAGTATGTATATTTTAATCTCAAATTCCCAATTTATCACTCCCACCTTCTCTTTCCCCTTTGGTAAGCATAAGTTTGTTTTCTATGTTTGTGAGCCTATTTATGGTTTATAAAGAAATTAATTTGTGTGTTTAGATTCCACATACGAGTGATATTATATATTTGACTTTCTCTGTCTGACATTTCACTTAGGATGATAATCTCTAGGTTCATCCATGTTGCTACAAATGGCATTATTTCATTCTTTTTTTATGGCTGAGTAATATTCCATTGCAACACACACACACACACACACACACACACACACACACACACACACGAAAGTGAAAGTCACTCAGTTGTGTCTGACTCTTTGTAACCTCATGGACTGTAACCTGACAGGCTCCCAAATCTGTGAAATTCTCCAGGTCAGAATCCTGGAGAGGGTGGCTGTTGCCTTCTCCAGGGGATCTTCCCAACCCAGGTATCAAGCCTGGTTCTCCCGCATTACAGGCGGGTTCTTTACTATCTGAACCACCAGGGAAGCCCAATATATATATATGCATACACGCACATCTTCTTTATCCAGTCTTGTGTCAATGGACATTTAGGTTGCTTCCATGTCTTGGCTATTATAAATAGTTTTGCAGCAAACATTAGGGTTCATATATCTTAATGTCATTTTTAAATCTTTGTCATTCCTATTTATGTTTATATTACTTGATTACTACCTCCACCACTAGGAGACTTTAATCTCTGTGAGGATAGGGACCATGTCAGTGGTATTTACTCCTGTATGCACTTTGCTTGTAGAAGGAATTTAGTGTAATTTTTTGAATGAATACCTATGATGGGAAAAATGAATTGGTTGCACATGTGAATGGAGTTGAGGTAGAAAACTCTGAGAACTATTTACTAACAGTTTTTGAGGTTTTTGTTTTATAAGTAGTATGACCCACAGACTAAAACTTATAATAATATGCTCTATATTTTAAAAATTCCAAATTGTTATTGGAATTTGAGGAAATTTCTGATCTTATTACAATTATACAATGCTTCCTATTTGCAGTGTTTATATTAATCATGTTTGATAAAAGTATTCATATTTATTTGCTCAATGAAGGAATTATTGTATTAAGCTTCATATTAAAAACACCATAGATTTTGAGACTCCAGTGACCTAAAAGGGCATGGTTTTGGCTCAGAGACAGGAAGAATGAGGCTTATTATCTGATACCAAAGATTGTATTTTTAAACTCTGACACTCTAGAAGGAAAATACAATATATGAGGGAAGAGAACGCTGCTCTTTTCATTAAGTAAATTAATCTTGCTGAGAACTTTGAAAGTCATTAGCTTTGCAAAAATCTACTTAGCCTATTAAATTTCTGTAACATTTCATAATAACCTTGGGGATTTGTTTGCTTGTTTGTTTTTTGCAGAGGAAGAGAAAAACTAAGGTTTACTCTCTGTGGCAAGCATTTTTATATGTGCTGATCATGTGTTCCTTCAGGTGCTGGCATAAATGGAATTCATTTCCAGTGCAGAACAATAATTCAAATGCCTGGACGATCTGAATCAAGCATTCTTGTTGACTTTCATTAAGCATGAAGCGGACACAGAATGGTAGATACTGAGCTCTATAGGAACTGATGTCTTTCTTAAGGAACTTACATAATTGTTTCCTTTCATACGTGAGATGGATGAACGATAAGGCTGAATTTAAAAGCACTTGAGAATGCATGGCTATTAGCATTAAATGCCTTCATAGCAAACCTGTTTTGTATTTGTGTAGGTGTGATTGTTTTTTGTGTGAATGGTTTTTGTCCCTCCAGCCTTCTGCTCCCACTGAAGCCTTCCTTCTCTGTCCCAAGAAAGGCTAAGTCCGTACATCAGATGTAGTATATTTGTCCTGGAAGAGACTGATTCTTCCAGGCGTTAATTTTAAAATTTGTTAGGGCAGATTTAACATACCCTTCAGGGGCTAATTTACTAAGGCAATACCCTTCCAAGGATGTTACCCAGTGGCCTATTAGTCAAAAAGTCTCTGCACTCTGGTAATATGAACTATTCCCAGGCTTGTGTGAGCTCTGGTAATTGTTCAGTCTTTCGTTTTCTGGAGGCTTTTTATCAGCCTCATAGAGTTTCATTATGTTCATGGATAGATAAGAATTCATTCAAAGATTTGAGTGGGCCCCTCTGCAGATCTCTGGAGCTTTCTCTTCATACAGCTCATTCCTTTATGACACGATGCTCCACAAATTATAACCTAGGTGGGAGTGGGGTAGGATATGCTCATGGTTGCACCAAGATGTGATCATCTTCTGGCTTCCAGCTCAGTTGTCTTTGGACATGTGTCAAGAGGGAAATGTACTAGAGAGGGGAATAAGTTAAAGTGTGTCATGAGAGCTTTTATTTAAAATACAACAGGACACATAAAAATGCTGCTTTGAGATCTAACACGGACCAGAAAAGAAAGGCACACATTAAAGAAGTCCCGAGCTGTCATTCTGGAATCAGGTTGGCATCCTTAGTGAGCTGGGATTTAATAGGCATTGGAAGCATCTTGTTTCTCAGATACGTTGAGAAAGATTGCATTCCCAGGAGCCAGGAGAGACATGGGTGTGAGGAGAAAGACTTCTTTCAGGTCTTTTTTCTTTGTTGAGAGAGGGGTTTCTCTTCTTGGAAGAGAGGGTCTCAGGTCTGAATTATCTGAATTCTCTAGAAGGTGACTGAGTCAGAGAAATATTGCTGTGTTACTTTTTGGTAATTTTACAGGCTGGTGGTTTGTGAAGTATTGTGTGATCCATGAGATCCCCATTGGTCAGAACATGGGCTAAAATTGAGAGACTAACAACCATCTAGATGCTGCCACATTAAGAGCTTAACTCTGATGACCATATATCAGAAGGCAAAAGAGTTATTTTAAGGAAATTAAATTTAAGAGTTATTTTAAGGAATTAGCATAACTGTGGTGTGTTGAGAAAGGAGTTATAGGTTATCTGACTTCAAAAGTCTCAATTTACTTTTGGCACCAATTCTTGCTCATAATTGTCTACAAAGGAAAAAATAGAAGTCCAAATATATGTAAAATAAATGGCTAATTTTAAAAATTAAATTAAAAATTAATTTATAAATTTATAAATAAAATTGTATATTATATAAACTATATATTATATATAAATGAACAATATATATTTATAATGACTTTTTAATTTTAAAAATTCTGTCTGTTTTGTTTCCCTAACAAATGTTATTGGACTGAGTGATCTCAAGCAAAATATTTTGACCAGGAAAGCCCTTTCTTTGCTTTGCTGCTGCTGCTAAGTCGCTTCAGTCATGTCTGACTCAGTGTGACCCCATAGACGGCAGCCCACCAGGCTTCCCTGTCCCTGGGATTTTCCAGGCAAGAACACTGGAGTGGGTTGCCATTTCCTTTTCCAATGCATGAAAGTGAAAAGTGAAAGTGAAGTCGCTCAGTCGTGTCCGACTCAAGCGACCTCATGGACTGCAGCCTACTAGGCTCCTCCATCCATGGGATTTTCCAGGCAAAAGTACTGGAGTGGGGTGCCATTGCCTTCTCCTTTAGGGGTATGTAATTGTTTTCTCAGAGAAGGCAATGGCACCCCACTCCAGTACTCTTGCTTGGAAAATCCCATGGACGGAGGAGCCTGGTAGGCTGCAGTATTGTTCAAGTCTAAATGGTGTTTTTTTTTTTTTTAAGATTTATTTATTTATTGTTTATATTTATTTTGGCTGTGCTGGGTCTTCGTTGCTATGCACTGGCCTTCTCTAGTTGTGGTGAGCAGCGGTTACTCTTCACTGAGGTATGCAGACTTTTCACTGTGGTATGCAGACTTTTCACTGTGATGGCTTGTCTTGTTGCAGAGCACAGGCTCTGGGCATAGGGGCTCAACTAAGCCCCCAGCCAGTGAACTTTGTTGCTCCGAGGTTCGGTGAGATCCTCACTGACCAGGGATGGAACTCATGTCCCCAGCATTGGCAGGTGGATTCTTTTTTTTTTTTTTTAGATTTTATTTTATTTTTTTTACTTTACAATATTGTATTGGTTTTGCCATACATTAACATGAATCTGCCACGGGTGTACACGTGTTCCCAATCCTGAACCCCCCTCCAACTCCCTCCTCATACCATCCCTTTGGGTCATCCCAGTGTACCAGCCCCAAGCATCCTGTTTCCTGCATCAAACCTAGACTGGCAATTTGTTTCTTATGTGATATTATACATGTTTCAATGCCATTCTCCCAAATCATCCCACCCTCTCCCTCTCCCACAGAGTCCAAGCCGATTATGCAGAGTGAAGTAAGCCAGAAAGAAAAACACCAATACAGTATAGTAACACATATATATGGAATTTAGAAAGATGGTAACGATAACCCTGTATATGAGACAGCAAAAGAGACACAGATGGTATGTGGATTCTTAACTGTTAGGACACCAGGGGAGCCTTGAATAGTGTTTTTGAGTGCAAAAAATGGACTGAATTGGAGGATTGAATTTAATCTGAAATATCTGCTTATCAAATATGAGTCATCATGGCCGTATAAATTATAAATTTTGAGAACCAATATGCAGAGATAATTTAAGAAACAGCTAATTGTGTTCTATAGATTATGAGTTTTTTTTTCCCCCTGGGAAGCTGAGTTTTGTTAATACTTATTTTCCCTTTTTTCCCTTTATGTTTCCTTTTTTAGTAGAAATACACGATCTTTGTCATGTTACAGCTCTGTGAGGGTTATAATTTTAAAAATCTGATTTATGCAAAGATAGTAACATTGTTTGGGCTTCGCTCGTGGCTCAGATGGTAAAGAATCTGCCTGCAATGCAGGAGACCTGGGTTTGATCCCTCGGTTGGGAAGATCCTCTGGAGGAGGACATGGCAACCCACTCCAGTATTCTTGCCTGGAGAATCCCCAGGGACAGAGGATCCTGACGGACTGCAGCCCCTGGAGTCTCACACAACTTAGCAATTACGCACAGCACAGCACAGGACATAGTTCAACCCACAGTACCTCCACCCTTTCACCTTTTTTTTTTTTTTTTTTTAAATTTAGCCCCTCTCCCACTTCACATTGTTTCTCAACTCCAGCACACTGCCTCTCTCCTAAATTCTTAAAATATTTCTTTTGTGTACAGGTTTTTCCCATCATTTGAAAATTGTTCAAATCTTTCTTATGGTAAACAACAACAACCCCCCTTGAACACAGAGATGCTCTTCTCCAGCTACTGGAGTCTCTTCACCCTTTCCTATTCAAATTTCTTCTCTAATTTCGAGTGCCGCCACTACTCAAGCCATCGAACTCTTCCTTAAGTTACCAAGGCAGGAAAAAACCTCTCACCGACACAAACACTGACTAACACTCAGCCCACGTGCCTTAGTCCTTTTTCGCTTTCCATCTGACAGTCTTTTATACCACTGAAACTCTTCTTGTTTTGGAGTGCTTGTTTCCCTTGCTTTCCATGACCACTTCCTATTCCAGGCTTCCTTTAACTCTCTGTCTCACTTTCCTTTGCAAGCTTCTTCTTCTGAACCATCCCTGTGATGCTGGTGCTCCTTTCTTAGATCCTTCTCACCCTCCACACTACGCAGTTGCCCCACTTTCACTACACTTCTTTCCATAGCTTCAACTACTGTGTTTATGCCAGAGATCCTCCCACTTTGATTTCTGGCCTTGACCTTTCTTTAGAGCCATAAACCCATATGTCTAACTGGCTCAGTCTCTGTGTGTCCCAATCTGAACTCTTTTTCTCTTACTCCAAGCCCGTTCTTTTCTTTTATCCCACAGTTTGTGATTCTGCCATGCATTCCTCTGCCAACAAATTATGAAGTCTGGGAGATTTCAGCTCTTACAATCTTGAGTCTTTCCACTTCTCTTTATTCCCACGACAAATACTGGTATTTCAACTCAACATTATCTGTCACCTATGAATACTCAAAGGGCTTCCCTGTTGGCTCAGTGGTAAAGAATCCACCTGCTAATGCAGGAGACATGGGTTCAGTCCCTGGGTTGGGAAGATCCCCTGGAGGAGGAAATAGCAAGCCACTCCAGTATTCTTGCCTGGAAATCTTACGGACAGAGGAGCCTGACAATCTACAGTCCATAGGGCCGCAAAGTTAGCAGTTGATAAGTTAGCCATCAAACAACAACAAAGAATACTCAAGCCTCTTCTTGCTTCTTCCTGCCCTTTAATCTGTCTGTTCCCTGCACTGCCTCTAGAGGGAGCTTCTTACAATGTAAATCTGATCATGTAGGAAGATGACAACTCTGACGGCTTCCTCTGCCTTATGACTCCATCCTACTGCTTACAAGATCCTTTACCACATTGCCTCTGCTAATTAGTCCAGGTTTCTCTTTACTCCTCATTTCCTTGCACTTTATTTTCCAGCCCTACTAAAATCAATTCAGTTCCTTTAATAAAGCACAAGCGTTCTTTACTGAGCCAATCTATATATAATAAAAAATGAATAAATACCATTTTTCTCAACTGATTGATAAATAGATTGCATTTTATTTTCATAAGGAGAAAATTTGTTTATATTTACTTGTGATATCATATATATGATAAAGTAAGACTAATGCATATTTCCTTTAAAGATGTGTATTCCTTGGAAGGTGCCTACATTCAGAGTTCTAGGAATTAAAGTTCAGATAGCCAAACAACACTCAAATAAAGTAGTTTGAATAAATCATGCTGACTTTTTAAAAAAGAATTTTATTGAAATATAGTTGATTTACCATGCTGTGCTAATTTCTGCTGTACAACAAAGTGACTCAGTTGTTATACATATTCTTTTTCGTATTCTTTTCCATTCTGATTTATCTTAAGATATTGAATTTAGTTTCCTGCGCTATACAGTAGGACCCTGTGTTTACCCATCCTATATATTTGCATCTTCTAGTTTGCACCAAGCAAATCCTTTCTTTCCCTACACCCTCCCTCCTTAGCAACCACAAATCTGTTCTCTTTGTGAGTCTGTTTCTGCTTTATAGATATGTTCATTTGTGTTGTGTTTTAGATCCCACATATAAGTGGTGTCATATGGTATTTGTCTTTCTCTTTCAGACTCACTTCACATAGTATGATAATCTCCAGGTCCATGCATGTTGCTGCAAAATGGAATGTATATAGATAAATTCAACTTTAGAGGAATCCCAGTCCATATCTCTTTCAATGGGATGTGCATAGTACCCTCGGGGGGACTTTCTAGGGATACATGGCTTTGACAGCTTTAAGAAGATCAGTTTGTAGCTGTTCAGCTTCCATGTGTTGTTCGTTCAAGCTGATCTGTCTGAGACCCACTGCTGCAGTCAGGTTTTCTCTTTTCATTCATTCCTTTTCACAATTGACTCTCCTACTTTACAAGAGAAATGTGCACTCATTCGAATCTTATGAGACATTTCCCAGGGTATAAAAAACTCAGGATGTTTGAAATGTAGAGCTCCTGAATGAGAGTCCCTGGATTTGGCTTTTAAAAAGAGAAAGAAAAAATTTAAAAATTGTAGAGAGCAATGCCCAATTTTGTTCAGATCACAAACTCATGAAAAGGCTCTGTACCCACCTGCCTCTGTCTGTACATGTTAGAATTAGGTTTCAGAAGTAGAAGCATTTATAAGGAGCATCTATGACATTTTCATTTAAGTCAAAAAATGAAATTGGACTTTTTTTGGCTATGTTTTTAAATTTTTATTTATTTTAAAATTAATTTATTTAGTTTAATTGGAGGCAAATTACCTTACAGTATTGTAGTGGTTTTTGCCAAACATCAACATGAATCAGCCATGGGCACACATGTGTTCCCCATCCAGAACCCTACTCCCACCTCCCTCCCCATCCCATCCTGCAGGGTTATACCAGTGCACCAGCCCTGAGCACCCTGTCTCATGCATCGAATCTGCATCGGTGATCTGCTTCACATATGATAATATACACGGTTCAACACTACCCTCTCAAATCATCCCATCCTTGCCTTCTCCCACAGAGTCCAAAAGACTGTTCTTTACATCTGTGCCTCTTTTGCTGTCTTGCATATAAAGTCATCATTACCATCTTTCTAAATTCCATATATGTGCGTTAGTATACTGTATTGATGTTTTTCTTTCTGACTTACTTCACTCTGTATAATAGGCACCAGTTTAATCCACCTCATTAGAACTAATTTAAATGCATTCTTTTTAATTGCTGAGTAATATTTTGCATATTTCATCGTGTATATGTACCACAGCTTTCTTATCCGGTGACCAGGAGGAGAAGAGGGGGAATCAAAAGCGAAGAGAGCAATCTAGCCAGTAATCAGTTCCCTATGTGCTCTCCACAGCCTGGAACACCCAGAAAGGTTCGCAGAGTTACAAACAGAAGAGAAGAGGGAGGAAGGAGACAGAGGTGACCAGGAGGAGAAGATGGGAAGTCAAAAGGAGAGAGACAGATCTAGCCAGTAGTCAGTTTCCTAAGTATTCTTCGTAGCCCAGAATACCCAAAGAGATTCACAGAGTTGGGTAAAGAAGAGAATCGGGAGGGAGGAGATAGAGGTGACCTGGGGGAGAAAAAGGAGAGTCAAAGGGGGTGAGGGCAATCAAGCCAGCAATCACACTCCTAAATAAAAATGGGTCCTGAAGATTGGATTCTTAGAGGTACAAAATTGACAACAAATACCAAAAAGCAAAGATTAAAAATCTAGAGTAGAGGTTAGACTCTCAAAAATACAATATTAAAAAAAAACAAAATCACAAAAATTATAAAAAATATATATATGAGATTTGCTTTAAAAATAGGGTCATTTTGGCAAGGTAATAGTAGGTTATAAAAATGAAAATTAAAGGAGTAATAAAGGACTTAAATTTTTTTTAAATTTAAAAATTGATAATAGTAAAATATATCTAGGAATTTTTCTGGAGCCATTGTGGACAGTGTGGGGTCAGTTCAGTTTCAGATAGTTCCTTGTTCCAGCTTATACTTCTCAAGGACTATAGGCCCCTTCCAATGTAGTTGGTGCTAACTACAGGGTTTTTATCTATTGCATCTGTCACTTCCCAATCGGTTCCCTCTGTTTATTTAGGCTTCTTCTGTTTGCAAGTCTCTTTAGTGTCTAATTTCGGCCCTGAAACAAGGGGGCAGAGGTGATCATTTATTTAGGCTCACTTGTTCAGTTGTGCTGTGGGGAGGGAGGAACTCTGCAAACAAACATCACTGGCTTGTGTGGGGAGTACTCGCAATGTCTGGGCCACACTGCGTCTGCCCCTGCTCACAGCCTGTGTGCTTTCCCGGTCTATACTGCTCAGGCTCCAGGTTGCTCTGCAGGGGAACTGTCTAAAGTGGGCCCTGGGTTGCGTGCACTTCCCAGGTCTAAGCTGCTCAGGTTCAGGTTCTCGGGTAGTTCACAAAGGCACAGACTTGGCTGGGCCTGCGTTTTGAGCCCTTCCCAGGTCTGAGCAGCTCAGGCAAGCAGGTGCTTGGCGAGCACACTCCCCAGGTGGGGCGGTGCATCTTTCCACCTCCCTGGTCCCAGCCGCTCGGTTTCCTGGGTGCTCAGCAGGAGCGCCATCTCAGGTGTGCCCTGTATCTCCTCTGGGGAGCTGATCTCTGACTTCGACCCTCCTCGTGGATGTCAACCGTCCAGGATCCCGGGAAGACTTGGCTAGCAACTGGGGGCCTGCTCACAGTTTGGTGGAGGATGCTGTCTCTGGAGCCAAGATGCTCCTCTCTCCGGCTCTGGCTGTCTCCTGCCTGCCTCTCTGCCTCTGGTGGGGGATGGGCTGGTCTGCAGCCAGCTAGCTCTCCTCTGGTATTCACTCAGTCCTTTGTTCTGTGAGCGGCCTGGCAGTGCCTTAGGTTAGAGCTCTTCGCGGGAAAGTTCTCTCTTTCTCTCTGTTTCTTCTTCTTCTTCTTTTTTTTTTTTCTCTTTGGCTATCCCACAGTTTGAGTTGTTATCTCCATTAGCTCCCTCAGATTGTCCTCAGGCCATTCAGGCCCCGTCCTTACCCTAAGCAATGCAGCCCGCACCTCCCTGTTCAGCCCCTGCTTGCTGGTGGCAGACGCGAGAGTCTGGGCTACTTCTCCGCTGGGAGTTGCAGTTAGGAGCATAATATGTGGGTTTTATTTATTTAGTTTTTCCTCCCGATTATGTTGCCCTCTGAGATTCCAAAATTCCTCACAAATCTGCCGGTGAGAGGGTTTCCTGGTGTTTGGGAACTTCTCCTCTTTCACAACTCCCTCCCCAGGATGGATCTCCATCCCTAACTCTTTTGTCTCTCTTTTTGTCTTCTATATTTTGTCCTACCTCCTTTTGAAGACAATGGGCTGCCTTTCTGGGTGCCTGGTGTCCTCTGCCAGCTTTCAGGAGTTGTTTTGTGGAATTTGCTCAGTGTTCAAATGATCTTTCGATGAATTTGTCGGGAAGAAAGTGGTCTCCTCATCCTATTCCTCCGCCATCTTAGGACCACCTCCAAAATTGGACTTTTAATGGCAAAAAGAAAGTCTGACTTGACTAGTTGGTTTGACTGTTGGGACCGACTTTGCTGAAGAGATTTTGTTAATTGCAGATAGGTTTTGTTAATTGAATGGGCTAAATCTGCAACTCCACATATATTTTAAAATATTTAAATCTTACACATAATATGTAAGATATGAGAAACTGTATCTTTGTAACTATTACATTTGAGATTAAAATTTAGATTCAACTTAAGATTTGAGGAGGTCTATAATTTTTTTTGAAATTGTGGTGTCAAGTAAGTTGACTAAGAATATTTTTTAGGTACATTGGAAAGTAAAGCTTCAAGTTTAATATCCTATAATAATTTTTTTTTCAGAGCCCCTGTTTGAGTTTCCTGAGCCATACAGCAAATCCCCGTTGGCTATCTACTTTACACATGGTAATGTAAGTTTCCATGTTACTCTTTCCATACATCTCACCCTCTCCTCCCCTCTCCCCATGTCCATAAGTCTATTCTCTATGTTTGTTTCCCCATTGCTGCCCTGTAAATAAATTCTCCAGTACTATTTTTCTAGATTCCGTATATGTGCATCAGAATATGATATTTGTCTTTCTCTTTCTGCCTTACCTCTTCTGTATAATAGGTTCTAGGTTCATCCACCTCATTAGGACTGACTCAAATGCATTCATTTTTATGGCTGAGTAATATTCCATTGTGTATATGTACCACAACTTCTTTAGCCATTCATCTGTTGATGGACATCTAGGTTGCTTCCCTGTTCTAGCTATTGTAAATAGTGCTCCTATGAACAATGGGATACTTGTGTCTTTTTCAATTTTGGTTTTCTCAGGATATATGCCTAGGAGTGGGATTGCTGTGTCATATGGTGGTTTTATTCCTAGTTTCTTAAGGTATCTCCATACCATCTTCCAAAGTGGCTGTATCAATTTACATTCCCACCAACAGTGCAAAAGCATTCCCTTTTCTTCACCCCCTCTCCAGCACTTATTGTTTGTAGACTTTTTGATGATGGTCATTCTGACCAGTGTGAGGTGATATC
This sequence comes from Ovis aries, assembly GCF_016772045.2. Lineage (NCBI taxonomy): Eukaryota > Metazoa > Chordata > Mammalia > Artiodactyla > Bovidae > Ovis > Ovis aries. The sequence continues at coordinate 50,377,910 of NC_056061.1, forward strand.
TCATTGTAGTTTTGATTTGCATTTCTCTTATAACGAGAGATGTTGAGCATCTTTTCATGTGTTTGTTAGCCATCTGTATGTCTGCTTTGGAGAAATGTCTGTTTAGGTCTTTTTCCCATTCTTTGATTGTGTTGTTTTTCTGAGTTGTATGAGCTGCTTGTATATTTTGGAAATTAATCCTTTGTCAGTTGTTTCATTTGCTATTATTTTCTCCCATTCTGAGGGTTGTCTTTTCACCTTGCTTATAGCGTTTATGGACATCCCTGGTGGTCCAGTGGCTAAGAATCTGCCTTGCAATGCAGGAGACGAGGGTTCGACCCCTACTCAGGGAACTAAGAGCCCACATGCCATGGAGCAACTAAGCCTGTGTGCAGCAACTACTGAGCTGGCACGCTACAAAGAATCCGTCCTCCATAAGATATAAGCATCTGAATGCAGAGTTCCAAAGAATAGCAAGGAGAGATAAGAAAGCCTTCCTCAGTGATCAATGCAAAGAAATAGACGAAAACAACAGAATGGGAAAGACTAGAGATCTCTTCAAGAAAATTAGAGATATCAAGGGAACATTTCATGCAAAGATGGGCTTGATAAAGGACAGAAATGGTATGGACCTAACAGAAGCAGAAGATATTAAGAAGAGGTGGCAAGAATACACAGAACTGCACAAAAAAGATCTAAACAACCCAGATAATCACGATGGTGTGATCACTCACCTAGAGCCAGACATCCTGGAATGGGAAGTCAAGTGGGCCTTAGAAAGCATCACTATGAATAAAGCTAGTGGGGGTGATTGGAATTCCAGTTGAGCTGTTTCAAATCCTGAAAGATGATGCTGTGAAAGTGCTGCACTCAATATGCCAGCAAACTTGGAAAACTCAGCAGTAGCCACAGGACTGGAAAAGGTCAGTTTTCATTCCAATTCCAAAGAAAGGCAATGCCAAAGAATGCGCAAACTACCACACAATTGCACTCATCTCACATGCTAGTAAAGTAATGCTCAAAGTTCTCCAAGCGAGGCTTCAGCAATATGTGAACTGTGAACTCCCTGATGGTCAAGCTGGTTTTAGCAAAGGCAGAAGAACCAGAGATCAAATTGCCAACATCTGCTGGATCATGGAAAAAACAAGAGAGTTCCAGAAAAACATCTATTTCTGCTTTATTGATTATGCCAAAGCCTTTGACTGTATGGATCACAATAAACTGGAAAATTCTCAGAGAGATGGGAATACCAGACCACCTGACCTGCTTCTTGAGAAACTTATATGCAGGTCAGGAAGCAACAGTTAGAACTGGACATGGAACAACAGACTAGTTTCAAATAGGAAAAGTAGTACGTCAAGGCTGTATATTGTCACCCTGCTTATTTATCTGATATGCAGAGTACATCATGAGAAACACTGGGCTGGAAGAGGTATAAGCTGGAATCAAGATTGCCGGGAGAAATATCAGTAACCTCAGATATGCAGATGACACCACCCTTATGGCAGAAAGTGAAGAGGAACTAAAAGCCTCTTGATGAAAGTGAAAGAGGAAAGTGAAAAAGTTGGCTTAAAGCTCAACATTCAGAAAATGAAGATCATGGCATCTGGTCCCATCACTTCATGGGAAATAGATGGGAAACAGTGGAAACAGTGTCAGACTTTATTTTTTTGGGCTCCAAAATCACTGCAGATGGTGATTGCAGCCATGAAATTAAAAGATGCTTACTCCTTAGAAGGAAAGTTATGACCAAGCTCGATGGCATATTAAAAAGCAGAGACATTACTTTGCCAACAAAGGTCCGTCTAGTCAAGGCTATGGTTTTCCAGTGGTTATGTATGGATGTGAGAGTTGGACTGTGAAGAAAGCTGAGTGCTGAAGAATTGATGCTTTTGAACTGTGGTGTTGGAGAAGACTCTTGAGAGTCCCATGGACTGAAAGGAGATCCAACCAGTCCATTCTGAAGGAGATCAGTCCTGGATGTTCTTTGGAAGGAATGATGCTAAAGCTGAAACTCCAGTACTTTGGCCACCTCATATGAAGAGTTGACTCATTTGAAAAGACTCTGATGCTAGGAGGGATTTGGGGCAAGAGGAGAAGGGGACGAGAGAGGATGAGATGGTTGGATGGCATCACCGACTCGATGGATGTGATTTTGGGTGAAATCTGGGAGTTAGTGATGGACAGGGAGGCCTGGAGTGCTGCAATTCATGAGGTCACAAAGAGTGAGACACGACTGAGTGACTGAACTGAACTGATAGCGTTCTTTGCTATGCAAAAGCCTTTAAGTTTAATCAGGTCCCACTTATTTACTTTTGTTTTTATTTCCATTACTCCAGGAGGTGGGTCATAAAGGATCTTGTTTTGATTCATGTCATTGAGTGTTCAGCCTATGTTTTCTTCTAAGAATTTTATAGTTTCTGGTCTTATATTTAGGTCTTTAATCCATTTTGAGTTCATCTTTGTGTATGGTGTTAGAAAGTGCTGTCCAGTTTTCTCAACACCATTTACTGAAGAGGCTGTCTTTACCCCATTGTATATTCTTGCCTCTTTTGTCCAAAATAAGGTACCCATGTATGCATGGGTTTGTTTCTAGTTTTTTTTTTTATTTCTGGGCTTTCTCAAGACAAGCCAAAACAGTCTTTTTTTTTTTTTTCCAAAACAGTCTTGAGGAAGAAGAATGGAGCTGGAAAAATCAACCTTCCTAACTTCAGATTATACTACAAAGCTACAGTCATCAAAACAATATGGTACTGGCACAAAAACAGAAGTATAGACCAATGGAACAAGATAGAAATCCCAGAAATATCCTATAATAATTTTAAAACAACAAAATTATGCTTTTTTTTTTTTTTTTGCTGTGTAGTGAGTGGGATCTTAGTTCCCAGACCAGGGATCGAACCCACATCCCCTGCATTTGCAGTGCAGAGTCTTAACCACTGGACCATCAGGGAAGTCCCCCAAATTATGCTTTGAATAACAGGGCTTGAGTATTTTCAGAGACCATAAAGAAGACCCCTTCAACTCAACAAAGAGAAAACTAGGGTGCAGAAAATTCCAGGACTAGCCGACACCCATACTCTATTTCTCCTAATTTGTAAGAGTACGGCCTATTACATTCCTTATAAAAGGTGGAGAAATAGCATTAGCATTTCACATATGATGATACAAGAGAGCATGAATATACTATAAAATGCGTAAAGTACACCTGCATACCACTCTACTCTGTTGTAAGTTTAGCCTAATGATGATAAAATATTTATAGTAAACATTAGCTTTTGAATATAATTAACAGTATTTTTTCTTACCTTCTTAACATTTAGAAGGACTTTTAAAAGTTCTTTTTTATAGAGCAGTTCTTTTAAACTGCCATCTAGGGAGCTATGGATTGATTTTTCTTTTTCTTTAGATGATTTTCCCTTTGGCAAATAAAGTCATTCCAAATTGTTACAAATATCATTAGTTTATCAACTATCCATCAAAATACACTGTAGAAAAAGGAAACTTAGTCTCAGGAAATAGGAGTCCTGGACCCTAGTCTCAGATCTGTCACTAGTTTGTTGTGTCACCTTAGGCATCAGTGAATGTACGCATGTGTATGTGTGTGGTGGGGGGAGGGGGTGTGATTAGATGTCAGGGTGTTGAATAGGTTTCAATCTGAGGACCAATTCTAATTGACGACAATTTCCTAGAGTTTTGGATAGAGTAGGATTCTAGTGTTACTTTTGGCATTGGTGGGAAAGGTTGTTGTGATGGGTTTAAAGTATCTATTATGGCATTGGTGAGGGATGTTATATATCAATCAACCAAAATGATAAAAAGAATTATGTTTCAGGATTTTGTTTTCTAGCTCTTGGGGTGTGTATATGTGTATTTTCTCCCTCTAAACAGAACTTCATTAAACACAATAAAAAGTTGAGAACAGTTATATTTCTTTAATTAGTGTTGGAGGGGTGTCCATTAATAGTTTTCTAAAACAAGTGGCAAGATCACCTCACCATTGCCCTAGATTTACAGCTTACAGGAGATCTACTGATGAGAATTAGAAATTCATTTAAAGGCATTTGAAGGAAGGCCAATGAGGTTGTCATTTGGGAGACAATTCACTTACAAATGGAGCCTCTTAGGAAAAAACATCTTGATTGAATCACCATTTCTATTGTTTGTCCCATTCTATAGGAATAAGATTCGCTTGATAACAGGCTCATTACTATTACATTCACATACATCTCACACATAATATTATATCCAGTTTATGCTGCATAATAGATATTTTGTGAATCACTTACCCCATGGTATGCAATTCTGGTACCAAAGTATCTGGGAAGCGAGCTTAGTACTGATCAGAAGATGAGCATGAAATAATGGTACTAGAAGCAGAGTGTGGTGAAGAAGCATTAAAAAGGCTCAAATGGTATACTGAACTCTTGTCTTAAAGGAAAATGTGTTGTAAATAAATAGGGGACTTGTTTTCCATTTTGTCTTAGAATACTGTGTATAGCCCATCTATGACTGTTTCGATTAAATCATATTTTCCTGAGTCATAAATTTGGTGTTTGTGGAACCTGAGAAGGATAACATCAGGGCTGAAAAGGTTGGTGAAACCCTGATTCATTGGGAGACCATACTGTAGCTAGTGGGTGGGTGCTGCATGACACAGAATTCCAAGAATTTCATCATGAAGAGGAGATAAGAAAGACAGTCTTCAATTATGAACATCTCAAAATGGGAGCAATAGACTGGTATGCTAGTCTCTTTCCTTCTTTTCTCCTTTTTATGGGATGTGAAAAATTATGGTAAACTTGAGGCTGAACTAGGAATGTGTAGTGTGTGGGGACTGTTATCTATGTAAACTCATCAAAGATGGGTCTTTGGGTCTGCAGTTGAGATGCTACATAGTATACTATGCTTTGCAGACTCTTAGGAGCCCAGGTTGAAAGGGGGAATCAAAATGATGGAGTAACATTAAGCTAGGATCCTAAAATCCATTGTGGCAAAGACTGCTGATTGCTCTTCACTAGCCATTCTCTCCGTTATTTTTAGTAATAGTATCCTCCTCCAGCCAGTTTTCAAGGAGCACATGTGAATCAAGATATGGCAATGTAAATAAGTGTAAGCCAATCGGATGAGAGCAGAAATATGAGTACTTTTGAAATTGTCTCCTTATATACCACCCGTTTGCTTTGAGTTGTCTCTTCTTCCTGGTCTGCTAGCTAGGAAATGGTGACAGTTGAAACAATTATGAAACCATGTGTCACCAATGTAGGGCCACCCTGCAATCTCTAGACTGCCTTTTGGGAAAGTAGTGAATTTCATTCTTATTAGAAGCCAGTGTTTGGGGGCTTTCTGTTATAGTAGCTAGCTAATACAGAAAATGGTACCCAGAAGTGAGCTTCAAGGTAAAAATAACTAAAATGATGCTCAGTTGTCTGGCAGTGGTTTGAAGACCAACAGAAAGTACAGGTTCTCATGCTACTGACTGTAGGCTGTGGAAAATTATTTGGTAAAATTTCATCTCTAGTAACTTGAAAGACAGATGACATGCTTACTGAATCTGTTGGTATAGGGTAACTACATGGAAAAACTCAAGTGTTTGATGTTTCCTGGCTTTTTCCTTCTGGTTTTTACAAAAGAGAGATGAAAGTAGACAAAATTTTCCCAGTTTGGAAGCAGAGCTGGGAAGAAACATAAATCTGCTTCTGCCTATGATGTGCAAGTTAAATTTGGGGATTTGCCAGGTTGGAAAAGTCAACTCTTCCGTAGCAAAGTTCTAAAGGTAAATCTGTATTTTAGAACTTTTCTCACAAATCTGGTAAGACACCACATTCAAACCAGGAAGCAACTCAGAGGCAAGGATCTTATTAAAGGCTTCGCTTTCCCTCCCAAGCTGACTGTTTCAAGTGGCCTTAGGGTAGCAGTCATGAAACTGAGAAAATATAGGGGGCAGTAAATAAAACAAAAGTTACTCCACTTAAGATCTGTGCTCTAAGGAGAACTTTAGGAATGGTTATTGCACTTGGAACTTGGCAGGAGCAAGCCCGTAAGAGCCTATCACAATTTTGAGGGAATTGTTCTGCCAAAGAAGTCACAGGTCTGGCCTACAAAAGCTTATTTTTTCTAAAGCAGCCCTTCCCTCCCTCCCAAACATGTACATCAGAAAGCTGGACTATTTACTGACATCTTCTTCTCTGATTATGGGGCCACCATGATGGTGAATGAGAGAAAACTACCTAGAGAACAGTGCCAGTGGCCACAGAGAGTGACTGACAAAGCGGTACCTCCTGGTGAACAGAACCAAGTTCCAACCAAGACAGTGCCTGTCCTTCCAGGATGAGGCTGCTGCTGCTGCTGCTAAGTTGCTTCAGTCATGTCCGACTCTGTGAGACCCCACAGATGGCAGCCCACCAGGCTCCTCTGTCCCCGGGATTCTCCAGGTAAGAACACTGGAGTGGGTTGCCATTTCCCTCTCCAATGCACTAAAGCAAAAAGCGAAAGTGAAGTCACTCAGTCGTGCTCGACTCCTAGCGACCCCATGGACTGCAGCCCACCAGGCTCCTCCGTCCATAGGATTTTCCAGGCAAGAGTACTGGAGTGGGGTGCCACTGGGCTCTCCATAAATATTCCCAGTAGGGTTTATAGCTGAGGACAATTCATTGCTGTGCACGTGCCATCCTTTACGAATAGGAGATGTTATGGCCACTATCCTGTTCTGTCTCTACTTTTGCCTGTGAGCCCATAAGCTTGCGTGGGTGTGTGTGTGTGAGTTGAATTGAGAGAAGGGGAGGGAGAGAGAGTAATGTGTTAGTTTGCAGGTCCCTGAAAAGTCCTGATGGAAAGGACATGTACCACTCAGAGTCCCAAGACTTTGAGTTGGAGGAAATATAGTGTGTGAATGTGTTCCATATGTACAGAAAGACTGTGTATGAGTATTAGGGTGGCCAGAGTTGGTCTATGATAGAAACTAATAACTCCTTCCTAGTAGTCTTTCTGTCCTTTTTAGGAAGAAAACCCTCCCACCCAGCTAGGAGTAACACTTCTTTACCTCCCTTGCAGCAAATTACTGACCAGTTGGCTATGGGCAAAAGAGATACAGGATTTCCATGTCATCTCCTTCAAGGTTAATTCACGTGTCCTAGAAATATTTTTTGCCCTGATTCTGATTGGGGAATGTTGTTGTGGTTCAGTCACTGAGTCGTGTCCAACTCTGCAACCCCATGGGCTGCAGCATGTCAGTCTTTCCTGTCCTTCACTATCTCCCAAGTTTGCGCAAACTCATGTCCATTGAGCCACTGATGCCACCCAACCATCTCATCCTTTGTCACTCCCTTCTCCTCCTGCCTTCAATCTTTCCCAGCATCACAGTCTTTTCCAATGAGTCTGATGCTTGCATCAGGTTGCCAAAGTATTGGAGCTTCAGCTTCAGCATCAGCCCTTCCAATGAATATTCAAGGTTGATTTCCTTTAAAATTGACTGGTTTGATTGGGGAATAGGGGAACACTGAAGCCCTGGTAGAGGATGGTGGAGGGGATCCACCAGAGCTGAATGGGTCACATCCGGCCTGCTCTGTGAGAGAGTAAGAAACTTCTGTCTTATTCAGATCACTATATTTTGGAGTTGTAGTGTTTGAGGTATTTTTTCCTTATGTCCCTAAGCAACCTTGATGTGGTATGTGTAGTAATAATGGAATGAATGGCTGAGATGTTTCTATTAAGCCCCGAGGAAGCATAACATGTTACCACAGGGGCTGGAGAAGACTCTTAAGAGTCCCTTGGACTGCAAGGAGATCAAACCAGTCAACCCTAATGGAAATCAACTCTGAATATTCATTGGAAGAACTGATGCTGAAGCTGAAGCTCCAATATTTGGGCACCTGATGCAGAGCCAACTCACTGAAAAAGACTATGATGATGGGAAAGATTAAGGGCAGGAAGAGAAGGGAATGACAGAGGATGAGATGGTTGGATGGCATCACTGACTCAATGAACATAAGTTTGAGCAAAGTCTTGGAGATTGTGAAGGACAGGGAAGCCTGGTGTACTGCAGTCCATGGGGTCACAAAGAGTTGGACACAACTTAGTAACTGAATAGCAAAAGACCTTCAGTGAAGAATTTCTCATTGTTGAGAAATTTCTCATAGTGTTGGGGTTGCTTGTATCTGTCTTGAACAGGGTTAGATAAATAGTGACATGGTTTGGTTTTCAAAATATGTATATTTAGATTGATTACCTTTTTTCTTTCCTGGTGAGACTATCATTAAATGAATTTATATAACTGATCATGTCCTAATAAGGCTGGAAGATGTTCTGTACAGTTTCAATATGTTTTTATAGAGTTAACCTTATCTCCATCATTCTTGCAGAAACTCACTGTAACAGGATAAATTAATGACTTAGTATGACATTCTTTAATAAACAACTACAACAAAATATGGAATGAGACCAGCTAAATAATGGATGCTGTGCAAATTCTACAACAATAGTGATACCATGATAGTATCACTCAGGCTTCTCTCATGGCTCAACCATAAAGAATCTTCCTGCAATGCAGGAGACTCAGGTTCGATCCCTGGGTTGGGAAAATCCCTTGGAGGAGGAAATGGCAGCCCACTCCAGTATTCTTACCTGGGAAATGCCATGGACAAAGGAGCCTAGCATGCTGTAGTGCATGGGGTTGCAAAAGAGTTGAACAAGACCTAATGACTAAACAACAAAAACAGCAACAAATAGTATCACTCACATAAGGTTATAGAATTAATTTTACCTAACATTTTACATTTGGACAAAATTGCAGATGTATACCTAGCTAATGTTCTTTTTTAGAATAAATTTCAGTTGTATACCACTGAAGCTTAAAATAGAACCCAGATACCTTGGATGTCTATAGGATGACCCATTGGCACATTTCATATTGGCAGAGAGATGCTTAAGATAATTACTAGAGGCTATTTTAACTTAGCCCAAATTGTGCTGATCTAATTTGTAGTGCCAGGGGAAATATCAATAACCTCAGATATGCAGATGACACCACCCTTATGGCAGAAAGTGAAGAGGAATTAAAAAACTATACATGACAAACCCACAGCAAACATTATCCTCAATGGTGAAAAACTGAAAGCATTTCCCCTAAAGTCAGGAACAAGACAAGGGTGCCCACTTTCACCACTACTATTCAACATAGTTTTGGAAGTTTTGGCCACAGCAGTCAGAGCAGAAAAAGAAAAGGAATCCAAATTGGAAAAGAAGAAGTAAAACTCTCACTGTTTGCAGATGACATGATCCTCTACATAGAAAACCCTAAAGACTCCACCAGAAAATTACTAGAGCTAATCAATGAATATAGTAAAGTTGCAAGATATAAAATCAACACACAGAAATCCCTTGCATTTCTATACGTGAATAACGAGAAAATAGAAAGAGAAATTAGGGAAACAGTTCCATTCACCATTGCAATGAACAGAATGAAATACTTAGGAATATATCTACCTAAATAAACTAAAGACCTATATATAGAAAACTATAAAACACTGGTGAAAGAAATCAAAGAGGACACTAACAGATGGAGAAATATACCATGTTCATGGATTGGAAGAATCAATATAGTGAAAATGAGAATACTACCCAAAGCAATCTATAGATTCAATGCAATCCCTGTCAAGCTACCAACGGTATTTTTCACAGAGCTAGAACAAATAATTTCACAATTTGTATGGAAATAAAAAAAACCTAGAATAGCCAAAGCAATCTTGAGAAAGAAGAATGGAACTGGAGGAATCAACCTGCCTGACTGCAGGTTCTACTACAAAGTCACCGTCATCAAGACAGTATGGTACTAGCACAAAGACAGAAATATAGATCAATGGAACAAAATAGAAAGCCCAGAGATAAATCCACACACATATGAACACCTTATCTTTGACAAAGGAGGCAAGAATATACAATGGAGTAAAGACAATCTCTTTAACAGGTGGTGCTGGGAAAACTGGTCAACCACTTGTAAAAGAATGAAACTAGAACACTTTCTAATACCATACACAAAAATAAACTCAAAATGGATTAATGATCTAAACATAAGACCAGAAACTATAAAACTCCTAGAGGAGAACATAGGTAAAACACTCTCTGACATAAATCACAGCAGGATCCTCTATGACCCACCTCCTAGAATATTGGAAATAAAAGCAAAAATAAACAAATGGGATCTAATTAAACTTAAAAGGTTCTGCACAACAAGCCTTCAGACAGCCTTCAGAATGGGAGACAATAGTAGCAAATGAAGCAACTGACAAACAACTAATCTCAAAAATATACAAGCAACTTATGCAGCTCAATTCCAGAAAAATAAACAACCCAATCAAAAAGTGGGCCAAAGAACTAAATAGACATTTCTCCAAAGACATACAGATGGCTAACAAACATGAAAAGATGCTCAACATCACTCATGATCAGAGAAATGCAAATCAAAACCACAATGAGGTACCATTTCACGCCAGTCAGAATGGCTGCGATCCAAAAGTCTATAAGCAATAAATGCTAGATAGTGTGGAGAAAAAGGAACCCTCTTACACTGTTGGTGGGAATGCAAACTAGGACAGCCAATATGGAGAACAGTGTGGAGATTCCTTAAAAAACTGGAAATAGAACTGCCTTATGACCCAGCAATCCCACCTCTGGGCATACACACCGAGGAAACCAGAATTGAAAGAGACATGTGTGCCTCAATGTTCATCACAGCACTATTTATAATAGCCAAGACATGGAAGCAACCTAGATGTCCGTCAGCAGATGAATGGATAAGAAAGCTGTGGTACATATACACAATGGAGTATTACTCAGCCATTAAAAAAAATCAGTTCTAATGAGGTGGATGAAACTGGAGCCGATTATACAGAGTGAAGTAAGCCAGAAAGAAAAACACCAATACAGTATACTAATGCATATATATGGAATTTAGAAAAATGGTAACGATAACCCTGTATGCGAGACAGCAAAAGAGACACAGATGTATAGAACAGTCTTTTGGACTCTGTGGGAGAGGGCAAAGGTGGAATGATTTGGGAGAATGGCATTGAAACATGTATATATCATATACGAAATGAATCGCCAGTCCAGGTTCGATGCATGATACTGGATGCTTGGGGCTGGTGCACTGAGACGACCCAGAGGGATGGTACAGTGAGGGAGGAGGGAGGGGGGTTCAGGATGGGGAACACGTGTATACCTGTGGCAGATTCATGTTGACGTATGGCAAAACCAATACAATATTGCAAAGTAATTAACCTCCAATTAAAATAAATAAATTTATATTTAAAAAAAAACCTCTTGATGAAAGTGAAAGAGGAGGGTGAAAAAGTTGGCTTAAAGCTCAACATTCAAAAACGAAGATCATGGCATCTGGTCCCATCACTTCATGGGAAATAGATGGGGAAACAGTGGAAACAGTGACAGACTTTATTTTTTTGGGCTCCAAAATCACTGCAGATGGTGACTGTAGCCATGAAATTAAAAGATGCTTACTCCTTGGAAGGCAAGTTATGACCAACCTAGACAGCATATTGAAAAGCAGAGACGTTACTTTGCCAAAAAAGGTCTAGTCAAGGCTATAGTTTTTCCAGTAGTCACGTATGGATGTGAGAGTTGTACTGTGAAGAAAGCTGAGCGCTGAAGAATTGATGCTTTTCAACTGTGATGTTGGAGAAGACTTTTAAGAGTCCCTTGAACTGCAAGGAGATCCAACCAGTCCATCCTAAAGGAGATCAGCCCTGGGCGTTCTTTGGAAGGAATGATGATAAAGCTGAAACTCCAATACTTTGGCCAACTCATGCGAAGAGTTGACTCATTGGAAAAGACTCTGATGCTGGGAGGGATTGGGGGCAGGAGGAAAAGGGGATGATAGAGGATGAGATGGCTGGATGGCATCGCCGACTCGATGGACGTGAGTTTGAGTGAACTCCGGGAGATGGTGATGGACAGGGAGGCCTGGTGTGCTGCGATTCATGGGGTCGCAGAGAGTTGGACACGACTGAGTGACTGAACTGAACTGAATTTGTAGTGTGGTTTTAGTGAGGCAAGGATCTGCCTTAGTTATTCATTGTTTACATATCTGAGGTGTTTTAAATCAAAATATATCTCGCCAGAACCTTGTTTGTGTATGGATGAGCCTTGGTGGGATAATATGCATTCTTCCACCCAGAAACCCATTGACAATCCCAAGACCAAATTCTATTAGACACGTATCATACATGTACTTTTTATACTGTTCATGGAGTTCTCAAGGCAAGAATACTGAAGTAGATTGTCATTTCCTTCTCCAGTGGACCACATTTTGTCAGAACTATCCCCCATGACCTGTCTGACTGGGTGGCCCTACAAGCATGGCTCATAGTTTCATTGAGTTAGACAAGGCTGTGGTCCATGTGATCAGTTTGATTAGTTTTCTGTGATTGTGGTTTTCATTCTCTCTGCCCTCTGACAGATAAAGATAAGAGGCTTATATGGAAGCTTCCTGACGGGATAGACTGACTGTGGAGGAAACTGGGGCTTGTTCTGATGAGCGAGGCCATGCTCAGTAAATAAAATCCCCTATGATTATATAGTGGAAGTGACAATAGATTCAAGGCATTAGATCTGATAAACAGAGTGGCTGAAGAGCTATGGACAGAGGTTTGTAACACTGTACAGGAGGCAGTGATTAAGACCATCCCCAAGGAAAAGAAATGCAAAAAGCTTGTCTAAGGAGGCCTTACAAATAGCTGAGAAGAGAAGGAAGCTAAAGGCAAAGGAGAAAAGGAAAGAGATAACCAGTTGAATGCAAAATTCCAAAGAATAGCAAGGAGAGATAAAGTCTTTCTAAGTGATCAATATAATGAAATAGAGGAAAACAATAGAATGGGAAAGACTAGAGATATTTTTAAGAAAATTAGAGATACCAAGGGAACATTTCATACTGTTCATGGGGTTCTCAAGGCAAGAATACTGAGGTGGTTTGCCATTCCCTTCTCCAGTGGACCACATTCTGTCAGACCTCTCCACCATGACCCTCCCATCTTGGGTGGCCCCACACAGCATGGCTTAGTTAGAACTGGACATGGAACAACAGACTGGTTCCAAATAGGAAAAGGAGTATGTCAAGGCTGCATATTGTCACCCTGCTTATTTCACTTCTATGCAGAGTACATCATGAGAAACGCTGGGCTGGAAGAAGCACAAGCTGGAATCAGGATTGCTGGGAGAAATATCAATAACCTCAGATATGCAGATGACACCAACCTTATGGCAGAAAGTGAAGAGGAACTAAAAAGCCTCTTGATGAAAATGAAAGAGGAGTGTGAAAAAGTTGGCTTAAAGCTCAACATTCAGAAAACTAAGATCATGGCACCTGGTCCCATCACTTCATGGGAAATAGATGGGGAAACAGTGGAAATAGTGTCAGACTTTATTTTTTTGGGCTCCAAAATCACTGCAGATGGTGATTGCAGCCATGAAATTAAAAGACACTTACTCCTTGGAAGGAAAGTTATGACCAACCTAGATAGCATATTGAAAAGCAGAGATATTACCTTGCCAACAAAGGTCCATCTAGTCAAGGCTATAGTTTTACTAGTAGTCATGTACGGATGTGAGAGTTGGACTGTGAAGAAAGCTAAGTACTGAAGAATTGATGCTTTTGAACTGTGGTGTTGGAGAAGACTCTTGAGAGTCCCATGGATTGCAAGGAGATCCAACCAGTCCATCCTAAAGGAGATCAGTCCTGGGTGTTCATTGGAAGGAATGATGCTGAGGCTGAAACTCCAATACTTTGGCCACCTGATGCGAAGAGTTGACTCACTGGAAAAGACCCTGATGCTGGGAGGGGTTAGGGACAGGAGGAGAAGGGGACGACAGAGGATGAGATGGCTGGATGGCATCGCCGACTCGATGGACATGAGTTTGAGTGAACTCTGGGAGTTGGTGATGGACAGGGAGGCCTGGAGTGCTGTGATTCATGGGGTTGCAAACAGTCGGACATGACTGAGCGACTGAACAGAACTGAACTGAACTGAAGGGAACATTTCATGCAAAGATGGGCACAATAAAGGACAGAAATGATATGGACCTAACAGAAGCAGAAGATATTAAGAAGAGGTGGCAAGAATACATAGAACTATACAAAAAGATCTTGATGATACAGGTAACCATGATGATGTGATCACTCACCTAGAGCCAGACATCCTGGAATGTGAAGTCAAGTGAGCCTTAGAAAGCTTCACTATGAATAAAGCCAGTGGAGGTGATGGAATTCCAGTTGAACTATTTCAAATCCTAGAAGATGATGCTGTGAAAATGCTGCACTCAATATGCCAGCAAATTTGGAAAACTCAGCAGTGGCCACAGGACTGGAAGAGGTCAGTTTTCATTCTAACCCCAAATAAAAGCAGTGCCATAGAATGTTCAAACTATGGCACAATTGCACTAATCTCACATGCTAGCAAAGTTATGCTCAAAATTCTCCAAGTGAGGCTTCAACAGTATTTGAACCATGAATTTCCAGATGTTCAAGCTGTATTTAGAAAAGGGAGAGGAACCAGAGATCAAATTGCCATCTCTTGGATCATTGAAAAAGCAAGAGAGTTCCAGAAAAGCATCTACTTCTGCTTTATTGACTATGCCAAATCCTTTGACTGTGTGGATCACAACAAACTGGAAAATTTTTAAAGAGATGGAAATACCAACCACCTTACCTGCCTCCTGAGAAAGCTGTATGCAAGTCAAGAAGCAACAGTTAAAACTGAACACGAAACAACAGACTGTTTCCAAATCGGGAAAGGAGTACATCAAGCCTGTTTATTGTCACCCTCCTTATTTATCTTATATGCAGAGTACATCATGCAAAATGCCAGGCTGGATGAAACACAAGATGGAATCAAGACAGCAGGGAGAAATATCAATGACCTTAGATACGTAGATGACACCACCCTTATGGCAGAAAGTGAAGAGGAACTAAAAAGTCTATTGATAAAAGTGAAAGAGGAGAGTGAAAAAGCTGGCTTAAAACTCAACATTCAGAAAGCTAAGATCATAGCATCTGGTCCCATCACTTCATAGCAAATAGATGGGGAAACAGCGGAAACAGTGTCAGACTTTATGTTTTTGGGCTCCAAAATCACTCCAGATGGTGACTGCAGCCATGAAATTAAAAGATGGTTGCTCCTTGGAAGAAAAGTTATGACCAACCTAGATAGCATATTCAAAAGCAGAGACAACGCTTTGCTGACAAAGGTCTGTCTAGTCAAAACTGGTTTTTCCAGTAGTCATGTATGGATGTGAGAGTTGGAGTATAAAGAAAGATGAATGCCTAAGAATTGATGCTTTTGAACTGTAGTGTCAGAGAAGACTCTTGAGAGTCCCTTGGACTGCAAGGAGCTCCAACCAGTCCCTCCTAAGGGAAATCAGTCCTGAATATTCATTGGAAGGACTGATGCTGAAGCTGAAACTTCGATACTTTGGCCACCTGATGTGAAGAACTGACTCACTTGAAAAGACCCTGATGCTGGGAAAGAGGATGAGAGGATGGGATGGCATTACTGACTCAATGGACATGAGTTTGGGTGGGACCTGGGAGTTGTTGATGGCCAGGGAAGCCTGGTGTGCTGCTGTCCATGGGGTTGCGAAGAGTCAGATACGACTGAGCAACTGAATGGAACTGAACTTATAGATGTACTAATAAGTGGATTAATAGCATTTGTGATAAGAGTGGATCCTCAAAAGTTTGCACTCCAAGATGCTTTAGGATAGGCCACTAAGTATATGTGTGAGGGGAGAAGATACCATAAAATATCAAAATAAAGATATTTTTCTTGTTAAGGAGAAAATTTTCTAGTCTGAGAAACTGATATTCAAGAGCTTGGATTTATAATCATCATCAGTAAGGATGCTCTGTATTTTGGATATGGGGTAATGCGATTTAAAATTATCATGATCTGCTTTTTAAAATAATTAATTATTTGATTATTTTGGCTGCACTAGGTCTTAATTGAAGCATGCAGGATCTTTGATCTTTGTTATGGCATACGTACTCTTAGCTGTAGAATATGGGATCTAGTTCCCTGACCACGGATTGAACCTGGGCCCCCTGCTTTGGGAGCACAGTCTCAGCCACTGGACCTCCAGAGAAGTCCTTAATCTGCTTTTTATATACAGAAATCTCCATGGTATCTGATCCACTGCCCACAGAGAACAGCCACTGAATTGCACTTGGAATAATTGCATTGGTCATGTTAAACTGTCTGGCCCCACTTCTCTTTCTTTGTTGAGGACACATCAGCTGATGGAAGCTAAAGGGAGACTGACTGGATTTAGCGTTAGGTTTGAACTTTTAGTGTTGGATTTATAAACTCAGGTTCTAATCCAGAGTTAGCATCTCAGTCCAAACACTAAGTAATTATTATGCATTTGAATCACACAGAATGACTTTATGTACAAAAAAATCTAGTTAATCTGGGAAATCAAGCTTAATTGAAATGCATCACTTCATTTATAGCTCTGCCCCGACATCTTTCAAAATTTAAAGACAGAAAAAGTAAACATTTAAACACTTTGCTGTGGTGAACAGCTTATTTGTTTTAATGCTCAGAAATTTAGAAAGGTCATTTAAACAGGGAGTAGAAGGGTCCCTTTCATTTTCTTTATTCTGTGTTGTTGCCATTCAAATGTTTTCAGTGCTCCTGTAAAATCAGAGAATAGGGACCTCTCTCCCCTACTCCAGTTTTTCTTTCTGCTTTGTAATTCTTGGTGAACTCTGCCTGTATCTGAGGCATGCTGATGGAGTTTTGTGTATTGCTATTTCAAGGGCAGAGTCAGTTAAACGTTCTGCAATTGAAAAAGCTTTTCCCTATGTTACATTGTTAGATATAATACAGCTACAAATAATGCTTTTACTTGAAGTTTCTGTTACTGTTTATTTGTAGCACATAATTGTCTAAATAAAACTGCTAGGCTTATAGTTCTCCAGGCTGACATGATCAATAATTATATACAACAGTTTAAGCTTCCTTTCTGCCAAACTGTGTAAAGATGAGCCAGAAAGAAGGCCACAGATGCTGAACTTGATGTTTTCCTCTCTCTTGACAGCTTCAGTGTCAGGCTCTGCCAAGTGAGTTTATCTTATATCCATGTAACTATGGAGCACCTTTGGTGTAGAGAGCTTCCATAGTGAGTTTATCTCACATCCACATAACTATGGAAATTGATTTTGAATTAGGGGAGTACAATGTTTGTACAATGGGAAATATGGTGCTGTTTTGGCCACTGCTATACTTAGGGACATCCCAGGTAGTGCTAGTGGTAAGAACCTGCCTGCCAATGCAGGAGACTTATGAGACCTGGGTTCAATCCCTATTTTGGGAAGATCCCCTGAGGAGAAAATGGCAACCTACTCTATTATTCTTGCCGGGAGTACCCTCATGGACAGAGGAGCCTGGTGGGCTCCTGGTGGGCTATAGTCCATAGGGTCGCGAAGAGTTGGACACAACTGAAGCAACTTAGCTCAGTTCATACTTGGGTTGGGATTTCCCAGGTGGTGCCAGTGGTAAAGAACCTGCCTGCCAACACAGGCAACATAAGAACCACAAGTTCAAGTTCAATCCCTGGATTGGGAAGATCCCCTGGAGGATGGCATGGCAACCCACTCTAGTATTCTTGCCTGGAGAATCCCATGGACTGAGGAACCTGGTGGGCTACAGTCCATAGGATTGCAGAGTCAGTTACCACTGAAGTGACTTAGCATACACACACACATACTTAGATTAATATTTACAATGATCCCAGAGATAATTACTTTTCTCAATTTCTGTGTTTTGGTTGGGTTAAGTGGAACTTGTATCACACCCTGCTGGTGATCTTTACAAGTCCCATTGGTTCCTAAAAGATTGGAACAGTGTCTGGGTCGCAGTCTGGTCATGTGATCTAAGAATTTCACTCATGTTCTCTCTCCTGGTGTCTGGCTTATCATGTCCACACCATCATCTGCCCATCCTCACCTTTTGGGAGATTTTCCCTACCCAGGGATCGAACCTGCACTCCTGCACTGGAGGAGGATTCTTTAGCACTGAGCCACCTAGGAAGCCCCTTTTCTTCCTTAGAAATGGATTAAGAATGGAGAAGAGAAGGAAAAAGGAAGAAGAGGGAGGTTGTGTCTTAGCCACGACAACTTTCTATCTCAAGAAGACACATAATTTCTCCTTTATTCCTTTCCCATGTGGCTAAAACCTCCCCACACTGCAGCACAGTGGACACTGGCTAATGCTCCTCTACCCTCGAGAACTGGCCTAGTTTAGGTCACCAGTGAATCCTTGATCACCAAATCCAATGCACACTTTTCCAGGCCTTCACTGACTTGACTTTTCTGGACATTGACATAGTTTGAAATTTCCTCCTTGATATTATGTTTCCTTTGGCTTCTGTGGCAAGTCTGGCCTTTTCCTCATCTTCCTGCCCCTTAAATATTTATGTTCCTGGTCCATGTGCATCCTTCCCAAAGCTGTACCATTAATTAGGAGGCAGGATATTGTAATGCCTAAAAGCTTGAATTCTGGAACTAGATTGCCTAGGCTTGAGTCCTGGCTGTTCTAGTTGGATAAGTTGCTCTATTTGTTGATGCCTCAATTTTGTCATGGAAAAATGGGGATGTTACTAGTAGTTTCTGATAGTGTTGTTGTGAAAATTAGATTATTTAATATACATAATGTGCCAAGAATAGTGCCTAGAAAATGGCAAATGTTTTGGAAATCCTTATTATGAGAAAGAGAGAGAGGCAAAAAGACAGTGGGAGAGAGAGAGAGAGATAATTCTTTGCTTAAAGATATTTGAATGACTCTGGTCCTCTGCTGGAATATCTAAACAAGGTCTCAACATCCATGCTCAAGAGATACAGGGAACATAGCTCACATACATGTTTCTTTTTCCTTCAAAATTTTAATTTAGTCTGGATACTTTTTAATAACTTCCTCATTTGAACATTTTGATCAAATAAACCCTGGTCACTGTAGATTGTAGATTGCAGATCAGTGTCTTGTTTTCCCTCTTTGAATGTCAAACCAGCTTTCTATGCTCACCACATATTTGGAACTTCCAACTTACTATACTAAATCTAGCCTTAAAAGAGAGGACATAAAAATTATTAACATGGAGTCTCCACCTTTTTCTCAGCCCTAAAGCAATGCAGATGACAGGGAAGATGTCTATTCCAATGATCACAAGAGAAACCTTGGGAGCAGCAGACAAATGATACTTCCCAGAGATTCAGATGCTGGAGGGTGTTAGTGATGGTGGTGGTGATGAAGGTGGTAGGGGTGGAGGGTGTGCTTCCAGATGCTTAGACTTCAACTTTGTGATGAGAGAGAGCTGTAGCATAGTTATGGGATTTCTCCAGCTAGAGTCGTTGATTCTCAGATGAACAAGAAATATTCTCCAAAGCGTTTAAAGCAAGGACTGTTGTGGTTTGTGAAGGAAGTGTTAGGAGGAGATAGGGTGGATAAAAAGGAGGGGTTTTAATGCAGTTTTACTTCAGTCTACTCATATCCCTAAAAGCTTTCAGTAAATGCAAGTAAAGTACTCAAGATCTTTTTGAAATGACAGTAGGTTGTTGCTCTGTATTTCCTCATTGCCCGCTAAGACCATACCATGTGATTCCTGGCCTCATAAGAGTTGAATAAGCCCATATCTTCTCAAAGCATGAAGCTATTTCTTCGTTCATTGTGAACCACATTCCTCTGTTTGTATAACTCAAGATCTTTCTGCTTTGCTGTTTAGTTGTCAAGACTGTTCCTTGAAAAGGAAGACTGTGCTTGTAATGGGAATTTAAACAGGGCATTTATATAGTTTCAACACAGTCTGTAGGATTATAGTTAACTGGCTGTCTAGACAAGTTGTTGCAGTTTTGATGACACTTTGATGATGTGTTGGGCTTAACTGAAAACCACTAGACCATTCAGGTATGACCTAAATCAAATCCCTTATGATGATACAGTGGAAGTGAGAAATAGATTTAAGGGACTAGATCTGATAGAGTGCCTGATGAACTATGGGTGGAACTATGATGAACTATGGATGGAACTATGATAAACTATGGATGGAGGTTCATGACATTGTACAGGAGACAGGAATCAAGACCAACCCAAGAAAAAGAAATGCAAAAAAGCAAAATAGCTGTCTAAAGAGGCCTTACACATAGCTGTGAAAAGACGGGAAGTGAAAAGCAAAGGAGAAAAGGAAAGATATAAGCATCTGAATGCAGAGTTCCAAAGAATAGCAAGGATAGATAAGAAAGTCTTCCTCAGCGATCAATGCAAAGAAATAGAGGAAAAGAGTAGAATGGGAAAGACTAGAGATCTTTTCAAGAAAATCAGAGATACCAAGGGAACATTTCATGCAAAGATGTGCACAATAAAGGACATAAATTGCAGGGACCTAAGAGAGACAGAACATAGTAAGAAGAAGTGGCAAGAATACACAGAAGAACTGTACAAAAAAGATCTTCATGACCCAGATAATCACGATGGTGTGATCACTCACCTAGAGCCAGACATCCTGGAATGTGAAGTCAAGTCGGCCTTAGGAAGCATCACTATGAACAAAGCTAGTGGACATGATGGAATTCCAGTTGAGCTATTTCAAATCCTAAAAGAAGACGCTGTGAAAGTGCTGCACTCAATATGCCAGCAAATTTGGGAAACTCAGCAGTGGCCACAGGACTGGAAAAGGTCCGTTTTCATTCCAATCCCAAAGAGAGGCAATGCCAAAGAATGCTCAAACTACCGCACAATTGCACTCACCTCACACACGAATGAGAGGGTAACAGGCAGGAAGGCCAGGGTCTCCAAACAGAAGAAATAGGCTGCAAGTGTCAGACATTTTTATCTCTCTTAGGCTGCAGGAGGAAACAAACTAGCGATATATTTTCCTTCTCTATACAAATTTAAAAGGAGGTTTCTCTTAAAATACTCTGTTGCCATAATGACACCTGATTTCACCTTAAGTTAACTATTCTCAAACCTTGAGTTAACCAATGCATTTTTCTTATGGAAATGTTTGTCTTAAACTATGTTAATGTATTATGCATTTACCCCAGACTCTGTCTTCAAGTCTGTTCCGCCTAATGACTCAGAACCTACTTGACAAACCATTATGTTATACTCAGATATTGTTCCCCTAATTTATGTAAACAAAACTATTTGTATGGTAATCTGCCCTTCTACAAGATTCAAGTCAATCGTTTTATGGCCCAGGTTGAATCCTCTGGTGCCAAGATTATCCCAAGATACATTTTATGGATGAGGGGCCTGGTGCCATTTTGAGTTTTGAGATATTCCTTTCTTTCATTAACAGATGGCTAGTAACTATATAACATCCAGCTGAAGACTAGCAGAGGGGTGCTCTTTCTGCCCCCTTCTGATGCCTATGTCAGAAGCTTTCTCTATCTTCTTTATACTTTAATAACAGTTTATTACACAAAAGCTCTGAGCAATCAAGCCTCGTCTTTGGCTCTGGAATGAATTCTTCTCCTCCAGAGGCCAAGAATCTCGGCGTCTTTTTGTGGATCAACAACAACCTTTCACTAGTAAAGTAATGCTTAAAATACTCCAAGCCAGGCTTCAGCAATACGTGAATCATGAACTTCCAGATATTCAGGCTGGTTTTAGAAAAGGTAGAGGAACCAGAGATCAAATTACCAACATCTGTTGGATCATTGATAAAGCAAGAGAGTTCCAGAAAAACATCTACTTCTGCTTTATTGACTATGCCAAAGCCTTTGACTGTGTGGATCACAATAAACATTGGAAAATTCTTCAAGAGATGGGAATAGCAGACCACCTGACCTGCCTCTTGAGAAACCTATATGCAGGTCAGGAAGCAACATTTAGAACTGGATATGAAACAACAGCCTGGTTCCAAATAGGAAAAGGAGTACGTCAAGGCTGGAGAAGGCAATGGCACCCCACTCAGTACTCTTGCCTAGAAAATCCCATGGATGGAAGAGCCTGGTGGGCTGCGATCCATGGGGTCTCGAAGAGTTGGACACGACTGAGCAACTTCACTTTCACTTTTCACTTTCATGCATTGGAGAAGGAAACGGCAACCCACTCCAGTGTTCTTGCCTGGAGAATCCCAGGGACAGAGGAGCCTGGTGGGCTGCTGTCTATGGGCTCGCACAGAGTTGGACACGACTGAAGCAACTTAGCAGCAGCAGCAGCAAGGCTGTATATTTTCACCCTGCTTATTTAACTTATATGCAGAGTACATCATGAGACACGCTGGGCTGGATGAAGCACGAGCTGAAATCAAGATTTCTGGGAAAGACATCAATAACCTCAGATATGCAGATGACACCACCCTTATGGCAGAAAGTGAAGAAGAACTAAAGAGCCTCTTGATGAAAGTGAAAGAGGAGAGTGAAAAAGTTGGCTTAAAGCTCAACAATCAGAAAATGAAGATCATGGCATCCGGTTCCATCACTTCATGGGAAACGGAAGGGGAAACAGTGGAAACAGTGGCTGACTTTATTTTTGGCGGCTCCAAAATCACTGAGGATGGTGACTGCAGCCATGAAATTAAAAGACGCTTACTCCTTGGAAGGAAAGTTATGACCAACCTAGATAGCATATTCAAAAGCAGAGACATTACTTTGCCAACGAAGGTCCATCTAGTCAAGGCTATGGTTTTTCTAGTAGTCATGTATGGATGTGAGAGTTGGACTATAAAGAAGGTTGAGCACCGAAGAATTGATGCTTTTCAACTGTGGTGTTGGAGAAGACTCTTGAGAGTCCCTTGGACTGTAAGGAGATCCAACTAGTCCATCGTAAAGGTGATCAGTCCTGGGTGTTCATTGGAAGGACTGATGTTGAAGCTGAAACTCCAATACTTTGGCCACCTGATGTGAAGAGCTTACTCATGTGAAAAGACCCTGATTCTGAGAAAGATTGAAGGCAGGAGGAGAAGGGGATGACAGAGGATGAAATGGTTGGATGACATCCCTGACTCAGTGGATATGGGTTTGGGTTGACTCCGGGAGATGGTGATGGACAGGGAGGCCTGGCGTGCTGTGGTTCATGGGGTTGCAAAGAGTCAGACACAACTGAACGGCTGAACTGAACTGGGCTTAATTGAACACCTCTTGATTTTGAATCATCGTGTAATGAAGGACTGGGCCAATTAATGAAAACATACTGGCTGTATCAGTAATAAATATTAGAATCATATGACGCAATGAGGACCTAACTTCTCTGTTGCTGAGTGAGTCACCCAGCGCTTATGCCTGTTGTAAGGATTTAAATTAATTTCAGCAAGCAGTACTCACTGCCTTTAAAGCCTTTTGTAGATGACGAAATGGCTCCCAAGGGTAAATGATACAAACTTCCTGTCCTCTAGCACCTCACAATTTAGTGGAGGAGCAGCACACATAATTCATTAGAACAGAAGGTCCTGAGTGTTTTATTAAAATATCTGCTTAAACAAAATGAACCCATACCATTGCTTATAGAGCCTAAGTGCTTATCTAGACATTCGACTATTTGGACAACAATTTCTATAATGTTCCTTTATCATTTGAGAGACTTCCTAGGTTTGGGGGACTCCTGGGTGAAGAAGACACAAACCCTATTTTCATGATTGGGAGAGAGAGATGCAGACAAACATGGAGGCAAGGGTGATAACACACCTATGGAGGGGACACAGTGAAAGGAGTGACCACCTCCTTCTGGGCATGAGCGGGAAGTAGGAAGAAGCAAAAGATTTCAGCTGGTGTGAGGGGGGCTCACCAGATGGCAGGAAATAGAGAGACACTGTGGGTGGAGGGAACAGCTGAGTCTTTATACCCACCTTAAATTGGTGCTTCAGGGTTCGTCAGTCTCATTTTACATTTAGAGTTTCCTCAGAAGACAGTCTTGATTTGATTTCTCAACTTTCTACAATTATTGAAGCAAAATTTTCAAACTCTTTGTGTGTGAAAACAAAGTTACCTAGGCATTGGGATGACCATGACAATAAGAATTGAAATAATGTTTAGGGTAACATGTAGATAATACATAACTTTGGGTATCACCCTTATTTTTTTCACTTCAGATTGCTTTATTCACACTAAAATGTTTGATAAATTTTATGTACGAGTTGTGATATTAAGTTAGAGAACCAAATTTTATGAATGTTTGGAAGTTTCATTTCAGAGTCAAAGCCTTATTTGAAACTGCCTCCTTCCTTCTTAGTGAAATCTTTTATATATTGTAATCTTCTGGAAATAGTCATTAAATGGCACAGTCAATCACTATCACTCATTCTCATTTTCTTCTGGAAAGATATACTCCTTTTAAAACAGAAAAACCAAGGCCAGTTAAAATAATTCTATTTTTAAAGTGTGGTTGTGATAGATTTTTTTTTTTTTTAAGCAGAGGGTTGGTTCTGAGTATAGAGTGTAAGCCATAACAAGGCAAAAGACACACAAGTGATAGTGTAAATTATAATACTTATGAGTTATATATTAAATGTTCAGCTTTACCTTCATTTCTTTTAAAAAAATATGGACAGAGAAATCAAAGGAATGTATTATGTGGCCTTTTTATTATTGTAAAGATTATTAATCGTAGTGGAGAAGGTGATGGCACCCCACTCCAGTACTCTTGCCTGAAAATCCCATGGACAGAGGAGCCTGGTAGGCTGCGGTCCATGGGGTCGTGAAGAGTCGGACAGGACTGAGCGACTTCCCTTTCACTTTTCACTTTCATGCACTGGAGAAGGAAATGGCAGCCCACTCTAGTGTTCTTGCCTGGAGAATCCCAGGGATGGGGGAGCCTGGTGGGTTGCCATCTATGGGGTCACACAGAGTCGGACACGACTGAAGTGACTTAGCAGCAGCAGCAGCAGCAGCAGCAGCATTTAATGAGTGCTTACTCTCTCTAAACAAATCACTGAGGTGGGTACTATTATTATATTTATTTTACAGTTGAGGGAGCTGAAGCCCAGAAATGTTAAGCCCTATGCCTAAGGTCACCCAGCTTGTATGGAAAATAATTGAAATTTGAGCCCAGATTGTTCAGTGTCAGTCACTCAGTTGGTTCCAAATCTTCATGACCCCATGGATTGTAGCCCACTAGGCTCCTCTACCCATAGAATTCTCCAGGCAAGAATATTGGAGTGGGTAGAAGTGGGTTGCCATTGTCTTCTTCAGGGGATCTCCCAAGAGGTAAGGCTGATGGAGAATCTGCCATCTGGTATCTGTAGCATCTGTAACCTGTAGACCTCTTGGGTCCATGTGTCAAGGGAGGAGCATCAGAGGATCACAGGATGGCTCTTCAGTGCTTCTTCCTGGCAGTGATGAAAGCCACTTCTACTTGCAGCCTATGGTCTAGACCTAGTGCTGTGCCCCCTTCTAACAGCACAAGTGTGGGAGATGTGGGGGAGCCAAGGATACTTGATGCATAGCTCATGTCTCTGCCACAGCTACTCTCACTGCAAATGTCTTTACAAGTTTTAAATAACAGAAACCATTGAATAAGGGAAATTTCAAGCAGGAAGCCAGGAGAGAACCTGTATTGGATATGCAAAATTTCTGGGCAACCTCAGTGCAATCAATGTCTTCACTCATCTGCCCCCCACCTGGAGTGGTGCTCCTTTCTCTGGTGGCTATTTAAGACTGTGGGTTACATTTACTTCTCCATTAAAGGTTTTCTGGCACCTTCTGGACTCCACTGGATATATGGAGACTTGGAATGACTGAGATCCTCTCTTGGCTTTGCCTCCTCTGGTCATTCTTCTCTTCCCACTGAGGTTAGTCCTGCCTTGAAGAAGACTCACTGACATAGTAAAGCACTTGCTTTTTTGCTTAACTCTGTGAGTACACTAAAACAATGAAACTATCTCCAAAACTTTCAGAGGGAATAAGAAATGCTACTTATTTCATTTTTTCTACAATTTCATTTTCTCCACTCCCAGATTATATTCTGTGATCGTTGTTTTCTTCAAAGGTCCTTTTAAAAATCTACCCATTGATGATCCATCTATCCACCCATCCATTCATAAAGGTCTTACTCGGTATCCTTCTACTGAATTAGACTCCTTTGCATCACTTTTGATCCTTTTCATTAAACACTTTTCTTCTGGAAATTACCTTATGGCATTGTGTCAGCCCCAGTCATTTCCTCAAGGAGCAAACAGCTTGTCCTATGATTGACACCAGTGCACTCAGTTCATTGGATTTCTCTTAGGAACTTGACCATGATCAATATTTGACAGACTTTCAGATTCCTAAAAATGCAGAGAGAATATGTCATAGGAATCTCAAGGATTCTTTTAAGGTAGCAAATATCAAACAGAATCCTTGATTCAAAATCTCTTTGTTCCTTTTAATGTGTTGCTGGATTATGATTCCCAGTATTTTGCTCAGGATTTTTGTGCCTATGTTTGTCAGTAACATTGGTCTGTAATTTTCTTTTTCTGTAATATCTTTGTTTGATCTTGGTATCAGGGTGATGGTAGCCTCTTGAATGAATTTTGGAGTGATTCCCCCTCCCCCTTGCAGTTTTTTGGAATAATTTGAGAAGGACTATTAGTCAACAAAAGAGTCAGAAATGCGGTAACTGGGTGCAATCTCAAAAATGACAGAATGATCTCAGTTCGTTTCCAAGGCAAATCATTCAATATCACAGTAATCCAAGTCTATGCCCCAACCAGCAATCCTAAAGAAATTGAAGTTGAATGGTTCTATGAAGACCTATAAGATCTGCTAGAACTAATACCCCTAAAAGATGTCCTTTTCATCATAGGGAACTGGAATGTAAAAATAGGAAGTCAAGAAACACGTGGAGTAACAGGCAAATTTGGCCTTGGAGTACAAAATGAAGTAAGGCAAAGGCTAACAGAATTTTGCCAAGAGAAAGCATGGTCATAGCAAACACCCTCTTCCAACAACACAGTACACATGGACATCACCAGATGGTCAATACCAAAATAAGATTGATTATATTCTTTGCAGACAAAGGTGGAGAAGCTCTATACAGTCAGTAAAAACAAGACCGGAAGCTGACTGTTGCTCAAATCATGAACTCCTTATTGCAAAATTCAGACTTAAATATGTATGGAAAACCACTAGGCCATTCAGGTATGATCTAAATCAAATGCCTTATGATTATACAGTAGAAAGAAAGTGAAATCGCTCTGTCATGTCCAACTCTTTGCAACCCCATGGACTGTAGCCTACCAAGCTCCTCCATCCATGGGATTTTCCAGGCAAGGGTACTGGAGTGAGTTGCCATTTCCTTCTCCAGGGGATCATTCCAACCCAGGGATCAAACCCGGGTCTCCAGCATTGCAGGCAGATGCTCTACCATTTGAGCCGCTAGGGAAGCCCCTATACAGTGGAAGTGACAAACAGATTAAAGGGACAGAGGTTCATAACATTGCATAGGAGACAATGATCAGAATCATTCCTAAGAAAAAGAAATGCAAAAAGGCAAAAGGGTTGTCTGAGTAGGCCTTACAAATAGCTGAGAAAAGAAAAGAAGTGAAAGGCAAAGGAGAAGAGGAAAGATATACCCATCTGAATGCAGAGTTCCAAAGAATAGCAAGGAGAGATAAGAAAACCTTCCTATGCTAACACTGCATAATTTTGTATTACCCATTGATCTCTATGTACAATCAAAAAGGTATAAAATGCCTTTCTAGACAATAGAGGTTGGGGCCAGTCGCTGGACTGGTTTCCCCTGTGTCTCCTCTTTACTCTAATTTCAGGCTGAATTCCCATCTGGAGAGGGGCAGCTCACCAAGTCTGCTTACTTGTCCTGGCTTTTAAGGCCCGCGTGAAAGGGAGCCTAAGGCAGGGCACCCTTCGATATTTAAGTGGGCGCCGGTGGCCCAAGGTAGATGGTGCAAGCTCCTTGTCTGGAACTTTATTGGCCTTGCCTGTAAGCCAAGTTATTCAGCCTTCTTTCTCCACTTAATTTTCCCACTACACTATTTCTCCCTATTCTAATCTTATATTTCTATATTAATAAACAAATAAGTTTTCCTCACCAACTCCGTCCACCCTTCTAATTCCCTGGATCCACCGGGGCTGGACCCCGGCATGTGGTGTCAGTTGTAATTTCTCCTTTTTCACTTCTAAGAGTGTGTAAAATAGATAGCTAGTGAGAAGTTGCTGTACAGGATAGGAAGGTCAGCTTGCGCTCTGTGATGACCTAGATGGGTGGGATGGAGTGGGGTGGGGGTGGGTGGCAGGGAGGGAGGTCCAAGAGGGAGGGAGGGGATATATGTATACATACAACTGATTCACTTTGTAGTACAGCAGAAACTAACAGAGCATTGTAAAGCAACTAAACTCCAACAACAAAAAAATAAAATCATCATTATGCAACATAGTACAAGCAAAAATCTCAGCCATAAAGCTCACCTTCCGAAATATGAGAGATGGAAAAGAGGTTAGACCAGACACATGTCCTGGAAAGTGTTTTTTTGGTGAAAGTTACACACAACTAAAATAAATGCCATAATATAAGCACACCTATTGCTTCAGTTATGGATTTGTTGCACTGTGGTGCTCTTGCCAGGCTAAGCTGAACATTTCAACTAGATCGCCCTTGGGCACACCTGAGACCTTTGGTTCTCAGACTGGATTTTAATGGCCTCTGAAGCACCAAAATGGTATAATTGAGGATATATTCAGGCCTCAAGGTGGGGATTATTGGTGCTCTGAACCAAACCTGTATAGTAAGGAGGATAGGTTTAAGAGACAAAGGGCGGCTTTGTGCATAAGACAGCCTTTGTGCTTTAAGGAATATGGAGAAAATCCTTTTTCCCAAAACACTCCTCTGGCTCTTCAGACAATGTCACTAGCAAGCTCTCTCAGTCATAGCAGCGGCAATTCCATTAATTAGGGATTCACTTATGTTAACAACAATCTTTTTTAAGATACAATTACTTCAGGATTGCAATTGCTAATTTACAAATCTGTGCAAAATTTCTTAGTCAGATTGCTTTTCTCCTTAACACCTGGCTGAGATAAGTGTTTCCAAAGGAAATAGACAATGAGTTGAAATTTGGTGGTGTTGCAGGGTGGAGAGGGGCAGAAGGTAGAGACCGAAGGAAAAAAGTTCATTCAAAACATATTTTTCTAACTATAAATATACTTCTTACCAGGGCAGGCTCAAGCCAGATCACACTTGTTGGCTCTATGACTTGGCAAGTGGCTTCAATCCAAGTGATGTCATTAATAGGAGTTCAGTTCAGTTCAGTCACTCAGATAAGTCCGACTCTTTGCGACCCCATGGACTGCAGCACACCAGGCTCCCCTGTCCATCACCAACTCCTGGAGATGCTCAAACTCATGCCCATTGAGTCGGTAATGCCATTTAACCATCTCATCCTCTGTTGTCCCCTCCTCCTCCTGCCTTCAATCTTTCCCAGCTTCAGGGTCTTTTCCAGTGAGTCAGTTCTTCACATGAGGTGGCCAAAGTATTGGAGTTTCAGCTTCAGCATTAGTTCTTCCAATGTATAGTCGGGACTGATTTCCTTTAGGATGGACTTGTTGGATCTGCTTGCAGTCCAAGGGACTCTCAAGAGTCTTCTCCAACACCAAAGTTCAAAAGCATCAATTCTTTGGTGCTCAGCTTTCTTTATAGTCCAACACTCATATGCATACATGACTACTGGAAAAACCATAGTTTTGACTAGAAGGACCTTTGTTGGCAAAGAAATGTCTCTGCTTTTTAATATGCTGTCTAGGTTGGTCATAGCTTTTCTTCCAAGGAGCAAGTGTCTTTTAATTTCATGGCTGCAGTCACCATCTGCAGTGATTTTGGAGTCCCCAAAAGTAAAGTCTGTCATTGTTTCCCCATCTATTTGCCATGAAGTGATGGGACCGCATGCCATGATCTTCATTTTTTGAATGTTGAGTTTTAAGACAGCTTTTTAACTCTCCTCTTTCACTTTCATCAGGAGGCTCTTTAGTTCTTCACTTTCTGCCATAAGGGTGTTGTCATCTGCATATCTGAGGTTATTGATATTTCTCCCTGCAGTCTTTATTCCAGCTTGTGCTTTATCCAGCCTGGCATTTTGCATGATATACTCTGCATATAAGTTAAATAAACAGGGTGACAATATACAGCCTTGACGTATTCCTTTCCCAGTTTCAAACCAGTCTGTTGTCCCATGTCTGATTCTAACTGTTGCTTCTTGACCCGCATACACATTTCTCAGGAGGCAGGTAAGGTGGCCTGGTATTCCCATCTCTTGAACAGTTTTCCAGAGCTTGTTGTGATCTACACAGTCAAAGGCTTTAGCATAGTCAATAAAGCAGAAATAGATGTTTTTCTGGAACTCTCTTGCTTTTTCTATGATCCAGCAGATATTGGCAATTTGATCTCTGGTTCCTCTACCTTTTCTAAATCCAGCTTTTACATCTGGAAGTCCTCGGTTCACATACTGTTGAAGTCTCACTTGGAGAATTTTGAGCATTACTTTGCTAGCGTGTGAGATAAGTGTAATTGTGCCATAGTTAGAACATTCTTTGACATTGCCTTTCTTTGGGGTTGAAATGAAAACTGACCTTTTCCAGTCCTGTGGCCATTGCTGAGTTTTCCAAATTTGCTGGCATATTGAGTGCAACACTTTCACAGCTCATCTTTTAGGATTTGAAATCGCTCATGTGGAATTCCATCACCTCCACTAGCTTTGTTCATAGTGACACTTCCTAAGGCCCACTTGACTTTGGACTCCAGGATATCTGGCTCTAGGTTGATGATCACACCATTGTGATTATCTGGGTCATTAAGATCTTTTTTGTATAGTTCTTCTGTGTATTCTTGCCACCTCTTCTTAATATCTTATGCTTCTGTTAAGTCCATACTGTTTCTGTCCTTAATTGTGCCCATCTTTGCCTGAGATGTTCCCTTGGTATCTCTAATTTTCTAGAAGAGATCTCTAGTCTTTCCCCTTCTATTGTTACCCTCTGTTTTTTTTGCATTGGTCACTTAGGAAGGCTTTCTAATCTGTCCTTGCTATTCTTTGGAACTCTGCATTCAAATGGGTATATCTTTCCTTTTCTCTTTTGCTTGTAGCTTTTCTTCTTTTCTCAGCTATTTGTAAGGCCTCCTCAAACAGCCATTTTGCCTTTCGCATTTCTTTCTCTTGGGGATGATTTTGATCATTGCCTCCTATACAGTGTCATGAACCTCTGTCCATAGTTGTTCAGGCACTCTCTCTAACAGATCTAATCCCTTAAATCTATTTGTCACTTCCACTATAGACTCATAAGGCATTTGATTTAGGTCATACCTGTATGGTCTAGTATTTTCCCTTACTTTCTTCAGTTTAAGTCTGAATTTTGCAATAAGGTGTTCATGATCTGAGCCAAAGCTCCTGGTCTCGTTTTTGCTGACTGTGTAGAGCTTCTCCATCTTTGTCTGCAAAAAATATAATCAATCTGATTTTTGTATTGACAACCATCAGAGTGCTCAAGAAAAACCTTTGGTGCACCAGGACCCAGAGGCCCAACAGAGACTGAGCCAGACCTGCTTTGAATGTTTGAGTGTCTCCTGAGGAGCCACGTGTCAGCAGTTGCCTTCTGCAGGGACAGGGGCTCTGGCTGCAGCAGACCTGGGTCACTCAGCATGTGACATAAGCCCTCTTGGAGGAGGTTGCCATTAGCCCCACCATAGAGCTGCTGAGCAGACAAGAACCCCCACAGAATTTGACTTTGGAAGCCAGTGGGATTTGACTACAGAACTTCCACAGAACTTGGGAAACAGACTCTACGAGGGCACAAACAAAACCTTGTGCACACCAGGAGCCAGGAGAAAGGAGCAGTGTCCCCACAAGAGGCTGAGTCAGTAATAGGAGGATTATAGTAATATTGGATTGGCCAAAAGTTTGAAAACCCAAATGAACTTTTTGGTCAATCCAGTACTTACCATAAATTAATGCATGGAAAGAGCTTAGTATACAAGTACACAAGAAACATGCAATAAACATTAGGTATTTTGAACAATTTAGAATATTCAAAAGAAAACAAGCTGCCCAAAGTTTCATAGCATATCTCCAGGTCATCATACTTTAAAACTGTTAATGTCATGGCCAATTTCTGTCCAGTATATTTATAGCTCATATACAAATGCACATATAAACTAACATTATGCTGTTACTTATATCTTAGTGTTCTGTTTTTTTTTTTTTTTTGGTTGTATTAGTTTCTAAGTATTTTAAGGAGGGCTTCATGGAGGAGGTAACCAGTAAATCTATGTGTATTTCCACAGTCAGATTTGAAAGGAGTTTCCGGTCTAGGGGTACAGTGTAAGCAAAAGCATAAGGCAGGAAGGGTAGGAAGAAGTGATGGTACTAATGTAGAGTAGGAGGGATTAGGAGGTGGCGACGCTGAGGGAGAGCTTGGGTCTGATTATGGGACCAAGTGCACTTCCTCTTAAGAAGAGGATGAGGTTGGAGGCAGGCTTAGGGGGACCTGTTAGACAGAGTGAAGGACTAAAATTAGGCCTCAGCTATTCCTATAAGGATAAACAGGAAACTGTGGATATAAGAGGCAGATGGAGAAAGAATTGACAAAATATACTGATTCGTTAGGGGCTGTGGGAAGAGGGAAGAAGTAAAGATGGCTCTGAGATCATCACAGAGCACTCAGCTGAGCTCCTTGTGCTATACAGCAGGTTCCTGCTAGGTAGCCATTTTACACATGGTCGTATATACATGTCAATCCCTCCCAATTCATTCCACTCCTCTTCCCACCCTCCAGCCCTGTTCCTAAATTTGGTCCCCTATTCTGCACATCCATTCTCTAGATCTGTGTCTTTTTTTCCCATCCTGCAAATAGGTTCATCTGTATCACCTTTCTAGATTCTGTATGCTGCTGCTACTGCTGCTGCTAAGTTGCATCCAACTCTGTGCAACCCCATAGATGACAGCCCACCAGGCTCCCCTGTCCCTGGGATTCTCCAGGCAAGAACACTGGAGTGGGTTGCCATTTCCTTCTCCAATGCATGAAAGTGAAAAGTGAAAGTCAGGTCGCTCAGTCATGTCCGACTAGTAGAGACCTCATGGACAGGAGCCTACCAGGCTCCTCTGTCCATGGGATTTTCCAGGCAAGAGTACTGGAGTGGGGTGCCATTGCCTTCTCCGAGATTCTGTATACATGTGTTAATATACAATATTTTTCTCTTTCTTACCCACTCCACTCTGTATGACAGACTCTACATCCATCCACATCTCTACAAATGACTCAGTTTTGTTCCTTGATAGGTAGGATGGGGTGATGGGAGGGACTTCCATGAGGGAAGGATGTATGTATTCATATGCTGATTCACTGCATGGTAGAGTAGGAAGTAACACAACATTGTAAAACAACTATACCCTAATATATAAAAAAGATGGCTCTGAGAATTCTATAAAGCATGACTAGTAGGGGTTGTGGTAGCCAGTCCTTTGAAAGAAGAGTTTTAGAAGATTCATGAGAAGTTGTAAATAGAGACCATATTACAGGGTTAAGAGCACATAACTAAGATGTTCAGGAAATAGGTATAGACAACTATTTTAAAGGCTTATTGTCAAAGAAGACATAACATGGAAGGGTAATGTAAAGGAGGAATGCACTGGGAATGAGTATTTTGTTTGTTTGCTTCTGGTTTATATTTATTTCTTCCTGAGAGACAAGGGAGACTTCTGTTCCATGGGGAGGGGACACATGAAGTGAAGGGAAATAAGACAGGTGTATGGGAAAGAATGGGATCCCAGGTGGAAGAATCTGCCTTGGAAAAGAAGTGATTCTCACCTTCATTTGAAGGTTTGCTTAGAAAAATATTCACAGAAAAGTGGGTGGGATTTGGAGAGAAATTTCCATGGAAGGAACTAAAGGAGATCAGGTCATTGGCTAAGGTAGAAGCCAAGCATGGTTCTGGAGATTTTCATAGAATGGAAATGATTCTGAAAAACCATGGGGGAAAAGATAAGCTAAGGTTGAGAATGAACAAAGAGAGATATGCAGGAGCCTTGAGGCTTATCTTATTTACTGAGAAGAGTGATAGGCCAGTTTTGAACCAGATATAACATTAAATCAACATGCTATACAAATGCTTTAGTTTTATAAGCCTAATACTAGTTGTTGATGGCCTCTTCTTTCTTTGGCAGCAGCCAGGGAAGATATAAATCTTTGTTAAAGTGATGTGTTAATTAAGTTTTCCTTAAAATTCTTGCTGTGATGAGGGAGGCAGAAAGAAGAGGGCTTTTATGTCTGTCTCAGGAAGTGGTCATAAAGCGTCCTTCCATTTGTCCATTGCTTTTCAGTTTAGAAAATATATTCACTCTTATAACCTCAGAAGCTAAAAAAGATAGCAAGGGATAACAAATCTAGACTATAAATCACACTGGAAAAATATTTCCAAAGGAGAGAATCTCTTCATGCTGAGACTGGAAATGAACTGCCATTTCTAGTAAAGGTGTGTAGGAAAGAACATTAATATTCAAGAGCAGCTCAGAGTTCTTGTAAGACCTTGATAAAGATATCTTAGGCATATGTTCTTGGAGTTTGATACTTTGCCAGTGAATATAATATTTCTTTTATATTATATTCATAATCATATTTATGATATTTATATCATAAATTTCTCAAATTTATGTAGGCTGCTCAGAAGCCTTTGGGCTACTTGAAATTTCAATTAGAGTTTTCAGATAGTACAGCAATAATTATTTCTTAAGCAGCTTTGAAGATTTATTTTCCTGAGAATGGTGATGAGTTTTTATAAATCAGGCCAAACTTATGTGTACACATTTTGAAACATCTGTTTAACATTTAGGGCAGGCTGTTGGTTCTTAAGCAAGGCAGAATCACTAATCACTCTTAGGGTTCTGAAGGATTGGCTTTGGCCTTGACGTTGTCATAAAAAGCTGAGTTAACATCACTGTGGAGGGCTCTTTAGGGCCTCTATTCTAGTTTATGGGCTTCCCTGGTGGCTCAGATGGTAAAGAATCCACCTGCAATGCAGGAGACCCTGGTTTGATACCTGGGTCGGGAAGATGCCCTGGAGAAGGAAATGGCTATACACACCAGTATTCTTGCCTCGAGAATCTCATGACTAGAAGAGCCTGGTGGACTATAGTCCATGAAGTTCTGAAAAGTTGGACATGACTGAGTGACTAACCACACACACACTCTAGTGTATAATGCTGCTCCTCCACATTTGAACCTTGGGAATGTGGTTTGTTGGATTTTTCATGTGTGGAAGTATTGTTTACAATAATCACTTTATGTTTTATATCCTTTACTGTTGTATACACTCCTTTTGCTCCTCACAAATCCCTATGAACTGTGCAGGGCAAGGCAATGCCTTTTTTTTTTTTTTTTCAACAACAAGAAAATAAAGCTACAGTGAAGATGGTCTTCTCAGGGTCTCACTGCTAGTCAGTTTGGAAGCCGGCTGCAGTAGTTGGGGCACATGGGCTCAGTAGTTGCGGTTCTTGAGTTCCAGAACACAGGCTTAGTCATTGTGACCCACGGGCTTAGTTGCTCTGCAGTGTGGGATCTTCCTGGACCAGGGACTGAACCGGTGTCCCCTGCATTGGCAGGAGGCTTCTTATCTACTGTATCACCAGGCAAGTCCTGCCTTTTTAAGAAATTTATTTATTTTGGGGGTTTTATTCTTAAATCAAATTTTTTAAAATTCAAGTATAGCTGGCTTACCTCTGACATCTGCTTTTAACTCTTTAATCTGATAATTTGATGCCTATTTATCACAGGGCTTGATGCCAGAGATTGCTAATCTTATTTATATCAGAACCATATAGGATTTCCATTTTTCTATGTCTAAAATGGTTGACTATTGGAAATATCATGTATTTCTACCCAATATAGGTAACTAAGTCCTGTGTGGACATAGTGTAGCCTTTGGAGTCAGACTGGCCTAGGCTAGAAGCCCAGCTCTGCTCCACATCAGAATTGCTACCTGTGTAACATTATTTAGCTTTCCTAAGCTTTTGCTTCTTCATCTTTATTTTAAATTTTTTGAAAATTTTTGGCTGTGCTAGGTCTTTGTTGCAGCTCAGGCTTTCTCCAGTTGCAGCTCAAGGGCTTAGTTGTCCTAAGGCATATGGATCTTAGTTCCTGGACCAGGAATCCAACCCTCGTCTCCTGCATTGGAAGGCAGATTCTTAACCCTTAGACCGCCAGGAAAGTCCCACTTCCTCATCCTTAAAAAAAGGCTTGACAGTGTTACCTATTTTAGAGGTCTTTATGAAGATCACATAGTTCAATGTTTGCAAAAAACCTGTTTCAATGCATGGTATATGCTAAATAGATCACTGCAAATATTATTTTCAATAAGGGTTAGCAAATAGTACTAAAAACAAGTAAGGGCTCAAAAGGGAAAATATAATGGGCATTTTAATCATTTATAGTATCTTTAGCATTGTACTTTGAGATAAGAAATAACTTGCCATTCTTTTTTTTCTTTTAAAAAAATTATTTGTTTTAATTGGAGGCTAATTACTTTACAATATTGTAGTGTTTTTTTCCATACATTGACATGAATCAGCCATGGGTGTACATGTGTTCCCCATCCTGAACCCCCCCTCCCACCTCCCTCCCATCCCATCCCTTAGGGTCATCCCTGTGCACCAGCCCTGAGCACCCTGTCTCATGCATTCAACCTGGACTGGTGATCTGTTTCACATATGATAATATACATGTTTCAGTGCTATTCTTTCAAATCATCCCACCCTCACCTTCTCCTACAGAGTCCAAAAGACTGTTCTATACATCTGCCATTCTTTTTTAATTCTCTGTGTTGTTGTTGTACAGTCGCTAAGTAATGTTCGACTCTTTGGGACCCCATGGATTGCAGCATGCCAGGCTTCCCTGTCATTTACTATCTCAGGAGTTTTCTCAAACTCATTTCCATCAAGTTGGTGATTCTATCCAACCATCTCATCCTCTGTCACCTCCTTCTTCTTCTGTATGTGCTGTCTTTTAATTCACTGATTACTTGGGATGTAGGCAAGGAAAGGAGCATTATTAATCATTTTATTTTCTTCCTTTTACATCTATGTATTTTCTTACTTTCTATAATAAACAAATTGAGCTGTTACAATAGGTATGAAGTTATAAAATAAAAACTGGTTCAAGCATTAAATGATAAAATGTCAAGAATTGGAAAAAGGAGCAACTTCCTAAAAAATCAGTAGCCTTCAGATGAACAGAAGTGTTTGATGTTTAAAGCAAAGTACATATACCTCAGGGACATTTTTGCAAGTCCAGTGGTTAAGACTCTGCCCTTCTACTGTAGGGGGTGCAATTTCAATCTTTGGTCACGTAATTAAGATCACTCATGTTGAGAGATGTGGCCAAAATAATATACACATACCTCTTCCTTCTACTCACTTTCACTTATTTGCCCATTTATACATTTACTCATTCATTCAAAAAATTATATTTAATTGTTCACTATGTTTCCTGAACTGAGAAGGGATGGAAAGATGGAATTCTTAATTCATTACTGTTTATTGATGATTTATCTTTTTATCAGAGTGTGGAAATACCAAGGGGATTCCCCCATCTTAGGCAGCCAGATGCACATACTCTATATATATATGTGAGCTCACTGAAACGGATCAAGGCACAGAAACTCAGCTTCAAGCAAATAGTAGATTTTGTTTATCATATGCTAAGATGGTGATTGCAGCCATGAAATTAAAAGACGCTTACTCCTTGGAAGGAAAGTTATGACCAACCTAGACAGCATATTCAAAGCAGAGACATTACTTTGCCAACAAAAGTCCATCTAGTCAAGGCTATGTTTTTTCCAGTGGTCATGTATGGATGTGAGAGTTGGACTGTGAAGAAAGCTGAGCGCTGAAGAATTGATGCTTTTGAACTGTAGTGTTGGAGAAGACTCTTGAGAGTCCCTTGGACTGCAAGGAGATCCAACCAGTCTATTCTAAAGGAGATCAGTCCTGGGTGTTCATTGGAAGGACTGATGCTAAAGCTGAAACTCAAATACTTTGGCCACCTCATGTGAAGAGTTGACTCACTGGAAAAGAATCTGATGCTGGGAGGGCTTGGGGGCAGGAGGAGAAGGGGACGACAGAGGATGAGATAGCTGGATGGCACCACCGACTCGATGGACATGAGTTTGAGTGAACTCCGGGAGTTGGTGATGGACAGGGAGGCCTAGTGTGCTGTAATTCATGGGGTTGCAAACAGTCGGACATGACTGAGTGACTCAACTGAACTGAACTGAAGTACCAACAGATAGACTAATTTGAAGAGATAAGTATATTTTCCATTGAAAATCTTACAAAAGATGCTCAGGATAAGTAATAACTATCACTAAAAAGCTCTATGCTACTGTTAAAGAAACTAATAATCAAGATACCCCACCAAAAAAGAAAAAAAAAAGATAACCCACACAAGGAAGGATAAAATAGAATTATAAGTTTTTATGAAAAGAGTGTTTACCTTGGGATAGAGAAACATATAACTCTAAGGAATCCTTTAATCAGCAGCTATTGACCGCTTATGAGTTGCACATTGTGCTTGACACAGACCCAAAGAATATATTTCTCCTTCTTCTATGATGCAAGTTCAAGGAAAGACAGTTCTTGGTCCAATATTTTAAGGTTTAGTTCAAGGGCATTGGCATCTATCAGTTTATTTTTAATATTGTGATCAGAAAAAATATCTATTTTCAGATGGTCCCTACAACATAACAGGCAGCTGAGTATGAATACCATTTCTGTCCTAGTTAGTATAGTATTAGGCAGGTCACTGAAGGATTCTGAGCTTCAGTATTCTCATCCATTAATTAGAGACCATGGTTTCTAAGACTTAGAATGGTTGTGAGGATTAAGTGAGGCAAGGTCAGAATGGACCAAGGACAGTATCCAGGACCCAGAAGGGATTAAAAAATGTTACATCTTTCATTCAAATAATATTTGATGAATGGAAAGTGTGGTTTTCCAAGACTTGCCATGATATTAATTCTACTTTTAATTATTATTTCTTAGAATAAAAAATTTTTTCCTATGGAAGTATATAACCAAGTTTGTATAGAAATCAAATGAGTAATATAATTTAATTCCTTAAATTTCCTTTTTTTTTTTTTTTTACAGCTGTCATTTTAGAAAAATGTCTTTAAAAAAAAATAGAGGTAGTGTGGTATGTTTGCAGACATTTCCACATGACACAAGGAGATATCAGTACAAACCGATCCTTCAGTCAACATAAATGTTCTGATTGCCTGCTCTGCCCCAGTCCAGTTCTGGGACTGTGTGCATAGCTGTGAATAAGACTGACATGATTCCTGCTTTTCAGAAACTCATGATGTGGTGAAATACAAGGAGAGGATGCTGTGATAGGTTACAACAGGGAGTACAGCTCTATACTGGGTAGGGAGGTAAGTCTTCTCTGAGGAGGGGACATGTCAGCGAGGGCTCAAGGGAGAGAGAGCAGCTGTGAGTGAATAGCGGACAACAGTAAGCAAACACCTTATTAGGCTGAAAGGTATGTACTTGGAAATGATAAATGTCAGTGTGGTTGGAGCTCAGGAAGTTTGGAAAAAGTGGCGTGAAATGTCAAAGGGCTAGCCATGGACCCAGTCCTGCAAGGCCTTTTAGCTCACAGCAAGGGGGATGGATTTGACTTTTAGAGTATGGGGAAACCATTGATAGAAAATCAAAATTGTAAAAGATCTGGCCCCTGGGTTGTAATTGAGGTGAGATGGTCATGGTCAAAGTTGGTGGATACAGAGAAGCAGATAGAAAGTATAGGGTTTTCTTTCTTTCTTTCTTTTTCTTCTTCTTCTTCTTTTTTTTTTTTTTATATGGACCATCTTTAAGGTCTTTATTGAATTTGTTACAATTTGCATCTGTTTTATGTTTTGGTTTTTTGGCCACAAGGCATGTGAGATCTTAGCTCCCTGACCAGGGATTGAACCCACACACCCTGAGTTGGAAAATGAAGTCTTAAGCACTGGGCTGCCAGGGAAGTCCCATCTTTTTTCTTTTCCTTTGTACGGAGTGGATGTGTGAGACAAAGGAGAGAGATGAATCTAGGATGACCTCCAAGATTTTGGTTGAATAATTGGGTATTTGTGATACCATTTGGGGGTATCAAATACTAAGTTGGGGGGAATACAGAAAAGATATAGGATAATTTTATTTTATTTTGGTGGTGGGAAGATGAAGAATACTGTTGTAAATGTGTTAAGTTTGAGATGCTTGTAAGACATTTAAGTAGAGACATTAAGCAGACCACTAGATCAGACCATATCATTCTCTTGCTTGAAACCCTCCACTGGCTTCCCATTCTGGTTAGAATAAAATCTGAAGTTTTTATAATGGCTGTCAAGGTCTTGTTTTGTCTTCTGCTGGCCTCTCTGATCCCATTTTCTTCCTTTCTTCCTCCCACTCACTGCTTCAGGCACAGTTGTCCTCTTACTGTTTGTGGAAACTCACCATGTCATTCTTGCCTCAGGGCCTTTGCACTCACTCAACTTTCTGCCTCAAAAATCTCTTTCCATAGAATCTTTGCATGTCTCTTATTCCTACTCCATTTAGCTCTCTGATCAAATTTCAATTCTTCAGGGCTTCTTCCCTGGCCTCTCTACCGAGAAGGGTTTCTACCTTCAACTTATCCTGATTAATTTTCCTCCTTAGCAGTTATTGCTTCTAACACATACATATTTTACTTGTGTATTGTATTTATGGCCTGTTTCTTCACTAGAAGATAAGCTTCATGAAAACAGAGACTGTTTCACTCACCACCATATTTTCAGACCCTGGTTAATGCCTTGTATATCATGGGCACTCAGTAACTCAATATTTACTGAATGGGGGGCTAGGCAAGTCAAATCAGCTTTCCTGATGGCTCAGAGGGTAAAGGGTCCGCCTGCAATTCAGGAGACCCGGGTTTGATCCCTGGGTCGGGGTAAGGGAATGGCAATCCACTCCAGTATTCTTGCCTGGAGAACTCCATGGATGGAGGAGCCTGATGGGCTACAATCCATGGAGTTGCAATGAGTCGGGCACGGATTGAGTGACTACAACACACACAAGCATACAAGTCAAAGGGCAAAGGAATGACTGAGTCTAGAATATACCTTTGGGAGCCATTAGCACGTAGATGGTGTGTAGAAGTTTGAGTGACTGAGATGATTCAGGGTGGAAAATGGGTTATGCAGAGAAGACACCCAAGTGTCACCCAAGACTTAGTGCTAAGTCTTTTAGAGGTTGAAGGGAGGAGGCTGAAAGAGGGTCAAAGCCAATGGAGACAGAGAGGAGAAAATCAGAGGAGACGGGAAGATCTTCAAGGAAACCAGAGAAGCTTAGACATACAAGTCCCAAAAGTCAGTACTATTAGAAAGCAGAAGCCATCTCTTCTTTTATCTTTTCTCCCACAAAGTTATTGTTTAGCTATTGCATGATGGCTCAAAGTTAATTTCTTGACAT
Source organism: Ovis aries (assembly GCF_016772045.2). Lineage (NCBI taxonomy): Eukaryota > Metazoa > Chordata > Mammalia > Artiodactyla > Bovidae > Ovis > Ovis aries. Next base: position 50,419,346 of record NC_056061.1, read on the forward strand.
AATTTAAACTTAGCCACATGGAGACTGTTCATTATACATTGAAAGAAAGTACTCAACTAATTAATCTGCTATTGTGTAGCATAATTATGAACCTTCCATCAACCATTTTTTTCCTATTACTGTTGATTGGAATTTATACTTAAAATAAATGTTGTATTTAGAAATATTTTCATCCTTAAATTGCTTCTTAAGATTGCTTTTGTTCCCAACTGCCTGTCCTTACATCTCTGTGTGATATCACCATATAGATGTAATCAGAGCTGGGTAGAGTGGGATGGATAAGAGAAATTAAGGAAGCATCAAGATTGGTGGGCCATTAAAGAAAATGTAGACAGTCCTCTGCCTCCAGATTTATTCATCCAGGGATTCAGTCAACCATGGATTGAAATTTTAAAAGAAACTTAAGAAAGCCCCCAAAAATAAAACTTGAATTTGCCTTGTGCTGGCTACTATTTACATAGTATTCACAACTATTTACATAGCATGGTATTATAGTAATCAGGAGATGACTTAAAGAACACCAGAGGATGCTCTTAGGTTGTATGCAAATAATATGCCATTTTGTCTGAGGAACTTGAGCAGCTTTGGATTTTGGTATGTTGAGAGGTCGTGGAGCCAATTCCCCACTGAAATTGAGAACTGAGGTCTGCCTGTAGTATTATCGTTCCTCACTTATACACCAGTATCCTTAAAGTTACAAATACAGTACAAACAGATCACAAAAATTACTTAAAAAATTGTGGGATGGATATTAATATTTCACTGCTCAACTATTATAATATAGATTTAATAAGTCCATCTTTTACGCTGGGTGCTAAAAGCAAGGCTAAGTTTGATTTGATTTTCTATAACATTATCAGAAAATTAATTCTACTTCATTGTTGATATTGGCAAGTAATTTCCTTGGTTTTGAAATACTTCAGGGAGGTCTTAAATAAATGGAGCCACATATGCATTTTTGTAGGTGATTTTATCTGTGCTCTAATATCCTGCCTTATTTTATTATTTAGATATGTATTGGAAGCCACATCACCTTGGTCACTGGTAAAATCCATGTTATTTGCTTCTCTCAGGAGAAATTTCTTTCAATTTAGGTACCTGCCATGTAAAGTTTCAATGCTGTTCTGTTTGACTGCAAAGAAAATACTGCAGTCTCTAGTATTATGGCAAGTCATATACCATTACAGAAGGCAGTCTCTGTTTTAAGTTATTTCTGACTGGTCCTGGTAGTGTTTATCATTGTATTTGGGATACTTTAGTTTTAGATAAAACTCTGAAACCATTTTTTAAATTAACTTTAAAATATCAGCAAAATGATTTCTCTTTTAATTATTGTTTTTGATACAGATAGGGCAAAGTGTTCTGAATTTGTACCTTCTTGTTAATTTCAGTTTGAGAAGGTGTGAAATGAAGGCTTAAAAGTCTGAGTTTTGTTGTCATTTATGGAAGCAAAAAGGAGATCAACCCTGGGATTTCTTTGGAAGGAATGGTGCTAAAGTTGAAACTCCAGTACTTTGGCTACCTCATGCGAAGAGTTGACTCATTGGGAAAGACTTTGATGCTGGGAGGGATTGGGAGCAGGAGGAGAAGGGGACGACAGAGGATGAGATGGCTGGATGGCATCACTGACTCGATGGACGTGAGTCTGAGTGAACTCCGGGAGTTGGTGATGGACAGGGAGGCCTGGCATGCTGTGATTCATGGGGTCGCAAAGAGTCAGATACGACTGAGTGACTGAACTGAACTGAACTGATGGAAGCTAATCTTTATGTCTTCCTTCCTACTTTGCTTTCTCCTTTTTCCCTTTGTTTTGCTTCGCAAAGTTTTAAAGTGGCATGTGTGTGTGGGTGGATGCTCTGTTGTGTCTGAGTCTTTGCGACCCTATGGACTGCAGCCCACCAGGCTCCTCTGTCTATGGGATTTCCCAGGCAAGAATACTGGTGTGGGTTGCCATTTACTCCTTCAGGGGATCATCCCAATCCAGGTATAGAACCCATGTCTCTCGCATCTCCTGCATTAGCAGGCAGATTCTTTACCACTGTGCCACCTGGGAAGCCCCTAAAGTGGCATATGAAGATATACATAATAGATTAAAAGAAATATAAGACCAGTAAAAAATATGAGGCAAAGGAAAATAGAAAGGATAGGAAAGTATAAGGGAATTAGGAGTAAGGTTAGTGCCCAAATTCTAGCCACAAAATCCTACATATGTGTTAAAGAGACAGGCTGTGAGTGGAAAATAAGATTTCTAACTGGAAATACGAGGAGGGGAAAATAAGCCAGTCACCTAGGATAATCACCATTGTTCCTGACATTGAAGCCATAAAGACTTATTTCCTACCTCTTACAGAGGAAATACTCTGTAGCATAACGAACAAATTCTTTGACAACATTCTCAGTAATTAATGGTAGGTATCATTTTCATATGGGCTTATGGTATTCAGCCAAAGTGCAACTCAGTCAAAGCAGTTCAGGTTCATGGGATTGGGAGGGGTGCTTACCATGAACACTGCCAAGGTGAAATACTCCTTAATGATCTGCAGTAATTTGGATTATATACTCTTTAGGTAAATGGTAAGTTTCATGTCCTTGAGGACATCAAATTTTAAGATAGTTGGATAATACAATTAATTCACTGAGGGGAAACCAACAATTTAGAAGGAGAAAAATAGAAGAGCGCAAAGGAAAAATCATGTGTCTAGAGAAACATGTCATGATTTCTGTCAAATGCATGATGGAAAGTGTATTTCTTACTGTGAGTCTAGTTCAAAAAGACTCACAGGGTTTGAAAACCCTGTACTGAGGCAATTCTTATAGACTGTCTTCCTTGCCTAATTTTGTGGAAGGTATTTCTTGGCAGTAACTGTAAAATGATATCCCTGGATAGCATCTTGAGAGCTGAAATTCTGTGTTCAGTCATCAGCCTGAACCTCCACCCTGCAGCATGCCAGCAAACCAAGACAGTTCACATCAGGGAAGCAAGAGCAAAGTCTGCATAACTCAATTCATTGCTTAGTGTGGAGCCTCATCTATAACCCAGTTAAATATTGGGATTCATCTGTCCAAAATAATAATTTTGATCTTTTTTTACAGGTGATAAGTAGATTGTAGTACTTATGATAGTAATAAGTTGACTGCATCATTGTGCTAAAATCACATATGTCATAAGAGAATAACCTATAAAAAAGTACTCTTTGTTTCCACAGAGTAATTCTCCCTGTTGCTAAAGACTATTTTGACTCTTTATAATTTGATTAGATTTCACTGACTACATTAGGAAATTTAATCCCTTTTACTCTTGCAAACTCCAAAAATAATTTCCTGTGTATTGAAGTGACACAATTAGAACTATCTCAGAAAATGTGACTTTGTATGTGATTATTCCTACATTCCATTTGACTCATAATTAAACCCATGAGGAATGACGTGAGGGGAGGTTATTATACTACATATCTTGCAAGCTCTTCTACTAGTTTTTAAAAAAGATGTACTTGGTAATAAGTCATATCAGTTTAGTTGCTCAGTTGTGTCTGACTCTTTGTGACCCTATACACTACAGCTTGCCAGGTTTCCCTGCCCATCACCAACATCTGGAGCTCACTCAAACTCATGTTCATCGAGTCTGTGATGCCATTCAACCTCTCATCCTCCGTTGTCCCCCTCTCCTCTTGCCTTCAATCTTTCTCAGCATCAGGGTGTTTTCCAAGGAGTCAGTTCTTTGCATCAGGTGGCCAAAGTGTTGGAGCTTCAGTTTCAGCATCAGTCCTTCCAGTGAATATTCAGGACTGATATTATTTAGGAAGGACAGGTTGGATCTCCCTGTTGTCCAGAGAACTCTAAAGAGTCTTCTCCAACATTGCAGTTCAAAAGCATCAACTCTTCAGCGCTCAGCTTTCTTTATGGTCCAACTCTCACATCCATACATGACTACCGGAAAAGCCATAGCTTTTAGATGGACCTTTGTCGGCAAAGTAATGTCTCTGCTTTTTAAGATGCTGCCTAGGTTGGTCATAGCTTTTCTTCCAAGGAGCAAGTTTATTTTACTTTCATGCCTGCAGTCACCATCTGCAGTGATTTTGGAGCCCAAGAAAATAAAGTTTCTCACTGTTTCCATTGTTTCCCCATCTATTTGCCATGAAGTGATGGGACCGGATGCTATGATCTTTGTATTTTGAATGTTGAGCTTTAAACCAGCTTTTTCACTCCCCTCTTTCACTTTCATCAAGAGGCTCTTTGGTTCCTCTTCACTTTCTGCCATAAGTGTGGTGTCATCTGCATATCTGAGGTGATTGATATTTCTCCCTGCAATCTTGATTCTGCTTGTACTTCATCCAGCCCAGCATTTCACATGATGTACTCTGCATATGAGTTAAATAAGCAGGCTGACAATATACAGTCTTGATGTATTCCTTTCCCAATTTGGAACCAGTCTGTTGTTCCATGTCCAGTTCTAACTGTTGCTTCTTGATCTGCATATAGATTTCTCAGGAAGCAGGTCAGGTGGTCTGGTATGCCCATATCTTTAAGAATTTTCCACAGTTTGTTGTGATCTACATAGTCAAAGGCGTTGGCATATAAAGCAGAAGTAGAAGTTTTTCTGGAATTCTCTTGCTTTTTCTATGAGCCAATGGATGTTGGCAATAAGTCATACAGAGACAGACAAATACTGTATAATATCACTTATGTGTGGAATCTAAAAAATATATAAACTAGTGAATATAATAGGAAAGAAGCAGACTCACAGATACAGCGAACAAACTAATTATCACCAGTGGGGAGAGGGGAATGGGAGAGGCAATGGGAGGGGTAGGGATTAAGAAGAACAAACTATTATGTATGAAATAGGCTACAAGGCTATATTGTACAACATGAGGAATATAGCATATATTTTATAATAACTATAAATGGAGTATAACCTTTAAAAATTATGAATCACTATTGTACACCTGTAATTTATATAACGTTATATATCAACTTTACTTTAATAAAAAATAAGCCCAAATATATCTACTTGGTTATCATGAATTGACCTTTCGCTGGACTTGTCTGTAGTCCATCTGTAGACTCCTCGAGGTCAGTGACAGTGTTATGAAGTTTTAGAAATAAAGTGAGTTGACTGATATGTAATTCATACACAGTATACACACCCTTTTAAAAATAATTCACCCTTTTCACATGTGTAGTTTTGATGAATTTTGACAAATGTACCCTGTGTTGTGTAAGCACCATGGAAGCACCACATCAAGGCATAGAATTTTCTATCCCCACAAAAGGATTCCTCATGTCCCTTTCGAGTCATTCTACTTTAGCCACTCTCAGCCCTTTCAACCACTGATCTATTTTGGTCCGTATTATAGTTTTGCCTCTTTCAAAGTGTTATTTAGGGACTTCCCTGGTGGTCCAGTGGTTGAGACTTTGCCTCCCAATGCAGGGGTTGTAGGTTCAGTTCCTGGTCAGGGAGCTAAGATCCCTCATGCCTCCTAATCGAAAAACCAAAACATACAACAGAAGCAATATTGTAACAAATTCAATAAAGACTTTTAAAAATGGTCCACATTAAAAAATCTTTGAAATGAGAGAAGTGCCACTTAAATAGAACCATACAGTATGTTGTGTTCAAGTCTCATCCACGATGTTACACATATCAGCAGCTCCTTTCTTTTTAATGCTGTTGTAATCTATAGACAACTTATTTATCCATCTATCCATTGATGGGCATTAGTGTTTTTGCCAGTTTTTAGTGATAATTGCTGGAGCTACTGTAAACATGTATCTACAGGTGTTTCTGTGGACCTATGTTGTTCATTTTTCTTGGGCAAATGCCTAGTTGCTGGGTTGCCGGGTCACCTGGTGAATGTGTATTTAACTTATAAGAGCCAAGCTCTTCTTGGCTACAGTCATTTATCACTCATTTTTGGCCAAGGATCAATGCTGATATAGGAAAAATATGGATACATGTGAATGAAAAGCCACCAGCCAATCTTTAATCCCAATGAAATTATTACCAGAAAACATAGGAAAATCAACTGAACTTACCTTCTACCTCCTTAGTTACCCTTGATTACTCCAAATTTGTTGCTAATAAACAATGCGGAGCCTCAAAGGAAGCAGAAAACAAGTTAGGAAAGCAACTGAAAATGTTCTAAATCCATAAACTAGAAAACAAGTGTCTAGAGAGGTAAGGATTATGCTAACAAATCATGCAGAGTGCTTGCTTTTATCATCTTTCTACTTTGAGCTTGAAAATTAATTATGTTTCTAAAGTTGCTGGCTTCAGGTTAAAAGAGTTGAATTTACATGCAAGTAGCATAAAAGTGACTTCAATTATTTCTTTTGAAAATGCAAACTAAAAAAATCAATTTTGTATTTATTGTGATAAGTTTTAGTCACTTGAAAAGAGACACCTCAACAAATGCTCCAGACTGAAATGCTCCCTGATCTTCAAGTGTTCCAATGTATTGTCATAAATAAGAAACCAGTCACAATAAGAAATACATATTTTAATCAGAGTCTGTATGGCTGAATTTCCAGTGTGTCTCTCCTTGTGGTTTTGTATCTGTAAGATCTCAATTAATCATTTTGACTGAGGCTAAAATGCTATCCATTCAGTGAAGAGTCATTTTATGTCTTTGGTGTTTAGATGAATTCTTCCAACTGAATCAATTGTCAGAAGCCAGTTTGAAGAAGTGTTGTTTACTGTAGGAATTAAAATTCATATGTTCAGAGACTGTGTGAGTGATAATCAGCTTTATTCCCTTTTAAAAATCAATGTGTTGTGGAGATTTACTCACACAGAGTTATTCTGGTTTTTCTCTTTTTAAACTTTTTGAAATAACGATGTGCTTTTCAAATCATGCATTGAATGTACACTGTAGATTATGTACCAATTTGTAGCCACTGGTGTTTGCAAGGCAGATTCCAGGATCATGGAAGAAGGAGGCAGGTCATCCTTGGAAGACAATAGTAACTTTTCATACACAGAGCCACTGAAAAAGTGAAAGTGTTAGTTGCTGAGTCATGTCCAACTCTTTTTGACCCCATGGACTGTAGCCTACCAGGCTCCTCTGTCCAGGGAATTCTCAGGCAAGAACACTGGAGTGGGTAACCATTTCCTTCTCCAGACAGAGTCACTGCATGGTGTTTAACTCGTCCAGCACCATTGCTTGCAGATCATTAATGTTGTTGTTCAGTCACCCAGTAGTGTCTGACTCTCTGTGACCCCATGGACTGCAGCATGCCAGGGCTCTCTGTCCCTCACCATCCCCAAAGTTTGTCCAATTTCATGTCCATTGCATTAGTGATGCCATCTAGCCATCTCATCCTCTGACATCCTCTTCTTCTGCCCTCAATCTTTCCCAGCAACAGCGACTTTTCCAATAAGTCGGCTGTTCACCACAGATGACCAAAGTGCTGTCCAAAATGCCAGTATTTTGGTCATTAATGTTACCAGACATTTTTTTTCCTTCTGAGGTCGTTATACAACAGGGCAATTTGTAGGTTTGGTGGTTACACAAAGGCCTGCTGGAATGTATACCTTGGCACTGCCTCTCATATTAATAGTTCTTCTAGCTGGTGGATGACTGAATTTTATTTTTTCACATTTCTATATTTTTGACTGAGGTTTCCATTCCTATTAAAAACTCTGAGGAGCAATATTGTCTCTTACATTTGTCTTTTATACTGTAGTATGAAGGAAGGGCTGAAGAATATGTATAACTAGATAGGACCCAGGGAAAGTGTAGGAGGAAAGGGAAATACTTTAGGTTGAGAAGACACAGTTCATACTCAAGAGCCCAAATGAACTACCTTTTACCCTGGAAATATAAACCACTGTGCGTGCTGACTCACAACATCCCTAGCATTTCCGGTCAGGAGTGCTTAAGCTTGTCAGATGCTACAGGAAAGAAGAGTAGAGAACTGGCCACTAGATTTGACAGCATGGTAATGCTGATAACTCTGACAGAAAATCTGTAGGTTTGTAGTGTAAGAAGATAGAATGTAGGGGATGGAGAAGTGAACAGTTGCTGAGGAAATGGATGCTTTTGAGAGGTTCTGCTGTGAGGAGAAGTAGAGGAATGGAGATGAAATGCAATCTTGGGTCAGTGATGAAGGTTTGCTTCTTTTCTTTTAAAAATAAATACTGGGGTGTGTTTTTAGGCTGATGGGCACAGCTGGGTAGAAATAGAGACCTGATGATATCGGAGAGAGAGGGTTTGATGACAGAGTGAAGACCTTGAGAAGGCCACAGAGACAGGACCCACCAAAGCAAGGTTTGAACTCGAGTAGGAGGAAAGACACATTTTCCATTTCAAGACGAAGGAAAGAGTGGAAAGTTGGTGCTGATGCAAGGAGGTGTATAAATTTGATGGTAGAAGATGAGTGACTTCCTGTGGGAAGGCTTGTATTTGCTCCATGAAACATGAAGTGAGGTAACCAAATGAGGGCAATGGGAGAGACTTGAGGAGGAAGGAAAAGATTTGAAATAATCATTTTGGAGACTGGCAAAGAAATGGGGAAATTCACTCAGGTTGCTGGTGTTTGGGGGGCAATTGTGGCCATGAATGTTGTGTGACGTCAGTCAAGTTTTCAGTGTGGTTTTCTCCATCAAAGTTCATCTGTTTGGTTACCCATGTCAACTATTGAAATCAACCAGGGATCTCATTTTCTATTGGTACTTACCTTTAGGTGGAGAGGGGCAAAGAAGATGGACTGATGGTGAAAACTGGTGGGGTGAAGTCTTAATAAGGTTCAAGAATGGAGGTCTTAATAAGGTTCAAGAATTTTATCAGTGGAACATTGAACAAGTGAGCTAGAAGGGTTGCAAGTGGTGACTGGAGAATGAAATGCTTGAAATTGAGATTTTTAAGGTGGAGGCATTTCTGCTGATAAAACAAAGGGCCTAAGATATAACTACAGTGGGTGCCTGGGGTGGAATAGGACAGCCTATATTAGAGATGGTGGCATTAAAGATCTAGAGTCCTACGTGGATAGTCTTGTGAATGTTGAAGTCATTGTGTGACTAATTGCTGTAGTTTCATGGAAAGGAAGACCATATATAAAGAAGGAGGGGGTGATGAAAAAAAGTTAATGAGTGTATGTGTGCTCATTCAGTCATATCGACTCTTTGAGACCCTGTGGACGATAGTCTGCCAGGCTCCTTCGTCCATGGGCTTCTCCAGGCAAGAATACTGGAGTGGATTGCTATACCCTCCTCCAGGGGATCTTCTTAATCCAGGGATCAAACCTATTCTCTTATGTCTCCTGCATGAGCAGGCAGGTTCTTTACCACTAGTGCCACCTGGGAAGCCTGTCAAAGGATGACAACAAACAGGAGAAAAATGAGGGGGGATATACAAGCGGTCTTCACATCCAGGGAGAAACACGTGGACTCTCTGCTTACCACTTCCTCTCCCTCCACCCACTGAAAATAAATAGCCTGACAAGTATCTGCACGATCTGGCACCTCTCATCTACCTCTCCCATCTTGCTAGTATATTCCTCAATATTACCCATGTTCAAGTCACAGTGGCCTTCTTTTTTCCCTTGAGAGGCTGAACTCTTCTTTCTTGGGGCATCAGCATGTACTATTTCCTGTGCCCTAGATTCTCTTCATATGATATGAATGTCCCCTTCTTGGGGACATTCATATCAGCTTAGATATCAATTCTCTTCCTTTATCTCATAAATTAAGGTGTTCCCCTTTGCTCATTGATATGTGGCAGCCTGGATGGGAGGGAGTGTAGGGGGGAATGGTACATGTATATGTATGGGTGAATCCCTTTGTCTTCCACTTGAAACTATCACATTGTTTATCAGCTATATCCTAGTATAAAATGAAAAGTTAAAAGATAAATAAAGGTGTTCCTTCTTATAATGATATTCCTTTCCTTTATGATACTTATCAGAATTTGAAAGTGTACATTTAATAATTTATGTTCGATTCAGTTCAGTCGCTGAGTCGTGTCCGACTCTTTGCGACATCATGAACTGCAGCAAGCCAGGCCTCCCTGTCCATCACCAACTCCTGGAGTTTATTCAAACTCATGTCCATTGAGTTGGTGATGCCATCCAACCATCTCATCATCTATCTTCCCCTTCTCCTTCCACCTTCAATCTTTCCCAGCATCAGGGTCTTTTCAAATGAGTGAGTCAACTCTTCACATGAGGTGGCCAAAGTATTGGAGTTTTAGCTTCAGCATCAGTCATTCCAATGAATATTCAGGACTGATTTCCTTTCAGATGGATTCGTTGGATCTCCTTGCAGTCCAAGGGACTTGCAAGAGTCTTCTCCAACACCACTGTTCAAAAGCATCAATTTTTTGGTGCTCAGCTTTCTTTATAGCCCAACTCTCACATCCATACATGACTACTGGAAAAACCATAGCCTTGACTAGATGGACCTTTGTCGGCAAAATAATGTCTCTGCTTTATAATATTCTGTCTAGGTTGGTCATAGCTTTTCTTTCAAGGAGCAAGCATCTTTTAATTTCATGGCTACAGTCAGTCACCATCTGCAATGATTTTGGAGCCCCCCAAAATAAGTCTCTCACTGTTTCCATTGTTTCCCCATCTATTTGCCATGAAGTGATGGGACCGGATGCTATGATCTTTGTATTTTGAATGTTGAGCTTTAAACCAGCTTTTTCACTCCCCTCTTTCACTTTCATCAAGAGGCTCTTTAGTTCCTCTTCACTTTTCTGCGGTAAGTGTGGTGTCATCTGCATATCTGAGGTGATTGATATTTCTCCCTGCAATCTTGATTCTGCTTGTACTCCATCCAACCTGGCATTTTGCATGATGTATTCTGCATATGAGTTAAATAAGCAGGTTGACAATATACAGCCTTTCTGTACTCCTTTTCCTATTTGAAACCAGTCTGTTGTTCCATGTCCAGTTCTAACTGTTGCTTCCTGACCTGCATAGAGATCCCTCAGGAACCATGTCAGGTGGTCTGGTATTCCCATATCTTTAAGAATTTTCCACAGTTCGTTGTGATCCACACAGTCAAAGATGTTAGCATAGTCAATAAAGCGGAAGTAGATGTTTTTCTGGAACTCTCTTGCTTTTTTGATGATCCAATGGATGTTTACAGTTAGATATCTGGCTCCTCTGCCTTTTCTAAATCCAGGTTGAACATCTGGAAGTTCATGGTTCATGTACTGTTCAAGCCTGAATTGGAGAATTTTGAGCATTACTTTGCTAGTGTGTGAGATGAGTGCAATTGTGCAGTAGTTTGAGCATTCTTTGGCATTGCCTTTCTTTGGGATTGGAACGAAAATTGATCTTTTCCAGTCCTGTGGCCACTGCTGAGTTTTCCAAATTTGCTGGCATGTTGAGTGCAGCACTTTCACAGCATCATCTTTTAGGATTTGAAATAGCTCATCTGGAATCCCACCACCTCCACTAGCTTTGTTTGTAGTGATGCTTCCTATGGTCCACTTGACTTCGCATTCCAGGATGTCTGGCTCCAGGTGAGTGATCACACCATTGTGGTTATCTGGGTCATGAAGATCTTTTTTTGTGTAGTTCTTCTGTGTATTCTTGCCGCTGCCACTGCGAAATCGCTTCAGTTGTATCCGACTCTGTGCAACCCCATAGACGGCAGCCCACTGGGCTCTCCCATCCCTGGGATTCTCCAGGCAAGAATACTGGAGTGGGTTGCCATTTCCTTCTCCAATGCATGAAAGTGAAAAGCGAAGGTGAAGTTGCTCAGTCGTGCCCAACTCTTAGCGACCCCATGGACTGCAGCCTACCAGGCTCCTCCATCCATGGGATTTTCCAGGCAAGAGTACTGGAGTGGGGTGCCATTGCCTTCTCCATATTCTTGCCACCTCTTCTTAATACATTCTGTCTCTGTTAGGTCCATACCATTTTTGTTATTTAATGTGTCCATGTTTGCATGAAGGAAGTCAAGTCTGATGCTGTAAAAAGCACTATTGCATCAGTCAGTAGTCAGTTCAGTCTCTCCGTCGTGTCCAACTTTTTGCGACCCCATGAATTGCAGCACGCCAGGCCTTCCTGTCCATCACCAACTCCTGGAGTTCACCCAAACTCATGTCCATCGAGTTAGTGATGCCATCCAGCCATCTCATCCTCTGTCATCCCCTTCTCCTCCTGCCCCCAATCCCTCCCGGCGTCAGGGTCTTTTCCAATGAGTCAACTCTTTGCATGAGGTGGTCAAAGTATTGGAGTTTCAGCCTCAACATCAGTCCCTCCAATTAAACCCAGGACTGATCTCCTTTAGGATGGACTGGTTGGATCTCCTTGCAGTCCAAAGGACTCTCAAGAGTCTTCTCCAACATTGCAGTTCAAAAGCATCAACTCTTCAGCGCTCAGCTTTCTTCACAGTCCAACTCTCACATCCATACATGACTACCGGAAAAGCCATAGCTTTTAGATGGACCTTTGTCGGCAAAGTAATGTCTCTGCTTTTTAAGATGCTGCCTAGGTTGGTCATAGCTTTTCTTCCAAGGAACAAGTTTATTTTACTTTCATGCGTGTAGTCGCCATCTGCAGTGATTTTGGAGCCCAAGAAAATAAAGTCTCTCACTGTTTCCATTGTTTCCCCATCTATTTGCCATGAAGTGATGGGACCAGATGCTATGATCTTTGTATTTTGAATGTTGAGCTTTAAACCAGCTTTTTCACTCCCCTCTTTCACTTTTATCAAGAGCCTCTTTAGTTCCTCTTCACTTTCTGCCATAAGTGTGGTGTCATCTGAGGTGATTGATATTTCTCCCTGCAATCTTGATTCTGCTTGTATTTCATCCAGCCCAGCATTTCACATGATGTACTCTGCATATGAGTTAAATAAGCAGGCTGACAATATACAGCCTTGATGTATTCCTTTCCCAATTTGGAACCAGTCTGTTGTTCCATGTCCAGTTCTAACTGTTGCTTCTTGATCTGCATATAGATTTCTCAGGAAGCAGGTCAGGTGGTTTGGTATGCCCATATCTTTAAGAATTTTCCACAGTTTGTTGTGATCTACATAGTCAAAGGCTTTGGCATATAAAGCAGAAGTAGATTTTTTTTGGAATTCTCTTGCTTTTTCTATGAGCCAACGGATGTTGGCAATAAGTCACTGGAAAAACCATAGACTTGACTAGACAGTCGTTTGTTGGCAAAGCAATATCTCTGCTTTTGAATATGCTATCTAGGTTGGTCATAACTTTCCTTCCAAGGAGTAAATGTCTTTTAATTTCATGGCTGCAATCACCATCTGCAGTGATTTTGGAGCCCCCCAAAATAAAGTCTGACACTGTTTCCACTGTTTCCCCATCTATTTGCCATGAAGTGCTGGGACCAGGTGCCATGATCTTATTTTTCTGAATGTTGAGCTTTAAGCCAACTTTTTCACACTCCTCTTTCACTTTCATCAAGAGGCTTTTTAGTTTCTCTTCACTTTCTGCCATAAGGGTGGTGTCATCTGCATATCTGAGGTTATTGATATATCTCCTAGCAATTTTGATTCCAGCTTGTGTGTCTTCCAGGAACCTGGAATGTTAGGTCCATGAATCAAGGCAAATTGAAAGTGGTCAAACAGGAGATGACAAGGGTGAATGTCAACATTTTAGCAATCAGTGAACTAAAATGGACTTGAATGGGTGAATTTAACTCAGATGACCATTATATCTCCTACTTGGGCAAGAATCCCTCAGAAGAAATGGAGTAGCCATCATAGCCAACAAAAGAGTCCAACATGCAGTACTTGGGTGCAATTTCAAAAACTAGAGAATGATCTCTGTTCATTTCCAAGGTAAAGCATTCAATATCTCAGTGATTCAAGTCTATGCCCTGACCAGTAATGCTGAAGAAGCTGGAGTTGAACAGTTCTATGAAGACCTACAAGACCTTTTAGAACTAACACCCCCAAACGATGTCCTTTTCATTATAGGGGAGTGGAATGCAAAAGTAGGAAGTCAAGAACTACCTGGAGTAACATGCAAATTTGGCCTTGGAGTACAGAATGAAGCAGGGCAAAGGCTAATAGAGATTTGCCAAGAGAATGCACTGATCATAGCAAACACCCTCTTCCAACAACACAAGAGAAGACTATACAGGGACATCACCGGATGGTCAATACCAAAATCAGATTAATTATATTCTTTGCAGCCCAAAATGGAGAAGCTCTATACAGTCAGCAAAAGCAAGACTGGGAGCTGACTGTGGCTCACATCATGAACTTACTCCTTATTGTCAAATTCAGACTTAAGTTGAAGAAAGTAGGGAAAGCCACTAGACCATTCAGGTATGACCTAAATCAAATGCCTTACGATTATACAGTGGAAGTGACAAATAGATTCAAGGGACTAGATCTGATAGACAGAGTGCCTGAAGAACTATGAATGGAGGTTCATGACATTGCACAAGAGGCAGGGATGAGGACCATCCCCGAGAAAACGAAATGTGAAAAAGCAGAATGGTTTTCTCAGGAGGCCTTACAAATAGCTGTGAAAAGAAGAGAAGGGAAAGGCAAAGGAAAAAAGGAAAGATATACCCATTTGAATGCAGATTTCCCAAGAATAGCAAGCAGAGATAAGAAAGCCTTCCTCAGTGATCAGTGCAAAGAAATAGAGGAAAACAATAGAATGGGAACGACTAGAAATTTTTTCTTCAAAAATTTATTTATGTTAATTCCATGAAAAGAGAGTTTCCCCCACTGTTGCACTTGCAGAAACTGGTAGACAGCTCAGCGAAAGAGTGCAGCCTAGTGTCCTAGGTGTGCAGACTCAGGGTTAGAATTCAAATCCCAACTCTACTAATACTATTGATGTGATTTTGGGAAGATCACTTCACCTCTCCGTGTCTTTGCTACCCAATCTGTAAAATAGAAAAAATGGTATTTGTCTCCTGGAGTTGATGTGAGGATTAGAAATAATATATACAGCGGAATATCTACCACAGAGTAAACACTCAATATTTGTGTGCTTTCTATTTGTTAGAGAAAACTTCTTTTAATTGCTTAACCATATGCTCTCTAAGGGGCCTCCCAGGTGGTGCAGTGATAAAGAATCCGCCCGCCAATGCAGGAGACACTGGTTCCATCCCTGGGTTGGGAAGGAAATGGCAATGCGCTCCAGTATTCTTGCCTGGAAAATTGCATGGACAGAGGAACCTGGTGGGCTACAGTCCATGGGGTTGCAAAGAGTTGGACGTGACTGAGCGGCTGAGCACACACGTACACGCACACACACATACACATGTATCTTCTAAGTAATCAAACCTCTCTAATGCCCAGTTTCTTTACCTATAAAATGAGGAAACAGGACATTGTGATCTCAAGGTTTTTTCCAGTTCTAAAACACTCAGTTATATGACTGTGCAGTAGGTTACATTTTTCTCCTTTGAGTTGTCATAAAAGCAGCACTGTTTACTTAAAACAGTGAGAATGTTTTGTGTGATAAACCAGAGAAGCCTGGTTTATCATAGGATATCAGATATAGTTCTCTGTTCTATACTGTAGGAACCTGTTTATCCATTTTATTTAGATTTTAAAAGGCGTTATATCACTGAAATATGTTGTGATCGAATTCCAGTAAAAAAAGTCATACCAAATCTAGGTTTCCAATGTAAGATTTTCGATAAATGTTTTATTCTGCTTCTTGTCTGGTTTGCTTCAACTTTTTTTTTTCACTTATCTCCCAACCAAATAAAGGAAAGGGGAAGGCAGATTCACAAACAACATGAGCATGGGAATTGGGTCAGGTGTGGGATGTTTGATCTTAGTATCCTCTCAACTTAGGTGCCTGAGAAGTCCGAGATAGCTTTTTGCCTTCCTTGATGGTGGAAAGTGATGTATCAGCTTAGGTGGTGAAACTGACCTGGCTCACTTCATGGCACTTGCCTGTCTTAAATGGATAGCCTCTGAGGCCCTTGCCCTATGGAGCTGCTGTGAGGTAATTTTCTAAAGTTTGAGGAGCCCTACTCTACAAAAAACACATAAGAGAAACATTCAATAGAAAACTCTGAAACCTAGTCTTACTTGTCTTTCATATTCTTTTTAGCATCTTAAATTTTTCAGGTATAATCAAATTTGTTGTGTGAAATTTCCATTTCAATCAGCACCTGCCCCCTAAAGCTTTCCTGATCATTTCTAATTTACCCCAACAAAGCCTGGCTCCTGTTTGGCAAGGTGTTTGGGTAGGAAAACTTCTGTCTAGATTGAGGAATTTTTTTGCAAATTCTTGTTTACATTTGCTGTTGCATATGTAACTGAAGCTTTAATTACCTCATTATCTCAACATTCTCCCCCAAAAACCTCCCAGTGTTTTTGATATCACCGAACATCTAAAATAGAAAAATATAGTTTCTGTGAAACTTTGAGTGGAAAAAAAGTTTGTCCATTCCTTAGTGCTGAAAAAACGTAGGCAATTTATGCAGCCTTTGTGATAATATTTCAGAAAAGAACCTGTGTAGTTGGGTGGAAAATTCTTGAAAAATTCTGACACCAATAAAGGTTTGTATTGCTTAGTGTTTAGGAAAGTCTAATTGCCTTTTAGCTCCAAAAGAGAAGCTGGGGAGAATTACTTCTCCACTCCAGATGTCTTGTCTGAACTTAAAAAACATTCAATATACGTCTACTAGAGCTGGTAAGACCAGAGGATACAAGTGTGAGAGAAAGCCTTAACTTCCCAGGCATCTCAGAGGGAGCTCCCACTTTTGAGTGTGGATTATAAGCGCATGTTAACAAAGTTTTTATTTTTATGTATTTATTTTATTTTTTATTGAAGTTTAGTTGATTTGCCATGTTGTATTAGTTTTTTGTATACAGCAAAATAATTCAGATATGTGTACTCTCTTTCATATTCTTTTCCATCATGGTTTATTACAGGATACCGAATATAGCTCCCTATGCTAGGATCTTATTTTTTTTGAAATTGTTTTATTTGTTTTAATTTATTTATTTTAATTGAAAGATGATTGCTTTATAGTATTGTGTTGGTTTCTACCAAACATTAATATCAATCAGCCATAGGTTTACCTATGTCCCCTCCCACTTGAACATCCCTCCCATCTCTCTAGATTGTTACCGAGCCCCAGTTTGAGTTCCATGAGTCATAGAGCAAATTCCCATTGGATATCTATTTTACATATGGTAATGTATGTTTCCATGTTACCCTCTCCGTACACCCCACCCTCTCCTTGCTCCCCCACAGCTGTGTCCATAAGCCTATTCTCTATGTCTGAGTCTCCACTGCTGCTCAGCAGTTAGGTTCTACAGTACCATCTTTCTAGATTCCATATATATGTGTTAGCATATGACATTTATTTTTCTCTTTCTGACTTACTTCACTCTGTATAATAGGCTCTAAGTTCATCTACCTCATTAGGACTAACTCAAATGTGTTCATTTTTATGGCTAAGTAGTATTCCATTGTATATATATGTACCACAGCTTCTTTATCTGTTAATCTGTTGATGGACATCTAGGTTGCTTCCAATCCCTTATACTAGGGTCTTATTGTTTATCCTTTCTATATATATAGTAGTTTGCATCTGTTAGTCTCAAACTCCCAGTCCTTCCTTCCCCCACTTCCGCTTCCCCTTGGTAACCACAAGTCAGTTCTCTATGTCTGTGAGCCTGTGTCTGTTTCATATTTGTGTCATATTTTAGATTCCACATAAGTGATACCATATGGTGTTTATCTTTCTCTTTCTGACTTGCCTCACTCTGTATGACAGTCTGTAGGTCCACCTGTGTTGCTGCAAATGGCAATATTTCATTTTGTATGGCTGAGTAGTATTCTACTGTGTATACACACACACACCATATCTTCCTTATTGACTTCTCTGTCAATGGACATTTATGTTGCTTCCGTGTCTTGGCTTCTGTGAAGAGGGGTTATAAACACACTTTGATTCAATTCCACATGTTTAGTATGTTCCTATTAAGTGCAAGGCAGTGCAGTAGACAAGCATGAATGACTCTTTGAGAGTTCACAGTCTAATGGGGGGAGGCTGAGATTTAAGCTCAGGTGTTAAGTTAGGGAGACCAAGAGAATGGTGTGTTAAGAATATACAGGAGGGACTCTGGTCACATGAGAAGGGGCTAGAGAATCTTAGGAAGCTTGTTGAGCTGAGCCTGGAAAGGTGTGGCTGGCAAGGTAGTTTCTGAAATGTTTTCTGTTTCTCTTAAGTATCACATACCTTTGGAAATAAATAACTCTACCATTTAATTATTCACTCATTCAACAATATTGAGGACTCACTGTGGGCCAGTTGCTGGACCTTCTTGGATTTGCTCAGTATTTATTCATTCAATATGTATTGTTTGAGTACCTACCACAAACCCAACACTGTTCTTCACTTCTCTCCATAAGACTATATTTTCTCCCCAGGACTATAATCTGAAGATGGTCAGCCACAGGAACCTGCTTATGACCATGGAGTCCAGTTCAAACTTTTTCATTCTTCTGACACTTCACAACCAACCCAGGACTGTTTACCTTACTACCGTGACTGGAATTTTTCCAAAGCAGGGGCCATTTTAAATTTAATTGAGTAATACTTTGGAAAAATAATGATGGACAAGGAGACAAAAACTTGAGTTCCAGTCTTGGACTCACTACTTACTATATCTCCATCTTAAACATGTCAACTTCTCCCTGTCTGTTCTGCACTTTTAACATGAGGATAATAATTTTGACTTCTTAATATTAGAGTGGGTAATTGAGAGGACTGAATAAGAAAAGATACCTGAAAGCCCCTCATCATCTATGAATCCATATAAACATGGAATATTTCTTGATTAACACCTTGCTTGGCACAGAAGTTAATATACATTTATAAAATACTTGATGACAATGATGAAAATGATAGTAAATGCTTGTTAATGTTAAATACTATCAATACACTCAACAAATGATATTGGAACTAGGTCCATAATAGACTGAATTATGTTCCCCCCAAAAACCCATAAGTTAAAGCCATTCCCAAATGTGACTTGATTAGGACATAGAATCTTTAAGGGGATGACAGAGGATGAGATGGCTGGATGGCATCACCAACTTGATGGACATGAGTTTGGGTAAATTGCGGGACTTGGTGATGGACAGGGAGGACTGGCGTCCTGCAATTCATGGGGTTGCAAAGAGTTGGACATGACTGAGTGACTGAACTGAACTGAGGACCTTTAAGAGAAAATTAAGATTAAGTGAAGCCATAAGAATGGAGTCCTAGTCCAGTTTGCATGGTATCCTTAAAAGAAGAGGCAATATACCAGGAGTGCTTGTGCACAGAAGAAGGCCACATGAGGATATAGCAAGAGGACAGCCATCTGTAAGCAAAGGAGAGAGACCTTATGGGTAACCAACTCAGTCAGCACCTAGATCTTAGACTTTCAGCCTACAGAACTTAAATTTAAGTTGTTTAAGCCACTGAGTCTGTGATATTTTTATTATGGGTGCCCTTATAAACTAATGCAGGATCCTTATATAAACTTGAATCATCTTTCACTTTCTTAATGGTTTATGCATGCCACAACTAATATCATCATTAAGAGAGAAATTATAAAATAAGGCTCACCTGGAGTTTTAGAACTAAGTCACTGAAATATAATAACACATTAAGTGGATTTGTTGTCATTGTTTAGTCACTAAATTGTGTCCGATTCTTTTTGTGACCCCATGGACTGTAGCCCACCAGGCTCCTCTGTCTATGGGATTTCCCAGGCAAGAATACAGAAGTTGTTTGCCATTTCTTTCTCCAGGGGATCTTCCTGACCAGGAATTGAACCCTTGTCTCCTGCATTGGCAGGTGGATTCTTTATTGCTGAGCCACCAGGAAGCCCCATTTGGTAGATTGCCAGATATTTAATTGCTACAAATTTGAGAAAAGAGTTATGATATTCTACCTGATAAAATTGTTTCTGGTTGAAATTTTGATTATAAAATTTTGAATTATACTGGGAATATTTTATACCAACTAATGCATATCTGTTAAGGTGCACAAATGTGTTATTTGCAAAAAATATTTATATCTGTCTATCCATGTGTTTATCTCTCTATCTCCTAGTAGAAGGGCCAGATGTTAGAATAATGGCCATCAAAGTAATGAAATGCTGAAAGCCTGCCATTCTTTACTGGGTTCACTTCTTACCCAGTAGCAATTATATCTATATAGGCATTGATGTCTTATTTTTATTCATATGGCAGGTTTTTCATTTGCAACATGTATGTCCCTGCTTTTTTCAAATCCCCAAAGTGAGAAATACTGTTTGTTTTATTTTTATTTTTCATGTATCTACACTATAATTTTCTTTTGGTTACTTTACTTTTAATTAGACACAGATTATTGATTCATGGCTAAAATGACTAGTTTTCAGAATGAATCACTTAGTACTAAAATGTGGAGTTTAGAACACATATATTTTCAGTTCTTATTCTCTGATAACTGTAATGTAGTGTTTTATGTATATAACACTTTCTGAAAAATAAAAGTTTTAAGATCATTTATTAAAACCAGCTAACATTATAAGATAGGTTATAGAAAGAATACAGGTTTTTTTTCTTTTTGCATCTGATGTTGCCTCAAGTGAAGACTTAGTTTGAAGATTTGGCAGAACAAGTATATCCTTACCAAACAAATTAAATAATTTGAAAGTTCAGAAACTCATGTAGTCACTCACGTGAGACTAACTATACTATCTTTTACCAAATTAATGTAACCAAATAGTATGATAGCAATAAGTTAATAGATTCTTTGGACATATTATGCAGTATGGTAACACTGCTGTGAGCAAGGAGGACCCGTTCTAGTGATATACTTCATGGTCAGAAGCTTTGTTACCAGAAGGATAAATAATGCAGGGAAGTTAACCATGCAATCATCATGGAGAAATGGTGGGAGGGGGCATCACTGAAGTTACCAGAACGTATCAATCTCAGGGTAGACCCTGAGATTCTGCATTTCTAACAAGCTCTTGAATGACACCAATGCCCAGGGGGACCATATTTTGAGCAATCAGGATTAGAGCAGTGCTCCCCAAACTTCTCTGATGATGCAATCACCCAGAGAAGCTATTAACACAAAATTCTAGGTGTATTACAGGAACCACTGTATTAGAATGCTCTGGAGAGTGACCTGGGAAAAGTTTCGACTTTTAGGTAATTCTTACCATAACATGTTTGGAAAACTCTTGTAGGCCAGTTCTTATATCAATATTTTGATCACACCATCCAGTGCCACTAAATGGGACACATTCACCAATGACTCAGTGACCACGTTTGTATGAACACTGCTATTTGAATGGTCATTGAATTCCTGGACGTACTTGTCATCCCCAAAGTGATTCTACCTAGCAGAGGAAGATAATTTTACAAGAAACATTTACTTTACGGCTTTCTTTGTTTTGTGCTCTCTCTCCAGGAATGCAAGAGAGGATGGAAAGAAAAAAGAATGCAAATAGTTAAAACACTTTCTTCTACCTTGGAGGAGAATCAGCCAGTCATTCTCTGAACCATCTTTCCCAGATTCTAAGAGGGGGCTGCTCTGGCCACTCTTACCATGTTCTCCTGAATGTAGAGCCTTTCCCAGGGATCTCAAGCCAGGGCCAGCCAGAAGCAAATCTGTCTGGAGGCCATTGGTCATTCTTTGTATGCACCTGTCTCCCCTAGGACAAGGGTGTGTAATCATGACAGACTCTCCTAATCTCTGCAGTCTTATTTTTGCAGGCTTCAGTGCATTGCAATATATTTTGACCTGATTGTTTACAATTAGGTTCCCTGGTAGCTCAGACAGTAAACAGTCTACCTGCAATGCGGAAGACCTGGGTTTGATCCCTAGGTTGGGAAGATCTCCTGGAGAAGGGAATGGCTACCCACTCCAGTATTCTTGCCTGGAGAATTCCATGGACAGAGGAGCCTGGCAGGCTACAGTTCATGGGTTGCAGAGTCAGACATAACTGAGTGATACACACAGGTTATAAAGAAAATCATTGTTAGGTAATACATTGATGCATTTCTTAACTATTTCAGTCCCCAATACAATTTGCTTGCATTGTTCTCTTTACTTGGAATGATTTTTTCCCTTTCTTTATTTATGTAAAAGCAACATACTTTCACCGTTAGCCTCAGGCATAATCCTTCCTGAGCTTCTCTTGGAGGATCTGGCTCTTGTCAGTTCCCTCTTCCTTAATTATTATAGTACGAACATTCATACACAGGGTGGCATATGGGTGAAGTAACAAGAAAAAGATTGTGTTTTTGAGTCAAAAGTCCTGCTTTTCAGTTCCACCTCTGCCATGTACTAGTTGTGTGCCTTTGGACAGGGGATTTAACATTGCTGAGCTTCATATAAAAATTGGAATGATAATATCTACTAGTGCTTGGGAACTCATATGCAATCACATTTATAAGAAGCTTGCACAGCATATGAGACATAGCAAGAATCCAGTAATTCATAGGGTTTATTGTTACTATCAATACTATTGTGCTTAGTCACTCAGTTGAGTCCGAATCTTTGCCACCCCATGGACTGTAGCTTGCCAGGCTCCTCTGTCCATGGGGATTCTTTAGGCAACAATACTGGAGTGGGTTGCCATGCCCACCTTCAGGGGAATCTTGCCAACCCAGGGATCAAACCCACATCTCCCACATTGCAGGCTGATTCTTTACTGTGTGAGCCACCAGGGAAGCTCACCAATACTATTACTACCACGTATTGTAATTTAACTGCTCCATGTTTATAAGTTTTTACCTCCTTTAAAAATAACCAAAGACAGAAATAATTTTTGACTCTGCTTTTTGTTTTGTTTTGTTATGTTTTGTTTTGACTGTGCTGCATGGCATGTGAGATCTTAGTTCCCTGACCAGGGATAGCCTGCTGCATTGGAAGTGTGGAATCTTAACCTGGAACATCAGAGAAGTCCCAGAAATAATATTTAACTATGTGATGTTCCTTTGGTTCTGAAAATGGTGCAGGCAGGTCTTGAGACAAAGGTTTAAAAGATCACACATGAAGATGAAATGTAAACCCCATAAAGAAGTTAAAGAAGTTCTGTTTCCAGAGTTCAGAGCCAACACAGACACAAAACACAGGATACCAGTTGTAGCATTTTCCAAATGATGTTCTGTAGAATCCTGTCAGTTCTATAAGATGATCTTGGGAAATGAGTAAACTGGAACAGAAAACCCTTGAGTTGAAATTAGAACATTGCTAGATACAGCCTTCCCTTAAGGACTAATATTAAAGCCTCACTGCAAAGAAAATTGTTGAACTTAGTTTATTTTTTTTTTAATTTTTTATTTTTTTATTTTTAAATTTTAAAATCTTTAAAAGCTCTTTTTTCCCCTAATGAACAGTTACACACAATAAACATTTGACTGGTATAAGAACCATTATCATGACCACCAGAGATAGCTGTCTAACTGATCTTTATTTCCAGCAGCTTGGTGCTCAATGAAGTTAACACTGCTCCAGGCTATGTTAACCTAGAGAGTGAAGGGATGTGCCTGTGCTTCCATACACTGCTGTGTAACATATTTTTGAAATATTTTATTTTGATGAGTTGCACCTGGCTCAGATGAAGTTATTCCCAGAACACATCTAGACTAATCCATTAGCAGAACTGCTTCAGCCATGTGTCCATAAATAAGTAAATAAAACTTATATCTAAGCTCAATTTGGGGGCAGGCAATTGAGTTTCACTTACTGCATTGCTCAAATGGTGAGAGCTGGGGTTCTATGTGATTACAGCTTTATTGGGTCAGGAAAATATTCATGATTGCATTTCTTGATTGACTTTATTCTCCATCCTTTAGATAAGTAAAACTTGTGATGTCTTGCCTAATCTTTCTATCACTCTAAACCTACTCTCAGTGTTTGTCAACACTGTGGGTCATATAGCACTATCACAACATTGTTAATTGGTTATACTTCAATACAAAATAAAAAGTTTAACAACAACAACAGCAGCAACAAAAACTGGGGTCATGTAATCCAATAAATATCAGAAATACTTTGCTTCTGTTTTTCTGAGCCCTGTTTTCCTTTTCTTTAAAGTTTTTGACTATAGCCAGTGCATCCTGGTGGGATCTGAGTTCCCCAACCAGGGACTAAATGCTGGCTGCTTGCATTGGAAGGCAGGTTCCCAACCACTGGACCACCAGGGAAGTCCCTTTCTGAGCTTTTAAGAAGCTATCATTGTCAAATGTGAAAAAAAACCCACATTTTAAACTTAGAAATTATATTATGAAATTATAGTCTCAACCAATGGGTCATTAAATTAACTCACCCAATTGACTGTGCTCTTGCTGAGTTACTTATCCAAAGTAAGTTGTGCTTGATTTCACACCTGATTGTGTTAGTTGTTTTCTTATTACGTTTTCATAGTTTAATTAGATATTACATATCCAATGACCAGAGTACCATAGAGAAGATAGTTGTTGAATGCTTTGTATAAAAACTAGTTAAAAAGTAAACTGTCCAAAAATCCCCTAAAAATTGAGTTGTCAAAATATTATCGCTGTAAAATTAGGTGTGGGAAAAACAATTATAAAAGTTGGGGGTGGGAGGGTCATAAAAATCTGAAAGTGCCTTTAAATTCTTGGTTCACTTAAAAGACATTAAAGCTGGACATCATAGATAATATAGTATCAATTACAAAAAGACAAAGGAGACTTCTAATCTCTGAATCCATATGCTAATGAAAAGTTTGATTCTAAACCAAACCTTATTGAATAAATGTGTTCTTATGTTTTTAGTCAAAAGGAATTATGTATGGTATACAAATTTTATTACATATCATTTTTCAAAATAACTTTTTCGTCTAACTCTCTTTCTCAGTTTACTGACCAACTTGTTGGTCTAGTCCTGTTATCTGGATAAGAGGTTTCTATTGTATGAATACTGTGATAACTGAAGCTTCAGATTCTGCCTCCCCCTGATAATTTTAGCTCTTCTCCCTCACCCAGTTGTTATGTGAACATGCTGAACCACAGAACTCTGTGCTCCTTTTACTGACGTGGCTGTACCCACCTTTTGGCTCTTTTCTGCTCCACAGTCTGTATGAAAAGTATAAAAGATGACCAGTAGGCACTCTCTTTGCTTCTGGATCGATCAGCTATTACAGCCATTGCCTCACTCTCTAAATTCATGAAGCCCAGATGTCTGCTTGTCTGAATCCCAGAAACCCAACTTGCCTTTCTTAGCACCACATTTGCTTCTTTAAACTGGTGACTTGCTTTGGTAGCTGACAGCTCAGATTCTCTCATCTTTGTTTCACCTCCTGACTCATGGGTCTCTCAACTATCTTTCCCATACTTTTCATGGCCTCATTTATCTCTGGGTTGAGCTTCTGGTTGATGGTCCCCTTTCTTGGTCTTCACCTGGCAGTGTCCTTGTCTTCCAGTTTTTAATTTCCTAACTGGATAGTGAAGTGATGTTGCCCTTTTTACTATGTGTTTCATCAGAAGCGGGAGACTGGAACTTTACTAGAATGGCAGACATGCTTTGCATGTATTGTTCCCATTCTATTCTTTTTTATTCTTATTTTTTGGTCACAATGAGAGATCTTAGTTCCCCAACCAAGGATGGATGACCTGCAGTGGAAGTGCAGAGTCTTAACCACTGGACCGCCAGGGAAGCCCCCTGTTCTTTGTTATTTTGAACTGAATCTAGGGACAAGGATAAAGCTGGAGGGACTAATCTCTTGAATTACACAGCTTGTTTACAGGCATTTTAGTAACCATCCACCATATGACCTCAAGCTAGCTCTGGGTTATTAATCATATATATATCTTGATCATGGTTGCCTTCTAGGAATCACAGCTACAAGTTCAATCCAACCATGGAAGGCTGGTAGATTTTGCCAATAAAATGATAAAGAGGAAGTGAGGTGGGAGTGGTAGTGGTGACTGTTTCTTATTGTAAAGATAAGTTATATTCTTGGGTCATGGTAGAGAATAAACTCAATGAAGTTATTATGAATACAAAGCCTGAAAAAGAATAAGGAAATGATGCTTTTGCTTAGAATACTTTGTCTGTAGAACAAATAATTAATTGATTAGCATTTAAAGAAGGAGCTGGAATAGCTTAAAACATATTTTTTTAAACATTAAAAAATTGAAGTATGGTTGATTTTCAGTGGTGTGTTACTTTCAGTCATTTTCTTTACAGGTTATTATAAGATATTAAATGTAGTTCACTGTGCTATACAGTAAGTCATTATTTATCTATTTTTATATATAGTAGTGTATATCTATCAATCCTAAGCTCCTAATATATCCCTCTCCCCTCTTTGGGGGCCATAAGTTTGTTAAAACATATTTTAGACTTAATATTATTATAGAAACAGAGTGAGAATGAGAACATGTATCACCCTGTAGTTCTGGTCCTCATACCTCTCTCTCCAGATACCCTTGTGTGATGCTGAATCAGGCTGTCCAGTGACATAGCAAATAACAATCCACATTAACAAGTGCAAAGGTCAATACGCCTACACCAATTATTAACCCAGGTTGAAACTCCAATCTAGCCATTTATTTCCAAATGAACTTGTAGATGTTATTACATGGTTTTATAGCTCATTCAATATTGAAACTTCTATTTGGAATTTATCTGTTAGATTTAGATAGTATATGTGATAGTATTAATAAATGTGACACATTAATAAATGTAACAAAAATAGTCTCTAGTGATTCTATCTCTAATATTTTTCAGTTCTGGATTAGCAAGTCGAGAGCATAGGGATATGATTCAGTAATACAGAAAATAAACACAGAGTATATTGCATACTATGCAAAAAACCCCAACAAACCAAACAAACCCTAGTATCCTGGATATAGGTACAGGAATAATTTCCATAATAGAAAAAAAAAAACACAGTATTTTTAGGTAAAGTAATTCTGGTACTGTAGGCTTCTCTTGCACAGTAGGGTGTGATAGCTGTCCAGATAACTCAAGCAAAAAGTTACTCTGTGCCATTTAACCAATAGTTAAAAGCAAAAGATCCAAAAACAATAAAGAATTTTATTGGTATTAGTAGGCCATTCTTGGCCACTTCTACTTGATACAGTGACGGGTGATAATTCAAACAGAAGGGATTTAAATGAATTTGTATGCTGATTATTAGCAGTAATAGTAATTTAAATTACCTTCATTTTTGAATACATTGATTGTTAAGATGCAAAGATTTTAAAGCTCATGTCAAAAATTCCTAATTCTAACCCTAAACTTTTCATAGCTTAGCCAGTGGATTTCTTATGGACTGTCCCAAACAAATGATCTTTGTTGGATTCCTTTATCCTTTCAGGCAGAAGGAGGTACCTTTTAAAATAAATAAAGATACTTGACTCCCTCCCCCGCATCCCGCCCCTTGGTCCCTTTGGTTGTGAGATGTCAGGCACCCTCTCCCCATCCTCAGAGAAAGTGAGTCTCATTCCCATTGATGTTCTTTTGCTCCTTAGTACAAAGTGAGTCATTCCAGATATAGCCTCTCCTTTAGCTTCCTACTGGTAAGAGTCATTCTTCATCCCCCCTCAAATGCCAGGGAATATGTAATGCGTTCTCTCAGTGGTTCTTCCAAAGTCTATCTCACCTAGCCTGAAATAATGAGGAATGGTCTTTTTTGCATGCTCTGTGGATAAGTGAGATTCTGTGTGGTCCACTAACAACTTCCCAGAACAGTAGCCCTTCCTGGCATCTCTGATGTCATCCCCCCTAGGCTAGAGGTGGGTAAGTGTTAATGCTGGTGGAGTTGGGGTCCCACTCTCTTAACTTGCCCTCCTTTTATGGAATCCTTGACAGCCATTGTTTTTTATAGACCTTTGTAGTCTCTGCCAAAATTCCTCATAACCAAGAAAAGTCGAATTTAACATCTTGTTCCATTTGCATTTGTAATTTGGCTTATTAAGTGGAAGAAGTTTTTATGTACAATATTTTGTATATGTCAAGGAAGGAATCTTTGAAGGAGGTCCAAATCGCATATCTTGAATTCTCCCAGTGTGGGCATAAGATGGGACAGGGAATCTAACAGAAAGAACCTCAATAAATGTGTAACACAAATCAATGTTTATATCTCCAAACAAAAGGAAACTATAAGATAAGATACTAAAATCCGGAAAGTAATGTCAAACTTATATGCCATGAAGGAAAGAGACCAATATAGGAAGAAGGCTAGAGTGTTAAAAATCAGCTGAGTCTATACATCAGAGGGAAACAGAGCCCTAAAAATATTTCTGGCTGCTCTCAAGAAAGATGAGATGGAATTGATGTCATGGAATTATGGTCAATTCAAGAGCTAAGGATTTTAAAACTTCTGAACAATGCATGTCAGAAAACCTACTGGTTCCCACTGACCCCTTGGAGGCATAATCTCTAAAAGCATCAGGAGGTGCTTAAGAGACTGACATGGGTGATTCAAGGTCTGGGGAGGAGGGAGCAACCTACCCTAAGAGGCAGGTTTTATAGCCCTAAAACATTCAAGAGCAAGAGGTACTGGCAGCATCCACTTGGGCTCAGAGAACACATCTTGAGAAAGAAGCTAGAGATATTGTGGAGAATGCAAGGTTGCTACAATGCAGGATACTCTGACTTGAAGTGTCTCTATCACTCAGGTTCCTAGTCAGCGTCCGTGGTTAGTACAGCATACCAGGAAGACAGGGCTTCAAAGGAAAATGGAAAGTAAAACTTTCTAAACATAGGAGATGGGGAAGCAGACAGCCTAAAGTAAGATGTTATGGCTGGGAGTGTCACCACAAGGCCATCTTCTAAAATTTGCAAGAAAACCAGGATGTCATAAATGCCACTCTCCAAAGGAGAAGGCACTGGTGGGATTCCTATACACCTTCTGCCTGCCATGGTCCATCCCTACAGGGGTCGTTACCAACCCCCGGATGTAAGATTTCTTCTGAGCTAGTTTGGATCACGGATTCTGGACTTTGGATGCCTGGCAGAGATGCTTCATGCTCCCTGAGCTTCAAGAGTCTCTTCTAGTGTTTCCTCTGATGACCCTCCTAACCCAGTATCTTCTTGATGGTAACCACCTCCAGATGCTGCTGTGGGAGCTCAATGCATTCCAGGAGGAAGTCCCAGTTCTGCTGCTGAAGGAACACCACTTCTGCCAAAGTGGTGTTACCAGGATGGACTCATGACTGAAAGTGAGCTGAATAAGACATTTTTGGAGGGAAGAATTTAGGCATTTTATTCTTTGATCTTTAACTCACAGGGGTCTGTAATTTTGTACTTTAATTTTCATCTAGAAATGCATTCATGGAAAGGTTTGTAGTGTTCAAATTTGAGGCATATTTTACACTGTTGAGTTTTCTTGTTATTTAGACTTATTAAAACATCCATTGTGCTATTTGGGCAGCATGGTGAGGTATAATCTAAAGACAAGAAATAGAATGGAGGGTAATTCTTTAGCTTCAGGTAAAACATGGAGTTAATTTTAAAGTTCTAACCCATTAGAGGTTTCTGAAGACAGAAATTGGAAACATCTTCCTCATTTCAAGAAGAATAAACAAAGGAGCAGTCCTATGGGAAGCAGTCACAGGGAAGGGGGGGCAAGTTGGCCCTGATAATCTTCTTCTCCTCCTGCTAGGAGCCTCCTCATCCCTGGCTGACAACAGCTGGGTTAGTGAGTCAGATGACTTGAGAGCAAACAGTGAGAAAATATGAGGGAGGGACAAGTTTCTCCCTTTTCTTGTGCTCCTCTTGACCCATATGTCAGAAACTTATGTCCTGTAGGAAATATTGGGGAGTATTTTTGTCTCACCTTATACCCTCTTAGCCACTCCTTTATGAGAGAGACTATCCTGTTACCCAACCAAACTTGGGTCTGCTGGCCCAATGCGTAGCAAAGCCAAACAACTGACACTGGGTTCTGAAGATGAAAAGTACAGCGTTAGTCACAAGGTGCCCAGCATAGGGTCAAGCAAGGAGAATGGGCAGCTCATCCTCCAAAGACCTGAGCTCCCTGATGGCTTTTGGGGAAGGGTTTTAAAGACAAGGGCTTCCCTGGTGGCTCAGATGGTAAATAATCTGCAATGCAGGAGACCCGGGTTTGACCCCTGGATCAGGAAGATCCCCTAGAGAAGAGAATGGCAAACCACTCCAGAGTCCATGGCTGGGAAATCCCCTGGACAAAGGAGCCTGGTTGGCTACAGTCCATGGGGTTGCAAAGAGTCAGACATGGCTGAATGACTAACACTTTCACTTTAAATGCAAAGTGAGGGAATTTGGGGTTGGTAGATGCAAACTACTACATTTAGAGCGGATAAAAAACAGGGTCCTAATGGATAGCACAAGGAACTATATTCAGTATCCTGTGATAAACCATAATGGAAAACAATATAAAAAAGAAAGAATATATTATGTGCATAACTGAGTCACTTTGCTGGGCAACAGAGGTTGGCACAACATTATAAATACACTATACTTCAATGAAAAATAATTAAAAATTTTTTATAAAAGCAAGGTGAGGGAGAGACTTGTGGGGTGTCTGATGAGCTTGTAGACATTCTTCTGATGGGTCAGTGGTGAGGTAACATGTGTGTTTCATAAATTAACATCATCAAACTTCTGGTTCCAACTGGTCTGGGGTCTACCCACTGGTGGTCAGCAGTTAGCTTCTTCCATCTGGTGAGGACTTTAGTATTTGCAAAACAACTCAAGGATATGGCTTAGGATATTATCTATTTATAGATAGATAATATCTATTTATTATTGAGGAGATACTAAAGGTCCTTGACTTTGATTTACAACTAAACTATTACTATCTTGGCTCAAGCTTCTCTGCAGAGAAGAGGCCAGGAATGCCAGGTGGGGAAGGCTCTGTCCTGGGAAGGCCCCTAGGTGTCCTGCTTGCTTTCGCTCCCTGCTCTGTAAGGGAGCCAGACCTAAGCTCTGCCCTCATGCAGGGAGGACTGCCTTTTCTCAGGATCAGCCTCAGAGTGATTAGATTCATTTTGAGTGGAAAGAGGAAGTCTGAATTAGGCCACAAGTCAGAGTCATTAGGCTGCAACTCAAAGCTCTTCAACATAATAGTACCACCAAAATGTGATTTTTTATGCCTATTTGATACTCTGTTTTGGAGGGGGAAATGGCAACCCACTTCAGTATTCTTGCCTGGAGAATTCCATGGACAGAGGAGCCTGGCGGACTACAGTCCATAGGATCACAAAGAGTTGGACACGACTGAGTGACTAACACTGATACCCTGTTTGTTTCTCATTTTGTCCAGAATCTGTAGGAGTGTGATTATCACTCTCAGAAATTCCAATTCTAATACCCAGCCATTAAAGAGAATGAAATAATGCGGTTGGCAGCAACATGGATAGACCTAGAGATTGTCATACTGAGTGAACTAAATCAGACAGAGGAGAATTATTGTTGATATCCCTTATGTGTGGAATCTAAGAAGAAATGATACAAATGAGCTTACTTATAAAACAGAAAGATACTCAGACTTAGAGCACACACTCATGGTTGCTGGGTGGAAAGGATAGTTAGGAAGGTTGGGATGGACATGTACACACTGTTGTATTTAAAATGGATAACCAATGGGGACCTACTGTATAACACATGGAACTCTGCTCAATGTTATATGGCAGCCTGGATGGGAGGGGAGTTAGGGAGAGAATGGATACATGTATAGGTATGGCTGAGTCCCTTCACTTTTCACCTAAAACTCACAAAATTGTTAATCAGCTATACCCCAATAGAAAATAAAAAGTTCACATTTTAGAAAAAGAATGAAATAATGCCATTTACATCAACAAGAATGGACCTAGAGGTTGTCATACTGAGTGAAGTAAGTCAAAGACAAATACCATATGTTATCACTTATTTGTGGACTCTAAAAAGAAATTATACAAATGAACTTATTTACAAAATAGAAATAGACTCACAGGTCTAGAGAATGAATTTATGGTTACCATGGGGGCAGGATGGGGAGGAGAAATAATTAGAGTTTGAGACTGACACTGCTGTATTTAAAACAGATAACCAACAGTGACCTACCATATAGCACTGGGACCTCTGCTCAATACTCTGTAATAACATAAATGGGAAGAGAATTTGAAAAAAAATATGCATATATATAAATGAATCACTTTGCTGTACACCTGTACACCTGAAATTGACACAGCATTGTTAATCAACTGTACTCCTATAGCAAATAAAAAGTATATAAAAAAGCACATGCTGAAATCAAATTGCCAGGAGAAATATCAATAATCTCAGATATGCAGATGACACCATCCTTGTGGCAGAAAGTGAAGAGGAAATAAAGAGCCTCTTGATAAATGTGAAAGGTGAAAAAGCTGGCTTAAAACTCAACATTCACAAAATGAAGATCATGCACGGTGTCCAGTCCCATCACTTCATGGCAAGTAGATGGGGAATCAATGGAAATAGTGAGAGACTTTATTTTCTTGGGCTCCAAAATCACTGCAGATGGTGACTGCACCCCCAAAATTAAAAGATGCTTGCTCCTTGAAAGAAAAGTTATGACCAACCTAGACAGCATATTGAGAAGTAGAGACATTCCTTTGCCGACAAAAGTCTGTCTAGTCAAAGGTATGGTTTTTCCATTAGTCACATATGAATATGAGAGCTGGACCATAAAAGAAAGCTGAGTGTAGAAGAATTGATGCTTTTGAACTGTGGTGTTGGAGAATACTGAGAGTCCCTTGGACTGCCAGGAGATCAAACCATTAAATCTAAAAGGAAATCAGTCCTGAATCTTCGCTGGAAAGACTGATGCTGAAGCTGGAGCTCCAATACTTTGGCCACCTGATGTGAAGAACTGATTTATTTGAAAAGACCCTGATGCTGGGAAAGGTTGAAGGCAGGAGGAGAAGGGGCTGACAGAGGATGAGATGGTTGGACGGCATCACTGACTCGATGGACAGGAGTTTGAGCAAGCTCTGGGAGCTGGTGATGGACAGGGATGCCTGGCATGCTGCAGTCCATGGGATTGCAAAGAATTGGACATGACTGAGCAACTGAACTGAACTGGGAAAAAAAAAAAAAAAAAGAAACCCCAGAGAATTCTCTTGAGTCTCACCAAAGGTTGGAACTTTAAATACAGCCTCCCCAGGGGCAGATTTCTGCCCACCTCTTGGTCAGTTGGTCACTCCTAACCCTCAGCCCCATGTGTGCTTCTTAGGGGTGCAGTGACCCGGAACTAATGGGATGATCTGCAGGAAGAATGTCAAAACAACAATTGGCAATTATGACTTAGTATTTCTTCAGTAAAAAGGAGACCTGACTCTACATAACCAGTTACATTTATTGACACAAGAGATACAAGGGAAAATTTCTGGGGAAATATGAGGATTTGATATAAATATCCTCTGGAAGCAAAATCTCCATTTGCTTTAAATGTATGTTTGTTAAAGCATCTTGCCTTTATACTTCTTGGTGGTATTTTCACTGGATTTGATTTCTATCTTTCTTTCCAGCCTTTTACCTGTGTTCTACTCAGGGAATTACTCTCACCTTCACCCTTGGGGCCTGATTTTTGCTATTAACAAACCATGAGCCATTAACTGGGGAAAATCACATTAGCTCAGTATACTGTTTGATCCCATCTGCTTCCTGGACTCACAGCTTGATTCTGGCACTGGTACCTAGCATTCTTGCCAAAATTTTCTCTCTTGCCTGAGCTATAAATCCCTCTGTCTGAGGTGCCCTGAGTCCTTAGTCTATTGAGCACACTGACCTTCAATACGGCTCTGTCCTTTGGCTTAGTCTGATACCCTGGATGCGTGACATAATGTCTATCTTGAATCTTGTGCTGGAGCATATATGTGTGCCTTTGCTTGGGAACTAAGTTAATAAGTTTGAATGGGTCAGGGGTCCACCTTTTGTCCTCAAAATAAGGATGGTTTTGGTGTGTGTTTACAGGCATGTGATTCCACATGGACAAATTCCAAATAAAGCCTCAGGTATTAGCAATTTTGCACTGTCTTTTATTCCAAGGGATTATGCAACAATTTACTAGTATGGAAAAATGAGACAAAAAGAGACAGAAAAGCAGAGTGGGTAAATTAGGGAAAAAAAATAGAGAAATAGGACTGGAAAAATAAGATTAAATCAAGGATGAGGTTGGCCTTCCCTGGTGGCTCAGACGATAAAGAATCTGCCAGTGATGCAGGAGACCCAGGTTCAATCCCTGGGCAGGGAAGATCTCCTGGAGAAGGGAATGGCAACCCACTCTAGTATTCTTGCTGGAGAATTCCCATTGACAGACAAGCCTGGTGGACTGCAGTCCATGGGTTCACAAAGAAGTGATGAGGTTAGCACACAGAATGCATGCTGAGGCCTGCCATCCTGGCTACACTTGCACCACAGATTTGCCTTTGAGTTTTCTACTGCCAATGCAGACAAAGAAACATAAAAGTATACATTTTTTTGTGCATGTAATGAAAACACAGTTGTTCAAAAGACGGATGACTATTCTTGATGTGTATCCCTGTGGAGATGCTTTCTGCATTTTCATAAAGACCGTTCTGTGAAATTTAATGAACCACACCATCAGTTATGGCTTCTTGATAAGACAACAGCAGATATTCTGAGACTGCTCCTCTCAGCATCGTCTCTCAGTGAACATGGCTGACATATGAAGCACAGTCCAGTCAGTCAGAGCAGTTCCACAGGGACCAGACAATGAGGTCAAGCTACAGAGTCTTTAGGATTTCAACTTGATCAGGACAAATCAAAGTTTACAATTTATATGCCACTTATCCAAAATTTGTTAAGTGTTAGTTGCTCAGTCATGTCTGATTCTTTGTGATCCTGTGGACTCCTCTGTCCATGGAATTCTCCAGGCAAGAATACTGGAGTGGGTAATCATTCTCTTTTCCAGGGGATCTTCCTGACCCAGGGATCAAATCTGGGTCTCTTACACTTTTTTGTTGTTGTTCAGTTGCTAAGTTGTGTCCGACTGTTTGTGACCCCATGAACTGCAGCATCCCAGGCTTCCCTGTCCGTCACTGTCTCTCTGAATTTGCTCAAACTCATGTCCATCGAGTCAGGCAGATTCTCTACCATCTGAGAGAACAGGGAAGTTTAGGGAATTCTAAAATAGGGCTTCACTTAATGGATACTCACTGGGAGGCAGTTGGTATGAGTTTGTGGTTACTTTATAAGTTCCTAGAGTGCAGACAATTCATATTATTGGTTAAATTAAGAGTCTTATTCCTTAGATTCTCAGAAACAAACATTTTCAGGTGGGCTGGAAAGTAGGACTGACATTCTCTTTTTAGATTCGGAGATTTTAATAAGGATGCCATTTCCTAATAGAAGTGAACCCAGGTGATTCACATGCACAGGATAGTATTAATAGTTTTGCTTTGCTCAAGCTCTGTGAAAAACTAATGATGCAAACAACAAAGTTCTATTCCTTAGAGCCTAATTGCTATTATTTTAGCCCGGACATTTTTTTGTTTTTTTAAGTCTGGACTTTTTTTGAAGTGGATATTGGAAGAAAGTCAACTCATCCATAGCCAATAATTCAGTAAACATCTATGAAATATCTATCTTTAAATATATAATTTCTGAGAGAACTTTTCAAAGGGCACGTTATAAAATGTATCCTACAAATCCCAATGCTTTCACCTGTTTCTAAATGGCTGTAAGATATATATCAGCTAAGTTTAGGGTGCTACCCATTCAAAAATGAGGAAATTTGCTTAGAATAATTAAAGTATCACCAGCTGTCTTGGCAGTAATTAGATCATGGCACATTTTCTCATTGTCTCTTACCTTCAGATTTTAATTGACTGCATTAATTCTGTGTTTTTACTGAGTTATTTTAATCAAACTTATTTCTACTTAACAACATTGTTCCTCCTACATAACTTAAAATATTATGCAAATTCCTTCTCCCCTTTTCTCTGCCTTCACTTAGAGAGCTTTTTTTTTTTTTTTTTGGTGTGCTGTGTGGCGTATGGAATCTTACTTCTCCCACCAGGGATCATACTCATGCCCCCTGCATTGGAAGCAGGATCTTAACCACTGGGCTGCCAGGGAAGTCCCTAGGAACTTTTTGAGTCCTTTATCAGGAAGGTGAAATTATCCTAGAAGCTCCTTAGGAGACCTTTGCTTATGTTACATTAGCCAGATCTGTGTCACATAGCCAGGAGTAGATGGAATGGAGACTGGAAAGTGAGTGTTTGGCCTTTCCAGTCTGTAGAGTGAGGCACTCCAGAAGATTGGGAATGGGGTTCAGTTACTAACTGACGACGTTTTCTACAACCCTTCTCTGCACCATGATAAGAAAAGTGGAGGTGGCAGTAGGGTTTAGGTATTCCCTCATACCCAAACATAGGTGTTTGCATTAGCACACGGATGGGAGGGGGCAAGGGCCATGCACAGAAACCACTGAACAGAGTTAAAGCAAAGACAGTAGCAGGTTCGAGGCAACTTAGTTCTAACTCTTCTATTTGCCTTTTAATGTAGCAAGTGACTGTATACCTCTTGATAGTTGGCCAATATATCTTTCCGAAGAACTCTTTCACCTGGAGGCCTTTCTATAGCCCTTTTGTTCTGAAAATTGAACAGAAAGCCCTCAGATTTGGTATCTTGCCTCTGAATGAGACATTCAATAGAAAATATTTTAGAAAACAAAAACACACCACAAAAAGTGGTAAACTTATTATGTATGGAATGGAATAAGTAGGTAGAATAGTTATATCTTTCTCTTCTGTTTTATATTAGTGATTTAATCAAATAAATTATTTTTGTGATTTTTATTGCATAAAAAGCATACTGGGAAAGACATAGTTACATTTTTATCATTTGAAACACAACTGCTTTTATCTTAGAAAGGCATCAGAAGAATGTTTTCAATAGCAATCAACCAATGCCTTATCACTAAAGCTTAAAAATAAGATTTCTTTAACTTTTATAAGTGCCTGGGTAGGGCAGACTGCAGGGGTCACTTTAGGTTACTGCTGTCCTCTTCTTAGAAGTCCTTGGCTCCATTCTCTTCTGTGCATTGGTGCCATTTGCAGACTGGTAGCAGATTACAAAATAAGTTTCTACAGAGTTAAGAGTTCCCAAAGTGGGATTCCATCCAGACTGGCTTCATGAGACTCATCTGGGAACATAATAGGGATGACATTCTCAGGCTTCCTAAACCAAAACTCGGGGTGGGCCCAACACCCTATCATTTAATAAATACTCCTTGTGATTCTTGGCTCACTCACGCTTGAGAACCACTGGCTCAGACCAGAAATTCTAAATCTTAGCTGTGCATTGGAATCACTTGCAGACCTTTAAAAATACAGGAAGCCAGAGCTCTACCCCAGAGCTATTGAAATTGGAGGGAGGGTGTGTGAAAGCAGGAGGAAGAAAGGGATGAACACAGGCA
Source organism: Ovis aries (assembly GCF_016772045.2). Taxonomy (NCBI): domain Eukaryota; kingdom Metazoa; phylum Chordata; class Mammalia; order Artiodactyla; family Bovidae; genus Ovis; species Ovis aries. Next base: position 50,456,667 of record NC_056061.1, read on the forward strand.
TTGGTACTTCACATGGTTCCCTGGACTGAGAAAGTCAGGCTTCACCTAATTGTGATCCATCCCTTGGACTGGTAATAGCCTGGACCAGACTTTCCTGAACACATGGTGATGTGAGCAAGATAGATGTCTGCATAGCATCATGGTCTTGTTGGAAAGAATGAAGGCTGTTGAGAAGGCCAGCAAGAGCATCTTCTCACATGGTCCATAGTTACAATCTCAGAACAGATCCAAATTCATGCTTGTTCCCTCTCAATTTTATAAAGCCTTTTTGTGTTGTTACATAGTTTGATTTCATAATTATTGCCTTCTCAATGTCTACTCAATGAATTTAATCATTTTGAAGTTGAAGTGTATGTAATTTTCACAAACTTAAGAAATGTTTCATAAAATCTATGAGGCAATGGTGTTACATAAGCTTAAAATTACCATAGAAACAGACACTGCAGAGCTAAGCTATCAGAGGTGTAGCTGGTGAGTGTGTGATGGTGTGTCAAACATGACGAAAGCACAGCTTTGGGGAGTTGTGCTGAGTATTTTTTGATCTTCTCTGATGACAGAACTTATGTGAAGATAATTCCAAGGGGGAAAAATGTGCAAAAGATTTTATCCAGCTGTAGTCCATAATTAGTAGACTGCTAGGTCTTTTGGGTATGAGATAGAAATACCCTGATTCATGCTGGATAGCCAAATATTTGGGAAATCAGTGCCAGATATTTCCTAATTCCTTCCTGGTCACAGAAATGGGAAGACCCCAGCTGATAAATCAAACAAGGGATACTTATATTCAGCACCTATAAGACACACATGCAAGGTATAGTACTGGGGACCATGCAAGAGAAGGAGAAAGATCCCTGCTCTTGAGACGTTTATATTATTGCTGAGACTTGAATCTATGCGTGCGAAATGGTAGCTGAGTCAAGAAACCAACTAAATGGCTCTTAACAGTGTGCATTTATCAAATGGCTGCTGTCAACAGTGAGATTAACAGGTGTTTAGTGGAAGGCTCTGTATTAGGGGGATGTGGGACATACTTCTAGAGGTGTGATGCTAGCAGAATTCCAGAAGATAGACAGTATTTGGATCAACACAGGAAGGATCATGGAGCAGCATATTAAGGTGGGAAAATGGCACAGGCAGAGGTGTAGAGGATTTGGGAGGTGAAAGATAGCTCAATTTTTTTTAACTTAATTTTTTGTTTGTTTGTTTTTGTTTTGTGGCTGTGTTGAGTCTTCATGGCTGCTCTCAGGCTTCCTCTCATTGTGGTCATTTTGGGCTACTGTTTGTTGTGGTGCTTGGGGTTCTTACTGCAGTAGCTGCTCTTGTTGCAGAGCATGGGCTCTAGGGTGTGCAGGCTTCAGTTGCTGGGGGGTGTGGGCTCAGTAGTTGGTGGGAAGGACTTGGTTGCTCCTCAGCACGTGGGGTCTTTCTGGATCAGCAACTGAACCTGTGTCACATCCCTGCATTGGCACACTGATTCTTAACACCTGGACCAGCAGGGAAGTGCCCTGATCCGATTTGGAAGGTAAGGTAAAGTCCATTCCTGTTGTGTTTCTGGTTAAAGCATCTGGTACTTTTGCATGCCAAATATGAGCTGAAGACTTGTGGAAAATGAAGTTAGAGATGTAGGATGGATCATGGAGTTGTTTGTAAGCCCATGTTATGGCCTTAGGTTTTCATCTGTAAAATGGAACTGATGATGTCTATCTCAGAAGATTTTAATCAGGATTAAACAGATTAATACATGGCACACAGCAATTGGCTCAGTAAATGTTTTCTGTTATAAGTAGTATTAGTATTATTGTTTTATTAGCAGCTAGAGATCCTTAGTTGAGAAGATATAAATTCAAGAGAAGATATAAATTATCCAGTTTGCATTTAAAAAATTTCCCTGGCTGTCTGTGGAGAATGGACAGATGGCAAAGGAAAGGATAGGTGGAATAGAGAAATTGGGAGGAAATTGTGCTAATCTGGTTGAGACCTAGATTAGCCAGTGGAAATGCATTGGATTGATATCTGTAGTACTTGATTGGGAAGTGTGCAAATGGTGGGGAAGGTGTGAGATGATGGGAGGAGATGTGTGAATGGTGAGGGAAAGTTGTGTGAATAATGGGGTAGAAGAAGTATATTAATGGTGAGGGGCAGGTAGGTGTATGAATGGTAGCAGGGAGAGGTGTGTAGGAGGCCAGTTATGCAGAGTCTTCCAAGCAGTCAAAAGGGAGTCTGGATTTGACTCAAAGTACAATGTTTGGGCTTCCCAAGTGGCACCAATGATAAAGAATCTGCCTGCCAATGCAAGGGACACAAGAGACACGGGTTCAATCCCTGAGATGGGAAGATCCTCTGGAGTAGGAAATGGCAACCCATTCCAATATTCTTGCCTGGAAAATTCAAAGGACAAAGGAACCTGGTGGGCTACAGTCCATGGGGCTGCAAAGAGTCAAACACAACTGAGTGACTGAACATACACACATCCACAATGTTTGAGGTGGAGAAGGAAGCAAACCATTCCAATATTCTTGCCTGTAAAATTCCGTGGACAGAGGAGCCTGGCAGGCTGCAATCCATAGGGTCACAAAGAGTTGGAATGACAGAGCAACTGAGCATGCATGTACACAGGATGTTTGAGGTGTGAGTATGAGAAAGACTTTTAACTTCAGGTGATATGGTGGTGATATTGGGGAAGAGATCAAGGACTGACAAATGAAATAATAAACAAATTAGGACAGGTTGTGAAAAAGGTACAAAGTGTTCTGTCACTCAAAGGAATGCATTGCACTGAGTGTTCCATTTTAGATGGAGAAGCCTGGGCATAGAGAGCTATACTTGCTAATGTAGTTGAACAACTTCTGAGGTGGTCTCTCTTCTATTTGATTAACACTGTAAAGGAACTTTAACGTTAAAAGCATTAGTTTAATACAATTTTTAAAGCCCAGAGTGATAGGTTTTTCTGTTTTTTTTTTTTTAATTTTTCCTTTTTTCTTTTTTTTTATATTTTAAAATCTTTAATTCTTACATGCATTCCCAAACATGAACCCCCTCCCACCTCCCTCCCCATAACATCTCTCTGGGTTATCCCCATGCACCAGCCCCAAGCATGCTGTATCCTGCGTCAGACATAGACTGGCGATTCGATTCTTACATGATAGTATACATGTTAGAATGCCATTCTCCCAAATCATCCCACCCTCTCCCTCTCCCTCTGAGTCCAAAAGTCCGTTATACACATCTGTGTCTTTTTTGCTGTCTTGCATACAGGGTCGTCATTGCCATCTTTCTAAATTCCATATATATGTGTTAGTATACCGTATTGGTGTTTTTCTTTCTGGCTTACTTCACCCTGTATAATCGGCTCCAGTTTCATCCATCTCATCAGAACTGATTCAAATGAATTCTTTTTAACGGCTGAGTAATACTCCATTGTGTATATGTACCACTGCTTTCTTATCCATTCATCTGCTGACGGACATCTAGGTTGTTTCCATGTCCTGGCTATTATAAACAGTGCTGGGATGAACATTGGGGTACATGTGTCTCTTTCAATTCTCGTTTCCTCGGTGTGCATGCCCAGCAGTGGGATTGCTGGGTCATAAGGCAGATCTATTTGCAATTTTTAAGGAATCTCCACACTGTTCTCCATAGTGGCTGTACTAGTTTGCATTCCCACCAACAGTGTAGGAGGGTTCCCTTTTCTCCACACCCTCTCCAGCATTTATTGCTTGCAGATTTTTGGATCGCAGCCATTCTGACTGGTGTGAAGTGGTACCTCATTGTGGTTTTGATTTGCATTTCTCTAATAATGAGTGATGTTGAGCATCTTTTCATGTGTTTGTTAGCCATCCATATGTCTTCTTTGGAGAAATGTCTATTTAATTCTTTTGCCCATTTTTTGATTGGGTCGTTTATTTTTCTGGAATTGAGCTGCATAAGTTGCTTGTATATTTTTGAGATTAGTTGTTTGTCATTTGCTTCATTTGCTATTATTTTCTCCCATTCAGAAGGCTGTCTTTCACCTTGCTTATATTTTCCTTTGTTGTGCAGAAGCTTTTAATTTTAATTAGATCCCATTTGTTTATTTTTGCTTTTATTTCCAGAATTCTGGGAGGTGGATCATAGAGGATCCTGCTGTGATTTATGTCTGAGAGTGTTTTGCCTATGTTCTCCTCTAGGAGTTTTATAGTTTCTGGTCTTACATTTAGATCTTTAATCCATTTTGAGTTTATTTTTGTGTGCGGTGTTAGAAAGTGATCTAGTTTCATTCTTTTACAAGTGGTTAACCAATTTTCCCAGCACCACTTGTTAAAGAGATTGTCTTTACTCCATTGTATATTCTTGCCTCCTTTGTCAAAGATAAGGTGTCCATATGTGTGTGGATTTATCTCTGGGCTTTTGATTTTGTTCCATTGATCTATATTTCTGTCTTTGTGCCAGTACCATACTGTCTTGATGACTGTGGCTTTGTAGTAGAGCCTGAAGTCAGGCAAGTTGATTCCTCCAGTTCCATTCTTCTTTCTCAAGATTGCTTTGGCTATTCGAGGTTTTTTTGTATTTCCACACAAATCTTGAAATTATTTGTTCTAGTTCTGTGAAAAATATGGCTGGTAGCTTGATAGGGATTGCATTGGATCTATAGATTGCTTTGGGTAGTATACTCATGTTCACTATATTGATTCTTCCAATCCATGAACATGGTGTATTTCTCCATCTATTAGTGTCCTCTTTGATTTCTCTCATCAGTGTTTTATAGTTTTCTATATATAGGTCTTTAGTTTCTTTAGGTAGATATATTCCTAAGTATTTTATTCTTTTCATTGCAATGGTGAATGGAATTGTTTCCTTAATTTCTTTTTCTACTTTCTCATTATTAGTGTATAGGAATGCAAGGGATTTCTGTGTGTTGATTTTATATCCTGCAACTTTACTATATTCATTGATTAGCTCTAGTAATTTTCTGGTGGAGTCTTTAGGGTTTACTATGTAGAGGATCATGTCATCTGCAAACAGTGAAAGTTTTACTTCTTCTTTTCCAATTTGGATTCCTTTTATTTCTTTTTCTGCTCTGATTGCTGTGGCCAAAACTTCCAGAACTATGTTGAATAGTAGCGGTGAAAGTGGACACCCTTGTCTTGTTCCTGACTTTAGGGGAAATGCTTTCAATTTTTCACCATTGAGGATAATGTTTGCTATGGGTTTGTCATATATAGCTTTTATTATGTTGAGGTATGGTCCTTCTATTCCTGCTTTCTGGAGAGTTTTTATCATAAATGGATGTTGAATTTTGTCAAAGGCCTTCTCTGCATCTATTGAGATAATCATATGGTTTTTATTTTTCAATTTGTTAATGTGGTGAATTGCATTGATTGATTTGCAGATATTGAAGAATCCTCGCATCCCTGGGATAAAGCCCACTTGGTCATGGTGTATGATCTTTTTAATGTGTTGTTGGATTCTGATTGCTAGAATTTTGTTGAGGATTTTTGCATCTATGTTCATCAGTGATATTGGCCTGTAGTTTTCTTTTTTGTGACATCTGTGTCAGGTTTTGGTATTAGGGTGATGGTGGCCTCATAGAATGAGTTTGGAAGTTTACCTTCCTCTGCAATTTTCTGGAAGAGTTTGAGGAAGATAGGTGTTAGCTCTTCTCTAAATTTTTTGTAGAATTCAGCTGTGAAGCCGTCTGGACCTGGGCTTTTGTTTGCTGGAAGATTTCTGATTACAGTTTCAATTTCCGTGCTTGTGATGGGTCTGTTAAGATTTTCTATTTCTTCCTGGTTCAGTTTTGGAAAATTGTACTTTTCTAAGAATTTGTCCATTTCTTCCATGTTGTCCATTTTATTGGCATACAACTGCTGATAGTAGTCTCTTATGATCCTTTGTATTTCTGTGTTGTCTGTTGTGATCTCTCCATTTTCATTTCTAATTTTATTGATTTGATTTTTCTCTCTTTGCTTCTTGATGAGTCTGGCTAATGGTTTGTCAATTTTATTTATCCTTTCAAAGAACCAGCTTTTGGCTTTGTTGATTTTTGCTATGGTCTCTTTTGTTTCTTTTGCATTTATTTCTGCCCTAATTTTTAAGATTTCTTTCTGTCTACTAACTCTAGGGTTCTCCAATTCTTCCTTTTCTAGTTGCTTTAGGTGTGCAGTTAGGTTATTTATTTGACTTTTTTTCTTGTTTCTTGAGGTATGCCTGTATTGCTATGAACTTTCCTCTTAGCACTGCTTTTATAGTGTCCCACAGGTTTTGGGTTGTTGTGTTTTCATTTTCATTCGTTTCTATGCATATTTTGATTTCTTTTTTGATTTCTCTGTGATTTGTTGGTTATTCAGAAGTGTGTTGTTCAACCTCCATATGTTGGAATTTTTAATAGTTTTTCTCCTGTAATTGAGATCTAATCTTAATGCATTATGGTCAGAAAAGATGCTTGGGATGATTTCGATTTTTTTGAATTTATCAAGTTTAGATTTATGGCTCAGGATGTGATCTATCCTGGAGAAGGTTCCATGAGCACTTGAAAAAAGGTGAAATTCATTGTTTTGGGGTGAAATGTCCTATAGATATCAATTAGGTCTAACTGATCTAATGTATCATTTAAAGTTTGTGTTTCTTTGTTAATTTTCTGTTTAGTTGATCTGTCCATAGGTGTGAGTGGGGTATTAAAGTCTCCCACTATTATTGTGTTATTGTTGATTTCCCCTTTCATACTTGTTAGCATTTGTCTTACATATTGCGGTGCTCCTATATTGGGTGCATATATATTTATAATTGTTATATCTTCTTCTTGGATTGATCCTTTGATCATTATGTAGTGGCCTTCTTTGTCTCTTTTCACAGCCTTTGTTTTAAAGTCTATTTTATCAGATATGAGTATTGCCACTCCTGCTTTCTTTTGGTCTCTATTTGCATGGTATATCTTTTTCCAGCCCTTCACTTTCAGTCTGTATGTGTCCCTTGTTTTGAGGTGGGTCTCTTGTAAGCAGCATATAGAGGGGTCTTGTTTTTGTATCCATTCGGCCAGTCTTTGCCTTTCGGTTGGGGCGTTCAACCCATTTACGTTTAAGGTAATTATTGATAAGTATGATCCCGTTACCATTTACTTTATTGTTTTGAGTTCGGGTTTATACACCCTTTTCATGTTTCCTGTCTAGAGAATATCCTTTAGAATTTGCTGGAGAGCTGGTTTGGTGGTGCTGAATTCTCTCAGCTTTTGCTTGTCTGTAAAGCTTTTGATTTCTCCTTCGTATTTGAATGAGATCCTTGCTGGGTACAGTGATTGTCTTTCATCACTTTAAGTATGTCTTGCCATTCCCTCCTGGCCTGAAGAGTTTCTATTGAAAGATCAGCTGTTATCCTTATGGGAATCCCCTTGTGTGTTATTTGTTGTTTTTCCCTTGCTGCTTTTAATATTTGTTCTTTGTGTTTGATCTTTGTTAATTTGATTAATATGTGTCTTGGGGTGTTTCGCCTTGGGTTTATCCTATTTGGAACTCTCTGTGTTTCTTGGACTTGGGTGATTATTTCCTTCCCCATTTTAGGGAAGTTTTCAACTATTATCTCCTCAAGGATTTTCTCATGATCTTTCTTTCTGATTCTTCTTCTGGGACTCCTATAATTAGAATGTTGGAGCGTTTCATATTGTCCTGGAGGTCTCTGAGATTGTCCTCATTTCTTTTAATTCGTTTTTCTTGTTTCCTCTCTGATTCATTTATTTCTACCATTCTATCTTCTATTTCACTAATCCTATCTTCTGCCTCCGTTATTCTACTATTTGTTGCCTCCAGAGTGTTTCTGATCTCATTTATTGCATTATTCATTATATTTTGACTCTTTTTTTATTTCTTCTAGGTCCTTGTTAAACCTTTCTTGCATCTTCTCAATCCTTGTCTCTAGGCTATTTATCTGTGATTCCATTTTGATTTCAAGATTTTGGATCATTTTCACTATCAATATTCGGAATTCCTTCTCAGGTAGATTCCCTACCTCTTCCTCTTTTGTTTGGTTTGGTGGGCAACTCTCCTGTTCCTTTACCTGCTGAGTATTCCTCTGTCTCTTCATCTTGGTTATATTGCTGCGTTTGGGGTGGCCTTTTTATATTCTGGTAATTTGTGGAGTTCTCTTTATTATGGAGCTTCCTCACTGTGGGTGGGGTTCTATCCGTGGCTTGTCAAGGTTTCCTGGTTAGGGAGGCTTGTGTTGGAGTTTTGGTGGGTGGAGCTGGGTTTCTTCTCTCTGGAGTGCAGTGGAGTGACCAGTAATGGATTATGAGACATCAAAGGTTTTGGAATAATTTTGAGCTGCCTGTATATTGAAGCTCAGGGGAGTGTTCCTGTGTTGCTGGAGAATTTGCGTGGTATGTCTTGTTTTGGAACTTGTTGGCCCTTGGGTGGAGCTTGGTTTCAGTGTAGGTATGAAGGCATTTGATGAGCTCCTATTGCTTAATGTTCCCTGAATTCAAGAGTTCTCTAATGTTTTCAGGCTTTGGATTTAAGCCTCCTGCTTCTGGTTTTCAGTTTTATTTTTACAGTAGCCTCTAGACTTCTCCATCTATACAGCACAGATGATAAAACATCTAGGTTAAAGATGAAAAGTTTCTCCACATTGAGGGACACTCAGAGAGGTTCACTGAGTTACAAGTAGAAGAGAAGAGGGAGGGGGTAGTTAGAGGTAACTGGAATGAGATGCGGTGAGATCAAGAGAGGAGAGAGCAAGCTAGCCAGTAGTCACTTCCTTATGTGCGCTCTATAGTCTGGACCGCTCAGAGGTATTTACGGAGTTATACGGGGAAGAGGAGAGGGAGGAAGTAGACAGAGGTGGCCAGGAGGATAAGAGAGAAGAATGAGAAGGAAAGAGACAAATCCTGCCAGTACCAGTTCCTTAGGTGTTCTCCACCGTCTGGAACACACAGAGATTCACAGAGTTGGATAGAGAAGAGATGGGGGAGAAAAGAGACAGAGGCCACCTGGTGGAGAAAAAGGAGAGTCCAGAGGAGGAGAGAGTGGTCAAGCCAGTAATCTCGCTCTCAGGTAAACTGGGGTAGTGAAGTTTGGGTTTTTAAATGTACAAAATTGACAACAAAAACCTAAGAGCAAAGATTAAAAATCTAGAGTAGAGGTTGGATTTTCAAAATACAATATTAAAGAAAAGAAGCAGAAGGAAAAAGGAAGAACGAAAAAAAAAAGAGAAGAAAAAACAAAAAAAAACCCCAAGAATTATTTAAAAAAAAAACTAAAACACCAACAACCATCCAAAGACTATTTATGGTGTTTGCCTTAAAAAAAAAAAAGTCTTTTTTAAAAAAATAGTAATAGTAGGTTATAGAAATAAAAATTAGAGGAGAAATAGAAGACTTAACAATTAAAAAAAAGTTAGAAAAAAAAAAGGAATGATTTTAAAAATAGTAAAAATATGTCTAGCCCTTCTCTGATGTTGTGGGCCGTGTGTGATCACTTCCAAGGTGGTTCCCTCTGTTAAACTTCTGTTTGCTGGTTTTTTAGGCTCGCTAGTTCAGTCGCGCTGTGGGGAGGGGGGATGCTGCACTCAGCCCCACTTGACCTGTCCCTTCTCGAGGCGCACAAACTGCTCCAGCTCTACGATGCTCAGCTGGGAACCGTCTGGGGCCGGCCCTAGGCTGCGTGCACTTCCCCAGTCCAAGCCGCTCAGGTTCGGCGCTCAGGCAGCCCTCAGAGGCACAGATTCGGCTGGGACTGCGCTTTGTGCCCTTCCCAGGTCCGAGTAGCTCATGAGTTTGGCGAGCGCGATCGTCGCGACTTGTCACCTTTTCTGCCGCTGCTGCTCAGCTTTCTGGGTGGACCGCTGGCGCCCCCCATGAGGCAGATGGTGACTGTCCAGCACCCCAGAAGTCTTAGCAAAGAAGCCTGCTTGCAGTTTGGTAAGTAAAGTCTCTCCAGGTCTGCAATTGCCCCTTTCCAGCCCTTACGGCTCTGGCTGCCTGTCCCCGGCGGGGGATGGTCTACAGCTGGCTTTTTCCGCTCAGTCCTTTGTTCTGTGCTTGGTCCTGGAGGTGTCTTATGTTCGAGCTTTTCACATGGTAGCTATCCCACAGTCTGGTTTGCTAGCCCAAGTTAGATCGTTCTGGGGCGTTCCTGCCGGATTCTTACAAAGCACTGCAGCCCGCGCCTCCCGCGCGTCCCTGCCCTGCCCCCACTAGCTTGTGGTGGATGCAGGCGTCTGTGCTGCTTTTCTGCTGGGGGGAGTTACTGTTGGGCTTGTAATCTGTTGGTTTTAATTATTTATCTATTTTTCCTTCCTGTTATGTTGCCCTCTGTGTTTCCAAGGCTCGCCACAGACTCGGCAGGGAGAGTGTTTCCTGGTATTTGGAAACCTCTCTTCTTAAAATTCCCTTCCCGGGACGGGCTTTCCTTCCTGGGATGGAGCTCCCTCCCCACCTCCTTTGTCTCCTTTTGCGTCTTTTATATTTTTTCCTACCTGTTTTTGAAGACAATGGTCTGCTTTTCTGGTTGCCTGATGTCCTCTGCCAGCCTACAGAAGTTGTTTTGTGGAGTTTGCTCAGCGTTGAAATGTTCTTTTGAGGAATTTGTGAGGGAGAAAGTGGTCTTCCCGTCCTATTCCTCCACCATCTTTACAGTTCCCCCTGTTTTTTTAATATATGAAAAAATGATAGCTATATCTGTAGGTAACTTTTATAATGTCTTTCTAAAATTTTAACTCACTTTAAGTTCCATTTTTTGTCTTAAAATATTTCTTTTAATATTATAACATTGAAAAACCATCCCCAAAAGGCCAGTTTAGTAAAGTTAGTGAAAGTGAAAGTCACTCAGTCATGTCTGACTCTACGACCCCATCCAGGCTAGAATACTGGAGTGGGTAGCCTTTCCCTTCTCCAGGGGATCGTCCCAACCCAGGGATCAAACAGGTGTCCTGTATTGCAGGCAGATTCTTTACCAGCTGAGCCGCCAGGGACAGATCATTAAATCCTAGAATCCTAGAGTCCTAGAAACATAAGGGCAGCTAAATCTCATCCAGATTTCTGCCTCAGGTCAGGTCTTTTCTACAGAGCTCCCAACTCTGTGAAGAGCAACTCGTCTGAGCTCATTCACCACTTACACACTCAGGCTGATCTACAGGAGGGCAATACTAATTATTTATCCTTCAAATGAATCTTATATTGATATAATATCTGCTTTGAATTTCACACCCTGGCTCTACTTTCATCCTTTGAATTAACAGAGACCTCATCCTCTACCTTTGGGCTTCCCTTGTAGTTCAGTTGGTAAAGAGTCCTCCTACAATGCAGGAGACCTGGGTTTGATTCCTGGGTTGGGAAGATCCCCTGGATAAGGAAATGGCAACCCACTCCAGTATTCTTGCCTGGAGAATCCCATAGACTGTAGCCTGTCCATGGGATTCCAAGAGTTGGACATGACTTAGCGACTGAATCACCAACTACCACTATCCTCTTTGTTTAAAATATTTCATTATGATGCACTGAGTTCCTGCATACCTTCACAAGTATTTTCCTTATTTAAATCAAAATGTTTTCTATTTCCTCAAACATTTAAAAAATTTATTTTTTAATTGGAGTATAATTGCTTTACAATGTTGTGTTAGTTTCTGCTGTATGACAAAGTGAATCAGCTATATATATAAATATCCCTCTTTAGCTCTCCTTCCCCCCAAATTTTTTTAAAAATAAATTTATTTATTTTAATTGGAGGTTAATTACTTTACAATATTGTATTGGTTTTGCCATACATCAACATGTATCCGAAAAATATCTGTGTCAGATTACCTTATCAATCTGGCCAACTTCTTCAACTCTAACATTTAATGATCCTCTGATCACTTGAAACTTAATAGTTAAGCAGTAAGAGTGACTAGACTGGCAGTGTGGTACGTAAGTAGCTAAAACCCCTAATTTTCATTTGAATTCAGGAAATTTTCTTCTAGCCTGCATTTGTGTCTTTTTTTTTTTGAACAAAAGTTTAGGATCTTACAATTATCTTTATTTCAATTTTGTTCTTGTGCTTCTGGGTATTATTTGAGGATTTTGAAAACACTTTGAATGTTTATTCAGTCAGCCATTGAATTAAGTGTATTAGAAGTTGTGTTCAAAATCATGCCTTCTTTGTCTTTATTCATTCACTGGAAAAATGATAGAAAGTCATAAACAAGAACATAATTCTAGGACACAACTCAGAACTTTTTTGCAGTTTGATGTCAGTACGTTAATTTACACTAATGATGTCTAACTGCTCATCAGGCATAAGGTGTGTCAATAATCACAATGCATGCATTATTTAATGTAATACAATAATGCTGTGAAGATGGTATTACAGTATTATTTCATTCTTATAGCTGGAAAAAACCTGAAAGTTTAGAAACAAAGTAACCTCTCAGGGTCATATGAGCTATAGAGCAAAGATTTTAACTCAGTCTGAGACTGAGTTCATGCTTTTAATCACTAAATAGTCTTCTATTTGAGTCAGCTAATTATATTATCATCCAGCATTTATCCTCTTGATCTCAAGAATGCAACTGAGTATTTTGTCCAACAATGGCCTAAAATAATTTATTTATTTATTCTTTCATTTAACTTATTTTTCTCTTATTTACTGGTATTTTACTTCAATTTACAAAAAGAAAATCAGTCTATGTGGAAACATCAGAGTTTCTTCATATTAAGGATTTGTCCTTCAATATGACATAAATATATACAGAGTCCCTCTGAATAATTTATTCCTCAATATGATTGAGGCTGGCTTTGATTGGAAGAAGAAGGTAAAGCATCATTGTTTTTTATCTACGTTCCAATAGAAATGATGTTGTGACACAAAGTAAACCTGAATCAAGATAATCAGTATAAAGAGAAGTTATTTAGATCATGTGTCGCCAACCTCTGGGATCTAATGCCTGATGATATGAGCTAGAGCTGATGTGATAATATTAATAATAGAAATAAGTGCACAATAAATGTAATGCACTTGAATCATCTTCAAACCATCCCCGCCCCCCTGGTCTGTGGAAAAATGGTCCTTGGTGCCAAAAAGGTTGAGGACTGCTGACAGAGGGTTCATTAAAGATAAGTTCATAATATTTGAGAAGGAAATAAAAGATAGCAAATAGAAATAAACTTAATTATGGGGGAATATGAAGGTAGGAGGAGAAGGGGATGACAGAGGATGAGTTGGTTGGATGGCATCACCAACTCGCTGGACAGGAGTTTGAGAAAACTCCAGGAGTTGGTAATGGACAGGGAAGCCTGGTGTGATGCAGTGCATGGGGTTGCAAAGAGTTAGACTCGACTGAGCAACTGAACTGAACTGATTGTCAAACAAAAAGAGGAAGAATTTAGGACATTCATAATTCCACCTTTTAGAGATGATCCTTTTTAGCAGAATATGTTAATTCTGGACCTTTATCTATGTTTCTCTTTTTCTTTTTTAAATTTGTAAGCTTTACTTTTTAGTGAAGTTTTAGGTCCACAGCAAAATTGAGCAGAAAGTACACAGAGTTCTCCTCCACACCCTGCCCACACACATGCACAGTCTCCCCACCTATTGACGTTCCCCACCAGAGTGGGACATTTTTTTTTAAAGCAATTGCTAAACCTATATTGACTCATCATAGTCACCCAGAGTCCATAATTTACATTAGGGTTACTCTTGGTGGTGTACTTCCTGTGGGGTTGAACAAACATATAGTGACCTGCATTCATCATTATAGCATCATACAGGAAAGTTTTGCTGTGCTAAAAATCCCCTGTGCCTGTTCCCCCTTGCCTTCTCCTAACCCTGGCAACCACTGATTCTTTTACTGTGTCTATAGTTTTGCCTTTTCCAGAAAGGCAGTCGTATAGTACGTAGACTTTTCAGATGGCTTCTTTCAACTAGTAATATGCATTCGTTTCTTCTATGTCTTTTCGTGGCTTGATAGCTCATTTCTTTTTAACTCCGAATCATATTCCATTGTCTGGATGCACTGCAGCTTATCTATCTACTCACCTACTGAAGGACATCCTGGTGGCTTTTGAGTTTTGGCAGTTATGAATAAAGATAGTATAAACATCGTATGCAGGTTATTGTGTGGACATAAGTTTTCACTTCATTTGGATACAAATACCAAGGCACAGTTGCAGGATCATGTGGTAAGAATGTATTTAGTTTTGTAATTGAGGAATGCATTTTAAGTTCAACTGAGCCAAATAGAAGTTTGAATTGCAAAGTTAGGTTTCTAGAGGTCTCATGGTACCTCATCCCTCTTTCTCTTTTAGTTTTATTTTCTTCTCCAACCTGACTTTTTTTCTGTTCTGTTGCTCTGTTGTAGTTTTGGGTGGTATGTGGTGCTGATCCAGCATGAATCAACATATAACTTTCCCATTTATTGTACATCATTTTCTGGTGGTCTCTGTTCAGATTCAGGAAGAAAACAGTCTGATTGGCTCAACCCAGCCTGTAGGTTTGATTGGTTTCCTCCAGTTTGGGTGTCCAGTCAGCCGGGGCCAAGGGTCAAGGCCAAAGCTCTTAGACCAGCTCTTCAGGAGAGGCTTGTGGATGGCAGCTTTCAAGTCAGAGTTTCAGCTAGGAGGCTCTTCTAGATCTATACCACTAGATATACTGATCTCTGTTACCCCTTTCTCTGGTCTGGTTATTAACAATAATGGTGGTAGTCGCTCAGTCATGTCTGACTCTTTGCAGTCCCATGGGCTGCAGCCTGCTCGGCTTCTCTATCCCAGGCAAGAATACTGGAGTGAGTTGCTATTTTCTTCTCCAGAGGATCCTCCTGACCTAGGGATCAAACCGGGTCTCCTGCATAGCAGGCAGTCGTAGTACTCTCTTTTAATTTCAAAATTATCCTCACTTGAATAGTAAATGATATGCAGACCCTAAGTACAGCCAACTTAGATGTTTTGGCTGGAATTATATGGTTATAGTAAAGTGCTGCACTCAGTATGTCAGCAAATTTGGAAAACTCAGTGGTGGCCACAGGACTGGAAAAGGTCAATCTTCATCCCAATTCCCAAGAAGGGGAGTACTAAAGAATATTCAAACCCAGACAGTCGTGCTCATCTCCTATGCTGCTGCTGCTAAGTCACTTCAGTTGTGTCCGACTCTGTGCGGCCCCATTAGATGGCAGCCCACCAGGCTCCCCTGTCCCTGGGATTCTCCAGGCAAGAACACTGGAGAGAGCTGCCATTTCTTTCTCCAATGCATGAAAGTGAAAAGTGAAAGTGAAGTAACTCAGTCATGTCCGACTCTTAGTGACACCATGGACTGCAGCCTACCAGGCTCCTCCGTCCATGGGATTTTCCAGGCTAGAGTCCTGGAGTGGGGTGCCATTGCCTTTTCCCATGCTAGTAAGGTTATATTCAAAATCCTTCAAGCTAGGCTTCAGCAGTATGTGAACTGAGAACTTCCAGATGTTAAAGCTGAGTTTAGAAAAGGTAGAGAAACCAGAGATCAAATTGCCAATGTTTGCTAGATTGTAGAGAAAACAAGGGAATTCCAAAAAAACATCTATCTCCATTTCATTAACTATGCTAAAGCCTTTGATGATATGGAGATATGGATCATAACAAACTGTGGAGAACTCTTAAAGAGATCGAATACCAGACCATCTTATCTGTCTCCTGAGGAACCTGTATGAGGGTCAAGAAGTAACAGAACCTTTTATGCATCAACTGACTGGTTCAGAATTTAGAAACAAGTACAACCAGACTGTTTATTGTCACTCTTTTTATTTAACTTAAATGCAGAGCACATCATGCACCATGCCAGGCTGGATGAGTTACAAGGTGGAATCAAGATTGCCAGGAAAAATAAGAATTTCAGAGATGCAGATGATACCACTTTAATGGCAGAAATCAAAGAGGAACTAAACAGCATCTTGATGAGGGTGAAAGAGAAGAATGAAAAAGGCAGTTTAAAACTCAATATTTAAAAAAAACTAAGATCATGGCATCCAGCCCCATCACTTCATGGAAAATAGAAAGTGAAAAGGTGGAAGCAGTGACAGATTTCCTCTTCTTGGATTCTAAAATCAATGTGGAGGGTGACTGTAGCCATGAAATTAGAATATGACTGCTTCTTGGCAGGAAAGCTATGACAAACCTAGACAGTGTATTAAAAAGCAAAGACACCACTTTGCCAATAAAAGTCCTTATAGTCAAGGCTATGGTCTTTCCAGTAGTCATGTATGGTTGTGAGAGTTGGACCATAAAGAAGGCTGAGTGCCAAAGAATTGATGCTTTGGAACTGTGGTACTAGAGAAGACTCTGCAGAGTCCCTTGGACAGCAAGGAGATCAAACCTGTCAATTTTAAAGGAAATCAACCCTGAATATTCACTGGAAGGACTGATGCTGAAGCTGAAGCTCCAATACTTTGGCCACCTGATGTGAAGAGCAGACTCATTTGAAAAGACCCTGATGCTTGAAAAATTGAAGGCAGAAGGAGATGGTTGGATAGCATCACTGATTCAATGAACATGAACTTGGGCAAAATCTGGGAGATGGTGAGGGACAGGAAGGCCTGTCATACTGCAGTCCATGGGATCACAAGGAGTTGGACATGACTGAGTGACTGAAAAACAGTAACAACAAATACAGTTATCAGGTACATAGCAGGCAGGTATTCTAAAAATCTCCTCTCCTGGAGGCTTATCTGTGTTTCCTAGAAAGTAAACTGCAATAGAATAAGAAAAACAAGAAAAAGAAAGACAAACTAAGCCCCAAGTTATAGTCTTCAGGAGTTTGATTACATTTGTTTCAGACTGAATAAATATTAGTTCTTAAAAAGAAAGAAAGCATGAAGTAATTCAGAAATTTTCTGAAGTTGACCATCTTCTATCATTAGTCTATTTTAGTTAAATGCAAACGAACATAAATGTCTTATTGGGCCAATTTACCCATTAATTAAAGAGCTCTAATTGTTTGCATCCCTCCAATACTTGAGCAAATCATACATTTAAAGACAATAGTTCTATCACATAATTTCAATAGTTCTTCCTTAAAGGTAATTAACATGTAAATAGTTTTTGTAACCATTTAGCCAAAGAATGCCTTCTTGTTCTTTCTTTTAAACTTTTTTTTCCCCCTCTAACTTGCTTTTCTTTTAACATCATTTAATGAATCCCAAGCAGTTCTAGCATTAAAATATATTTTTAGATTTTTAGGAATACTTTAAATTACTTTAGCTTTAGTTTCGGAGAAGGCAATGGCAACTCACTCCAGTACTCTTGCCTGGCAAATCCCATGGATGGAGGAGCCTTGTAGGCTGCAGTCCATGGGGTCGCTAGGAGTCGAACATGACTGAGCAACTTCGCTTTCACTTTTCACTTTCATGCATTGGAGAAGGAAATGGCGACCCACTCCAGTGTTCTTGCCTGGAGAATCCCAGGGATAGGGGAGCCTGGTAGGCTGCTGTCTATGGGGTCGCACAGAGTCGGACACGACTGAAGCGACTTAGCAGCAGCAGCAGCAGCAGCAGCTTTAGTTTTGTAATGCTAAATAAACAGAGAGAGAGAGAAGGGAATGGATTCTATAAACTATATTGGTCCTTGTCACAGGCAATAATCATTTGTCAGGGTATGATTAGAGAAATATATGTATCCAAGATGGTAACTACTGTTTTCAAGAATAAGTATTCTAATGGCAAACATGAATCTTTTTGCATTATTCTCTTATATTTCTTTTACTACATTATTTAAATAAGTAATAGAGGATTGTATGTAAGGAATGAAACAACAGTCAAATTAGAACTTGATTATCATAAGTTTGGAAGATGGTTGTTCAATTTTAACTCTGCACACTAGTATCATTTCAAAATCCTCTTAGGAAAAAAATCTATAAAGACAGCTCTGAGGATATGAGTATTGTAAACAATAATTTTGACAATCCGCTTGACATGAGCCACGTGATGAAAGGGACGAACATGTTCCAAAATGGAAAGATAAAAAAAGTTTTGAAAAAGTGATCGTTTCTAAGTGTGATGAGCCCTACAGTTAGAATCATCAATTTATCAGATACCATTATAACATCCCGTGGCTTCCCTGGTGGCTCAGAGGTTAAAGCGTCTGCCTCCAACATAGGAGACCCGGGTTCGATCCCTGGGTCGGGAAGATCCCCTGGAGAAGGAAATGGTAACCCACTCCAGTACTCTTACCTGGAGAATCCTATGGACGGAGAAACCTGGTAGGCTACAGTCCACGGGGTCACAAAGAGTCAGACATGACTGAGCGACTTCACTCACTCACTCAACATAATGGGGTGTTTTCCATAGTCTGGACTACATAGTCCATGATAGCATTGCTTTTCTTATGTCGACACAAAGAAATCTATTACATTAAAGACTTATATAATAGAAATGAATGTTGACTGAAAATCTCTGCTACCCAGTCAGCAGACTACTATTAAATAGAGCCATTATCCCTTTCGAAAAGGAGTTGTGTACAGTAACTCCTGGAATACAATGGGTGATATTCTTAATGCATTTGGACATGTTTGGTAGACTTCCCACCCCCTCTTCTTCCAGAGCTGCAAAGGCTGATATCTAAGACCAAGCTCTGTCCTCAGGCCCAGCCCCACTATGGTTGATGACATTTATGTTTCAGAATAAGCTTAACTTGTATCTCCTGACGTATGCCATCATCTCATGATTACCAGCTAACTGTAGGACAGCTTCAGAGAAGGCAATGGCAACCCACTCCAGTACTCTTGCCTGGAAAATCCCATGGACGGAGGAGCCTGGTAGGCTGCAGTCCATGGGATCGCTAAGAGTCTGAGTGACTTCACTTTCACTTTTCACTTTCACGCATTGGAGAAGGAAATGGCAACCCACTCCAGTGTTCTTGCCTGGAGAATCCCAGGGATGGGGGAGCCTGGTGGGCTGCCGTCTCTGGGGTCACACAGAGTCAGACATGACTGAAGCAACTTAGCAGCAGCAGCAGCAGCAGTAGGACAGCCTACCCTCTTATCACTACTAGGTCACAATATGGCCAACTAAGCAGTCATTCATCAGGAATCACTCTCTAATTGCTTCACATTAGAAATGTACTGACCACCTTGTCAAGGACCATGTGTTCTAATAATTTGTATCCATAAATGTCAGTTACTATAGTGAACAAATGGAAATTACTCTTTGGCTATTGAATAAAGTCAGTCAGGGGTCTCATGGCTTTTAAATATTTTTCCCCCATTTTACTGCTTAAATGCAGGTACTCAGAAATGGATTTAATATAATTCTAATTAAGCTTAAGCTTAAGCTTCAGGGTCCCTTTCTTTCAGAGCCCCCTTTAAGGCACAGAGGTGGTCTTAGTTTGTGCTCACATGGTCCTGTGATTTTGTGAAATTTGCCATAGTTGTCATTTTTACCTTAGTTACTTAACACTGTAATCTCTTTCCACATAAACTTACCTCCATCTCATTTCCTTTCATAGTGAGTGGTATTAGAGTGGCTGCAGACATTTGGGGATCCAGCTTAGGGGAATTTGATTTAGTTTGGTGTTAGTGGGATGTTTTTATATGATTTGCAGTCATTTCTGACTAGATAGGCTATCATCTTGAGGTAGAAACAGCTTCCAGAAATATGCCCACTGCTCTTTGTACTAAATTACAAAGGAACAGTGCTAGAGGTTGTATCATGATGTCCTATGTCCAGCTCTGGCTGTATGTTGAGAGTAGAAGAGAAATAAAGTTTAAAATGTATAGAAACAATAGCAAATATGAGAGACTCTTCCAAGTTTTAGAGCTTATTTTTTTAAATCCCTCACCTATCTTTTTTCCCTTCCTCACCCTTCCTCTTAGGCGACCACCTGCTTGTTCTCTGCATTTATAACTCTTTCTGTTTTGTTATGTTTGTTCCTTTGTTTTAACTTTTTAGATTCTTTCACATGTGAGTGAAATCATACAATGTTTGTCTTTCTCTGTCTTATTTTACTTAGCATAGTACCCTCTATGTCCATCCATGTTGTACCTAATGACAAGATTTCACCCTTTTCTATGATTGAGTAATAATATTTCATTTTTTGTGTATTATATATGTTTATTTTATCCATTAATCTACTGATGGGCCCTTGGATTGCTCTGTAACTTTGCTATTGTGAATACTGTTGCTATAAACATAGGAATGCATATACTTTTTCTAATTAATATTTTTGTTTTCTTCAGATAAATAGCCAGGAGTAGAATTGCTGGATCATATATTGTTATATTTTTAATATTTTGAGGAAATCTCCATACTGTTTTCGATAGTGAATGCACCAATTTACATTCCAACCTACTATGGACAAGAGCTCCCTTTTCTTCACATCTTCACCAGCACTTGTTATTTGTTGTCTTTTTGATAATAGCCAGTCTGACAAATGTGAGATGATAGTTCATTGTGATTTTGATTTACATGTCCCTGATGATTAGTGATGTTGAATACCTTTTCATGTTTCTGTTAGCCATCAGTATATCTTCTTTGGAAAAGTGCCTCTTTAGATCCTCTGCCCATTTTTTAATCAGGTTGTTTGGTTTTTTGATGTTGAGTTGTATGAATTCTTTGTACATTTTGAATATTAATCCCTTTTCATACACGTTATTGGCTAATTCCTTCCATTCTGCTGATAGTTTTACCCCTGTGCAAAATCTTTTTAGTTTGATGTAGTCCCATATGTTTATTTTTGCTTTCCTTTCCCTTATTTGAGGAGACAGAGCAAGAAAAAAATGTTACTAAGCCTGATGTCATAGACCTTGCTGTTTATATTTCTTTGAGAAGTTTTTATAGTTTCAGGTCATACATTTAAGTCTTTAATCCATTTCGAATTTCTTTTTGTGCATGGTGTGAGAGTTTGATTTTTATTTGCATATAGCTCTCCACTTTTCCCAACACCATTTATAAAGAGGCTGTCTTTTCCTCATTGTGTGTTCTTGCCTTCTTTGTCATAGATTAATTGCCTATATAAGTGTGACTTCTTTTCTGGGATGTTTATTCTGTTCCACTGATCTACGTGTCTATCATGTGCCAGTACAATACTGTTTTGTGAAAGTTCCATGCTGTTTTGTTTATTATAGCTTTATAGTATTGTCTGAAGTCAGGGAGCATGATTCCTCCAGCTCTGTTCTTCTTTTTCAAGACTGTTTTGGACATTTAGGGTCTTTTGTGTTTCCATACCAATTTTAGTATTATTTGTTCTAGTTCCGTGAAAAATGCCTTTGGTATTTTGATAGATATTGCATTGAATCTGTAGATTGCCATGGGTGGTATGGTCATTTTAACAATATGAATCTTACAATTCATAAAAATGGTATATCTTTTAATCTGTGTTATATATGAACACATGCACATACAAACCCAGACTATTCGCACTACTACTGCCAGCAACAAACAACTTAATGAAAGTTTTCCAAAGTTTGACAGCATTCCTAATAGCTTTAATGATTGTGAGCTGTGGAACAGATGAAATATTTTTCAAACAACTATTAATAATCAAAGAATATAAAGTCCCAAAACATAGGAGTCATCTCAAGTAAGAGGAAACTGAAGCTTAGCTATTCAGTTGGTGGTGGTTCAGTCACTCAGTTGTGTCCAATTCACTGTGGCCCCATGGACTGTAGTCTGCCAGGCTCCTCTGCCAATGGAATTTTCCAGGCAAGAATACTGGAGTGGGTTGCTGTTGCCTACTCCATGGTATCTTCCCAACCCAGAGATTGAACTCAAGTCTCTTACAACTCCTGCATTGGCAGATGGATTCTTTACCACTAACGCCACCTGGAAAGCCAACTATTCATTTAGCCACCTTATTCAGTTCAGTTCCGTGGCTCAGCTGTGTCTGACTCTTTGTGACCCAATGGACCACTACACGCCAGGCCTCTCCATCTATCACCAATTCCTGCAGTTTACCCATACTCATGTCCATTGAGTCAGTGATGCCATCCAATCATCTCATCCTCTGTCATCCGCTTCTCCTCATGCCTTCAATCGTTCCCAGCATCAGGGTCTTTTCTAATGAGTCAGCTCTTCACATCAGGTGGCCAAAGTATTGGAGTTTCAGCTTCAGCCTCAGTCCTTCCAATTAAACCCAGGACTGATCTCCTTTAGAATGGACTGGTTGGATCTCCTTGCAGTCCAAGGGACTCTCAAGAGTCTTCTCCAACACCACAGTTCAAAAGCATCAATTCTTTGGCATCCAGCTTTCTTTATAGTCCAACTCTCACGTCCATACATGACTACTGGAAAAAACATAGCCTTGACTAGACGGACCTTTGTTGGCAAAGTGAAGTCTCTACTTTTTTAATGCTGTCTAGGTTGGTCATAACTTTCCTTCCAAGGAGTAAGCATCTTTTAATTTAATGGCTGCAGTCACCATCTGCAGTGATTTTGGAGAACCATCTGTTCACTATGAAGTGATGGGGCTGGATGCCATGATCTTCGTTTTCTGAATGTTGTGTTTTAAACCAAATTGTCACTCTCCTCTTTCACTTTCATCAAGAGGCTCTTCAGTTCTTCTTTGCTTTCTGCCATAAGGGTGGTGTCATCTGCAGATTTGAGGTTATTGATATTTCTCCCAGCAATCTTGATTCTAGCTTGTGCTTCATCCAGCCCATCGTTTCTTATGATGTACTCTGCATATAAGTTAAATAAGCAGGGTGACAATATACAGCCTTGATGTACTTCTTTTCCTATTTGGAACCAGTCTGTTGTTCCATGTCCAGTTCTAACTGTTGTTTCCTGACCTGCATACACATTTCTCAAGAGGCAGGTCAGGTGGTCTGATATTCCCATCTGTTTCTGAATTTTCCAGTTTCTGTGATCCACACAGTCAAAGGCTTTGGCATAGTCAATAAAGCAGAAATAGATGTCTTTCTGGAACTCTCTTACTTTTCTGATGATCCAGTGGATGTTGGCAATTTGATCTCTGGTTCCTCTGCTTTTTCTAAAACCAGCTTGAATATCTGAAAGTTCACAGTTCACATATTGTTGAAACCTGGCTTGGAGAATTTTGAGCATTACTTTACTAGCATGTGAGATGAGTGCAATTGTGCAGTAGTTTGAACATTCTTTGGCATTGCCTTTCTTTGGGATTGGAATGAAATCTGTCCTTTTCCAGTTCTGTGGCCACTGCTCAGTTTTCTAAATTTGCTGGCATATTGAGTGCAGCACTTTCACAGCATCATCTTTTAGGATTTGAAATAGTTCAACTGGAATTCCATCACCTCCACTAGCTTTGTTTGTAGTGATGCTTCCAAAGGCCCACTGGACTTCACTTTCCAGGATGTCTGGCTCTAGGTGAATGATCACACCATTGTGATTATCTGGTTCATGACGATTTTTTTTTTTTGGTACAGTTCTTCTGTGTTTTCTTGCCACCTCTTCTTAATATCTTCTGCTTCTGTTAGGTCCATGCCATTTTTGTCCTTTATTGACCCCATCATTGCATGAAATATTCCCTTGGTATCTCTAATTTTCTTGAAGAGATCTCGTGTTTCTCATTCTGTTGTTTTCCTCTATTTCTTTGCACTGTTCACTGAGGAAGGCTTTCTTATCTCTCCCTGCTCTTCTTTGAAACTCTGCATTCAAATGGGCATATTTTTCCTTTTCTCCTTTGCTTTTCATGTCTCTTCTTTTTACAGCTATTTGTAAGTTCTCCTCAGATAACCATTTTGCCTTTTGGCATTTCTTTTTCATGGGGACAGTCTTGATCCCTGTTTCCTGTACAATGTCACAAACTTCCATCCATAGTTCATCAGGTACTCTATCAGATTTATTTCTCACTTCCACTGTATAATCATAAGGGATTTGATTTAGGTCATACCTGAATGGTCTAGTGGTTTTCCCTACTTTCTTCAAGTTAAGTCTGAATTTGGCAATAAGGAGTTCATGATCTGATCCACAGTCAGCTCCCAGTCTTGTTTTCACTGACTGTATAGAGCTTCTCCATCTTTGGCTGCAAAGAATATAATCAATCTCATTTCAGTGTTGGTCATCTGGTGTATATGTGTAGAATCTTCTCTTGTGTTGTTGGAAGAGGGTGTTGACCAGTGTGTTCTCTTGGCAAAACTCAATTAGTCTTTGCCCTGCTTCATTCTGCACACCAGGGCCAAATTTGCCTGTTATGCCAGGTGTTTCTTGACTTCCTACTTTTGCATTTCCGTCCACTATAATGAAAGGACATCTTTTTTGGGTGTTAGTTCTAAAAGGTTTTGTAGGTCTTCATAGAACCGGTCAACATCAGCTTCTTCAGTGTTACTGGTAAGGCATAGACTTGGATTATGGTGTTATTGAATGGTTTGCCTTGGAAATTAACAGAGATCATTCTGTTGTTTTTGAGACTGCATTCAAGGACTGCATTTTGGACTCTTGTTGACTATGATGGCTACTCCATTTCTTCTAAGGGATTCTTGCCCACAGTAGTAGATATAATGGTCATCTGAATTAAATTCCCCTATTCCAGTCCATTTTTGTTCTCTGATGCCTAAAATGTCGACATTCACTCTTGTCATCTCCTGTTTGACCACTTCCAATTTGCCTTGATTCATGGATCTAACATTCTACGTTCCTAAGCAGTATTGCTCTTTACAGCATCGGACCTTGCTTCCATCACCAGTCACATCCACAATGGGTGTTGTTTTTGCTTTGGCTCTGTCTCTTCATTCTTTCTGGAGCTATTTCTCCATTGATCTCCAGTAGCATATTGGGCATCTAATGGCCTGGGGAGTTCATCTTTCAGTTCATGGGGTCTCAAGGCAAGAATACTGAAGTGGTTTGCCATTCCTTTCTCCAGTGGACTACATATTGTCAGAACTCTCCACCATGACTGATCCATCTTGGGTGGCCCTACATGGCATGTCTTAGTTTCATTGAGTTAGACAATGCTGTGATCCATGTGATTAGATTGCATAAACAAAAATAAACCATTTAGTAATGCATCCTTCAAATATATTAGATGTGCAAGATTTGTGTCCATTCTAAACACTCCAAATAATTATAGACAAAAATCTTCCCTCCATATCCTAGACTCTATTAAATGTTATGTGAAATAAAGTGTCCAAGGTTGTGTTCTGGAACCCATTTTACTGTTCTTTTGTTGGGTTTAATCTATCAATCAGTTCTGGCTGGTTGGCTTATTTTTCATTCACCAACATGGTGTCCATATATCTCCTTGTAATGTGTTAGTTCTAGTTAGTCTCTTTACTCAGTACATGGTCTTTAAATTGTTTCCACTAGGTCAAATTCTTTCCTCCCTCAATATGCAGATAGAATCCCAATGCCTCCTCTAAGAAGACTTCTAGCAAGCAGAGCAATTACCCTCCAAATGCTTTTGAACCAGTTTCTCAAAACCCTCTTGTGACATCCTTTTTATTCTTATCTCTATTGGTGTTTTTACTCTTTGTCTGAGTTTTATTTCCTTTATTAGATTCAAACATTGTTAGGGGTTTTTATTAGTCCTGTATAATTATTGAGGGCCTAAAGCTGTAGGAATTCAATACTATTTTTCAATTAATGCCTCATTAATCACTTCATGGGAAATAGATAGGGAAACAATGGAAACAGTGTCGGACTTTATTTTTTGGGCTCCAAAATCACTGCAGAAGGTGACTGCAGCCATGAAATTAAAAGACGTTTACTCCTTGGAAGAAAAGTTGTGACCAACCTAGATAGCATATTCAAAAGCAAAGACATTACTTTGCCAACTAAGGTCCGTCTAGTCAAGGCTATGGTTTTTCCAGTAGTCATGTATGGATGTGAGAGTTGGACTGTGAAGAAGGCTGAGCACCGAGGAATTGATGCTTTTGAACTGTGGTGTTGGAGAAGACTCTTGAGAGTCCCTTGGACTGCAAGGAGATCCAACCAGTCCATTCTGAAGGAGATCAGCCCTGGGATTTCTTTGGAAGGAATGATGCTAAAGCTGAAACTCCAGGACTTTGGCCACCTCATGCGAAGAGTTGACTCATTGGAAAAGACTTTGATGTTGGGAGGGATTGGGGGCAGGAGGAGAAGGGGACGACAGAGGATGAAATGGCTGGATGGCATCACTGACTCTCTGGACGTGAATCTCAGTGAACTCTGGGAGTTGGTGATGGACAGGGAAGCCTGGCGTGCTGCGATTCATGAGGTCGCAAAGAGTCAGACTCAACTGAGCAACTGAACTGACTGACTGAATGAATGACTAATTTTAAATCTCAGAATAAAAGTCTTTTGGACTCTGTGGGAGATAGCGAGGGCAGGATGATATGGGAGAATGGCATTGAAACAGGTAAATTATCACCTGTGAAGCAAATCACCAGTCCAAGTTCAATGCATGATACAGAGTGCTCAAGGCCGGTGCACTGGGATGACCCAGATGGATGGGATGGGGAGGGAAATGGGACGGGGGTTCAGGATGGGGAACGCATGTACACCCATGGCAGATTAGTGTCAATGTATGGCAAAACCAGTACAATACTGTAGGGTAAAATAATAAATTTAAAAAATAAATCTCAGAATAAGATTTTAAGTGAGGGAGATTGATTTGTCAGTATAAGGGGGGCCTGCCTGCTGAGATAAATTACAAATAATTGTTTTATTTTACTTTGAAGTGGGAACAAAAATTTAAGTGTTTCTTAACTAAGCCATGCCTGCTGGGCAACCCAAGATGGGCGTGTCATGGTGGAGAGGTCTGACAGATTGTGGTCCACTGGAGAAGGGAGTGACAAACTACTTCAGTATTCTTGCCTTGAGAACCCCATGAACAGTATGAAAAGGCAGAATGATAGGATACTGAAAGAGGAATGCCCCAGGTCAGTAAGTGCCCAATATGTTACTGGAGATCAGTGGAGAAATAACTCCAGAAAGAATGAAGGGATGGAGCCAAAGCAAAAACAATACCCAGCTGTGGATGTGACTGGTGATAGAAGCAAGGTCCGATTCTGTAAAGAGCAATATTGCATAGGAACCTGGAATGTCAGGTCCATGAATCAAGACAAATTGGAAGTGGTCAAACAGGAGATGGCAAGAGTGAACGTCGACATTGTAGGAATCAGTGAACTAAAATGGACTGGAATGGGTGAATTTAACTCAGATGACCATTATATCTACTACTGCGGGCAGGAATTCCTCAGAAGAGATGGAGTAGCCATCATGGTCAACAAAAGAGTCTGAAATGCAGTACTTGGATGCAATCTCAAAAATGACAGAATGATCTCTGTTCATCTCCAAGGCAAACCATTCAATATCACGGTAATCCAAATCTATGCCCCAACCAGTAATGCTGAAGAAGCTGAAGTTGAGTGGTTCTATGAAGACCTACAAAACCTTTTAGAACTAACACCCAAAAAAGATGTCCTTTTCATTATAGGGGACTGGAATGCAAAAGTAGGAAGTCAAGAAACACCTGGCATAACAGGCAAATTTGGCTTGGAATGCAGAATGAAGCAGGGCAAAGACTAATAGAGTTTTGCCAAGAAAATGCACTGAACATAGCAAAGACCAACAACACAAGAAAAGACTCTACACATGGACATCACCAGATGGTCAACACCGAAATCAGATTGATTATATTCTTTGCAGCCAAAGATGGAGAAGCTCTATACAGTCAGCAAAAACAAGACCAGGAGCTGACTGTGACTCAGATCATGAACTCCTTATTACCAAATTCAGACTTATACTGAAGAAAGTAGGGAAAACTGCTAGATCATTCAGGTATGACCTCAATCAAATCCCTTATGATTATACAGTGGAAGTGAGAAATAGATTTAAGGGTCTAGATCTGATAAATAGAGTGCCTGATGAACTATGGAATGAGGTTAGTGACATTGTTGAGGAGACAGGGATCAAGACCATCCCCATGGAAAAGAAATGCAAAAAAGCAAAATGGCTGTCTGGGGAGCCCTTACAAATAGCTGTGAAAAGAAGAGAAGTGTAAAGCCAAGGAGAAAAGGAAAGATAGAAGCATCTGAATGCAGAGTTCCAAAGAATAGCAAGAAGAGATAAGAAAGCCTTCTCCAGCGATCAAAGTAAAGAAATAGAGGAAAACAACAGAATGGGAAAGACTAGAGATCTCTTCAAGAAAATTAGAGATACCAAGGGGACATTTCATGCAAAGATGGGCTCAATAAAGGACAGAAGTGGTCTGGACCTAACAGAAGCAGAAGATATTAAGAAGAGATGGCAGAAGAATACACAGAAGAACTGTACAAAAAAGATCTTCACGACCCAGATAATCACAATGGTGTGATCACTCATCTAGAGCCAGACATCCTGGAATGCAAAGTCAAGTGGGCCTTAGGAAGCATCACTTAGAAAGCATCACTACGAACAAAGCTAGTGGAGGTGACGGAATTCCAGTTGAACTATTTCAAATCCTGAAAGATGATACTGTGAAAGTGCTGCACTCAATATGCCAGCAAGTTTGGAAAACTCAGCAGTGGCCACAGGACTGGAAAATGTCAGTTTTCATTCCAATCCCAAAGAAAGGCAATGCCAAAGAATGCTCAAACTACCACACAATTGCACTCATCTCACATGCTAGTAAAGTAATGCTCAAAATTCTCCAAGCCAGGCTTCAGCAATACGTGAACCGTGAACTCCCTGATGTTCAAGCTGGTTTTAGAAGAGGCAGAGGAACCAGAGATCAAATTGCCAACATCCGCTGGATCATGGAAAAAGCAAGAGAGTTCCAGAAAAACATCTATTTCTGCTTTCTTGACTATGCCGAAGCCTTTGATTGTGTGGATCACAATAAACTGCGGAAAATTCTGAAAGAGATGGGAATACAGACCACCTGACCTGCCTCTTGAGAAGTGTGTATGCAGGTCAGGAAGCAACAGTTAGAACTGGACATGGAACAACAGACTGGTTCCAAATAGGAAAAGGAGTACATCAAGGCTGTATATTGTCACCCTGCTTATTTAACTTCTATGCCGAATACATCATGAGAAACACTGGACTGGAAGAAATGCAAGCTGGAATCAAGATTGCCAGGAGAAATATCCATAACCTCAGATATGCAGATGACACCAGCCTTATGGCAGAAAGTGAAGAGGAACTAAAAAGCCTCTTGATGAAAGTGAAAGAGGAGAGTGAAAAAGTTGGTTTAAAGCTCAACATTCAGAAAACGAAGATCATGGCATCCAGTCCCATCATTTCATGGAAATAGATGGGGAAACAGTGGGAACATTGTCAGACTTTATTTTTAGGGGGTCCAAAATCACTGCAAATGGTGACTGCAGCCATGAAATTAAAAGACGCTTACTCCTTGGAAGAAAAGTTAAGACCAACCTAGATAGCATATTCAAAAGTAGAGATACTACTAGGTCTGTATAGTCAAGGCTATGGTTTTCCAGTAGTCATGTATGGATGTGAGAGTTGGACTGTGAAGAAGGCTGAGCGCTGAAGAATTGATGCTTTTGAACTGTGGTGTTGGAGAAGACTCTTGAGAGTCCCTTAGACTGCAAGGATATCCAACCAGTCCATTCTGAAGGAGATCAGCCCTGGGATTTCTTTGGAAGGAATGATGCTAAAGCTGAAATTCCAGTACTTTGGCCACCTCATGTGAAGAGTTGACTCATTGGAAAAGACTCTGCTGGGAGGTATTGGGGGCAGGAGGAGACGGGGATGACAGAGGATGAGATGGCTGGATGGCATCACTGACTCGATGGAGGTGAGTCTGAGTGAGGTCTGGGAGTTGGTGAGGGACAGGGAGGGCTGGTGTGCTGCAGTTCATGGGGTCGCAAAGAGTCAGACACAACTAAGTGACTGAACTGAACTGAACTAAGTTGTTTTTTCCCTCATCTCTATAATGGTAGAAACTTGAGTTCACTTTTAAACATCCTTGGCCCATTTTCTCCTTCTTTTCTCCTTTCCTTTCCTTTTCTTATGAAAAATGGTAAAGTAATTGTTTTGTATGGATATTTGCATACACAAATATACTCCAGGATATCTCATCTTTGAAACATACCCCCACATATCCACTTCCAACTATGGGTCTCATTTTTTTTTCTTCTCATTCCTGGCATAATTTCTAATAAAGTTGACATTTCTACTTCCTATTTTCTTCTTCATGTGCTCTAAGTGAGTTTCTGTTCTCTTTATTCCATTACAACTACTCTTGTCAAAGTCACAAATTATTTCCATGTTTCCAACGTCAATGGTAATATCTCTATCCTGGTAACACTTCCACCCATATTTAGAGAATTCCACCCTAGTGAAAACCTATTAACAACTTCTGTGGACATATTCAAAATGACAATAAAGGCAGACTGACAACATCTGTGGGGTATGCCAAGAGAACAGGATTAATGTACCAGAAAGTGAAGTCGCTCAGTTGTGCCCGACTCTTTGCGACCCTGTGAACTGCAGCCTACCAGGCTTCTTTGTCCATGGGATTCTCCAGGCAAGAATACTGGAGTGGGTTACCATTTCCTTTTCCAGGGGAATCTTCCCATCCCAGGGATCGAACCCGGGTCTCCCACATTGGAGGCAGACGCTTTAACCTCTGAGCCACCAGGGAAGCCCTGAACTTACTATTAAAACAGTAAATAACTCAGTGACCATCATGGACCATTTTCATTGGATAGTTTAGGCAGTGGTGTGGTCAGAGAACCTCTGTGTATCTGGGATACTTTGCAACACTACAGATAGATATAGTCTAAAAGTTTTGTTCCTATGAGGATATGCTTTTATAAATCTAGATTTCATGTATAATACATTGAAGAAAGTATTAAAAAATCATGACTGTCCAGTTATGAATAGAGTGAAATTTTCATTTCCTCAGTTCTATGTGATGATTGGGGTCACCATGCAGAGTCAGACAAGGCCATCAAGATCTCATTGCTAAAACACAAGACCTATGATGAACTCCAACAATTGGCTCCTTCAGCTAATGGAGATTTTGAAATTTAGTAAAAATAGAACACCTTGATTTCAGTAAGATGGGTTCTTATTTTAAAGAAAAGATGCTAAATCTGCTGTTTATAGACACACAGTAAGTTCCCTGTCTTTCAAGCCTGGGGGTTGGATGTCTATGCCTTGTCATTAATGGTTACATTAATGAAATCTGTGAATTACGTTAATGAAATCTGTGAATTACTAACTCTGATTGTGCCATTGACTTTCATAGTCACTCAGAATGTTTTATACTGAAATTAGACAGCATCTTTGAATTTCAACAAAACGCTGGCTAATTATCTTGAGTGTTAAGAGAAGTCTAAGCAAAATCCAAAGTCCCAGCAAGATATAAGCAAATTCCCTTTGTGAAGAGCCATTTTTCCCATCTACCTCACAGGTTTGTGGCAAACCTCAGCCCAACTGAATAATCAGAGTCACACACTTTAAGGGGGCTAAAAGGAAGGGGTAGGAGTGGGCTGATGAGAGAAGGAAAGAACT
Source organism: Ovis aries (assembly GCF_016772045.2). Lineage (NCBI taxonomy): Eukaryota > Metazoa > Chordata > Mammalia > Artiodactyla > Bovidae > Ovis > Ovis aries. The sequence goes on from NC_056061.1 coordinate 50,487,984, forward strand.
GGGGCAGGAAAGAGAGGAGAGCCTGAGTCTGGAAGAGGATGAATGTAAGGTAATGATTGAGCTGAGGTCTTCCAGCTAGGTGTCATGGGTTGACAGCTTGGTGAAAGTCAACAGGAGCATCCCTACTCATAATCCACTTCTCTGTGCTTTACTTTAATGGAGGAACATTAAAGAATTCCCAGTTCACAAGAAATGATATCTTTGAGTTGTTGAAACGGAGGAAATTGTAAACATTTTTGAAATTTTGGTATCTATAATCACTTCAAATCAGAGTCAGCAAAGAACTGCTAAAGGAAAGCTACATCTAACATTTTTTAAGGTTTAAAACAGATCGGGAAACCAGAAAGAAACAATATATTGTTTCTATTGTACAATAAAACTTTCCCTCCAAATAAATTGCTTTCTTTATATAATGCAAACAAACGAAAGAATTCCTAGTTCAAAGGCTTCTAGAAATGTCGTTATCTGTAGTTCTGACAAATAATGCAGCATTAGGAAAAGGCAATGGCACCCCACTCCAGCACTCTTGCCTGGAAAATCCCATGGACGGAGGAGCCTGGTGGGCTGCAGTCCGTGGGGTCACTGAGTCGGACATGACTGAGCGACTTTACTTTCACTTTTCACTTTCATGCATTGGAGAAGGAAATGGCAACTCACTCCAGTGTTCTTGCCTGGAGAATCCCAGGGACGGGGGAGCCTCCTGGGCTGCCGTCTATGGGGTCGCACAGAGTCGGACATGACTGAAGCAACTTAGCAGCAGCAGCAGCAGCAGCAGCAGCAGCAGCAGCAGCAAGAAAAGTAGCCTAATTAACCCTTCATGGTGCATGCTAAGTGAATTTTAAATACATGACAAATGCATGCAGAAATGATACAGAATAATTCTGAAGTTCATCAGGGACCATCTAAGGAACAGATAAAGATTTAATTAAAGCAGAAATAAAAGAAGACTGCTAAACGGTTCCTGGGGGTTAATGATAGCCTAAGGTACTGTTGTGTTTAACACTAAAGAAGCAGTGGGAGGTGGGGGTGGATGGCAGAGCTCCCTTGTGCAATTTATCAAGTGTTGCTTCATGGTCCTTCTTTTTATGTTGATATTGGTTTCATGGGGAATCTGAGAGTAATTTTCAAGCACGTATTAAACAATTCCGTTTTATGTCAGAATTTAAGGAATGAAGCAGATGAGTGGGTAATACAAATACAACGAGTCCCAAATTTCCTTTTTTGTCTCAGTCTTGGCACAGATTTGAAGTACATCTATTCATCTTCCATTCTATGTATAGCATCCTCTTAAAGACAAATATGGAAAGATATGTTTTTCTAGAGAATAGAGAAATAAGAACAAAAGAATATGACAAACATGGCTTTATTCTGAATAAAATAACAGTGTATTTTAAGTCATTCAGCTGTTGAAATGTTACATGGGTTACAGCTGTGGGGCTTAAAACTAAAATATGCCAAAAGACTTTTGGTTTGGCTTCTTAGCTTAAGGCTCAGTAGACTTCTACCCTTATTTATTGTTTGTGAAACTTACCAAAATTTTTTTATTTGTTTTTTCACTTGTCTATTTGCATGACTGAATTTGTTATGTATAATATTTATGGAGAAAAAAAAGCCTCCAGGCTCTCTTGTCTAAGGGAAAATTGCTTCCTCAACTGAGCTTTCAAGACCTTCAGATGGAGTCTTCATCCCGAGTCTCCATTCAGTTGCTGTCATACTAGACAATAGTCCAAAATAACTTGTTTTCAAAGCTGGTATGTCGGTCTTTTTAAGGGCAGTATCAGCCTAAATGTTCCCAAATCCTGAAGGTTCTGGGATCTCAAAAATGTTATATATTGTATTTCTGTGATTTAATTGTGTTTAAGGAAAAACATTTTCTATTCAGGTGTATTTGTAATGAATAAGCACACAGAAAGAACACTCTACTGTCCCAGGATGGATTAAAAAGCATAAATAATAATAATAAGCTGTTACCAAATTTCCTATATACATTTTATTTACTGGTGACTCATTTCAATCTCAAGATTGTTTAACACTGTCTTACCTGTTATAGATTTCTTTTATAGAAAGTATCATTTTGTAATTATAAGGAAATGAATGTGAGTAGCTATCAGTCAGAGAAAGATTTGCTTGACACTTGGCCAAGGGCTGCATGGTTTTAGTAGCTACCTACATGAAACACTCAGGGAAAATGAGTATTTGAAAAATTTATGATGAGTGAACAGAAATGTCTGATCTTCAGTCATTTTTCATGTGAGAGCAATGCCATGGCTTTATGCAGCTCTGTTCCTTAGGTTCTACACTCTAATGTTCTGAGTTGCATCTATCTTCCTGAGCACTGCCTTGCAGGGTGTCAGAATAGTTTAAGAGGATCATGGAAAGAGATGGAGCAGCTGCTTCCCATAGCTTGCTTCATTTTTAGCAGCAATGTGGTTCAAAGGTACATACCCAGACTCTGAGTCTACATGAGTCTCCTCTCCAGCTATTTCCCTGTCAATCACTGGCTGTATGATTTTGGAAATGTTATTTAGTATCCTGAGCCTCCATTTTATCTTCTGTAAAATGGGAGTACTACTACTGCTCCTAATAGCTGCCTTAAGGCATAGCTGTGAGAATTGAAAGAGCTAATGTATGTCAAGCACCTAGCACAACTTCTAGGATATGACAAACCCCTAATAAACGCTAGTTTTAATTTACCACTGTCCTGTACATTTTCTTTTGAACTTCCTAAACTGGGAGAAAATTCTAAGTATGGCTAGATTAGTGTAGAATTGTAATATTTTAGTCCCTCATTGACTCCACTGAAATGTTCCTGAAGTTAAATTGTTAAAACTGACGAATAGGGGCTTCCCTGGTAGTCCAGTGGTTAAGAATCCACCTGCCAATGCAGGAGACATAAGTTTGATCTCTGATGAGGGAAGATCCCACATGCCAAAGGGTAACAAAGTCCATGTACCACAACTACGGAACCTAGGTGTTGCAACTACTGAAGCCCACGTGCCTACAGCCCATGATCTGCAACAACAGAAGCCACCACAATGAGAAGCCTACACACACCACAGCCAGAGAAAGCCTGTGTGCATTAGCAAAGACCCAGTACAGCCAGAAATAAACAAATATTTAAAAAAAACCCAAACTGATGAATATATGCCAGTCCTTATCTTACTTGATATTCATAGCATTCCATTTTAAGAATGAAAAAAGTCCCCCTACACCTAAGAACAATCTGATTCTTCTGTAGCCGTGGCCATAACTATGAGAAAAGGTTTTAAACTTTTAAAATAATCAGTGACAGTTCTTTGACTATGTTAACAAGAAAGTTCCAGAACTGGTTTTAAACATCTCTCATAGGTCAGTGATAACTCATTTCACTGAATATGCCTGTGAAAGCCCACCTGCCAGGGACAGACTGACACTGAGAAAAGTCAGACAATAGGAGGTGGACTTGCTCCAGGGAGCACTCTTCAAAGACTGGTAAGTCAGCCCTCTCTTACCTCTGTGACTTACTCAAACCCCAACAAATTCATCCTCGCAAAAATCTATACGATTACTAATTTGCTTTCCTCAATATGACTGTGCTTGATCAGAGCAGCTCTCCTTTACTCAAGATGGCAACTTTCAGCTTTGAGTTTTGCTTCAGATGTTCTCTGATGGTTTTATCTTTTGATAATTTTATACGGAAGACCAAGGCCCATCCAGGATTCAGGCATTCTAGTGCCTTCAACTCAGTGCTTCTCTGCAGTCTTTGTTCACTCCTGCTTCTTTTCTGCTCTTCTGCAGTCTTGGTGTTTCCTAGGGTTCGATGCTTGACTCCCAGTTCCTCACACTTTCTGAGTGATCTCTTCCACATTAGCGATTTTAGCTGTGACTTTAATGAATCCTGAATCGATATGACTACATCAAAATGTTTTTATTTATAAGTTCCTCTGCCCACTGGATATTTCCACATGATGAGATACCTCAGATTTGAAGCTTCTTAAGCAAAATTTATCTTCACACTCAAATCTCCTCCTCCCATATCCTATGGCCCAGACACCTAAGCCAAAACCTAAATTGCCTTTGTGACATGCTTAAGTATGGTGAAGGTAAAGAAATTCTTCTTTCTAAACATCTACATGTTTGCCCTCTCTTTTCAGGTCACATTCTTGTCTTCTGCTTGGATTATTATGATAGCTTCCTAAGTAGTTTCTTTGACTTTAGTCTTGCTTTGAAAATCCCCACTTGGGCTAGGGTGCTCTGTGTCACCCTGTAACAATTCTGAATGCTTTGCTCAGCAGCAGATAAGAGAAAACACAAGTCATGATGATTTAAATGATACAACATAAGTTTTCTCCAACACCAAGGTTTGTCTGGAGGTACCAGTTCAGAGCTGGTACCAGAATATATATATATATAGTGTGTGTGTATATATATATATAGTGTGTATATATATATATATATATAGTGTGTGTATATATATATATATATATATATGTATATATATATGTATGTATATAGAGAGAATGTTACTCAGCCATAAAAAGGGAGGAAATAATGCCACTTGCAGTAACATGGATGGGGCTGCAGATTGTCATACTGGGTGAAGTCAGTCACAGACACAGAAAGACAAATATCATATGATATCACTTATATCTAGAATCTGAAAAAAGTGTACAAATGAACTTACTTATGAAACATTAGTAGAGCCACGGATATGGAAAACAAACCTGATTTCAGGGAATAAGGGGGAGAGAGGGATAAATTGGGAGTTGGGGTTGACATATACATATCATTGTGTCTAAAATAGATAACTAATAAGAACCTGCTAGATAGCACAGAGAACTCTTCTCAATACCTGTAATGCCCTATATGAGAAAAGAACCTCAAAAAAAGGAATGTATATATGTGTATCATGTATATATATAAATGAGTCATTTTGCTGTATACTTGAACCGAACACAAAATTGTAAATTGACTATACTTCAATAAAAATTTTTAAAAGATTAATATAGTTGTATAGAGAAAAAGAAGTTACATTTTCTTTGCACATCTGAGTCTGGTGTGTGATAAATTTGCTACCCATTAAAGATGACATTGAAGGAAATTTGGGGAAATTTGGATAATTTGAATAATTTGGGAAATTGCCTAATATAACAACTGATGTCTTTGTGATTTAAAATCTCAAGGAACAAAGTTTAAGAATTTCCTCCAAAGACAAAGAATTGTGTTTTAACAGATTTATCATTTTTAAATTAAAAAAAAAGTTTTTATCTTGTATTGCTGCTGCTGCTAAGTGGCTTCAGTCGTGTCCGACTCTGTGCAACCCCATAGACGGCAGCCCACCAGGCTCCCCGGCCCCTGGGATTCTCCAGGCAAGAGCACTGAGATATAGCTAATTAACAATGTTGTGGTAGTTTCAGGTGAACAACGAAGGAACTCAGTCATACATATGCATGTATCCCTTCTCCCACAGACTCCCCCCCCCATCCAGTCTGCCACATAAAATTGAGCAGAGTTCCATGTGCTGTACAGTAGGCCCTTGTTGGTCACCCATTTTAAATATAGCAGTGTGTACCAGTCCATCCCCAATTCCCTATTCCTTCCCCTCATCTTCCCCCTACCCCCGGCAACCATGTTTGTCCTCTAAGTCTGTGACTCTGTTTCTGTTTTGTAAGTTCATTTGTGTAATTTCCTTAACACTTAGCATGAGAATCTTCCCTTTTAATAAAATTCTGAGTGTATGGTACATTATTGTTGACTGTATATACAATGTAGTACAGCTGTCTCTAGAGATGATTCATCCTGCTTAACTGAAACTTTATGCCCATTGATCAGTAACTCCCCACTGCCCCCTCCCCCAGTCACTGTAAAAGCTTTATTAATCACAAGTTTTACCCCTAGACAAATAGACCCATGCATAGCGGCCTAAACATCAGAAATGTATTGCCTTATAGTTCTGAAGGCTAGAAGTCTAAGAACAAAGCATCAGCAGGGTGGGTTTCTTCTGAGACCTTGCTCCTTGGCTTGTAGATGGCTGTCTTCCTGTGTCTTCAGGTGGTTTTCCTCTGCATGTATGTGTCCTAATCTCGTTTTATAAAGACATCAGTTATATTGGACTGGGGCCATCCTAATGACACTTTCATCTCTGAATACAGTCACATTCTGAGATCCTGGGGGTCTTCAATCTATGAATTCTAGGGGACATAATTCAGTCCATAACAAAAACTCAAATGGCCTTTCCAACTCAGATTTTGTGAGCTTTTTCTTCCTACTGCTCTTTCTATGCGGACAGAGTGTATGACAGCCCTGGGAGATGAATGAGAACGTGAGCTGGAGGTGATTAGCAGCGCTAAAGGCCATACCATTCTCATTACCTAGAGGAATGAAACACAAATGGATAGTTGTTATTGTAAATTTTTCAAAAGCAGTTGTAATGAGCAAGGTTTTGGTCATTGCTCTCTGTGTTGTGAGCAACCATCTCATCCAGTTTATGACATTAATAAAGTCATTGACTTGGGGCTCATCTACTATGGTAAATCCCTGCAAATGTGCAAAGGCCAGTATTCCATATGTCTCAAAAGAAAAGACAGAGGTACACCAATGATGGAGATTTTTTTTTTCCCCCAGGAAATGTGTCTGATGAATAGGACTGCATTAGCATGCTGTGCTTCTTGGGAATGGCTAATGAGGAATTGTGATGCAATGTCTGATCTGCTTTCAGACTTAACATTCACAGTATGAGCACAATTCTATGGTTGAAAACAATAATACATAAAGGGGAAATAGATTAACTTCTTGTTTTCTCCTGGATTACTTTGTTATTTAAACCCTGCCGAACACTGAGGGTATTTTTAGATCCTGAGACCAGCATTTTTAATAGCAATTAAAAGGATAATAAAAAGTTAAACCAATAATTGCTTATTTAGTATCTATTGTATGTGCCAAATGCCACTCTTAAGAATGTAGAAGATACAGGGAAATTTAAGTCTCTGGTTCCCATTATTCCTCAGACTCAGCGTTTACATTCCAGCTGAAGAAACAAGACACATGTGAAGAAATTTAAATATAGTAACGGCCTGAACCACAGCAGATAAGATAGTAAATAATTATTACTGAGTCAATGGAATGCACACTAAAGTGAAGAAATTTTGTGGAAGAAGAGGTCCTTTCCAGCCGAGTGGGTAAAAGAAGGCTTTAGGAAGGAGATGAAATTCAAGATGAAAGGAAAAAAAAATGTCTGGAAGGAAAAGATCTATTTTTAAAAAATGAATATCCTTTTTTAATCGAAGTATAGTTGGTTTACAGTATATTAGTTTCAGAAGAGTTGAACTGTGAAGAAGGCTGAGTGCTGAAGAACTGATGCTTTTGAACTGTGGTGTCAGAGAAGACTCTTGAGAGTCCCTTGGACTGCAAGGAGATCCAACCAGTCCATTCTGAAGGAGATCAACCCTGAGATTTCTTTGAAAGGAATGATGCTAAAGCTAAAACTCCAGTACTTTGGCCACCTCATGAGAAGGGTTGACTCATTGGAAAAGACTTTGATGCTGGGAGGGATTGGGGGCAGGAGGAGAAGGGGACGACAGAGGATGAGATGGCTGGATGGCATCACGGACTCGATGGACGTGAGTCTGAGTGGACTCTGGGAGTTGGTGATGGACAGGGAGGCCTGGCGTGCTGCGATTCATGGGGTCACAAAGAGTTGGACATGACTGAGCAACTAAACTGAACTGTATAACACAGTGAATCAGTATTTTTATAGATTATACTCCATTAAACATCATTACAACATAGTGGCTGTATTTCCCTGGGCTGTACAATATATCCTTGTTGTTTACCTATTTTAAACATAGTAGTTTGTATCTCTTAATCCTGTACCCCTATCTTGCCTCTCCCCCTGCCCCACTGAGAACCACTAGCTTGTCCTCTATGAGTCTGTTTATGTTTTGTTGTATATATATTTGTTTTATTTTTTAGATTCCACATATAAGTAATAACATACAACATTTGTCTTTCTCTCACTTATTTCACTGAGCATAATGCTTCCTAGGTTCATCCATCAACATTGCTATAAATGGCAGAACTTTATTGTTTTTAATGGCTGAGTAATATTTCATTATACATATTATACATGTATACATACTGTGTGTTCTTTTTCCATTCATCTGTTGATGGACACTTGGATTGCTTCCATATCTTAACTAGGAAAGTGAAGTCACTCAGTCGTGTCCAACTCTTTGCAACCCCATGGACTGTAGCCTACCAGGCTCCTCTATCCATGGAATTTTCCAGGCAATAGTACTGGAGTGGATTGCCATTTCCTTCTCCAGGGGAATCTTCCTGACCCAGGGATCAAACCCAGGTCTCCCTCATTGTAGATGCTTTACCATCTGAGACACCAGGGAAAACCTTATCTTGACTATGAATATTCAAAAAGTGACTTTTGAAGGCAATTATTAGGAAATAAGTTGAGTCTTATGCCAAGTTCTACTAGAACTGAAGTAGAAGCACATTAGACTCTATTAGATTTCATCTTGGCATGGAGAAGTCATTGAAGTTTTTTTAAACATGAACACAGGTGATGAGATTGACATTTTAGGAATCGTTTAGACACTTACTACGCTTATATTTGGAATGACTAAGAATCTGAAATATGCAAAGTGGTATAGCAAAAGGAGGATAAAATGGAGATGAACCAGAAATAAAGAATGAGATGCACTTGGTGAACACTGATGATGATGTGAAAGAGGGGAAGGAACAAAAGATGATGCCTGAGGTGTCAAACCTGGGTGAACCAGATGACCCAGAGGAGAGTGATGACATTAGTGATGAGTGATGAGTGCTCATATTAGTGACTTGGGGAGAACAGAGAGGATGTGATTACTTTCTGAGAGAATGAACAGCTTCATATGTGGGGATGGCTGAATTCAAGAGGGAGCTTGCTGTGGGCAGTTGAAGATGGAGGTTTGAGAGATAAGAGAGCAGCTAAGCCTAGAAAGACACAGTGAAGGGTTATTACATAGAAGTAGAAAGCACAACAGAGAATCTAACAGTAACAGCCTAAAAAAGTAAAATTCAAATATATTAATAGAAACAACATTTGGTTATTAACAGCTGGGTTTTTCCTTTTTTCCTCTGAGTATAAGTAAAAGTCAAAATCTATCCATCTATGGAGCAAGTAAAGGCAATCTGGCTAGCTCACAAATGGAGGACACATTAGTAGTCATCCAGATCAATTTATAAGTCAGTCTGGAGTCATTTGGCTTCCCACGTGGTTCAGTGGTAAAGAATCTGCCTGCCAAGCAGGAGACACAGGTTTGATCACTGTCATGAAAATCCCCTGGAGAGGAAATGGCAGCCCGCTCCAGTACTCTTGCTGGGGAAATTCTGTGATCAGAAGAGCCTCGTGGGCTACAGTCCGTGGGGTCACAAAAGAGTTGGACATGACTTAAGTGACTAAACAACAACAACCACAACTGGAGTCATTTACTCTTCTACCTATAACTAGCTTGAAAAATTGGAGATTCCAGTTTGCTGTATGAAGATCATGGATGGCTGACCAGGACTGGCATGCCTTCCAGCCATTAATGAGTTGAAGCCAAAACTCTTTGGTGGCTGAGGATTTTGGTCCTCTGCTCCTTTAAAGGAGATCTTGACCCTGTTTTCTCTCCTACCCCCTGAACTGGGAAACCATGTACTCCCAGAATTCAGATCATGCTTCTCAATACTGTATCTCCACATCTGTTCATCTAATGATCCAAGACTGAAACATTGCCCTGCATTCCCAATAAAGGGTGAAAATAGAACCTGATATAGATCTGATATATATGTGACATTAAGAGGAAATTATGTATGCTGATTTCCGGCGGCGGCGGGCCGGCACACTAAGCACGGCCGAGAGCTGCCCCGTGTCCAAGGTCAAGGGCGGCAGCCGAGAGGAGCTACCCCGCGTCCGAGGTCAGCGGCAAGGCTGAGAGGAGCCACCCCACGTCCGAGGCCAGGGGCGGCACCAGAGGCCAAGGGCGGCAGCAGGAAGGAGCAACCTCACGCCCGAGGCAAGGGCGGTGACCGGGAGCAGCAACCCCATGCCCAAAGATAGGGGCAGTGGCTGGGAGGGGCAACCCTACGTCCAAGGAGTGGTGGCTGTGTGGGCACAGGAGGGCCTAGAGGAGCCATCCCACACTGAAGGTCAGGAAGGGTGGCGGGAGGAGATACCCCTCATCCAAGGTAAGGAGCAGCAGCTATGCTTTGCTGGAGCAGCCGTGAAGAGATACCCATACCCAAGGTAAGAGAAACCCAAGTAAGATGGTAGGTGTTGCAAGAGGGCATCAGACGGCAGACACACTGAAACCATACTCACAGAAATCTAGTCAATCTAATTACACTAGGACCACAACCTTGTCTAACTCAATGAAATTAAGCCATGCCCATGGGGCAACCCAAGACAGGCGGGTCATGGTGGAGAGGTCTGACAGATTGTGGTCCACTGGAGAAGGGAATGGCAAACTTACTTCAGTATTCTGGCCTTGAGAACCCCATGAACAGCATGAAAAGGCAAAATGATAGGATACTGAAAGAGGTACTCCCCAGGTCAGTAGGTGCCCAATATGCTACTGGAGGTCAGTGAGAAATAACTCCAGAAAGAATGAAGGGATGGAGTCAAAGCAAAAACAATACCCAGCTGTGGATGTGACTGGTGATAGAAGCAAGGTCCGATGCTGTAAAGAGCAATATTGCATAGGAACCTGGAATGTTAGGTCCATGAATCAAGGCAAATTGAAAGTGGTCAAACAGGAGATGGCAAGAGTGAACGTCGACATTGTAGGAATCAGTGAACTAAAATGGACTGGAATGGGTGAATTTAACTCAGATGACCATTATATCTACTACTGTGGGCAAGAATCCCTCAGAAGAAATGGAGTAGCCATCATGGTGAACAGAAGAGTCTGAAATGCAGTACTTGGATGTAATCTCAAAAATGACAGAATGATCTCTGTTCATCTCCCAGGCAAACCATTCAGTATCACAGTAATCCAAGTCTATGCCCCAACCAGTAACGCTGAAGAGGCTGAAGTTGAATGGTTCTATGAAGACCTACAAGACCTTTTAGAACTAACACCCAAAAAGATGTCCTTTTCATTACAGGGGACTGGAATGCAAAAGTAGGAAGTCAAGAAACACCTGGCATAACAGGCAAATTTGGCCTTGGAGTGCGGAATGAAGCAGGGCAAAGACTAATAGAGTTTTGCCAAGAAAATGCACTGGTCATAGCAAACAACCTCTTCCAACAACACAAGAGAAGATTCTACACATGGACATCACCAGATGGTCAACACCGAAATCAGATTGATTATATTCTTTGCAGCCAAAGATGGAGAAGCTCTATACAGTCAACAAAAACATGACCAGGATCTGACTGTGGCTCAGATCATGAACTCCTTAATACCAAATTCGGACTGAAATTGAAGAAAACAGAGAAAACCGCCAGACCATTCAAATATGACCTCAATCAAATCCCTTATGATTATACAGTGGAAGTGAAAAATAGATTTAAGGGCCTAGATCTGATAGATAGAGTGCCTGATGAACAATGGACTGATGTTCATGACACTGTACAGGAGACAGGGATCAAGACCATCCCCATGGAAAAGAAATGCAAAAAAGCAAAATGGCTGTCTGGGGAGGTCTTACAAATAGCTGTGAAAAGAAGAGAAGCGAAAAGCCAAGGAGAAAAGGAAAGATAAAAGCAGCTGAATGCAGAGTTCCAAAGAATAGCAAGAAGAGATAAGAAAGCCTTCCTCAGCGATCAATGCAAAGAAATAGAGGAAAAGAACAGAATGGGAAAGACTAGAGATCTCTTCAAGAAAATTAGAGATACTAAGGGAACATTTCATGCAAAGATGGGCACAATAAAGGACAGAAATGGTATGGACCTAACAGAAGCAGAAGATATTAAGAAGAGATGGCAAGAATACACAGAAGAACTATACAAAAAGGATCTTCACGACCCGGATAATCACGATGGTGTGATCACTCATCTAGAGCTAGACATCCTGGAATGGGAAGTCAAGTGGGCCTTAGAAAGCATCACTACGAACAAAGCTAGTGGAGGTGATGGAATTCCAGTAAAGCTATTTCAAATCCTGAAAGATGATGCTGTGAAAGTGCTGCACTCAATATGCCAGCAAGTTTGGAAAACTCAGCAGTGGCCACAGGACTGGAAAATGTCAGTTTTCATTCCAATCCCAAAGGGAGGCAATGCCAAAGAATGCTCAAACTACCGCACAATTGCTCTCATCTCACATACTAGTAAAGTAATGCTCAAAATTCTCCAAGCCAGGCTTCAGCAATACGTGAACCGTAAACTTCCTGATGTTCAAGCTGGTTTTAGAAGAGGCAGAGGAACCAGAGATCAAATTGCCAACATGTGCTGGATCATGGAAAAAGCAAAAGAGTTCCAGAAAAACATCTATTTCTGCTTTCTTGACTATGCCGAAGCCTTTGACTGTGTGGATCACAATAAACTGGAAAATTCTGAAAGAGATGGGAATACAGACCACCTGACCTGCCTCTTGAGAAGTGTGTATGCAGGTCAGGAAGCGACAGTTGGAACTGGACATGGAACAACAGACTGGTTCCAAATAAGAAAAGGAGTACGTCAAGGCTGTATATTGTCACCCTGCTTATTTAACTTCTATGCAGAGTACATCATGAGAAACGCTGGACTGGAAGAAACACAAGCTGAAATCAAGATTGTCGGGAATAATATCAATAACCTCATATAAGCAGATGACACCACCCTTATGGCAGAAAGTGAAGAGGAACTAAAAAGCCTCTTGATGAAAGTGAAAGAGGAGAGTGAAAAAGTTGGCTTAAAGCTCAACATTCAGAAAACGAAGATCATGGCATCCGGTCACATCACTCCATGGGAAATAGATGGAGAAACCGTGAAAACAGTGTCAGACTTTATTCTTTTGGGCTCCAAAGTCACTGCAGATGGTGATTGCAGCCATGAAATTAAAAGATGCTTACTCCTTGGAAGAAAAGTTATGACCAACCTAGATAGCATATTCAAAAGCAGAGACATTACTTTGCCAACTAAGGCCGTCTAGTCAAGGCTATGGTTTTTCCAGTAGTCATGTATGGATGTGAGAGTTGGACTGTGAAGAAGGCTGAGTGCCGAAGAATTGATGCTTTTGAACTGTGGTGTTGGAGAAGACTCTTGAGAGTCCCTTGGACTGCAAGGAGGTCCAACCAGTCCATTCTGAAGGAGATCAGCCCTGGCTGTTCTTTGGAAGGAATGATGCTAAAGCTGAAACTCCAGTACTTTGGCCACCTCATGCTAAGAGTTGACTCATTGGAAAAGACTTTGATGCTGGGAGGGATTGGGGGCAGGAGGAGAAGGGGACGACCGAGGATGAGATGGCTGAATGGCCTCACGGACTCGATGGAGGTGAGTCTGAGTGAACTCTGGGAGTTGGTGATGGACAGGGAGGCCTGGCGTGCTGTAATTCATGGGGTCGCAAAGCGTCGGACACGACTGAGTGACTGAACTGAACTGAACTGAACTTAACTGATTTGTATTTATAAATAAGCACAAAAATGGCTTTGTTTTTATGAATCAAATAATCATGTTTCTGGAGGGTGAAAGGAGTATGATAAAAGAGGTACAAGATGCCTTTATGAGTCAGATAAGACAGACATGATATTACTATCACCATTGTCAATGTGATGGCCATTATGACAATGGGTCAAATACTCAATTACATATGACACTTTTAGGTCCCATAAAAATAATTTATCAAAAAGTCAAAGTCCTTGTTCATAAATCTAAGACATGGTGCTTTGACTTTTAGAACATTTATAATGTGATGATTTGAAGTTAAAACACAATCCACTTTAACAAGCGCTTTCTGAGCTCATGCATAACACTGATGGGGTCATGGAAGTCTACATATATAAATTAGATCCTGTCTTCCCTTGGGTATAAGGACACAGTACACATTCATTAAGTACCTGCTTAACCTAGGCCAGGTGCTTTGCTCGTCCATGCTAGCCTTCACCATATGTGTTATCTATGTCTAGTAAAAGAACAGACATATACTCAATGACCTAACATTAGCTACACCTCCACAAGTAAGATGATGGAAACTGGCATATGAAACAAGGAGAATAATTGCAGCTGGGAATATGCTAGAAAACTCCTTGAACACATGAACAGGAGAATGAGTATATTTTAACAGAACCAACCAAGTGGCAGGAAGGCAAAATAACTTGCTAGAATGAGTTTTCAGCCTGTTAATATCAAAGATAGGCAAAATAACTGAAAAGTTACTTAGTCCGTCAGTTTTAAGTAAATGGAAAAATACAATATCTTAGATGAAATGCTCGAAAAAATTTTGTGTGGATTTTTCAGTATTGAATGTATTCAGAAGAGATTCTTTGATCTGTGGTTGGTTGGCTGTTTGTGGTTGCTAAGTGTGATGGTTAAATTTTGTGTGTCAACTTGGCTACACTATGGTGCCCAGTTGTTTGGTCTTATACTAGTCTAGATGTTGTTATGAAGGCATTTTGTCCATGTGGTCAGCATCTATAATCAGTTGTGAAGGAGTTGGAGATATGATTCTTTTAATGACTTCTAAGACTGATTCTGATACAGTGTTCTCCTTTCCCTATGAACTGTGTGTGCTTGCTGTACAATACAAATTGGCCTGGGATTCTGCTGATTTGGGGGCTTAGATGCAAGAAAGTCAGTGATGCTTGGCTTTTTCTTACTGGTCCTATCCGTGCTTCCTGAGGATTTTTCTAACATCTCTAGGCATTTACTAAGGGTATTGCTATTGGAAAAACTTTACCAACCCATCATTTTCTAACATTGTACAATAGGTTTTATTTCACAACATTATTTTTTCTCACAATATTTTTTAAAAATTGTATTTATTTATTTACTTTGTGGCTGTACTGGGTCTTCGGTGCTGCGCGGGTTTTTCTCTAGTTGCAGTTAGCGGGCCCTACTCTCCATTGCGGTGTGCAGTCTTCTCATTGGAGTAGCTTCTCTTGTTGCTGAGCATGGGCACTAGGGAGCACATGCTTCCGCAGCCGCAGTTCCCAGCATCCAGAGCATAGGCTCAATATTTCTAGCACACAGGCTTAGTTCCTCTGTAGCATGTGGGATCCTCCCAGGCCAGGGATCGAACCCATGTCTCCTGCATTAGCAGGCAGATTCTTTACCATTGAGCCACCAGGGAAGCCCTTTTTCTCGTAATATTTTAAAGACATTTTTCTTTCTGAGGTTCAGTCTCTGGCATCATTCACAAAGTTAGTAACTTTCACAACATGTCAAGTTTTGACATCCTGAGTATGATGCAGATTACCAGAAGAGATATTTAATGAAGTTCTGTGCAGCAGAGTTCACTTGTCTGGCTAATTTACATGGTTTGTGAAGGACTTCTAGACACTAATGCTCATTTGTGGACATATTTTATCTATCCACTAGTTAATTCAACAAATAGTTATCGAGTACTTGGTGAAGGCACTGCTTCCAGCAGTTAAGGATTCATTGTTGAAAAAAAGAAAGAGTAGTCCCTGCTTCCATGGAGCTGGTGGCAGAAATAAGCATCAGGTGTAATTCTTTGTGATACATGGAGAAGTCTAAGAGTGCTGAGAGTGTGTAATTGGAGGACTTAATTCCAGCTGACTCTTCGAGGTAGCCTTCCTTAAGCCTTTGTGCTGGGCCTGAAAGACCCCAAGAAGAAGTTGTCTTGGCAAGTTGAGACAGAGGGGAGAAGACCTCAACTGGAGGCTATGCATGGATGAAGGCTCTGAGATAGGCAGTAACAGAGTGAAATAAAAAAAAAAAAAGACAACCTGCCTCCCACTCCCCACCCCAAAAAAAACCCCAAAATGAACTAGGAGCACTGCCCCTTCTATTGGAAGGATCAAGATTCAGGACACTGGCAACACCAAATGCTGGTGAAAGATGTAGAGTAACAGGAGCTTGTATTCATTGCTGGTGGGAATGCAAAGTGATGCAACCTCTTTGGAGGACAGTTTGGCAGTTTCTTATAAAACTGAACATACTCTTACCATGTGACCCATCAATTGCCTTACTTGATGTTTGTCCCAAAGTGTTAGTTGCTCAGTCACATCCAACTCTTTGTGACCCCATGGAGCCTCCAGGCTCCTCTGTCCATGGAATTCTCCAGCTAAGAATACTGGAGTGAAAAAAAAAAAAGAATACTGGAGTGGGTAACCATTCCTTTCTCCAGAGGATCTTCCTGAACCAGGGGTCGAACCCAGGTCCCCTGCATTGCAGGCATTTATGTCTAGACAGAAATCTGCACGTGGATGTTTATCACAGCTTTCTTAATAATTATCAAAACTTGGAAGCAAACAAGATGTCCTTCATAGGTAGATGAATAAACTCTGGTACCTCCATTGTAATATAATACAATATTACAATTGTACAATATTACAGTGGACTATTATTCAGTGCTAAAAAGAAATGAACTATCAAGCCACGCAAAGACATGAAGGAAACTTAAATGCATGTTACTGGTTGAAAGAAGACAATCTTATAACTATAACTATATGATTCCAACTTTATGATGTTCTGGAAAAGAACCATGGAGACAGTTAAAAAAAAAGTCAGTGGTTGACAGGGGTTAGTGGGGAGTGGGAAATGAAGTGGCAGAACACAAAAGGTTTTTAGTGCAGTAAAACTATACTGTATGATACTGTAATGGTAGATCCACGTCATTGTACCTTTGTCCAATCTCATAGAATATACAACACCAAGAGTGAACCCTAATGTAAACTAGGGACTTTAAATGATTATGAGTCAGTGTAGGTTCGTCAGTTGTAGCAAATGTACCACTTTGGTGGGGGATGATAAACCGCAGTAGAAGGTATATGGGAAGTCTCTGTACCTTCCACTCACTTTTGCTGTGAACCTAAAACTGTTCCAACAGAGAAAGTCTAGTAAAACAAGATAAAATAAAAAACTAGGGAAAAGTCTGGGGGAGTCAGAGTGTGGAGAGCCAGTTACAATGTAACATGGATATGATTTGTGAACTTGGCAGAGGCATGATCACACAGCAGGAGGAAACGCACAAATGTGACCCCGACATTCACACTTCCCTATCTCCATTTTCTATTTTGTTAGTTTGTTTTTCCTGCTACTTTCTCTTGAATAGTGTTTAAGATCGATCTCCACACCATACAAATATGTGCTAAGCCGTTTCAGTCATGACTGACTCAGCGACCCCAAGGACTGTAGCCCACCCGGTTTCTCTGTCCATTGGATTCTCCAGGCAAGAATACTGGAGTGGGAGTCCAGAGGACCTTCCTGACCCAGCGATGCAACCCACGTCTCTTACATCTCCTGCGTTGGCAGGCGGGTTCTTTACAACTAGCGCCACCTATAACTGGGGATAAAAAACTTGAGTGAATAAACAATGAGAATAATTTAGTTAAGCATTTTTAAAAGTAGATGTATTTTTTCAAATGCTAAGGTAACATTTATTTAACAAGACCAGCGCATTCTGTAGGGATGCAGGGCAGAGGAATTTAGATGAACATTACAAACGCATCATACAGGCATGTGAGGGCACACTGATGGGCCCTGTGAAAGCATTGAACAATACAGAGAAGTAATGGCATGATCTCTCTAGGCTCCATTAGAAATCAGTCTTTGCTGATAAATGGGAACGCACTGTCCAATATTTCCAGTTCAGTTTCATTTGGAAAGAGAAAGCATCTGCCTGTCACTCTGCAGCCTTCACTTGGAGCCCAGATGAGAGTGTCCATGTCTGGAACCCTGTTCTGTGCTCATTGTAGTCTTTGGGTGAATGCTCATCTCAAGTGGCAGAGGTGAACAGCCTCTATATGCTTTTAAAGTAGTTTGAAGATGTGAAATACCACTTATTAAACATTAAAAGTGCAGGATGCAAAACTGTATATAGTATATGATATTTTGTAATATGCTTGAGGGCTGCCTTTCTAGGCTTCATGAGTCTAGCTTGTGTGTGCAAATGAAGTCTCATGAATGACTGTGTCACAAATGTTGCTATCACCTCAATTTGTATAATTTTTAACCTCACTGGCTGTGCCTAAGACTCCCTGAAGCTGTTTCCTGTGAATTTCCAGAGACTTCTGTCTACTTTAGTTTGATCTGGGGCCTGCAGAGTCCAGGGTACTCAGCTGAGATTCAGGCTGGGATTATACACATACAAATCTAGATGGACACAGAAGAATAATGAGATGAAACTATACTGTTGTCGCCATGATGTGAGATTATAAATTGATTTTTTTGGTACTTTTTTTTGTATTTTTCTAATTGTTTTCAATGAGCCTGCAGTGCTTTTAAAGAAAAACAAAACTAGAGAAAATAAGAAGAGAAAGAGAGATAAGGAGGAAGAGTGAGGTGGGGTGAGAGAGAGAAATTGAGGGAAAAAGGGCAGAAAGGAAACCTCATCTTCTGGATCAAGGAAATTATTTGATAAATTATGTCGAAAATGCGCCACAGTCACCCACTCTTTCCACATTGAGGTTACCAGTTGCAGAACCATATACCGAACTGCTTCAAAACTCAGTGATTTGCTGAGAAGCTGGAGAACTAACGGTTTCTGTCCACCACTCTCCAACTCCGAGAGACAGACATGCCTGCTTGCTTCTGTGGGTCTATCATTCCTATCTGTAAAACAGCAGATTTGAGCTGGGTCTATTAGATTCTTACAGCGCCATCAAGTGGAATCATAATCCTCGTTGCAGCAACATTTACTGAAGCCCCATAAGGATGTTGTGAGGATTGAGGGTACCTGAAAATCCTACGTGGACTACATGGAGTGGGAGGATGGTTTGAGAAAACCCAAGCCAATGTGGATGTGAGATGAACAGTGTAGGTTTCCTGGAGGATGGCTGGAGATTTGTGGGACCCATACAAGCAGGTGAAGCTTAGCAGTGTGTAAGAGGTGGGTAAGCAGACCCCTGGAGCAGTGGGAGACTGGAGTGCCTTCATGCTTCTGACCAGTCTCCTGTTTTTCCTATTCAGCTCAAGAAAGATCAGAAAAAATGAGTAGATGGAAGATCCCCACGTGAAGTAAGGATATTATATATTAGCATTTCTTTTTTAAAAAGTTTTTCTTTTTTTTTAAACGTGGACCATTTTAAAAGTCTTTACTGAATTCCTTACATTATTGCTTGTTTTATGCTATGGTTTCTTGGCTGCAAAGCATGAGGGATCCTACCTCCCTGACCAGGGATCGAATCCACACCCCTTGCATTGAAAGGCAAAGTCTCAACCACTGGACTGCCAGGGAAGTCTCTATATTAGCATTTCTTATTTCTACTGATCCCAGTAATCTTTCTTTATTTTTCTAAGAAGTCTGACAACTTTCCAATACATAGATAAATAAAATGAAAGGGTTTCAAGTTCATTATCTCTTATAGTATTAAATGCTGCCTTTCCAAACTTGAATTTAGGTGCCAATGTGACCTGCAGAAAGCTTGTTTTGTTATGTGGCTCAATAAGCCTAAATAGTCAGCTCCTGAAATATTAATGTCTCAATTTTTCTCCATTTCTGAGTCTTCGAACTGTATATCTGTTGTGGGTTGGTATTCCTTTCCCCTGAAGGTAATTATGCACTGGAGTCTTTAACTCTAGTTTTTTTTTTATTTAATGGATAAAATTAAATATTTCATTTGAAATATTAGCCAATTTTTTGAAAGCTGATCCCACTCTTCTCCGAAAATTCAATTTCCTTAAGAAATGTGTATCTTATATATGTTTATTGGCCATAGTGATTATTAACACTGCTAGAATTTGAGGATGTTTTGCAGCTCTATAGACAGGATGAGGGTCTGGGCATATCTTCCTTTCCCTGTGCTTTCAGATTGTCATCCAGCTCAGCTCTCTCCAATTCAGGTGACAGCTTTCAACAAAAAGCAAGAGGTTAAACAGAAAAACCAGGGGAGTTAATTTCAATATTACAGAGCATGTAAATAATATAAAATAGTGCTCTATTGTTTACAGTTTATTTACATACAGTATTTCCTTTGAATAGTTTCTATGTGCTGTCATGGATTAGAAAATTTGGCTGATTTGTTTTTTTAATTAGTTTTTATTGGAGTATAGTTGATTTACAATGTTTTGTTAGGTTCTGCTGTATAGAAACGTGAATCAGCTATATGTATACATATATCCCCTCTTTTTTGGATTTCCTTCCCATTTAGGTCACCACAAAGCATTGAGTAGAGTTCCCTGAGCTACACAGTAGATTCTCATCAGTTATCTATTTTCTACATACTATCAATAGTTATATATGTCAATCCCAATCTCCAATTCATCCCACCTTCCCTTTTCCCCCCTCTTGGTGTCCATACATTTGTTCTCTATGTCTATCTCTGTGTTTCTGTTTTGCAAATAAGATCATCTATACTATTCTTTCTAGATTGCACATATATGTGTTAATGCACAATATTACTTTTCTCTTACTGACTTACTTCACTTTATATGACAGTCTCTAGGTCCATCCATGTATCACAAATGATCCAGTTTTGTTCCTTTTTATGACTGAGTAGTATTCCATTGCATACATGTAGCGCATCTTCTTTATCCACTCCCCTGTTGATGGACATCTAGGTGGCTTCCATGTCCTGGCTGTTGTTAATAGCACTTCCATGAACGTTGGGGTACATGTATCTTTTTGAAATACGGATTTCTCTGGATATATCCCAGTAGTGGAATTTCTGGGCCATACGGTAGTTGTGTTTTTTAATTATTTTATGTATTTATTTTTGGCTGTGCCGTATTTTTGTTGCTGCATGCAGACTTTGTCTAGTTGCGAGCTGGCTTCTTATTGGGGTGGCTCCTCCTGTTGCAGAGTACAGGCTCTGGGTGTATGGGCTTCGGTAGTCATGGTGCCCAGGATTAGTTGTCCCACAGCATGTGGAATCTGCCTGGACTGGGGATTGAACCTATGTCCCCTACCTTGGCAAGCAGATTCTTTACCATTGGACCAACAGGGACGTTCTGGTAGTTCTATTTAAAAATTTTTAAGGAACCTGCATATTGTTCTCCATAGTGGCTGTCAATTCCCACCAACAATGCAAGAGGGTTCTCTTTTCTCCACACCCTCTCCAGAATTTTTTGTGTGTAGGTTTTTTAAATGATGGCTATTCTGGCAGATGTGAGGTGAAATTTTTGCTAATTTGTGCCTAACAGTTTTCTTTGATCCACCCTCTTCATGTTCCAGGTACCCTTTTGTTTCCATAATCACCATTCAATATTATTCCTTCATTCAATAAATATATATTTAATAATAAAACATGCTAGGCACTGTCCTAGGTGCTGGAGTTACAATAGTGACTGATAAAGACTGATATAGACTGTGTGGGACTTTAAATCAAGTGTACAAGGGAAACTTTGAACAAGTTCTTCCATGCATGTCTGGAGACTGTTATCTCAGAGACTATAAAGCAGGTTTGGGAAGCATGAAACAATGAATCCACAATAGTGTATCAGTCAGGGTCCCAGCAGAATTCCACTCAAGGGACAAGGCAGTTTACAGAAGTGTCAATAGACTAATATGACCAGCAGTGGATGTTGAGTCATTCAGGGACTAGCATTATGAGGGAGCCTTTATACACCTCAGTTCAGTTCAGTTCAGTTGCTCAGTCGTGTCCGACTCTTTGCGACCCCATGAATCGCAGCACGCCAGGCCTCCCTGTCCATCACCAACTCCTGGAGTTCACTCAGACTCACGTCCATCAAGTCAGTGATGCCATTCAGCCATCTCATCCTCCGTCGTCCCCTTCTCCTCCTGCCCCCAATCCCTCCCAGCATCAGAGTCTTTTCCAATGAGTCAACTCTTCGCATGACGTGGCCAAAGTACTGGAGTTTCAGCTTTAGCATCATTCCTTCCAAAGAAATCCCAGGGTTGATCTCCTTTAGAATGGACTGGTTGGATACACCTTACCTGGTGAGAACTACCACTGAGAGGAAGAACCCCAGAATCAAGAGAGGGAAAGAGCAGGGGAAGGTTTTTTTTTTAATTGAAGTATAGTTTGTTTTTAATTTTTTAACTTAATTTTTATTGGAGTATAGTTGCTGTACAATGTTGTGTTAGCTTCTACTGTACAGCAAGATAAATCAGCTATATATACATATATTTCCTCTTTTTTTTAAATTTCCTTCCCATTTAGATCACCACAAAGTTGAAGTATAATTGATGTACAAAGTTGTGTTAGTTTCAGATGTATAGCACAGTGATTATATTAATACATACGTATATATCTATTTTTTTCCAGATTCTTTTCCCTATATAACCTATAAGATTATTACAAAATATTGAGTATAGTTTCTTGAACTCTACAGCAGGTCTTTGTTAGTTGTCTGTTTTATATAGAGTAATGTGTACTGCTAATCCCAAACTCCTCAGGGAAGGGCTTTTAAAGGCAAGGTGAGGGAGAGGGTCACAGCGTGCCTGATCAGTTCATAGGCCTCTTCTGATTGGTTGGTAGTGAGATAACCAGGTGGTATTTCAGGAGTCAACATCATCAAACTTCTTGTTGCACCCTGTCTGAGGTATAGGTGCTGGTGGTCAGCAGTTAACTGCTTCTACCTGGTGGGTGTCTTGCAGATAGGAATCTGCAGAACAGCTCAAGGATATGGCTTAGGATGTTATCTGTAGCCCTCGAGGAGGAACTAAAGGTGTATTGTCTTGCTTGACTGTATTTTCCTTTGCTTTCTGAATTTTGTCATTTCTCTGATTAAACTTGCTGTTTGGAACTTGTGGAAGGCCCTGGCTCTTTCCAGGTGGTACAGTGGTAAAGAATCTGCCTGCCAGTGCAGGAGACACAGGTTCAGACCATGGATCAGAAAGATCCCCTGGAGGAGGGCATGGCAACCCACTCCAGTATTCTTGCCTGGAGAATCCATGGGCAGAGGAGCCTGGCAGGCTACAGTCCATGGGGTCACAAAGAGTTAGACATGATTGAGCATGAACTACTACTACTAGGAAGCCAAAGCTTTTCCACAAGAAAGAGGTGGGACACACTGAGGTCTCTCTTTAGGAAGGTCCTGCAATGTCCTCCTCAGTTTCACTTTCTTGCTCTGAGCTCCCTTTTGCCTTTTGCTCTCTGAAGGTGGTTCCATTGTGATCCCAGCTAAGATCATAGAGCAAGGGAGCCCCAGTGAGGCATTTGGTATGTCTGAGAGTTTTGGGACACAGCAGAACAAAAAGAGAAAGGACTGAAGACGAAGGAGAAGAAATGGGAAAGCATCATTACAAAGAGCCTCCCTATGAAAGAAATGATGTAAAATTGAAATCTGAAGGACAAATGAAAATTGACTAAGCTTGGAATGAGGAAACAGAAGGTCAAAAACATGGAAAATGGCATGTTTGAATGTCCTGATAAAAGAAAGCAAGATACATCCAAGGAACTGAGAACACAGCATAAGACTAGTGTAAAAAGAACCAGGAAAACTGCGGCATAAAATGAAATATCTTAATGACTCAGAATTTTCTCTTGAGGGTAATGGGAAACCAGAGAAGGCTTTGAGTAGAAAATGCCCTGAATCAATTGACACTTTAAATGGTTATTCTGACTCCTATGTGGAGAATAGTTTGAAGGAACCAAAAACAGATGCAGGAACATGAGCTAGGAAAGTGTGAAAATGATGGTGATTAAGGAATAAAAAGAAGTGGACATAATTTAAGAGATAGTGAGTGAAAAGAAACTGGGACTTGGGGATTAAGTAGGAATGGATGGTGTGTGATGGGGATGACTCCTAGGTATTGGGTTGAGAAGTTGTATGCATGATAACAGCATTTACTGAACTAGAAAACAATGAGAAGCAGCTTTGGGAATTGGACATGAATTTGTGTCATTCATGAATGGATATATCCAGTAGAAAGTTGGATATGTGACTCAGGACCTTGGAGAGCACCAACTGGGCTGTGAGATACTGGTTTGGGAGTCATTGGCACATTAATGGAAATCATATCAGGAGCATGAATGAGATTATCAAGGGGCAAATGTCAACTTAAAGCATAAAAAATATAGCCCTGAGTAATGGAAAGAGAGTGAGTTAAAGAGATTGAGAAACAACAAAGAAGAAACAAAACCAAGAGCAGCTAAAGGAACAGAGTGCTTGGAAGAAAGGAAACCATCAGCTGTGTTGCAATCAGGTTCTGATTATCTTGTGATGAACAACTGCTATGAACTCTTCCTGGTCTTCTCATTTCCAGAGTCCTCTTTTTTGGTCTTGACAGGCATAGAGACACAGGAATCATCTTTTGCACATTTTGTTTTTATTCTATACTTTCTCTTTTAGGAACTTAAAAATACAAACAGAAAATTCTTACTTCAAGATCTTATGTTTTCTACTAATTTTCATCACTTTGACTGCCGTAGAGTGAGTTTAATAACAGTAGTTATAGAATAAATACAGAATAAAGTAAAAGTATAGAATAAGTGTTTTGATTACATATGTATTATTAACTTTACTACACGAATAAATGAGGGTGAGCGGGATACAACTAAAAGCTAAATGTGACGTTCAGTGGCACTCTCATCCTCTGAATGAGAGTGTGAAGAGAGCTGAGGACCAACAGTGGAACTTACTAGGGTAGCTGAACTTCAAAAATGCCTTGACTGGGGTTCTTCATAAGTGAGGTGTTCTTGTCAAAGCATTGCATCTTGAGGCTCTGATGCCCATCTGTCCTTAGGGAAGATGTTAATTTTTGAACCCAGTCATGATTTTCAATTCTATGCTGTATAATTGCTATCTTTTTCCTTGTAATTAATAAGCAATCCAGGGGAGACCACTTTAAGACAACTCAAATTTAATAAAAATTTCCCACTAGATTTGGCACTATTGATGGTGCTCATCCAAACCAACCTTTAATATGATGACTGCAAAGCCATTATTTGCCAGCTTCAACTCTGCTACATTTTCCGTCTGCACTTAGCATTTTACTGGAAGCGTGATTCTGCCATTCTCCCTCATTTATTGATTTACTCTTGATTGAGTTATTAGATAAATGAATTATGGATTCCAATTTTCTCAAAGCTTTGTAACTTATTATTGCATTTAATGATTTTAGTGCCCAAATTACCACAGATATGACCAGAGGGTGAGCCACAGGGTTTGCTTCATGTGCCTTGAGATGCCTCTGTCACTTGCTGAGTACTTCCTTACTTTTTGGCATAAGATTTTACAGTTTCTTCTTGTATTGCACATTTTTAGTTCCTAGCTGTAATTCCCATGTTCTTGACTCAGCCATTTCTCTGAAGAGTCCTGACGCTTTTTAGTGAGGAATGGTGATAAGATCGGTGCCTGGGCACTAGATGCCCTCATTGCCACTGGGGTGTTTTCTTCTAGTCCCTAGTGGGCAGATCTAGGAAACTATGCTTCTGTATACACATATTAAACACACATAGTTAAATACACGTACATAAATATACATATAAACATATATATATTAAAAGCTAAAAATCACATCAGTACTACCAATTCTGACTTCTCCACACACGTTTCCGCCCCCCCCATTCTATATTCGCATACTCCTTCTCCCACAGTGAGAACTCAAGTTCTCAAAAGCATCAATATATTTACTCATTTATTCATTCTTATAAAGGAGAAGGGGACAACAGAGGATGAGATGGCTGGATGGTATCACTGCCTCGATGGACATGAGTCTGAGCAGACTCTGGGAGCTGGTGATGGACAGGGAATCCTGATGGCTTCAGGCCACAGGGTCGCAAAGAGTCAGACACGAGTGAGTGACTGAACTAAATGGATAATGCATCTAAAATGGTTTCAGATTGGCTATGTCCAAACCATTACAAAAAACAAACCTACAAAAATAGTCCAAGACTTGTTTTTGGTTATTTGTCCATGGGTGCCCTTTTGACACCCCATCCCTCTTAGGATGGAGTGCTCAAATACTATGATTGTATGTTACTTGGGTTAGCGTTTTCTCTCCCACTCCCTTATATGTCATTATGTCATTTATCTGAAATATTGGTAATTTCATTCAGTTTGCTTTCAGCTTTAGGGTTTTTTTGCCCTTTCTCATTTCTGTTGTCTAATTTGATTTTTAAATATAAAGAGCATTCGCATGTTCCTCAAAGTCAGAACTATACAAGATATTCTCAGAAAAGCATCTCTTCCACTTGTTTTCCTCCCCTTTCCTTCTTTCTATCCATCTATGTGGCCAAGTTCATTTTGTAGTAGATTGAATAATGGCCTCCTCAAAGACATCCTTGTCCTTATCCTTTTCTGGCAAAAAAAAACAAACGAAAAAAACCCACAAAAAACCCAAACAACTTCTCTGATGTAATTAAACGAAGGATCTGTAGATGGGGAGATTATTCTGCATTGTCTGTGTAGTCCCTGAATTCAATCATGAATGTTTTTATAAGACAGGCAGGAGGAGATTTCCCACATGCACAGAATGGGAGAAGGCAGTCTGACCACAAATCCAGCAACTGGAGTGATGCAGCCCCTAGAGGCTGAAAGAGGCAAGGAAGAGATTCCCCCAAGAATCTGCTCCTCCTGGAAACTTGATTTTATTTATTTGACTGTGGCCAGGTCTTAGTTGTGGCATGTGGGATCTTTCATATGAACTTTTCACTGTGGCATATGGGATCTAGTTCCCTGACCAGGGATCGAACCTAGTCCCCCTGCATTGGGAGGATAGAGTCTTAGCCACTGGACCACCAAGGAAGTCCCATGGAACCTTTTTTTTTTTTTTGGCTCAGCAAACATGATTTTGGATTTCCAGCCCTGAGACCTCCAAAGAATAAATGTTTACTACATTAAGCTACCAAGTTTGTGTAATTTGTTACAGTAGTCATAGGAAACCAGTATGATTGTCTTCTGGCTCCTCTGCATTGAGAGGAGGCTCTAAGTACCGTCCTAACTTCCTTCCTGGACTCCACCCTTCAGCTCATTTCCACAAGTGTTGATTGAACTTGCACTGTGTGTGTGAGATGTTAGGCACAGAAACACATGTACAGCATGGGTATTTCCACTAAATGTATGGAGTACGAGATTGTACTGAAGTCAAAGTGTTAGGTGCTCAGTCGCGTCAGACTCTTTGTGACCTTTTGGGCTGTAGCCCACCAGGCTCCTCTGTCCATGGAATTGTCCAGGCAAGAATACTGGAGTGGGTAGCCATTCCCTTCTCGAGGGGATCTTCTTGACCCAGGGGTTGAACCCAGGTCTCCTGCATTGCAGGCAAATTCTTTACCTTCTGAGCCACCAGGGAAGCCTTATTGTATCAAGGGGACATCAATTCTGCTTGGGGGCTGAGAAGCTTTGGGAGGGGGAAATTGGAAGATATCTGGGGGTGGGGGGGTGAGGTCTCATTTTACTGTCAAGCATGTTTCCTGCCTTCCTGCTGTACTTACTCTCTACAGATTCAGCCCATCTTGTGACCTTGACCGCCCTTACCTCGCAGCCCCATCCTGCTTTCTCTCCTAGAACCACGTCGGGGATTTGATGCATGCTTTCCTCTATGTTCTCCATGCATCTGTCTCCTTGAGACCCTCATTCCTGCTGGCCTGCCTCAGTGGTCATTCCCTTCCTTTCTGTTTGGCAGGTTCCTGTTTCTGCCCCGAACTCAGGTGGTACCTTACCAGACTCATCTGGGCTTCAGAAGAGACTTTACTGTGAGGCAGTCTGATTGCTTGCAGAAGTAGCTACTGGCAATTTATAGCCTCTTAGTTCCTGTAGATCTTATTTTCTATCTTCTAGAAACACTAAATATTTTGAGAAGACCTAAATATTTTCAGCATACCTTCAGAAAAGATTGTGAGGTTTATCATGTCTTCAAGAGAATAAGTCTTTTCATGTATTTTATCCTATACAGTATCTAGCATGATGCATTGCACACAGTAACCCTTTGAAAACTGTTTTGTACTGACTTGAAAAACAATTTTTTGCTGGAGGATCAAAGTGCATGATCAAATGAGCTGACTGCTCTGCATCCTGGCGGGGGGCAACTCTCAGAGATGCAGCCAGAATGAAGTAGAGCCTATCAAGAGGGATAGAGGAAAACAGGTAAGATAAACACACACTGGGAATAAAGACTGAAAAACATTACCTTAGAAACAAAATTGCTGGGTTTTGTTTCTTAAAAAAAAATGTGGTGATGACTGATAGATGAGATGGTTTATAATATCTGTTTGAAAAGTGTTTACTTCCCTGGCTTTCAGTTTAGGGGTGGGAGTCAATTTAATGATGCTAGGGTTTGAAATTCTGAATTTCTGATATTTAGGTTATGGGTCACTTAAAAAAAAAATCTCTGCCTACAATATAAAAGCAGTGCAAACTCAGCAAATGTACTGGAGCACACATAGCCATGTGGAGCAAAGCTATACCCTGAACATGACACTTCTTTTGAATCTTTTTTTCTCAAAAGGACACACATAGAGTTCTGAAAAGCAATAATACTAGCAAACAAAAAAGGGGAGAGGCAGAAGAAAGGGTTTGTATTTACCTGACATGAAAGAAAGACCCCCATGATATTTTTTTTACTAAGATGAGAATTTTATGGCTACAACTTTATAGAAGAGCTATGCCAAATTATTTAACTTGTATTCTCTGTTCCTGTGTTCTGGGAGAGAAAGATGGGATGGTAAAGAGTGGAAAGAAAGTGCTCTTGGAGGCTCATTCTTGTCTTTGTTAAAGGTGCGGTGGTCACCCTGGTTATACCATCTCCTGGTCCTTGTATTGCACATGTGAATTTTACTCAACTATACCATCTGACTTGTCTCTTGAGAAACTTGTATGCAGGTCAGTAAGCAACAGTTAGAACTGGACATGGAACAACAGACTGGTTCCAAATAGGGAAAAGATTACATCAAGGCTGTATATTGTTACCCTGCTTATTTAACTTATAGGCAGAGTGCATCATGTGAAATGCTGGGATGGATGAAGCATAAGCTGGAATCAAGATTGCCAGGAGAAATATCAATAACCTCAGATATGCAGATAACACCACCCTTATGGCAGAAAGTGAAAAAGAACTAAAGAGCCTCTTGATGAAAGTGAAAGAGGAGAGTGGAAAAGTTGGCTTGAGGCTCAACATTCAGAAAACGAAGATCATGGCATCTGGTCCCATTACTTCATGGCAAATAGATGGGGAAACAACAGAAACAGTGTCAGACTTTATTTTTGGGGGCTCCAAAATCACTGCAGATGGTGATTGAAGCCATGAAATTAAAAGATGCTTACTTCTTGGAAGGAAAGTTATGACCAACCTAGATAGCATATTCAAAAGCAGAGACATTACTTTGCCAACAAAGGTCCGTCTAGTCAAGGCTATGGTTTTTCCAGTGGTCATGTATGGATGTGAGAGTTGGATGGTGAAGAAAGCTGAGCGCCGAAGAATTGAAGTTTTTGAACTGTGGTGTTGGAGAAGACTCTTGAGAGTCCCTCGGACTACAAGGAGATCTAAACAGTTCATCCTAAAGGAGATCAGTCCTGGGTGTTCATTGAAAGGACTAATGCTGAAGCTGAAACTCCAGTACTTTGGCCACCTCATGCAAAGAGTTGACTCATTGGAAAAGACTCTGATGCTGGGAGGGGACGACAGAGGATGATATGGCTGGATGGCGTCACTGACTCGATGGACATGGGTTTGGGTAGACTCTGGGAGTTGGAGATGGACAGGGAGGCCTGGCATGCTGCGATTCATGGGGTTGCAAAGAGTTGGACATGACTGAGCGACTGAACTGAGCTGAACTGAACTGATTGCCATTTTGGAGAAAAGGAGCCTCAAACTCAGGGTCAGAAAGTGGTCTATGTGCAGCTTTGTTTTACCCTCCTATGGGCCTTCCTTTCTCACCAAATGGAAAGATTTTCTACCAGATTCTCAGACTAAAAACCTGAGACTTTCTTGACATTTCTCACAATCTATCAGCAACTCCTGTGGGCTCTGTCTTAAAAATATATCTGGGCAGAGCTCCCTTGCCTGCCCACTTGCATCTCTCACAAGCATCTTATATTAATAAATCTACTTCTTGAATATCAAAAATTATGTCTGGAGTTCAAGCACCACTCACCAATTTCATCCCTAATATCCAGAGCCAGGCAGCCTTGATCTGTTGCCTGGATTATGATTTTTGCCTCCTTATCGTAACCTTGCCTCTTTACAGTCTTAACCTTCAGACCAGAGGGATCCTTGTAAAAAAGATAAATCATATCCCATCACTCCTCTGTTTGAAGCCCTTCAGTGACTTCTGTTTGGTTTAGTATAAAAAATGATTTTTTCTATAAGGAAACCTACAAGGTCCTCTATGATCTGGCCCCACCCTATTACCCAGACTTATTTGCTTCCCTGCTGTTCCTTGAACTCACTGAGTATGTTGATGCTGTGAAGCCTTTACTTTTTCTTTTGTCTCTAACATACTTCCTTCAGAAATTGTTTTGCTTACTTTGCATGTCAAAGCCCTATGGATTCAAATATCAACTTACCAATGAAGTATTTCTTGGCAAGTCTTTATAAAACATGAACTCTCCCAGCATTCCTCTCCCTCTTTTGCTGCTATGTTTATTTTCAGAACACTTATCAGCAAACAGCATAGTGCTTATTTATTTTTTATTGTCTGTTTCCCTGTTAAATATAAGCTCCTTTAGAACTACTTATTTGTTTTGTTTATTATTATATCCTCACCACTTGAGAATGCCTGGCATGTTTTCAGTACTCAGATAAAGGAGTGAATAATTCCCCATGGAAATGATTGAGTTAGAGACCTAAAAAACTAAATTCTGGCATGAGAAATTTACATAAGGAATAAAGGAGGCCATTTTCTATCAATGAAATATATTTAATGAATAGAAGCATCCTACGAAGTATCAACAAGCCTATATAAGCCTTTAAAAGGTTGAATGATTGTCTTTACAGTTTTATGATTTACTATCCAGAAAGGACCTAACACAAAAGTTTAATTCTAGAAATTTTAGCAGGAAGTGTTCTAGAAATTCTTAAATCTAGAATTCTTAGGTGATGATGAGTCCAGATAAGGATCATTAAATAGGGTGGCACTCAAGTCTTAAGAAGTATTACTTTGGAGACTTCCCTGGTGGTCCAGTGGTTAACTCTCCACCCTTCTAATGTAGGAATTGCAAGTTCAATCCCTGGCCAGGGAATTTAGATCCCATATGTCTGTTGCACTGTGAGGTTAAAAAAGAAATTAGCTGGTATTTAAAAGAAGTAGCAGTTACATTTTTTATAATGAACCTGGGAGGATCAAGGTTGATGACAAAACAGTCAGTATTGAAGGTAGTGGTGTGCATGGTCACTTCTGCAGCAGCTTAATGTCCAATGAAGGGCAAGTGGCATGGGCATAGGATAATGAGGGCTCTGTTCTCACCAGTTAGTAAGGTTGGAAAGGGAGTTTGGTTTTGCTAATTTCCTACAGATTTCACAGAGTTCCAGATCACAAATAACTGGAAGTAGGAAGTTCATCTGAATACAGTCTAGCAATTCTATATACATACACTTTAAAGGATTATCTGTTCGTATGTCCCTTGAAAAGGTAGAGTCCAGAGTGGCTTGCTATACTGAGGAAACTTCTATTTTTTTTTTAAAATTTAATTCTCAATGTGGAAATTTACAACCATACAATTAGAGCATGATAATGAGCTGCCATGAACTCATCATCCAGCTTCAAGAGTCACCACCTTTGCCATTCTTAGAACCCACTTAAGACGTCTACACTTTGCACTCAACACGACTTTGCACTTCTGTGTGAATAGCAATGTTTATACTCGGACAAAACAAAGGGAGCACAACTGAATGAATAGTCAATTTCTCACTCATTATGACACATTGGCCTTCCTTATAAACAGTTCTATTAGTTACAAATGTTGTATCAGACACAGGTTCACATCCCAAGGACTATAACTTAGTGGCTTGTTTTGCTGAGTAAAAGAAAAGAAGATGGGAAGAGAATCCTTGGAAGAATTAGAGGCAGACGGAGAGACTAAGAAACCTTAAAAAGTCATTGTAGTTTTATATAGATGGATTATTTATGGTAGTGAATGTAAGAAGTATCATTTCAGTGGGAAAAACTGAGAGAATTTTATGAGAAATAGAGAATTTAGAGGATCGAAGAAGTCCTGGGAGGTTCTGGGCGAGCACATACTCTGTATGTTCAACTCAGTTGTGGGTTGAACAGTGTGATGCTCTAATTGTTAGACTGGTCATAAAACTAAGGTCTTGCTTCCCTACACAGCTTGTTCTAGATATGGATCTGATGGAGTCAGAGAATAGCCGTAAGTCAAGGTCAGAGACGATGTGGTCACCTCTAGAGAGGTGCTTTCTATGAACAGATCTAGGAGAATTGGTTCTTATCTGTATTTGGTCTGCTCTCCTTAGCATTTTTAAAGAGGGGAAAGCTTATGGCTGTATAGTAATTGCAAAGCATTTATAAAACTGATGTGCTCTTAAATAAGGTCAGGTTATTGAGTAGCTTTTCAGCACTTTCAGGCTTAGTCAAGAATGTCTTATTACTCTTCAACAATCAGCCAAATTTTAATATCTTTAATAAGGGTTTATCATATTGTAAATTGACATAAAAGCAGACCTATTTTCCTATAACCAGAGAGATAGTCATTTTATTAAGTCCTCCTATTTGGCACAGAAAACATACTTTGTTACAGCTTATAAATATTATTTACATAATTAAGTAAGGATCTTTTTCAACTGTAAAAAATTGAAAGCATAAGGGGAAAGTATTTCTTTATGATTCTCAAGTTATCAAACTACACAAGGAACTTCATTAGAACAAGAAATTTCTCAGAATAACAGTAGGAAATGTTTTAATTGAACAAAAAAATCAGAGATTTTCCAGTAGGGCTTGAAGTTTAATGATGAGGCTTATAATCCTTCCATCAACAATGTTCTTTGATTTGAGGAGTCTAGATTTATTGACTGCTTGTTGGCATATGGTGTGGTTGGAAACTTACTGGGCTGGAATGAACGCATCTGGGCTCTAGCCCCTGCTCTGCAGCTTATTGTGGACCTTGGATGTGATTTGGTTATTTTAGATGTAAAGAGATTAAAAGTTCTTTGTAGCTTCTAAGAAATTTTGAGCATCCCCGACAGAATTTTCTCTACTAGATTTTTCTTTGCTTTCCCTCCACTGTCTTACTTTTTGTCATGCCCTCTGACTGTCTCTACCACTGTCACTATTATCTTTCTTTTAGGGTGTTTTTTTTTTTTTAATTTTAATGGAAACCAGTTTTAAAGTCTTTATTGGATTTGTTACAATATTGCTTCTGTTGTTTTTGTTCTGGTTTTCTGGCCAAAAAGCATGTGGTATCTTAGCTCCTCAACCAAGAATCAAACCTTCATCCATTTCATTGGAAGATGAAGTCTTAGCCACTGGACTACCTTCAAAGTCCCTCTGGCACAAATCTTAATGGAAAATTATAAAAGGAAACTGAATACTTCAAAAAATAAACAAAAATACATGTCTCCCAAACTCTAATGTTGTTCTCTTAGATTTCCTGAACATGGCTTAAATCTGTCTGAGGTCTTTTTGTCCACTTAAACCAGACTCTCAGTCTAGTTCCATTTAAGTGCCTGAAGATGGAACAACAAAAGTGTCCAAATATTCTGAAAAAATGAGAAGAGAAAAAAAAAAAACCCACAGTAATTTGGTTTTCATACTGTGGAATTTGGTATCAACTTGGTTTAAAGGGTCAGGATGGCTCTTGAACAAATAGCAACCCTGCCCATGAGGAAATACAATTGGATCAGTGTTCTGAAATCTGAAATGAGAGTCCTTTCTCTCGGAAAAGGAGGAATGGTCCAGATATCTTTACCGCTAATCCTGCCCAAATCCAGCAGAGAGTAGAAATTAAGTATAATTAATTAGCTGTCCATATGCTTCTGGTATGGCTGAGTAAGCTTCTGTGAGACTGACCCTCCCACAAAGAACTATAAACTCTGGGAAAAATTACAGAGGTCAACTACATGAAGGCACTGGAAAAAAAGTAGGAGGGAAGTTAGCATTTGAGCAAAAGGAATGATGCAAGGAGAGTTTCCTGAATTTTATGGATTGTAAACTGAGGGCAGACTCTAGTCACTGCCGCATAGGCTGACTAAAACTTACAAAAAAATTTGCAGTCCTGTCGCCTAGAAGACAGATTTCAGGGCAACCAAAAGCCATTGGAAAATGAGGGTGGACCTGCAGAAAGGAGAGAATCAGACAGAGAGGAAACACCAGTTCTGTGTATTCGCTTTGCCCAAGCCTCTGACTGATCCCGGAATTACACACACGCATGGTAAACTACAGGCATCCCACTTAAGGATTAAAAACTGTGTAAGATTTGAGCCACTTCCCAAGGCAATGAATTTATAGTTTTAGTCCAATCAAGTTAATTGACTTCTAGACCAAAACTTTTGACACTCATCAGAGGGCTATAGCAGAACTCAGCCTCCATAACTTAACATTCCCAATGTCAGGCTATGATTCAAAAGTTCTTGTACCATTCTCAAGAGAAAAAATGGTCAATGGACACTGACTCTGATGTTGAAAATAGCAAACAAGGATTTTAAAGTCGCTTTTATGACTATGCTCAATGACATAATTGAAAATATGCTTGAAATGAGTGAAGAGATAATTATTCTCAGCAGAAAAATTTTTAAAAATTACAAAGAACCAAATGGAAATTACAAAGTTGATATAGGAAATATCTGAATAAAAAAATCATTGGATGGACTTTGTAGCACAATGGTGATGACAGAAAGAAGAGTTGGTGAATTTGAAATCAAAAGAAAATGAATATCAGTACCCTTTAATTGCTTACAAAATTTATCATAATCTTATATCTTCATCTCTAAACGATAACTTAAAAATCTCTACAGAATATTAGCTCCATCACCTTAACTAGAGAATATTCCCTACCATTTATTTGGAAAGAGAACAACAATGATTCAAAAGAAACAGAGCTGTCAGTATATGCCAATTAATTAATCATTCCTGATAGTTCAGTAGGTAAAGAATTTGCCTGTAATGTGGGAGACCTGGGTTTGATCCCTTGGTTGGAAAGATCCCCTAGAGAAGGGAAAGGCTATCCACTCCAGTATTCTGGCCTGCAGAATGTCATAGACTCTATAGTCCATGGGATCACAAAAAGTCAGACATGACTGAGTGACTTGAAAAAATAGAGACTGATATCTAGTTCTCCTTATTGTAAAATCTTTCAAGTCCTTCTAGGATTTTGATAATTAACTGCTTTAATTGGCATGAATGTTCATAAAATCCAAGCTTTTTCCAATTAAAATCCCTATCATTTTTAACTTTCAGCTCTTGCGGCATTTTACAATAATGAATCTTGGGTAGTAATAGCTGAACTTTATGGAACACTTATGTGCCAGGAATGTATGCTTGGAGTTTACATCATGTACTCCTCGAAACAGTTTTAAGAAGCAGGTCTCATAAGTTGATAAATTAATGCTGTTTCTAGAAAGGAAGAAACTGAACCTTTGAAATGTCACCTGACATATGTTGTCACATAGTAAATGACGGTGTCAGAATTTAAACTCATTTTGAAGCCAAAGATCAGGTGCTTAACTTTTTTTTTTTTTTTTTTAGTTTTAACCTAACATTGACAAAAAATTACTTTATTTATTTATTTATTTTTTTAATTTTATTTTTACTTTATTTTACTTTACAATACTGCATTGGTTTTGCCATACATTGACATGAATCCACCACGGGTGTACATGTTTGGGATCGCAGGTGCGTAACTTTTATATTGTGTTGCTTCCTCAGGTCTTATCCATTTTGTAATCAGAGCAGTCACAGTATATGAGATTCTATAATAGTGAGATGCTACAAGCATTAATATACATGAATTAAAACTGTGAGTCTTTAATTATAAATAATTCTAAGCTTTGTTAGTTATTTAAATTTAATTTATGCCAATATCTTCCAGAAGCTAAACATTTAATAAGGTGTAGCTAATGACTATAAAAGGGCTTCCCTGGTGGCTCAGAGGTTAAAGCATCTGCCTGGAATACGGGAGACCTGGGTTCGATCCCTGGGTCGGGAAGATCCCCTGGAGAAGGAAATGGCAACCCACTCCAGTACTCTTGCCTGGAGAATCCCATGGAGGGAGACGCCTGGTAGGCTACAGTCCATGGGGTCGCAAAGAGTCGGACATGACTGAGCGACTTTGCTTTACCTACTTAATGACTATAGAAAGTAGCTGTCTTTCATAATGTTTATACCTTATTTCTATATGAACTCTCCTCAAGATAAACAAGAATTTTTGAATTCTCTGTCATCTCCAGGTTATCTGTAACAATGTTGCTTTGATTTAAGGGCTACAAAATACATTAGTTATGATGATTAGTCTACAGCATATTTATAATGCAAAGTAACTAATAAGAGTTTCATGTTATAGTCAGTTTTAATTAAACACAGGTAATGGGGTTCTTTGCACTCTTGTGATAAAAACTCTGGGTGAGGACTCTTTGGTTTACTCATTTAAAAATATTTGTATTATCTCCTAAGATAATACATGGTATGTTCCAAAAATTAATAGTCTTTAAAATGTAATAAATGCCAATAGTTTTCTCTCCCTTTTCTTCCTACCTCTCAGCCTGCATTCTACAAGTCAATCCTCTTAACTGTTTTAGCAGTATTCCCTGGCATTTACCTATTTTTTTCTGGATTTATAGATATTTGGATATTTTAAAAATTTATTGAAATATTAGCTATTGAACTTATCCCATCAGGGGAGAAGACCTGTGTTGTTTGGTGTGAGACAATAAATTTTTAAAAAACCAGATCATGCCAAATGTTGGCGAGGATTGGAGGAATTGAAACTCCCATGCACTACTGGTGGTAATATAAAATGCTACAACTGTTTTGGAAAAGAATTTGACAATATCTCAAAAAGTTAAATGTGTGCCTACCACATGATCCAGCCATTCCATGCCTAGATATTTTATGCAACAGAAATAAATCATTTATTCATTCAAAGGGGCTTCCCTGATGGCTCAGATGGTAAAGTATCAGCCTGCAATGCAGGAGAGTTGAGTTCAGTTCCTAAATTGGGAAGATCCCCTGGAGGAGTAAATGGCAATCCACTCTAGTATTCTTGCCTGGAAAATCCCATGGATAGAGGAGCCTGGTAGGCTACAGTCCATGGGATCACAAAGAGTTGGACACGACTTAGTGACTTTCACTTCACATTCATTCAAAGGGGCTTCCCAAGTGGCACTAATGGTAAAGAACCAGCCTGCAATGCAGAAGTAAGAGACACAGGTTCAATCCCTGGGTTGGGAAGATCCCCTGGAGGAGGACATATATCCAGTATTCTTGGCTAGAGAATCCCATGGACAGAGAAGCCTGGCAGGCTATGGTCCATAGCGTCTCAGAGAGTGGGACATGACTGAAGTGACTTAGCATGCAGGCACACACACATTCATTCAAAGGCTTATTCATGAATGTTCATAGCAGTTTTATTTTTAATAGCAGCCAAGTGGAAACAGCTCAGATGTCTATCAACAGGTGAATGAAAATAAGCTGTGATATATGCACATCAAGAAACACTATTTAGCAGTAAAAAGAAACGAGCTACTGATATACCCTACAACATGGTTGACTCTCAATGTACTTATGTTGGGTGAAAGGATCTAGGCAAGAAAGAGAACATATTTGAAGATTCATTGATATAGACTAATAGGAAATGCAAACAGATCTATAGTTGACAGAAAGCAAATCACTGGTTGCCCTGGGGATTAGTAGGTGGAAAAGTAGGAGAGGGGGATTACAAAGGGGCATGAGAAAATTTGGGGGAATGATAGATATGTTCATTGTCTTGATTGTGGAATTGATTTCACGGGTGTATATTAATACATATATAATAATAGTGCAGTTTATGTGTATCAATTATATATCAAAAAAACTGTCAAAAATAATTTCAAGGCTATAAAGCTATCTCTAATTGCATTCAGCCTGAAAAATCTACACGTCTATCCATCCAATACGAATATTCACTTTTGTTGAACCATTTTCATCAAACTCTTGATCATTATCACACTCAATGGACCATTAACTGTTCCATACATGCCTTTCATTCCTGCATCCAGATCTATGCTCAAGTTCTCTCTGAGTGAAAATTCTTCTCCATCCTGGTTTCTGGGTCTTATTATTAATATTTTATTAAAAACCTAACCGAAGTACTTACTCTTCTAAGAATCATAATTATGTCACCCTCATAATTTAATTTCTTCTTTCCCTATGTAGAACAGTGCCTCATATTAGCATCATTTATGTGTTTATGTAAAGTTCTCTATCCTGTTACATTATGAATCCTGGACAGAAGGACTTTTTCTTGTTGCTCTTCATATTTCCAACCACTCCTTGTACATGAAGGACACTCAACATACATTGGTTGAACTGAAAGTCTTTTAGTGGACTTTTTATAGTTTTTCTCTAGGGCATACTACTCACAAGGGTTCTTCTTCCTTATAATATGATGTCTCATGAAATTTAAAGCAAAAAAGCAAAATTTAAAATGCTAGAACATAATTTTTTTAAGTCAGTTTCTTGATTTCACCTTATGCTTTCTTCATTTTTTTAAAATTCTGAATATGTGAGGGAAATTTTTAGTTTTTAAGGAACTCTAAGACATAAAACCAGAGAAGGCAATGGCACCCCACTCCAGCACTCTTGCCTGGAAAATCCCATGGACGGAGGAGTCTGGTGGGCCGCAGTCCATGGGGTAGCTAAGAGTCGGACATGACTGAGCGACTTCACTTTCACTTTTCACTTTCATGAATTGGAGAAGGAAATGGCAACCCACTTCAGTGTTCTTGCCTGGAGAATCCCAGGGATGGGGGAACCTCATGGGCTGCTGTCTATGGGGTTACACAGAGTCGGACATGACTGAAGCAACTTAGCAGCAGCAGCAGCAGCAGCAGCCACAAGACATAAAACACAAATATTATGTGTAAAATATTTCTTTAGCAATCCTTTCTGGGCAGCAAAAACTCTCATAGTTCCAGATAGTGGTTTTGTTTGCTGCTCTTACAGTCTCTGAACTGTTGCCCTCACATTGGATTGTCTTCAGATCAGCTCTTTAGGGGTTTTCCAGCCTGTACTTCCAATTTTTTGTCTACAAAGTATTTATTTCAAATTCATTTCCCTGCAGACCTTAGGCTAGTTTTGCTGTTCAAACAAGATAATGGACTCTGGGAAAGATTAGGAGCTTCATATGTTGTAGAAGTTGCATAAATGTTTATGAATGAGTGAATGGATTTTATGAACAGAAAGTCGCTACCTTCATTCACTACCCAGAATGTCAAGGTAAGAGAATCAAATCAAAACTAAGTCAAATTATGTTTCAGGATGTTCTTAGTTAAGATCGAGGATCAGAGAATCTGTTTCCAAGGCTTCCAGCAAAATTCATCCACTGCACAAAGTCCACATTGGAAATGTGCTAATATCCTGGATGAATGTTTTATTAATTTTGAATGGGGAATTAGATCAGAAATGACAAGAAATCTTCTGTCTCCTTTCTCCCAAACTCTAGACGTATATATCCAACTTCCTCCTTACATATCCACTTGGAGGTCTCAAAGACATCTCAGACTCTATATGTTCTAAACTGAATTCCTAATCTTTACCCCTCAAATCAGTTTCATTCACTATTTTTTGATCTCAATTGATGACATTTTCATTATTCCAGTTTCTCAGGCACTAGCCTTGGAGTCATCTTTAAGTGCTCATTTTATCTCACCTGCATACCCATTTCAGCCCCTCCATGTTACTATCCACCCCAAGTCATCATATATCTTGCCTGGATTATGGTACTTACTTGTAGTGGGTCTTTCTACTTGTTCCCCTTAGTCCCCAATAGTCTACTTCCTTTACTGCAGACAATACGATCTTTTAAAAATGTGTATCATATCAGAGACTTCTCTAGTGGCCCAGTGGCTAAGACTCTGAGCTCCCATTGCAGATGGCCCGGGTTCGATCCTTGGTCAGGGATCTAGATCCCACATGCTGCAACTAAAGATCCCATGTGCTGCAGTGAAGATTGAGGATCCCATCTTGCAACCAAGACCTGGCACAGCCAAATAAATAAATATATTTTTAAAATGTACATTATACCAAAGCATTCCTGTGCTCAAAACTCAGCGGTGGTGCCCCATCTGACTCAGAGTAAGCTCATGGTCTCACCTGCCCCAGCATCTCCTCTGACCTCCTCTCCTATTGTTCATTCTAGACTGAAGCGACTTAGCATGCATGCATGCATTGGAGAAGGAAATGGCAACCCACTCCAGTATTCTTGCTTGGAGAATCCCAGGAATAGAGGAGCCTGATGGGCTGCCATCCTTGGGGTTGCACAGAGTTGGACACGACTGAAGCAACTTAGCAGCAGCAGCGGCAGCAGCAGTCTCTCTTGGGCCCAGACTGGCCTTTGCTTTCCTGCAACCTGCCAGGGAGGCCCTACCTTGGGGCCTATGCTGCAGTCATTTCTTCTGCCCAAACACTTCTTCCCTAGAACCTGCTTGGCTCATTTCTTTACCTGTTTTAGGTGGCATCCCTACACCCCACCCCATCTTCTCCTACTCCACTGTTTCTTTTTTCCTTATCCTTCATTTAAGTTGATCATTTACTGCCTAACTTTCCCTACTAGAACATAAGAACCACAGATCAGGAATCTTGGTTTAATTAACAGGTATACCCAAAGTTCCTAGAGTATGTGTGAGACATATAGTGGGTGCGCAGCAAATGTTTGTTGGAAGAATTGAGAGCATTGTCTTAGAAAAAATACAAAATATAAAATGTTAGTGTTTTCCATCTTTTCAGAGGCTACTACACAAAAGATTGTAGCTATATTAATATAAGGGAATTAAGTTAGATCTAACTTAGCTAGAAAAAAACATAAAATTGTATGATCTTAGGATGTTTAGAATTTACATATATTTTATCTCATACCATCTGTATTTAAAGAGTGTTTTTAAGACTTGGGAAATCTATATTTTAAATGAGACTCAGTGATCTCAAGATTATTATAGATAATAATTGAGCTATGTATATGGTGGTTAGTAAAAAGAAATAGTATACCCCAATGTCTGGGTAAACTGTTAGAAACACATATGTACTGGAGACAAATTTCAAGTGGTGAATTTCAACACATACATATCCAAGGCAGATTTCAAGTATCTTATTCTGGACTACAGTTTGGAAAACAATTTGTTAGATAATTGATCCAAGATACTAATGCCTTACATTCTTATCAAAAGGAAATAAAAGCATTGCTGTGAAAAGGGATGATAGAAAAAACTTTAGTGACCAATAAAGAAAGACACTAGACAATCAGAATGGACACTGGTCTTCTAGTGTGTTCCCCTCCCGTCAACCCTGCTGCTCACCCCTGGTGTCTCTGGGAAAAACAGCCCAGGGATGAAGTTTATTGATCTTTCACAGGTTTAACATATTTTAATTTTAACAACCTGATTCCCACCCTACTATTAAGGAAGTAATCATTTGTATAAAGTGAAGTATGCCATTGTCTAAAAAAATCTGAATTGGGAAGTAAAGCAAAAAAATAAAGGCCTTAGAGAATGATCCAAAATTTACTGGGGAGGAAAACACTGTTTTTTTGTTTGTTTTTGCCAAGATATTGCAGTTGGGGAACTATGGAAGATACAACTGCTTTGGTTTAATGAGGTTTCAGAGTTTTGAGATTCTTTTGTAATGCCTCTGGAGCCCCTACTGTGAAAATGGCAAGACAATATGGAACCTGGAAAGTCCAAGTAATCATAACTGGAGAGAACAGAACCCAGCAGCTGGTAAAGGCTATTAGATATTAGAGCAGCATATTCATTTGGCAATGGAAGCAGAATGCGAAGCAAGAGAAGTTCTTTATTTGCTGGCAGTTACTGAATAACAAGCTGTACATTTCCAGTCACTCTGAGAAGAGTGAGCCTTATCATGGGGAGGGCCCACCAGATGCCAAGTGGCCACAGGGAAAAGTGAAACGTAACTGAACAGCCAACATCTCATTTGTTGTAAAGCACCTTTTAGACACCCAATCCCACTGACAGTGCAAAGAGTGGAGGAAATGTTGGAAATCACTTTTGCAAGTTGCTGAAGCACTGATCTTCTTTCTTGCTATAGAGCAGAAGTACTAGACATGATTTTCATAAATATGCATTTGTCATTACTTTGTAACTGAAAAGAAAGGAGATTCCATTAATGACCTACCCTTTAAACTTCAGTTTTTATGATCAAAAGAGCAGCCATGAAGGCTCATTTAATCCAGGGGGTTTTTCTCTTGGCTGGTGTCTGGAGGAGTGTCAAGGCTGCAAGATGTTAATTGCAAGAGAGGAGACAAATGCAGGTGAGAAATAAAATCAATTATATTCATAATTACTGAGCCCCCAAACTATTTTTGACTTATCATAAGATAAAAAGTACCAAGAAGCAAACTGCAAGTAAATATTTATATAGAAGAGGATTTTGATTAAAGATAGTGATCAACCATAACATAAATAATGATTGCAGGAATGCAAAACCTAGGCAAGTTTCTTAGTCGCAAATAAAGAATAGGAAACTGCATTTTGCCTTTCTTCAATGAGAAAGATCATTATTCCTAATGAGTTTTTCTTCTCAGTTATTCAGAGTTCAGGAAATGTTCCTTTATTCTGTTCTGTCAGTAGCCAAGGGTTACATTTCTGCTTTTCTTCCTTAAAGTCCTTTATTTTTTTCATTTTGAACTGGCTTCATAATCTTGTCTTATCCTCCTATGATATACCACCTATCTTTTTTCCAGCCTGATTCAATCTTTCCAGT
Source organism: Ovis aries (assembly GCF_016772045.2). Classification (NCBI taxonomy): domain Eukaryota; kingdom Metazoa; phylum Chordata; class Mammalia; order Artiodactyla; family Bovidae; genus Ovis; species Ovis aries. The sequence continues at coordinate 50,530,803 of NC_056061.1, forward strand.
TTCTGATCTTTCTCCACTGTGGGGAATTTGTTTCAGAACCTGCTGGACTTTCTCACATCCCTCATTTCTTTCAAAGTTGTTTTTTTCTCTCCGTTTGTGTTGACAGGGGCTTCCCAGGGAGTGCAGTGGTAAAGAATCTTCCTGCCAATGCTGGAGACTCAAGAGACTTGGGTTTGATCCCCGAGTTGGGAAGCTCCCCTGGAAAAGGGAGTGGCTACCCTCTCTAGTATTCTTGCCTGGAAAATCCCATGGACAGAGGAGCCTGTTGGGTTACAATTCACAGGGTTGCAGAGTCAAACACTACTGAGTGACTGAGCAGACATAAGTTGTATTGACATACTGCACCATTCCACTTAGATAATATCTCAAGTTCATGGTCTCAAGTTCACAGTGATCAAGCACCCCATATTTCAGTCCTCAAAAAATTCTTGTAGCTAGAACTGAATAAAAAAGAGTCAAGCTGATGGCTGGAAAGTTCTGACTCATTTGTCATATTCATCAGACATGAATTGCACCTTTGGATGTCCAATTTATTTCAAAATTTACAAAATTCTCCTACTGGAAAAAGTTTTTATTCCCTGGAAGACTGTAAAGAGTACCTAGAACAGTTCTTTGCTCAAGAAGATAAACAGTTTGGGAAAATGGAATTATGAAGTTGCTTGAACAATGGCAGAAAGTAGTGGAACAAAATGGTGAATACATTGTTCAATAGAGTTCTTGGTGAAAATGAAAAAAAACGTGGGGAGGGGAGAAGCTGAGACAATTACAAGCCAGGAAACTTTTTAAGGGCACTTTCATGATATAGTCTTAGTTCAGATAACAAATGAAACTGTGTACTTATTTGATGGTAGTGGTGCGTTGATAAATATTTAACCACTGGTCCTCCAATGGGGTAGGTGGAGTAGGAGAGCCGCAAGCATATCAGTGCACAGACTGGTGTGAGACACTTTATGACCCTGAGAGGAAGTATTTCTATACCTACTTTAAATTTTGCACATACTTTAGGCCTTGATGTGCATGCATGCATATGAAAATTTATAAGATTTACCTGATACAAAGAATATGTAGCATATAATTTACAAATACATTTTAAATGTAAATGTTACATAGCCAATGAATTCTTATATGGTGCTTTTATTGATTGTTAAGCAAACAGTTTATTTTGAAATTATTTCAGACTCACATTTTAATCATATTGTACTGGCTAGAATTTCCAGTACAATATTGAAAAAAAGTGATGATAACAGATGTTACTTCATACTCAATCTCAAGAAGGAAATTTTCAACATTTATTGAAGGAGACTTTGATGTTGTTTTTGATTTGCTTGTTTACTCATAGTCTTCTATTTCTATTTGCTAAGTAGTTTTATTATTTTTTTCTTTAAATCATAATGGATTTTGATTTTGTCAAATACTTTTTCTATATCTAGTTTAATGGTTATAGATTTTTTAATTTATTCTGTTGATTCTAATAATAGTCTGTTAATTTCTCTTTTATTCTTTATTGTGAATTACACTGATTTTTGTATCAACTTTATTGAGGAACAATTTACATATTATAAAATGAATTCTTTTTAAGCATAAATTTTGATAAGTTCTGACAAATTTATTCCATTTGTAACCAACATGATAATCAAGGTATAAATATTTCTTTCATTCCTTTTCCCTGTCAGTTTTCCCCAAGCTGGTCCCCACATTATCACAGATCTGCTTCATGTCATTATAGATTTATCTTCATAGAGTTTCATATGATGGAATTATATGACATGTAATAATATCTTTTGTGTCTGGCATCTTCTGGCATGGTATAATGTTTTGAGATTCATCTTTTCTGTTTCCTGTATCATCAGTTCATTCTCTTCTTGTTCCTGGAGAATAGTCCCTTGTGTAAATATAGCACAGTTTGTTTATTCATTCACCTTTTGATGAACATTTGCAGTTTTGGGCTATCATGAACAAAACTAGCAAGGATTTAGAGAAATTATGGTTTCTAAAGCAACAGTGATATAAACCTCCCTACACTTACAGAACTGTCAATATACTAAAATAGTTCTTAACATATATTCCTTTAAAGGGATTCAGTTTGGTTCGGTTCATTTCAGTTGCTCAGTCTTGTCCGACTCTTTGCGACCCCATGAACCTCAGCACGCCAGGCCTCCCTGTCCATCACAAACTCCTGGAATCCACCCAAGCCCATGTCCATTGAGTCGGTGATGCCATCCAACCATCTCATCCTCTGTCATCCCCTTCTCCTCCTTCACTCAATCTTTCCCAGCATCAGGGTCTTTTCAAATGAGTCAGCTCTTTGCATCAGGTGGCCAAAGTATTGGAGCTTCAGCCTCAGCATCAGTCCTTCCAATGAACACTCAGGACTGATCTCCTTTAGGATGGACTGGTTGGATCTCCTTGCAGTCCAAGGGACTCTCAAGAGTCTTCTCCAACACTACAGTTCAAAAGCATCAATTCTTCAGCCCATAGCTTTCTTTATAGTCCAACTCTCACATCCATACATGACCACTGGAAAAACCATAGCCTTGACTAGACTGACCTTTGTTGGCAAAGTAATGTCTCTGCTTTTCAATATGCTGTCTAGGTTGGTCATAACTTGCCTTCCAAGGAGTAAGCGTCTTTTAATTTCATGGCTGTAGTCACTATCTGCAGTGATTTTGTAGCCCAGAAAAATAAAGTCAGCCACTGTTTCTGCTGTTTCCCCATCTGTTTGCCATGAAGTGATGGGAGCAGATGCCATGATCTTCGTTTTCTGAATGTTGAGCTTTAAGCCAACTTTTTCACTCTCCACTTTCACTTTCATCAAGAGGCTCTTTAGTTCTTCTTCACTTTCTGCCATAAGAGTGGTGTCATCTGCATATCTGAGGTTATTGATATTTCTCCTGGCAATCTTGATTCCAGCTTGTGCTTCTTCCAGCCCAGTGTTTCTCATGATGTACTCTGCATGTAAGTTAAATAAGCAGGGTGACAATATATAGCCTTGACGTACTCCTTTTCCTATTTGGAAGCAGTCTGTTGTTCCATGTCCAGTTCTAACTGTTGCTTCCTGACCTGCATATAGGTTTCTCAAGAGGCAGGTCAGGTGGTCTGGTATTCCCATCTCTTTCAGAATTTTCCACAGTTTATTGTGATCCACACAGTCAAAGGCTTTGGCATAGTCAATGAAGCAGAAATAGAATTTTTTTGGAACTCTCTTGTTTGTTCGATGATCCATCGGACGTTGACAATTTGATCTCTGGTTCCTCTGCCTTTTCTAAAACCAGCTTTAAGGGGATAATTAGTCTCAAATGATTATTGCTAGAATTTAAGCTCCACTGGGGCAGAGAATGCAGTCTGTTCTTTTCACCGATGTGTCTTAAGAGTCTAACATAATTCGTGCTTAGTTGCTCAGTTGTGTCTGACTCTTTGCAGCCCTTTGGATTGTAGTTGGCCTACCTCCCCTGCTCATGGGATTTTTCAGGGAAGGATATTGGAATGGGCTGTTATTTCCTTCTCTAGGAGATCTTCCCAACCCAGGGATCTAACCTGCATCTCCTGTTGTAGCTAAAACAAAAATGAGTGAACAGCCTTTGGCACGTACCAGCCAAACAGGCCTACAAGAGTAAAACAATCTTAGTTATTCTTTAGCTGTTACTAACAGCAAACACTTGTAGCGGGACTTGTCCTTCACAAATCTAATTACTCTCTGACTTCATATAGATTACACTTGGCATTTCCTCCCATACTCTCTTGTAGCATTGTGCATTTCAGAAAGAAGGTCATGGGCTGATAATGTCAGGGACACAAGACCCGGGTGCTGAGTTGTCTCATGCCAGCTGGGGCCATTTTGAAACTTTTCAAGAGAAAAAAAAAAAAAAAAAAGCAAGACCTTCAAGAGATATAAAACCTCTCCCTATTCCCGGAGAAAGGGTGGCACAGTTCTTGAGGCACTAGCCTGCTGTGTTTCCCTTGTGCCTGGCAAAAATAGTAAAGCTACTTCTTTCTATTTCCTCCAAATTCTATCTCCATATTTCTATTTGGTATGGGTGGACAAGGAGTCAAGATTTTGACAACACTGTGTCTCCTGCATTGCAGGTGGATTCTTTAGCCACTGAGCCATCAGGGAAACCCTAGGGTTTCCTAATGTGCACATAATTGGTGCACATTAATTGTTGAGTGAATTAATCAGATTACTTCAAAGAATTTTGAATTGTTTTCCTGTCTCAAATTTATGTTCTATCTCAAAGTTAGTGTAGTTTGTCTTATAGTTTTAAAAGAGAAAATATAAAAACAAATGTTTAGAATTGAACATATAATGAAAACTAGCCACTCGGTCTTAAACTTATTTTATTCTTTTATGGGAGGGTCAGGGATGAGAGTTTTAACTTCAGTATTCTTTGGTTAAAATTTTTCATAGCTGATGATTTTTGGAATATCATCGATTTATTGATTTCTATTTTATTTCATTTATATTGTCAGTGCAGTCTCTCTAGGCTGGAGTCCATGTATTTTTTTTCATGGTTGCTTTATATTTTATTAAATAGCATCATTCCTTAGTTTGTTCAGACCTCTGCCCCCCACTAAATGTGGACAGTTTTATCTGGTTGTTGTTTTGGGTTTTTTAATTGGAGGATAACTGTACCACAATGCTGTGTTGGCTTCTGCCATACAACAATGTGAATAAGCTACAACTGTACATATGTCCCCTCCCTTTTGAGCCTCCCCCTACCCTGCCATCCCACCCCTCCAGGCTGGCAGATAGGTCTTTCTATGCGGCTGGGGAGGGGCGGCTTTAGCGACGAAATGTGCTGTCATTGGTTCCCAGGATCCGGGAGGATCCTTCCATTAGGGACCTTCTCGGAGGCGGGAGGGAGAGAAGGGGCGGCCCATCATGGCCCCCGGGGTCCGACCTTACAATATCTCTTCTCCATGTCTCTACTCCTGCTCTGCAAATAGTTTCATTGGTACCATTTTCCTAGATTCCACATATATGCATTAATATACAATATTTGTTTTTCTCTTTCTAACTTCATTTCGTATAACAGGCTCTAGGTTCATCCACCTCAGTTCAACTGATTCACATATATTTCTTTTAATGGCCGATTAACATTTTTTTAAAAAGCAGAGACATTACATTGCTGACTAAGGTCCGCCTAGTCAAGGCTATGGTTTTTCCTGTGGTCATGTATGGATGTGAGAGTTGGACTGTGAAGAAGGCTGAGAGCCAAAGAATTGATGCTTTTGAACTGTGGTGTTGGAGAAAACTCTTGAGAGTCCTTTGGACTGCAAGGAGATCCAACCAGTCCATTCTGAAGATCAGCCCTGGGATTTCTTTGGAAGGAATCATGCTAAAGCTGAAACTCCAGTACTTTGGCCACCTCATGCAAAGAGTTGACTCATTGGAAAAGTCTCTGATGCTGGGAGGGATTGGGGGCAGGAGGAGAAGGGGATGACAGAGGATGAGATGGCTGGATGGCATCATTGACTTGACAGACGTTGAGTCTGAGTGAAGTCCGATGGACAGGGAGGCCTGGCGTGCTGTGATTCATGTGGTCGCAAAGAATTGGACACAACTGAGTGACTGAACTGAACTGAAATGACATAGGATAAGATGGTTGGATGGCATTACCGACTCAATGGACATGGGTTTGGGTGGACTTTGGGAGTTGGTGATGGACAGCGAGGCCTGGCGTGCTGCGATTCATGGGGTCACAAAGAGTTGGATACAACTGAGCGACTGAACTGAACTGAACTGAACATTTTTTTGTATATGGTGGTGGTTTAGTTGGTAAGTTGTATCTGCCTCTTTGTGACCCCATGGACTATAGCCCATCAGGCTCCTCTGTCCATTGAATTCTCCAGGTAAGAATACTGAACTGGGTTGCCATTCGCTTCTGCATGGGATTTTCCCAATCCAGTGACTGAATCTTTGTTTCCTGCATCACAGGCAGTCTCCTGCATTGCAGGTGGATTCTTTACCAACTGAGCCACCAGGGGAGCCCTCATTATATATGCATACTACCACTTCTTTATCCACTCATCTGCTGACGGACGTCTAGGTTGCTTCCATATCCTGGCTACTATAAATAGTGCTGCAATGAACCCTGGGATACATATATCTTTTTGAATTATGGTTTTCTCAGGGTATATGCCCAGTAGTGGGATCACATGTATTTTTAAAGTCCCAATGTATTTGATCTTTCAAAAAACTGTTTTGCATATTGTTAAGCTGGGAAAATATCAAAGTCTCAGCTTATAGTAAACATACTCAAAGTTCTAAAGGTATAATAATAAAAGTCAGGAAAAGGATTAGGGAGAAGAGATAGAATCTATTCAACTTACCCTTAAGCCATTTCTGATTTCTTCATACCTCTTAGGCTTTGGGTGTACAAAGTTAGAATTTTAAACAGATATATTCATATATGGCATAAGGATTTTCCTCAGGTGATATAAATTGATTGCAAGTGCAGTACGACATTTTAATTTCATAATGTGTATGTGTGTCTTTGGGAATAATGGCTAAATGGGATTTCTTTCTTTAGATTTGATTCAATTGAGTGAATAAACTTCTCTGGACTTTTTAAATTAAAATTTTAATTTTGGGGTAACTGTAGATTCATATGCAGTCATAAGAAACAAGAGATCCTATGTGCCCTTCCCAAGTTGCCCCAACAGCAGCATCTTGAAAAACCATGGTACAATGTTTCAACCAGGATATTGACACATCAACACCAAGATCCTTCATGCCACTCAAATCTACTCCTCTCTTATTCTCACCCCCTCCTTAACCCTAGCAAGCACTAATCTGTTCTCCATTCCTATAGTTTTGTCATTTCAAGAAGATCATATGAAGGAAATTATAAAGTGTATGACCTTTGTGATTGGCTTTTTTCAGTAAGCAGAATTCTCTAGAGATTCAAATAATTGTTGCATGTAGCAATAGTTCATTGCTTTTTATTGCCAGGCAGAATTCTTTGTACCCCAATGTTCATCGCAGCACTGTTTATAATAGCCAGGACATGGAAACAACCTAGATGTCCATCAGCAGATGAATGGATAAGAAAGCTGTGGTACATATACACAATGGAGTATTACTCAGCCGTTAAAAAGAATTCATTTGAATCAGTTCTGATGAGATGGGTGAAACTGGAGCCGATTATACAGAGTGAAGTAAGCCAGAAAGAAAAACACCAATACAGTATACTAACACATATATATGGAATTTAGGAAGATGGCAATGACGACCCTGTATGCAAGACAGGGAAAGAGACACAGATGTGTATAATGGACCTTTGGACTCAGAGGGAGAGGGAGAGGGTGGGATGATTTGGGAGAATGACATTCTAACATGTATACTATCATGTAAGAATTGAATCGCCAGTCTATGTCTGACGCAGGATGCAGCATGCTTGGGGCTGGTGCATGGGGATGACCCAGAGAGATGTTATGGGGAGGGAGGTGGGAGGGGGGTTCATGTTTGGGAACGCATGTAAGAATTAAAGATATTAAAATTTAAAAAATAAAAAACTAAAAATAAAATTTTATTGATGTATAATTTACAGTGTTGTGTTAGTTTCAGGTGTACAGCAACGTGAATCAGTTACACATATACATATATCCACTCCTCTTTAAGATTATTTCCCCATACAGGCCATTACAGGGTATCGAGTAGAGTTCTCTTTGCTTTACAGTTCACGCAGAATTCTATGGTACAAACTATGGTTCAAACTCCACAGCAGTTTGTTTAAACATTCACCCATTGAAGAATATCTAGATTGTTTCGGTTTTTAGCTATTATAAATAAAACTGCTACAAACACTTGTATACATGTTTTTACATTAATACAAGTCTTCATTTCTCCGGAATAAATGCCCAGAAGTACAATTGCTGTGTCTTATGTTCATTGCATATTTAGTTTTTAAAGAAACTGCCAAACTGTTTTCCAGAGTACCTGTAACATTTTACATTTTCACCAGAAATATGAATGATCCACTTTCTGTACCATTTTACTTTTTCACCAGAAATATGAATGGTCCAATTTCTCTACATCTTCACTAGCGCTAAAGTCACTAATTTTTATTTTAGCCATTCTAGCAGGTGTGTGGTAGTATCTCATTGTGGTTTTGATTTACATTTCCTAACAGCGAACATATTTTCACATGTTTATTTGTTATTTTTGTATCTTCTTTGTGAATGCACCTTCATATCTTTTACCCGTCTAATTTCATTGTTTACTTGTTTTTCTTATTTTTGAGTTTTGCAAGCTTATTAATTTCAAATTCCAATTTTTTGATAGTATATTGGACACAAATTGATTTTTGTGTATTTACCATGTATCTTGTGACCTTGCAATAATTATTAGATCTAGGAGTTTTGTTTTATTGCAGGGGGAGGGTCTATATGATTTTCTATATAGATAAACATGTAATCTATAAACAGGGACAGTTTTATTTCTTTTGTCTCAAAGTTTTCTTTATTCTTGTGTTATTATACTAAGCTAGGACTTTCAGGAGATCCAACCAGTCCATCCTAAAGGAAATCAGTCCTGAATATTCATTGGAAGGACTGATGTTGAAGCTGAAACTCCAATACTTTGGCCACCTGATGCCAAGAACTGACTCATTTGAAAAGATCCTGATACTAGGAAAGATTGAAGGCTGAAGAAGAAGGGGATGACAGAGGATGAGATGGTTGGATGGAATCACTGACTCAATGGACATGAGTGGACTCCGAGAGTTGGTGATGGGCAGGGAGGCCTGGTCGTGCTGCAGTCCATGTGGTCGAAGAGTTGGATATGATTGAGCGACTGAACTAAACTGAGGACTTTCAATATGATGTAGGATAGAGGTGGTGAGAAGGGCCATCCTTGTCTTGTTAATGTCTCGAGAAGAAAGAGTCTAGTTTCTCACCATTAAGTAGGATGACTTCAGGGTTTTGTGGATGCTCTTTATCACATGGAAGGATTCCATTTCTCTCATTCCTAATTTTCTAAAAGTTTTTTTTCAGAAATTGTCTCTCCAAGTGCTTTTTCAGTCCCATCTCTTTCTTTTCTTCTTCCAGGTCTCCAGTGACACAAATATTACATCATGTATTATAGTCCCACAAGTGCCTGTGGTTCTATTAAATTTTTTTATCTATTTTTTTTCCTGTTGTTCTGATTGAGCAACTTCTATCCAGTTCATTGATTCTTTCCTCTGTTCTCTCTCTCTCTTTTTTAATCATAAAAGCTTAATATCTTTAATAGGTAAGTGTTTTTTATGAGTAAAAGAAAAACGAGACATCCCCAAGGAAACATGATAGGGAAATAAGCAAAGGACATGAGAATAGAAAAATTCACAGAGGAAAAACACAATGGCTAATGAACATATTTTTTAATGTTCCAACTCATCAATAATCAAAAAATGCAAATCAAAGGAAGTTTTCATTATTAGATAATAAAATTAGCAAACTGTTGAAATGACATAATACCCTAATACGCCACTGGTGAGAATGTGAATCGGTACACTCTCTCTGCAAAATAATTTAGGAACACATATCAACACTGTTGGAGAAGGAAATGGCAACCCACTTCAGTGTTCTTGCCTGGAGAATCCCAGGGACAGAGGAGCCTGGTGGGCTGCCGTCTATGGGGTCACACAGAGTCAGACACAACTGAAGCGACTTAGCAGCAGCAGCAGCAGCAGCAGCATCAACACTGTTATAAAAGTACTCATGTTCTTTGACCTAGTAATTCTAATTTGAGGGAATTTATCCGCAGGACATAATTTTGAAATACAAGTGGAGTTTTATGCACAAAGATGATAATCATGTCATTATTTGTAATGGCAAAAGACTGCAAATAATCTAAATGTTCAATAATAATGGATTAAGAAGATCTTTGTAATTCTACATGATGAAATTATATCTGTTACAAATTCTTATTTTAACTTTTTTATATTGGAATATAATTAATTTACAATGTTGTGTTAGTTTCAGGTGTACATCAAAGTGATTCAATTATACAAGTAATGTATCTATTCTTTTTCAAACTCTTTCCCCATTTAGGTTATTACAGAATACTGAGCAAAGTTCTCTGCCGCCACTTGCAGTTCATTGATACTTTCCTCCATTGTCTTCAGAGCCCATCTGCTGTTGAACCCTTTTACTGCGCTTTTCAGTGTTTATCACACTGCTGTTGCCTTCCACTCACTGCCCGTGAGGAGGATAGGTGAGGACCTTATAGTCAGAGTGAGAAGAGCAACCTCATTTGCACAAGGAATGTTGGTCTCAGCTGCCATCACCATAATGATTGGTGGCAAAAAAGTACATTGATTGGGAAGGTCTGCATGCTTTGCAGAGCAATGACTTTTAAAGTCGTCAAAGGAGGACTTCCGTGGTGGTCCAGTGTCTAAGACTATACATTCCCAATGCAGGGAGTCTGAGTTCGATCCCTGGTCAGGGAACTAGATCCCACATGTGGCAATTAAGAGTTCACATGCCTCAGTGAAGATCCTGCATGCCTCAACCAAGATCTGGCACTGCCAAATAAGTAAAGAAATAAAATATTAAAAAAAAAACAAAGTCTTCAAAGAAGATTGGAAAATTTATCTCAAAGACTCACTGACCCATGGCTAGGAGCCTGTGTAGGGTATGGGGTGACTACCTTGGGTGCCAGTGGCAAGAGGTACAAAGTGTAAAAAATGCTTGCTGCTACCCCTGGCACTCCAGGTACCACAGACAGGAGGAAGCAGCATGTTTGGGATGTGAATACACGGTAGGCAAAACATGGGTCCACATGCATGGCTCAATCCAGTCAGCTCAATCCAGAGGGTCAGCTCCAGAACATGAACTCATCCTGTTCTGATATAAGTGAAAGTTATCAACACCCTCATCCAGGACCGTTCTGGTGCCCAGTCTTCCATGATCCTGCAAAGAGAGACCTATGCCGGACAGTAAGAGCAATTTCTTATCAGATTTCCTCCTGGAACTGGTGCCCAGCCTTGTGGATCTGGGACAAACACACCCCAGGCTCAAGTTCCAGAGCTCCTCAGAATATCTGCTTGGCTTTCTGTATAGGGGAGAGGGACAGACAGAGTCTTGGAAATGAGACCAGGTGATGGGATCCACATGGTTCCCAGTTCAGGATCAGGACACCTTTGCCAGGCAGCATTATTGATCAGTTCCAGGCACTTGAGGTCACTAAAGAATACGATCTGCTGAGATTCTTTACCTGTGTCTGAGGGCAAAACTGATCCCAGGTTTCAGTTCTGATTCATTCCTGACCGACTGTGTGTCTTTGGACAAGTCACTGAATATTGCTTGACTTCTGTCCCATCATCTATAAGATGAAGTGACTGACTCAACGATCTCTCATGTAGTCTAAAGAGTCTGCAACCCTATAAGTTTATAGAAAAGTAGATATAATAAAGTCTAGGTAAAAGTCTAGGCATGAAGACATGTTTGAGAAAGAAAAATTGTTAATTAACTTTAAAAGTCCCAAACTTGTTAGCACTTAGTAATCAGTTGAGTCTTGCTTTCAGTTAGTTAATTCGGATTCTCTGTTTCTCACCCTTGGGCTGAGTGGAGGTGAAGACAAGGTTATGGAATGAACACTTCAGAAGTCTAGTTTGAGAGATTCTTTTCCTTAAAAAAAAAAAAAAATCCATTCCTCCACAGATGAAAGCTATACACAGGCAGAACTTGCTGCTGGCAGATTATGCATCTACCTTTATGCTGAATTTTCAGCACAGGGTCAAAAGAAGGACCCCCAACTTACTTGGAATTTTCCTAAACTAGATAATAAATCCCTACGGCTTAAATTACAAAGCCTCTAGAAAGAGGGTAAAATTCAAGTGTTCTGGTTTCTATAGGCAACACCATCCTCATTGTGAGATGGAAAATTTGGACTGCCTTAGCCTGTTGCCTTGAGTTCATCTAACTTTCCTTATTATTTGAATTCTACATTCAGAAACAATTATCTAATAAGGATTTTGCTTCCTTTTTAGAGTTGCCTTCAGGGCAGATCCTGTGACAGTCTATTTCTCATTGTAATTTACAAATCGACTTCCTGATTCTATGCTTCAGTTTCAAAGAACTTGGTTAATGTGTGACAGTCCCTGAGAGACAGTATTATCCTGGTAATGATGACAGATTCAGTTTATAAGCCTGAAAGTGGGAAGCTCCATACCTGAGGCATAGTGAATTCATCAATGTTATGAATGCCAAGACCCTTAAGAGTTCCTTGGACTGCAAGGAGATCCAACCAGTCCATCCTAAAGGGAATCAGTCCTGAATATTCATTGGAAGGACTGATGCTGAGGCTGAAACTCCAATACTTTGGCCACATGATGCAAAGAACTGACTCACTGGGAAAGACCCTGATGCTGGGAAAGATTGAAGGTGGGAGGAGAAGGGGACAACAGAGGATGAGATGGCTGGATGGCATCACTGACTCGATGGACATGAGTTTGAGTAAGCTCCAGGAATTGGTGATTTACAGGGAAGCCTAACATGCTGCTGTCCATGGGATTGCAGAGTTGGACACGACTGAGCAACTGAACTGAACTGAACTGATGAATGTCAATGGTGCAGCCTCTTACAACCAGCCTGTGACAAAGTCCAGCAAGCAGACATTCTCTGCATTGCAAGAGGGTCCAGCCACTTCATTCTGGTTTCCATTTCTACACTGGCCAGCTAGATTTTGATGCTACTAACTTTAGCCCCCCAAGATGCAACCCTCCAGTAGCATATTTCTAAGAATTATGTGAAATAGTGGATATATACCTCAAATGTCTCTGTGCATGCATTGTAAGTTGCTCAGTCGTGTTTGACTCTGCGACCTGTGACCCTATGGACTGTAACGCGCCAGGCTCTTCTGTCCATGGGATTCTCCAGGCAAGAATACGGGAGTGGGTTGCCATGCCCTCCTCCAGGGGATCTTCTTAACCCAGGGACCAAACCCATGCCTTTTATGTCTCCTGCATTAGCAGGTGGGCTCTTTACCACTAGTGTCACCTCTAAGACTTACAACTTTCTGACTTCAGGCCTATCAGCACCTATATTGGAGAGGAGACGTCACAGGATTCAAGGTGCTGAGAACCTGATTTTCTCTTTTCTGAGGAGAAAGCTTTGCCTATGAATTCTGGTCTGTGACTCCTGAGATCCAGTTCTGCCATGAACTCATGATACCATCTTGGAGAAATTATTTAATGCATAAGTCTTGTTTTCCCTCACTTATGATTAAAGAGGTAGGAGTATACAGTTTTTAATGTCTTTATATCCGTTCAGTTCAGTTCAGTCGCTCAGTTGAGTCTGACTCTTTGCAACCGCATGAACTGCAGCACGCCAGGCTTCCCTGTCCATCACCAGCTCCTGGAATCCACTCAAACTCATGTCCATTGAGTCAGTGATGCCATTCAGCCATCTCATCCTCTGTCATCTCCTCCTCTTCCTGCATTCAATCTTTCCCAACATCAGGGTCTCTTCCAGTGAATTGGTTCTTCACATCAGGTGGCCAAAGTACTGGAGTCTCAACTTCAGCATGCATCCTTCCAGCGAATATTCAGGATTGATTTCCTTTAGGATTGACTGGTTTGATTCCAATTAGGAGGGAGTAATTATATGCCTAATGAATCATCTCCCCATGTAGGCATGGAAGAAAACAATTTTCATGATAACTTTGTTGTATTATTAATGATAATACAACTTTGTTGTATTATTAATAACCATTAAGCTATTATCAAGCTAATTTTTCATTTCATGAAAAGCCTATATAAAGAAAGAAGTCAAGTAGGAACAGTCATTTTATGCAAGTTTATATTTGTTTTTGAATAGTGAGAAGTGAAAAGAACTGGTTGAAAGAAAGAGTTTTTGTTTGTTCATCTTTTTTTGAAAAGTGTTAGATTTCACAGAGTGATTTCTAGATATATGAATAGAAATCAGCTGGGATTTAAAGAACAAAGGAATATAAATCTAAAGAAAAGAAGTGATTACAAAATCATTAATAAACTACTCAGCAGTGGCCATAGGACTGGAAAAGATTAGTTTTCATTCCAATCCCAAAGAAAGGAAATGTCAAAGAATGTTCAAACTACTGCAAAATTGCGCTCATCTCACACGCTAGTAAAGTAATGCTCAAAATTCTCCAAGCCAGGCTTCAACAGTACATGAATCATGAACTTCCAGATATTCAAACTGGTTTTAGAAAAGATAGAGGAACCAGAGATCAAATTGCCAGCATCTGCTGGATCATTGAAAAAGCAAGAGAATTACAGAAAAATATCTACTTCTGCTTTATTGACTATGCCAAAGCCTTTGACTGTGTGGACCGCAACAAACTCTGGAAAATTCTTAAAGAGATGGGACTATCAGACCACTTGACCTGCCTCTTGAGAAATCTATATGCAGGTCAGGAAGCAACAGTTATAACTGGACATGGAACAATGGACTGGTTCCAAATTGGGAAAGGAGTATGTCAAAGCTGTATATTGTCACCCTGCCTATTTAACTTATATGCAAAGTACATCATGAGAAACGCTGGGCTGCATGAAGTGCAGGCTAGAATCAAGATTGCTAGGAGAAATATCAATAACCTCAGATATGCAGATGACACCATCCTTATGGCAGAAAGTGAAGAACTAAAGAACCACTTGATGAAAGTGAAAGTGGAGAGTGAAAAAGTTGGCTTAAAGCTCAACATTCAGAAAACGAAGATCATGGCATCCAGTCCCATCACTTCATGGCAAATAGATGGGGAAACAGTGACAGATTTTATTTTGGGGGGGGGGTCTTCAAAATCACTGCAGATGGTGACTGCAACCATGAAATTAAAAGATGCTTGCTTCTTGGAAGAAAAGTTATGACCAACCTAGACAGCATATTAAAAAGCAGAGACATTACTTTGCCAACAAAGGTCCATCTAGTCAAGGCTATGGTTTTTCCAGTAGTCATGTATGGATATGAGAGTTGGACTATAAAAAAAGCTGAGCATGGAAGAATTAATGCTTTTGAACTGTGATATTGGAGAAGACTCTTGAGAGTCCCTTGGACAGCAAGGAGATCCAACCAGTCCATCCTAAAGGAAATCAGTCCTGAATATTCATTGGAAGGACTGATGATGAAGCTGAAACTCCAATACTTTAGCCACCTGATGCCAAGAACTGACTTATTTGAAAAGACCCTGATGCTGGGAATGATTGAGGGCAGGAGGAGAAGGGGATGACAGGATGAGATGGCTGAATGGCATCAACAACTCAATGGACATGAGTTTAAGTGGACTCTGGGAGTTGGTGATGGACAAGGAGGCCTGGCGTGCTGCAGTCCATGGGAACTCAAAGAGTCAGACACGACTGAGTAACTGAACTGAACTGAACTGAACTGAACTTGTTGTTTATCACCCATAAGATATCATACCTCATATGATGGAAATCTCTACTGTTTGAACAAACTTCAACATAATAGAGAACAAACAGATTTTAAAGCATTGCAATTCATTTTAAGAGACATGATGGGCTATGAAGAAAAGTGAATATGTTAGTTGCTCAGTGTGTCCAAATCTTTACAGTCCCATGGACTGTAGCCCGCCAGGCTCCTCTGTCCATGGAATTCTCCAGGGAAGAATACTGGAGTGCATTGTCATTCCCTTCTCCAGGGAATCTTCTCAATCCAGGACCAAACCCAGGCCCTGTGCATTGCAGGCAGATTCTTTATCATCTGAGCCACCAGGGAAGCCTATGATGAGCTATATCTACAGTTAAAAAGTGAAAATTGATTCTAAAAGTAATTCTGTATCAATTTAAGATCACAATTTGTCAAATCTCTAAATTTCGGAGAAGCATGGTCCTTCAAGAATGAATTAGTGGAATATTAAAAGTAGAACAATTACCTTGTTTCTATTCTAGTCCAGTATCATTTTGAGGCCAAGCGTAAAGCATCCTGGTAAGGGTTCATGTTATTGATCTTGCTATCATATCATTTCCATGTAAAAGCAGAGAGTTACTCTACAATAATTTTAGCCAAGCCAGCATATTCCTAACACTAAATTTCCTTTTGAACATCTATGATACGAATTGACAAAACCTTATATGGCTGAGTGAAGATTTGAAAAATTGATTAGGTATTCACAGTAGCTATCTTTGGTGTGTGACCTTTCATGAAATGTTAGCTGATCATCCCCAGAGAGCACAGTCCCAATTAGGGTAACCGAGTACTGTTATTATGCAGCTGATAAACATATAAATCATATTTACTTAACTGAAGTCTTTTTAAGGCAAATTTTAAACAGTATAAACTACTCCTAAATATTTCTGTGTGCCAAAATAATAGCACTGTCTTTAATAAAATGAATAATATATTCTTAGTAACATCTGATACTCATTCAATATTCACATTTTTCTAGTTGGTCTTCCAAAATTCCTTTAAAGCTTGTTTGTCAGTATTAAATTAAACCTAGGATCACACTTTACAAGCTGGTTTTTATGCGAAGTTAGTGTCTTTTCATGTTTAATAGTATTTTTTGTGCTGCCATTCTGGCTATTACAGACTTATGCCTTTTAGCTCTTGGAATGTCTTCATCTTTGGATCTGTGTAACTGATTTATTTGTAATGTCCTTTAGCTTATTTATATTTCCACTGTTGGAAAATGAATCAAAAGACTTGTTTATGTATAAGTTAAATATTAAAAAAAATACACTGTTGGTGAGAATGCAAACTAGTACAGCCACTATGGAGAACAGTGTGGAGATTCCTTAAAAGCTGGAAATAGAACTGCCTTATGACCCAGCAATCCCACTGCTGGGCATACACACTGAGGAAACCAGAATTGAAAAAGACACATGTATTCCAATGTTCATCGCAGCACTGTCTATAATAGCCAGGACATGGAAGTAACCTAGATGTTCATCAGCAGATGAATGGATAAGAACGCTGTGGTACATATACACAATGGAGTATTACTTAGCTGTTAAAAAGAATACATTTGAATCAGTTCTAATGAGATGGATGCAACTGGAACCTATTATACAGAGAGAAGTAAGCCAGAAAGGAAAACGCCAATATAGTATACTAGCACATATATATGGAATTTAGAAAGATGGTAATGATAACCCTGTATGCAAGACAGCAAAAGAGACACAGATGTATAGAACAGTCTCTTTGACTCTGTGGGAGAGGGAGAGGGTGGGATGATTTGGGAGAATGGTATTGAAACATGTATAATATCATATATAAAATGAATCGCCAGTCCAGGTTCGATGCATGACACTGGATGCTTGGAGCTGGTGCACTGGGATGACTCAGAGGGATGGTATGGGGAGGGAGGAGGGAAGGGGGTTCAGGATGGGGAACACATGTATACCTGTGGCGGATTCATGTTGATGTATGGCAAAACCAATA
The DNA here is from genome assembly GCF_016772045.2 of Ovis aries. Taxonomy (NCBI): domain Eukaryota; kingdom Metazoa; phylum Chordata; class Mammalia; order Artiodactyla; family Bovidae; genus Ovis; species Ovis aries. Next base: position 50,548,161 of record NC_056061.1, read on the forward strand.
CAATATTGTAAAGTAATTAACCTCCAATTAAAATAAATAAATTTATATTTAAAAATACATTTTAGGTAATTTGTACTATTTTTTCACTTTAAAAATCATAAGGACACAATGCATTTTAAGATAGATTGCTATTATTTTATTCTTTCCAGTACAATGCCCAAATATTACCACTTTGGCCAATGGTAGCTTATTTCTAAGTCCTTTTGCCATAACCGTTTGCCATTAATTTTTGAAAAGTTCTTTGCTTTTCAGAACAAAATGTTACTCCAGATTCATCTTGTACTGTCTTTTCTTCAGACAGGATATCAGTCATTTTCCCAGAAAGCCAGCATTTCTTTTAATAGAAAGTAGTTGTTGTTTAGTTGCCAAGTCATATGGGACTCTTTTGTAACCCCATGGACTATAGCCCACCAGTCTTCTCTGTCCACTGGATTCTTCAGGCAATGCTTAAGTGAGTTGCCATTTCCTTCTCCAGGAGTTCTTCCCTACTCAGGGATCAAACCCATGTCTCCTGCATTGCACGTGGATTCTTTACCACTGAACCACCTGGGAAGCCCAATAGAAAGTAGCCTTAAAGACCAAAATGAAAGTTCTGTGGATGCAAAGCATGTTTGAGCTCCAGGGATAACATTGCTTCTAGACAGTTTCAGTGGTTACTACTTATCTTAGTACAAGCTGTGATGAAAAATACATAGATTTGGTGATGTAAATAGGAAATGTTTATTTTTCACAGTTCTAGAGGTTGGAAAATCCAAGATCAAGGTCTCAGAAGATATAATATCTGGTGAAAGTCAACTTCCTGGTCTGTAGACAGCTCTTGTCTTTCTGTGTCCTTACATGTTTGAAAGAGAGCATCTTTCCTTGTCCATTCTTATAAGGGCACTAATCCTACTCATGAGGGCTTCACCCTTAAGGCCTAGCTGCCTCCCAAACGCCCAACCTCCAAATGCCATCAGATTGGAGACGTAGGCTTCAAAATATGAATTTGGGGAGGATACAGTTATTCAGTCCATAACACAACTAATAAGACATGTAATATTTTCCAAAAAGCTGAGTTTATATGGGTATATCTAATTAAGTACTAGTATGTTAGCATTTCAACTTGACTTCTTTGTCTCTATCATTATGTCTAATTTTCTTTTTTGCCAAAAGTTCACATCTGATGACAATAGCATAATTACTCATTATATTATCTATTTCTTTCTTTGTGTGCCCAGTCATGTCTGACTCTCTGTGGTCTAATGGACTGTAGCCCATTGGGCTCCTCTGTCCATGGAATTTTCCAGGAAAGAATACTGGAGTGGGTTGCCATTTCATACATCAGGGATCTTCCTGACCCAGGGATTGAACTTGCATCTTTTGCATCTCCTGCAATGGCAGGTGGATTCTTTACTATTACTGCCACCATTATATTATACAAATAAGGATTGTGTATGTGCTCAGTTGTATCTGACTCATCATGACCCTATGGACTGCAGTCCGTCAGATTTCTCTATCTGTGAAATTTTCCAGGCAAGAATATTGGAGTGGGTTGCCATTTCATCCTCCAAGGGATCCTCCTGGCTCAGGGATCGAACTTGCATCTCCTGCATTGGCAGGCCTGTTTTTTGCCACTGCGTCACCTGGGAAGCCAACGAAGCTACTTAGTTCTGTACTATTTGCTCTATAGTGCTCTATAATGATTAGTTGCTAATATCATTATTTTATTCAAAAATAAAAGTTTTAGAATAACAGTATCAATATTTCTAGTAACATTTGAATATTCAGTGCAGTTCAAACATTTATTCTTATTATCAGAATGTATTATTCTACTAGGATTGAGCAAAATACTACATTCTAGAGTTACTTGAAATAATTGGTTACTAAGTGAAGTGGTGTAAGTATTTATACAATGTTTTAAATTTAAGGAGTAGTATGACACTTCTAAGTACATAGAAGAGAATAGATTTTACCTGCCATGGGCCTTTCTTCAGTAAAAATAGTTAATTAGAAATATATTGGTTGGGAGTCAGGTTTTCCATTCCATTTTGAGAAAGCTAAATATAATATCTAAAGCTTTTAATATGAGTTTTGTTTCAGCATAATCCAGCTCACCAAAAATTAATTAATATTTAGTTGTCAGTGAAAACTTCATGGGGCTTCTCTGGTGGCTCAGATGGTAAAGCGTCTGCCTGCGATGCGGATGTAGAAGACCCAGGTTCAATCCTGGGGTCAGGAAGATCCCTTGGAGAAGGAAATGGTAACCCACTCCAGTACTCTTGCCTGGACAATTCCATGAATGGAGGAGCCTGATAGGCTATAGTCCATGGGGTCTCAGAGAGTCGAACACGACTGAGTGACTTCCCAAGGACAAGGAAGATTTCATAAATACAAGTTTTGTCAAGAAAACCGATCTTGCCTTTTACTATGACTCTGACCCACTTCCTATCAGTCATATTGGGGTTTCCCTGGTGGCTCAGTGGTTAAGAATCCACCTACAAATATAGGAGATGTGAATTAGATCCCTGGGTGGGGAAGATCCCCAAAGGAGGAAATAACAACCCACTCCAGTATTCTTGCCTGGAAAATCCATGGACAGAGGAACCTAGTGAGCCACGGTCTATGGAATCACAAAAGAATCGGATACAACTTAGCAACCAAGCACATCAGTCATATTAGATATTGTATATTTTCATTAGTTGATTCAACTTTTAAATTAACCTTTGGAGACTACTATAGATTCATGTGCAATCGTGAATAATAACACAAAAACATGTAAACAACAGAGAGGGATCTCATGTATCATTTACTCACTTTCCCCTATGGGTAATATCTTGCACAGCTATAGTGCAATTAATCACAGGCAGGATATTAACATTAAAATAGTTGAGATTTCTATCAATACAAGGATCACTCAGGATGCTATTTTATAGTCACATCTACTTCCCCCATCTTATCACCCTCTTATCCCATGGCAACTACTAATCTGTTTTCCATTTCTGCAATTTTGTCATTTCATGGGCATTGTATGAATGGAATCACACATCATGTAATCTTTCGGGAATGACATTTGCACTCAGCATGATTCTTTGGATGTTCATGTGTTTATTATTAAAAGAAAGAAATTTGAAACATCAGGGAGAACAAACATGATAAATAAAAACAATACATAAATAAGAGTGATTGCTTTTGAGATTGCTAAACTATGCTTAATGATTGAAACTAAAATTATAATCTACTAAATGTGATTCTAAATGTATGTGGAGAAAATATTTTAACAATTATGTTACAAATATCGGAGGACAAAGTGACATAAATGGTAATAAGATGTCTACATTTTATTTTAGCTAGTTAAAATAGATGGGGAAACAGTGGAAACAGTGTCAGACTTTATTTTTGGGGGCTCCAAAATCACTGTAGATGGTGATTGCAGCCATGAAATTAAAAGACGCTTACTCCTTGGAAGGAAAGTTATGACCAACCTAGATAACATATTCAAAAGCAGAGACATTACTTTGCTGACTGAGGTCCGTCTAGTCAAGGCTATGATTTTTCCTGTGGTCATGTATGGATGTGAGAGTTGGACTGAAGAAGGCTGAGCACCGAAGAATTGATGCTTTTGAACTGTGGTGTTGGAGAAGACTCTTAAGAGTCCCCTGGACTGCAAGGAGATCCAACCAGTCCATTCTGAAGGAGATCAGCCCTGGGATTTCTTTTGGAAGGAATGATGCTGAAGCTGAAGCTCCAGTACTTTGGCCACCTCATGGGAAGAGTTGACTCATTGGAAAAGACTCTGATGCTGGGAGGGATTGGGGGCAGGAGGAGAAGGGGACGACAGAGAATGAGATGGCTGGATGGCATCACTGACTCGATGGACGCAAGTCTAGGTGAACTCTGGGAATTGGTGATGGACAGGGAGGCCTGGCGTGCTATGATTCATGGGGTCGCAAAGAGTTGGACACGACTGAGCAACTGAACTGAACTGAAAATGATGACACAGATTGTGAAAAGTTATATACATGTGAAATAAAAACTATAGCACATGTAAAAAGCTACTAAAAAACACTATGTCAAGAACAAAATAGAGTCTTAAAAGTGATTCCAGTATTCCAGAAGACTGATAATGGAGCAGAATAGATAACTTGGAAGTAGACCCACACTAATATGCCCAACTTCTTTTTGACATAGTAAGAAAGCACTTTGACAAAGAGTAAAACAACTGTCTGTTACCTTATTACCAATAAAAGCTTTAACTTTTTAATCAAAATTTGTTATTTTTCATATTTTACCTTCTTAATAAGTTAAAACTTCATTATGTCAGTCAATTGGTTTTCTATCTTTCAAAATGAGGTGTATTTTGAAACCCCAAAACATTGAACATCATTTAAAATCTGCAAATATATATGAGCATATGATTCAGTGCACTTTACTATAGATAACCAAAGGTCTTTGTAAAACAAAAATTGTCTCAGAATAAGGATTTTTTGACAGCTAGGTATGTTTTTCATTTTCTGTTTGATGCCTTTTTCTAGATTAGGATCTTTAGTTTAAATGAAGCTCCCCATTTCTGTCCTATAGACTGGCAATCCTCTGCATTTAAATGAAAGAGTTATTTATTCTAATTAATTTCTAGCTACTCAAATGCACTCTCTGTAGTAGAAAAACTAAATGCTACTTCTGCAAAGCCTACATAGAAAAGCATCTTTACTTTTAGGATTGTTTATTTTAATTTAGTGATTTATGAATTGAATCTCTATTTTGTTACTACAATTTAAGTTCAGCTTACAGATATTTTTATTTGTAAGTCTAGCATTAAAAAAAAATTTGTTTCTTTTTATGATTGTATTCAATCTAACAGGTACAAACAAATCTTACCACGTTTAGAAATTTAAAACAGATTTGATTGCTTTCTCAAGCCCTTTAATTTTTCAACTGTAAACACAGCCTCCCTGAATATAAATCACAGTCATCAACTTTCCTTCAGTACCACTGTCATTAGTTAACGAAGCCAGGAATTGTCTTCTGGCCTATGTCTCTGTGATAAATTGACATCCCCCCCCCCGCACACACACACACCTTTTTTCTTATTTCTGACAGAGTTATATCAGGGGGTGAACTGATTTGCAACACACCAAATCTGAGAGATTCTCTCTCCTTAATGAGGACATTTAACCAAGCCAAATACCCCTCTCCCTTCTCTGGACAGTTCTTGATGAATTTTAACTTGTATGTAAACCACGTCTAAGTTCTAACTTCTTCACTTAATAGCTTCACTTCTCTGTCAAATAAATCCTGATGACTACTAGTTTTTGAATTGTCAGTGATCTGCTCTCACTTGTCTCAGTCTACCTGGAAATAGATCCCTTGGTTGGGTGTTAAAGGAGACGGATATCCTTCATCTGTATCACTTAGACTAATTTCACTTCTTACAATTTTTTCCCCCCCAAATATTGGCAAGTATTCCATCATCAGCCATGGCAACATTTTTCTCTATTTTACTTCCTAAATATGTATGCTGAGTCAAAGATTAAGTAGGAGAGATAATACCAATCCCCTCTCAATTCAGTCCATCTTGGTGCTCTTGATGTTCTATATTTTCACCTGTGGGGTGCCATATTTGTTTTGAAATAGCCCCCAGAGTTCCTTCTGAAACTGTAATACAACACATGCATTTAGATGAACAAGGGGGACAAGTCCAGACTGTTTTCTCATCTTTAGATTTTGCCTCTTAGAAAAGAGTTTTATTACCTGCTTTTACTTAAAAATTCATGTACACCCTACTTTGCTATCTGAGCCAGATTGCACAACTGGTTTGTGAATTTGGTTGTTTACAATTATTTGGGTTTGGGGGAAGCATCTCACAGAAATAGGTGAGGATTATAGAGTTCTCTTCACAGCTTTCCTAGGTGACAATGAATTCAGAACTCAAATGAACTTTGCCACATCTGCAAGCATTTCTTATCATCAAGGTGTAAAGCCAGTTATACAAACTACTATGAGCACAGTCTCTCCATTGAGGTGATCCAATCACACCTTGTGAAAGGATGGCTCAAGTCTTGTATTTGGCTCACTCTGGCTATACTGGGGATGGATACACTGGAATTCATTGGAATCAAGTTTCAGCTGCCATTCAGGAGAGCAAAAAGCTTCAGAGTTTTACATCTGCTTATGAAAAAAAATGGGCAGTGTCACTAAAATAATTCTAGTCAATTCATACATTTTACTAATTCATAATTTTACTTGGGCAATATATATTAAGTTAAAAAAACAAACAAACAAAAAAAAAACACACAAAAAAACCGAAAACCTCTGCTGCTGGCCAGAAATCAAGAGAACTGAGCACTGGAGGCTTTTGATTAAATTGTTCATAATGCTCCCTGGAGTGTTTTCCCATTTAGGACAATAACCAACTCTGGAGTGTGGATTAGAACCAATTTATCTCTCTCTCATATACACACACATATAAAGATAAAGAGAGAGAGCATTGTCTCTATATTGAAGTATTTTAAAGCAAATATTGAGATTTCAACAAGGAAAAGGAGAAACACTACTGAGGGCTCAGCAAGGTGAATCAAAGATTTTTAAAGTGTGAGAGGAGGGGAGGCTTTCAGAGGAGACTGTGAGGGCATGGGGGACTTCTGATTCAAGAGCTACCATGTTGGAGGAGCAGAGCTGGGGAGACAGGTCACCCTTGATTCTGTGCACATGGAGAATCAAACCCAATAGCCTAGGTTTGACCTGGAAGGACAGCTTGCTGTGCTGAGTACCTAGGTCGGATGGTCATTCAGTCATCAGGTATTGAATATTACCTGTAAATCAGAAATAATACTGGATCCAGAGAATTCAGAAAATAAGCAAGGTCTTTCTGGAGGAGGGAAGAAAAAAAAAAAAAACAGTACTTGAGCCCTTTTTGTTTACTTAGTCACTTAGTTGGGTCTGACTCTTTTGTGACCCCATGGAACTGTAGCCCACCAGGCTCCTCTGTTCATGGGATTTCCCAGGCTATAATACTGGAGTGGGTTGCCATTTCCTTCTCCAAGGGATCCTCCTGACCCAGAGATTGAACCCACGTCTCCTGCATTGGCAGGCAGATTCTTCACCACCAGGGAAGCCCATAGATGTATGGACATACATGTAAATATGTGGATATGTAAATATATGTGGACATATATTTATGCATTGATGCATACATACGGGGGCTTCCCAGGTGACACTAGTGGTAAAGAGCCCACCTACCAATGCAGGAGACATAAGAGATGCGGGTTCAATCCCTAGGTCAGGAAGATCCCCTGGAGGAGGGCAAGGCAACCCACTCCAGTGTTTTTGTCTGGAGAATCCCATGAACAGAGAAGCTTGGTGGGCTACAGCCCACAGGTTCGCAAAGTCAGACACAAATGAAGCAACTTAGCATGCACACATGCAAGTTTATATGCATGTATGTATGTGACACGACTGAGCGACTGAACTGAACTGATGTGTGTGTATATGTATAAATAAATATATATGTGGTATGTATATATATAATTTATATATTACAAATATATGCATATGTAATTTTAAAGATATGGAAATTGAGATATAAAGAAATTAAATCATTCAGCCCCCAAGCTTATCAGTCTATAGAGTTTGATAGGCGAGTTCTCCTGATTGTAAGGCCAGTAATTTTTCTATTTAACCACAGCAGATTATATGCATTAAGACACTTCCAAGGTAGTATTTAGCTTTCTTAATCAAATAAGCTAGGGAATATTGAAGCTATTTTAAATCATATAATGTGAATTTTTAATAGCTGTGGGGGAAAAAAAATCCCAGAAGTTTCCACTGAGTGCTTTAGTGGAGGAGGAGAGGGTGCTATAAGCACCCTCTGAAATATTCTATTCAATTACTATTTAATTTTGTTGCTTAGATACATTTGAAATTACTTCACTTTTGGTAACATCATAATTCATGCAACTTCAGTTCAGTTCAGTTCAGTTCAGTCGCTCAGTTGTGTCCGACTCTTTGTGACTCCATGAATGGCAGTGAGCCAGGCCTCCCTGTCCATCACCAACTCCTGGAGTCTACCCAAACCCATGTCCGTCGAGTTGGTGATGCCATCCAACCATCTCATCCTCTGCCGTCCCCTTCTCCTCCTGCCCTCAATCTTTCCCAGAATCAGGGTCTTTTCCAGTGAGTCAGCTCTTTGTATCAGGTGGCCAAAGTATTGGAGTTTCAGCTTCAACATCAGTGCTTCCAATGAACACCCAGGACTGATTTCCTTTAGGAGGGACTGGTTGAATCTCCTTGCAGTCCAAGGGACTCTCAAAAGTTTTCTCCAACATCACAGTTCAAAAACATCAATTCTTCAGTGCTCAGCTTTCTTTATAGTCCAACTTTCACATCCATACATGACCACTGGAAAAACCATAGCCTTGACTAGACAGACCTTTGTTGGCAAAGTAATATCTCTGCTTTTGAATATGCTATCTAGGTTGGTCATAACTTTCCTTCCAAGGAGTAAGCATCTTTTAATTTCATGGCTGCACTCACCATCTGCAGTGATTTTGGAGCCCAGAAAAATAAAGTCTGACACTGTTTCCACTGTTCCCCATCTATTTGCCATGAAGTGATGGGACCGGATGCCATGATCTTCGTTTTCTGAATGTTGAGCTTTAACCCAACTTTTTCACTCTCCTCTTTCACTTTCATCAAGCGGCTTTTTAGTTCTTCTTCACTTTCTGCCATAAGGGTGGTGTCATCTGCATATCCGAGGTTATTGATATTTCTCCTGGAAATCTTGATTCCAGCTTGTGCTTCTTCCAGCCCAGCGTTCCTCTTGATGAACTCTGCATATAAGTTAAATAAGCAGGGTGACAATATATAGCTTTGACGTACTGCTTTTCCTATTTGGAACCAGTCTGTTGTTCCATTTCCAGTTCTAAGTGTTGCTTCAATGCCAAAGAATGCTCAAACTACCACACAATTTCACTCATCTCACACGCTAGTAAAGTAATGCTTAAAAAATTCTCATGCAAATTACCTTTCAAAATATCCATAATACAAAAAATTCCATTCCCATATAGCTGGAATTTCCATTATATTCTGTCTTCTCATCTGAATGTTTACATGCTCAAAACTGGCTTCCTTGTGGTCTCTTCTAATTGAACTTGAAAATTATCCTCATCACATTCTTACTAATCATATTGAAAAGTTTTGATAAAATCAAAATTAATCATTTTTAGCTTCTTAAAAAGTGATGTTTATGTTAGCTAAAAACACCTTTATTAAAACAACCTTATGCAACCTTCTAGATTCAGCATCTGACAGACAGAGCTCATTAGTTGAATGCTAAAAATAAAAAACAAAACCAGTAATAACTGAGGTGTCTCAGACTTAAGTTCAGTGTTATTTTTCTCTTCCTTTCCAAATGAAAGCAACTCTGGGAAAAAATTCATTTGCAATATAACATATTTATGAAAATATTTTGTGTCCAGTGCATATAGGCATTTCATAAGCAATTGTTTGCCATTGTTTTTTTAAAATTTTTAAAGTAAGATTTTAAAAATAGATAATAATGATTATCTCCAAGATTACTGTGTAAACAGTCTTTTTTAATAGGAAGACAAGATTCCCTTGAAGTTGGCATTCTCCATTTAGATAACAATAGATTTCCACTAACATTTTTTGAAAAGCTACTTTCTCAGCTAAATTAAGAATAACTTTGTGAATTCTGTTTAAGGCTTAGCAGATTTATTCTTCATTGAAAAGGTATGAATCTTTTAGCCTGGTCTGTATTGAATATTATCAAATTCTAAGTTGGTGGAGTTTTAATTTTTAAAAAAAAGAGTATTTTATTCTCCCTTATAATGCAGTTTGGGCTTCCCAGATGATGCAGTGGTAAGAATCTGCCTGTCAATGCAGGAGACTCAGGTTAGATCCCTGAGTCAGGAAGATCCTCTGGAGAAGGAAATGGCTACCCTCTCCAGTGTTCTTGCTTGGAAAATCCCATGGACAGAACAGCCTGGTAGGCTACAGTCCAGGGTGTTGCAAAGAGTCCTACATGACTGAGCAACTGAGCATGCACACACACACACACACACACACACACACACACACACACACACACACACACTGTTTAAATAAGCATTTTAAACAGTGTGATTTACAGGGCCCTCTGAAAGAAAATGTTCCATGGTGAAACATGTTTGTGAAATTCTCAACTAAAGGATATTAAACAAGTTTTCAAGACTTCACAAAACCTTTGATATTGAATTAATGTACATTTCAAACCTCTGAAAGAAGGTTATATTATGGAGCATTTTGTAATGTGTTTGCCTGCAAGTCTTTCACGTGGAGAATGTTTCAGAAATGCTGTGCTTTTCCTAGGGCCACACCACCACTACCCCACAGGATTCCTCTGAACTCATGTTGGGGTTATTTCTTCTTCCTTTGTCTTATTTCCCAAAGTGTATTCATTAAAATATATATTTCTTCTAAATTGGAGGTGGTCCTAAGATGTTGGAGGAATAGGACAGGGAGACCACTTTCTCCCCCACAAATTCATCAAAAGAACATTTAAACGCTGAGTAAATGCCACAAAACAACTTCTGAATGCCAGCAGAGGACATCAGACACCCAGAAAAGCAGCACATTGTCTTCAAAAAGAGGTAGGAAAAAATATAAAAGACAAAAAAAGAGACAAAAAGGTAGGGACGGAGCTCCATCCCTGGGAAGGGAGTCTTAAAAGAGAGAAGTTTCCAAACACCAGGAAACACTCTCACTGCCGAGTCTGTGGCGAGCCTTGGAAGCACAGAGGGCAGCATAACAGGGAGGAAAAATAAATAAATAATTAAAACACACAGATTACGAGCCCAACGGTAACTCCCCCAGTGGAGAAGCAGTGCAGACACCTGCATCCGCCACTAGCAAGTCGGGGCTGGGCAGGAAGGCATGGGCTGTATTGCTTAGCGTAAGGATCGGCCTGAATGCCCTGAGTGTAATCAGAGCGAACTAACTTGGGCTAGCAAACCAGACTGTGGGATAGCTACCATGCAAAAAGCTCTAACATAAGACACCACCAAGACCATGCACAGAACAAAGGACGGAACAGAATTAGCGGGCTGCAGACCATCCCCCTCCGGTGACAGGCAGCCAGAGCCGGAAGGGCCAGAAGGGGGCAATCGCAGCCCCAGAGAGACATTATCTACCAAACAGCAAGCAGGCTCCTTTGCTAACTAAGACTTCTCAGGGTTCTGGACAGTCATCATCCACCTGAGAAGGTGTGCCAGTTGTACGCCCAGAAAACTGAGCAACAGGGATGGGAGAGGTGATAAGTCATAGCGACGGCACTTGCCAAACACCTGAGCTACTCGGACCTGGGAAGGGCACAAAATGCAGGCCCAACCGAGTCTGCACCTCTGAGGACTACCTGAGTGCCTGAAACTGAGCAGCTTAGACATGGGAGGTGCGTGCAGCCCAGGGCCAGCCTCAGACGGTTCCTGGCAGAGCAACCTAGAGCCTGAGCTGTGTGCACTGCGAGTGGGGGCAGGCCCAGTGTGGCTGAGACACTGTGAGCACATGCAGTGTCCCTCCCTCCTCACAGCGTGATTGAACAAGTGAGCCTAAAAAAAGTGTCCACCACCGCCCTCCTTGTGTCAGGGCAGAAATCAGACACTGAAGAGACCAGCAAACGAAAGAAGCTAAAACAGAGGGAACGGCCTTGGAAGTGACAGGTGCAATAGATTAAAACCCTGTTGTTAGTACTGACTACGTAGGAAGGGGCCCATAGATATTGAGAAATATAAGCCGGACCAAGGAACTACCTGAAAATGAACTGACCCCACACTGCCCGCAACAACACCAGAGAAAGTCCTAGATATATCTTTACTACTTTTATGATCACTCTTTTTTTTTCTTTTTTAACTTAAAAAATTTTTAAGTCCTCTATTACTCCTTTAATTTTCATTTTTATATCCTACTATTACTTTTCAAAAAAAGACCCTATTTTTAAAGCAAACTTCATATATATATATATTTTTAAAATAATTTTTGTGACTTTTTTTTCCTTCTTCTTCTTTTAATATTATATTTTTGAATACTGAACCTCTACTCTAGATTTTTAATCTTTGCTTTTTGGTAGTTGTTATCAATTTTGTACCTTTAAAAACCCAATCTTCAGTACCCATTTTTACTTGGGAGCAAGATTACTGGCTTGACTGCTCTCTCCTCCTTTGGACTCTCCTTTTTCTCCACCAGGTCGCCTCTGCCTCCTCCCTCCCCCTTCTCTTCTCTACCCAACTCTGTGAATCTCTGTGTGTTCCAGAGGGTGGAGAACACTTAGGGAACTGATTATTGGCTGGATCTGTCTCTCTCCTTTTCATTTCCCCCCTTTTATCCTCCTAGCCACCTCTGTCTCCTTCCTCCCTCTTCTCTTCTCTGTATAACTCTGTGAACATCGCTGAGCAGTCCAGACTGTGGAGTGCACATAAGGAAATGATTACTGGCTAGCTTGCTGTCTCCTCTTTTGATTCCACCTCATCTCATTCAGGTCACCTCTAACTCCCTCCTCCCTTTTCTCTTCTCCATGTAACTCTGTGAACCTCTCTGAGAGTCCCTCACTGTGTAGAAACTTTTAATCTTTAACCTAGATGTTTTATCAACGGCACTGTATAGAAAGAGAAGTCTTGAGACTACTGTAAAAATAAGACTGAAAACCAGAAGCAGGAGGCTTAAGTCCAAATCCTGAGAACATCAGAGAACTCCTGACTTCAGGGAACATTAATTTATAGGAGCTCATCAAATGCCTCCATACCTACACTGAAACCAAGCACCACCCAAGGGCCAACAAGTTCCAGAGCAAGACATACCATGCAAATTCTCCAGCAACACAGAAACGCAGCCCTGAGCTTCAATATACAGGCTTCCCAAAGTTACCCCCAAACCATTGACATCTCATAACTCATTACTGGACACTTCATTGCACTCCAGAGAGAAGAAATCCAGCTCCACCCACCAGAACACCAGCACAAGCTTCCCTAACCAAGAAACCTTGACAAGTCACTGATACAACCCCACCCACAGCAAGGAAACTCAACAATAAAGAGAACTCCACAAACTGCCAGAATACAGAAAGGCCACCCCAAATGCAGCACTATAAACAAGATGAAGAGACAGAGGAATACCCAACAGGTAAAGGAACAGGATAAATGCCCACCAAACCAAACAAAACAGGAAGAGATAGAGAATCTACCTGATAAAGAATTCCGAATAATGATAGTGAAAATGATCCAAAATCTTGAAATAAAAAAGGAATCACAGATAAATAGCCTGGAGACAAGGATTGAGAAGATGCAAGAAAGGTTTAACAAGGACATAGAAGAAGTAAAAAAGAGTCAATATATAATGAATAATGCAATAAATGAGATCAAAAACACTCTGGAGGCAACAAATAGTAGAGTAACAGAGGCAGAAGATAGGATTAGTGAAGTAGAAGATAGAATGGTAGAACTAAATGAATCAGAGAGGAAAAAAGAAAAATGAATTAAAAGAAATGAGGACAATCTCAGAGACCTCCAGGACAATATTAAATGCTCCAATATTCGAATTATAGGAATCCCAGAAGAAGAAGACAAAAAGAAAGACCATGAGAAAATACTTGAGGAGATAATAGTTGAAAACTTCCCTAAAATGGGGAAGGAAATAATCATCCAAGTCCAAGAAACCCAGAGAGTCTCAAACAGGATAAGCCCAAGGCAAAACACCCCAAGACACATATTAATCAAATTAACAAAGATCAAACACAAAGAACAAATATTAAAAGCAGCAAGGGAAAAACAACAAATGACACACAAAGGGATTCCCATAAGGATAACAGCTGATCTTTCAATAGAAACTCTTCAGGCCAGGAGGAAATGGCAAGACATACTTAAAGTGATGAAAGACAATAACCTACAGCCCAGATTACTGTACCCAGCAAGGATCTCATTCAAATATGAGGGAGAAATCAAAAGCTTTACAGACAAGCAAAAGCTGAGAGAATTCAGCACCATCAAACCAGCTCTCCAACTAATGCTAAAGGATCTTCTCTAGACAGGAAACATAAAAAAGGGTGTATAAACTCGAACTCAAAACAATAAAGTAAATGGCAACAGGATCATACTTATCAATAATTACCTTAAAAGTAAATGGGTTGAATGCCCCAACCAAAAGACAAAGACTGGCTGAATGGATACAAAAACAAGACTCCTATATATATTGTCTACAAGAGACCCACCTCAAAACAAGGGACACATACAGACTGAAAGTGAAGGGCTGGAAAAAGCTATTCCATGCAAATAGAGACTAAAAGAAAGCAGGAGTAGCAACACTCATATCAGATAAAATAGACTTTAAAACAAAGGCTGTGGAAAGAGACAAAGAAGGCCACTACATAATGATCAAAGGATCAATCCAAGAAGACGATATAACAATTATAAATATATATGTACTCAACATAGGAGCACTACAGTATGTAAAACAAATGCTAACAAGTATGAAAGGGGAAATTAACAATAGCACAATAATAGTGGGAGACTTTAATACCCCACTCACAACTATGGATAGATCAACTAAACAGAAAATTAACAAGGAAACACAAACTTTAAATGATACAATAGACCAGTTAGACCTAATTGATATCTATAGGACATTTCACCCCAAAACAATGAATTTCACCTTTTTCTCAAGCGTACATGGAACCTTCTCCAGGATAGATCACATCCTGGGCCATAAATCTAGCCTTGGTAAATTCAAAAAATTGAAATCATTCCAAGCATCTTTTCTGACCATAATGCAGTAAGATTAGATCTTAATTACAGAAGAAAAACTATTAAAATTCTAACATATGGAGGCTGAACAACATGCTGCTGAATAACCAACAAATCACAGAGGAAATAAAAAAAGAAATCAAAATATGCATGAAAATGAATGAAAATGAACACACAACAACTCAAAACCTGTGGGACACTGTAAAAGCAGTGCTAAGGGGAAAATTCATAGCAGTACAGGCATACCTCAAGAAACAAGAAAAAAGTCAAATAAATAACCTAACTCTACACCAAAGCAACTAGAAAAGGAAGAAATGGAGAACCCCAGGGTTAGTAGAAGGAAAGAAATCTTAAAAATTAGGGCAGAAATAAGTGCAAAAGAAACAAAAAGAGACCATAGAAAAAATCAACACAGCCAAAAGCAGGTTCTTTGAAAGGATAGATAAAATTGACAAACCGTTAGCCAGACGCATCAAGAAACAAAGGGAGAAAAATCAAATCAATAAAATTAGAAATGAAAATGGAGAGATCACAACAGACAACACAAAAATACAAAGGATCGTAAGAGACTACTATCAGCAATTATATGCCAATAAAATGGACAACGTGGAAGAAATGGACAAATACTTAGAAAAGTACAGCTTTCCAAAACTGAACCAGGAAGAAATAGAAAATCTTAACAGGCCCATCACGAGCACAGAAATTGAAACTGTAATCAGAAATCTTCCAGCAAACAAAAGCCCAGGTCCAGACAGCTTCACAGCTGAATTTTACCAAAAATTTCGAGAAGAGCTAACACTTATCCTATTCAAACTCTTCCAGAAATTTGCAGAGGAAGGTAAACTTCCAAACTCATTCTATGAGGCCACCATCACCCTAATACCAAAACCTGACAAAGATGCCACAAAAAAAGAAAACTACAGGCCAATATCACTGATGAACATAGATGCAAAAATCCTTAACAAAATTCTAGCAATCAGAACCCAACAACACATTAAAAAAATCATCCACCATGACCAAGTGGGCTTTATCCCAGGGATGCAAGTATTCTTCAATATCTGCAAATCAATCAATGTAACATACCACATTAACAAACTGAAAAATAAAAGCCATATGATTATCTCAATAGATGCAGAGAAGGCCTTTGACAAAATTCAACATCCATTTATGATAAAAACTCCCCAGAAAGCAGGAATAGAAGGGACATACCTCAACATAATAAAAGCTATATATGACAAACCCACAGCAAACATTATCCTCAATGGTGAAAAATTGAAAGCATGTCCTCTAAAGTCAGGAACAAGATAAAGGTGCCCACTTTCACCACTACTATTCAACATAATTCTGGAAGTTTTTGCCACAGTAATCAGAGCAGAAAAAGAAATAAAAGGAATCCAAATTCAAAAAGAAGAAGTAAAACTCTCACTGTTTGCAGATGACATGATCCTTTACATGGAAAACCCTAAAGACTCCACCAGAAAATTACTAGAGCTCATCAATGAATATAGTAAAGTGCAGGATATAAAATCAACATACAGAAATCCCTTGCATTCCTATACACTAATAATGAGAAAGTAGAAAAAGAAGTTAAGGAAACAGTTCCATTCACCATTGCACGAAAAGCATAAAATACTTAGGAATATATCTACCTAAAGAAATGAAAGACCTATATATAGAAAACTATAAAACACTGGTGAAATAAATCAAAGAGGACACTAACAGATGGAGAAATATACCATGTTCATGGATCAGAAGAATCAATATAGTGAAAATGAGTACACTACCCAAAGCAATCTATAGATTCAATGCAATCCCTATCAAGCTACCAACGGTATTTTTCACAGAGCTAGAACAAATATTATCACAATTTGTATGGAAATATAAAAAACCTCGAATAGCCAAAGCAATCTTGAGAAAGAAGAATGGAACTGGAGGAAACAACCTGCCTGACTTCAGGTTCTACTACAAAGCCACAGTCATCAAGACAGTATGGTACTGCCACAGCCAGGAATATAGATCAATGGAACAAAATAGAAAGCCCAGAGATAAACCCACGTACGTATGGACACCTTATCTTCGACAAAGGAGGCAAGAATATACAATGAATTAAAGACAATCTCTTTAACAGGTGGTGCTGGGAAAACTGGTCAACTACTTGTAAAAGAATGAAACTAGAACACTTCCTAACACCATACACAAAAATGAACTCAAAATGTATTAAAGATCTAAACCTAAGACCAGAAACTATAAAACTCCTAGAGGTGAACATAGGCAAAACACTCTCCGACGTAAATCACAGCATGATCCTCTATGACCCACCTCCCAGAATATTGGAAATAAAAGCAAAAACAAGCAAATGGGACCTAATTAAACTTAAAAGCTTCTGCACAACAAAGGAAACTATAAGCAGGGTGAAAAGACAGCCTTCGGAATGGGAGAAAATAATAGCAAATGAAGCAACTGACAAACAACTAATCTCAAAACTATACAAGTAACTCCTGCAGCTCAATTCCAGAAAAATAAATGACCCAATCAAAAAGTGGGCCAAAGAACTAAATAGACATTTCTCCAAAGAAGACATACAGATGGCTAACAAACACATGAAAAGATGCTCAACATCACTCATTATCAGAGAAATGCAAATCAAAACTAAACTGTATGGGTTATCTGAAGTCTGTTTTCAGTATTGGCAAATAAGATCATTTTTTAAGTTGACATCTTTACAAAGAAAGGACATTGAACATGACCTTCTAAACTTCAGTTGGAAAGGACTGTGGAATAATGCCATACAATTTCCAAGCTTAAGCCTACATTTTTCAGGTTTTTTTTTTTCAGTGCAGGTCCATATTTGTTTTTAGTAACTAGGCATATTAGGCAGCTCAGACACTTATAAATATCATAACAGATGCTCATACCCCCTGGATTTCTGAAAAACTTCCAATGGGAAAAATGGGCTGGAATCCAAAGTCAAAATCCCTGAGAAATAGCAGAAAATAGAAAACAGAACAGGAGGGAAAAAAAAAAACAAATAGACAATATTTGATTAGCAACTCTGAGTGATTACTAAATCTAACATTGTTTCCCAGGTGACTGGAATCATTCAAGACTCACATCATGAGTTTTGGTATACACTTTTCTTTGAGTTATTTTGTCCATCCATCTGTTTTTAGAGATGAATACAATTCATGATAAGGCATTTTAAAGCAGTGCATCTGTTGCAATTGAACTATAATGCCTTTTGAAAAATAAAAAGGAAGGATGGTAACTTCATGAATAAGAGAGGAAAAGTAATTTGTCAGAAGAAACATCTGAGTAGGCCTCAAAGAGTGGGAGAAGAACTGAGATTTTCACATGTTTATAGAGAAACCAGTGTGAGCTCTTCAACTAGAAGAAGGAAACATAAAGATGATTTATCTTCAATTATAAGGAGTCCAATATAATATCCATGGAGTCATAAAACTAACTATTACAGATTCCCAAATTCAGAATGGAACTCTGAAGGTACCAGCAGACAAAGGGAAAAGACCTAGAAACATTCTTATAGATTTTTTTCTTTCACTATACATTTTTGAGTTATTTACATATATCATCATTTAAAATGCAGGAGTGAAAGGCAAATTTTAGTATCTCATGTGCTAAATTTACTGTCAAGTTTTTATTTCTATCAGCATGAAAGAGAAGTCTTATAAAACTATATAAGTAGTGTGCTAAAAGTTTGGTATCTACAGAATTATCGGTTAATACTAAGCATGTGGCAAGGACATTAGATGCTTACTAACTCTATGGAAAATATTACCAACATATTTGGTTTTAACCATAACAGGTGAAACAAACTACTCTCTAAATATTCAGGGCAATTCTGCAATAACTTATTATTGTTATCAACATAGATATAAGGGTCTATTTTTCTTATTCCATTGTTCATTGAGTCTATACACTTGGATTGCATAGAATGGAATTTGTTCACTCCAGCTTTATTCTGTGGCTAGCAAGACCTTTCTGGACTATGAGTGTAATACTAAAAATCCTCCAATTAGTGGCCCCGGAAAACACTGGAAACACGAATCTCCTCTCTGCTCCTTATTCCCTGAGTCTGAGTTGTTGGTCAATAATCTGGCAAGAGATAAGTATCATCGTCTCCTCTAAGTCATTTCGAGTCTCACTTATCCTCAAGGAGAACATGAGAATGTCCACCTCCCCTGCCCAGGGTAGGGAAAACACAAGAGTCAGGGTTGGTTAGAGATATTTTTGTTATTGTGAGGCTTTAATGTGTTTATATTATATACCTTGTGATCGCAAGCCATCTTATGGGGGAAATGGGTAAAACTTGAATTGCTTTCTTGTCTCTTAATGCACTGCTAATTCTACTGAAGATATTACTTAATTCAGTGTCTTTGATTCTATCTTTTAATTATGGAAGCAAGCTATATATAATACAAATGAGTAAAATAACAATCTGGTGCATAATATTTGAACATGCTATAGATTGAAATTGACAGTTATTGATTAAGTATATTAATCTAGTCAATCACTCAAATTTTCAATAACATAACTTAATTAGGTCTATTATTTGATAATTTCCTACACCCTTTATTGTTCTAAGATGACAGGGCTTTTGTTTGTCTTTTACTTGCCTGATAATATTATGTATTCAAGCAATATTTTCTGAAAAAAAGGAAAATATGAGTGTGTTCTAGAATAGCAGGAAAAGTATATTTTAGCTGGAGGGATGTTTGAAGAGTAAAGGTGGGAATGCTCATGGTGTGTTCAGAAGACCGTGATGAGATCAACCTGACTTGAACAGAGGTTTTTAGAAAAGAGCATAAAGAGATAGGGTTGAAGAATTAATATGGAGCCAGATTACCAGCGGGGTTGAAAGTCCATTTAAATAATTGATTTTGTTCTGTAGAATTAAGAGTCAAAATGACATAGGGACCAACAGACACTTATCTCTAAGTTTTGATAAAAAATGATTACTAACTATGATAAATACAGCTCAGTAAGCAGAAGGGGGAAAATGATCTTTGTACATAATATATCACATCTTATACTTATAAGATGTACTTATAGTACATCTTGATATTAAATACTCTGGCTAACTTGGAACCCCAAAGGCCAGATTCATAAAAGATTAAAACCTTGAACAAATTTCCAATATCCTGCAGCAGTAAAGGCAAGCGTCTGCAAAAAAAAAAAAAAAAAAAAGAAAGAAGAAATGCATCGTTGATATTTTTGTGTGGTATTCCATGGTTCACGAAATCCTTATGGAAATAGAACAAATCTCTGGGTAGAGTTCAGAAAGCTCTATAGGCATTAACAGTGGGTTAAGGATGTGGGACAGACTAGGCAAGGGATGGTTTTGATCTGGAGACAAGGTATTAGAGAGAGTCTCAGCAGCATAGGGGCAAAGGACAAAACCTGACATTTATTAGTGTTATTTAGTCTCTCCATCATATCTGACTCTGCATTCCCATGGACTGTAGCCCACCAGGCTCCTCTGTCCAAGAAATTCTCCAGGTGACAATCCTGGAGTGGGTTGCCATTTCTCCAGTATTCTTGACTGGAGTCCTGTTGAAGGTCTGCTATGTGTAAAATCCTGGACTCTAGATATACAGCCTCAGTTAACAGGTATTTGATTAACTCTAGGCTTGCCTGGAAAATCCCATGGACGGGGGAGCCTGGTAGGCTGCAGTCCATGCTAAGGGTCGGACACGACTGAGCGACTTCCCTTTCACTTTTCACTTTCATGCATTGGAGAGGGAAATGGCGACCCACTCCTGTGTTCTTGCCTGGAGAATCCCAGGGACAGGGGAGCCTGGTGGGTTGCTGTCTATGGGGTCGCACAGAGTCGGACACGACTCAGAAACTTCTACATTTGGGTTAACTACTAAATCTTTCAATCACTCTCAGCCTCATGGCAGTTGTGATATGTTTGTCAATTATACTTGAGCGAATATGGTTGTTACTCATGGAATTTTGACTAGACAATTGCAATCACTTTAATAGTTGAATCAAAATCTTTGGGGGCCAATTTTAAGAAAGAATGTCAGTCATGGTATAATTTGAAAGCTCTTCTGTTGACACCTTCTGATAAAATTATTTTATTTCTAGCACCAAACAGGAAAAATCAGTCACTGGTTGAAAGAAGTAAATGTCCTGAGCCAACAATTCACTGTTCTTTTCAAAAATGTTTGTATAATGATGCTGGTAGAAGAAAGGATGGAGTTATGAATTGCAAAGATATTAAGAAAAATCAATCTCAGAATGTTTAGAAGTTTTAGAAATGCCTCCATAAATTCATTTTGCTTATGTTTTCTTTTAAGTTACACAAATGTATATGATTAGGTATATGTACATATATTTTAAAAGAACTCTTTCAATAAGTATAAAATAAAATGTCTTTTACATAAAAGTATAAAATAAAAAGCAATTACTGAAAAAAAAAAAAAAAACAAACACAATGAGGTACCATTTCATGCCAGTCAGAATGGCTGTGATCCAAAAGTCTACAAGCAATAAATGCTGGAGAGGGCGTGGAGAAAAGGGAACCCTCTTAAACGGTTGGTGGGAATGCCAACTAGTACAGCCACTATGGAGAACAGTGTGGAGATTCCTTAAAAAACTGTGAATAGATCTGCCTTATGACCCAGCAATCCCACTGCTGGGCATACACACTGAGGGAACCAGAATTGAAAGAGACACGTGTACCCCAATGTTCATCGCAGCACTGTTTATAATAGCCAGGACATGGAAACAACCTAGATGTCCATCAGCAGATGAATGGATAAGAAAGCTGTGGTACATATACACAATGGAGTATTACTCAGCCATTAAAAGGAATATATTTGAATCAGTTCTAATGAGGTGGATGAAACTGGGACCTATTATACAGAGTGAAGTAAGCCAGAAAGAAAAACACCAATACAGTATACTAACACATATATATGGAATTTAGAAAGATGGTAGCTATAACCCTGTATGTGAGACAGCAAAAGAGACACAGATGTATAGAACAGTCTTTTGGACTCAGTGGGAGAGGGAGAGGGTGGGATGATTTGGGAGAATGGCACTGAAACATGTATAATATCATATAAGGAGCAAATTGCCAGTCTAGGTTCAATGCAGGGTGCAGGATGCTTGGGGCTGGTGCACTGGGATGACCCGGAGGGATGTTGTTGGGGAGGGGCGGGGAATGGAAGAGGGGTTCAGGATTGGGAACATGTGTACACCTGTGGCGGATTCATGTTGATGTGTGGCAAGACCAATACAATATTGTAAAGTAAAAAATAATAATAATAAAAAATAAAAAATAAAAAATATATAAAATACATATTTCTTCTAAGTTTGCACTTGTTATTGCTGTGTTCCCCATAGAAGCCTATACTCTGAGGCAAGGCAGGAGTGGATGCAGTTTGTTTGGAAAAATATGGGAACATTTACAGGAGTGGAAAGGAAGGGTGGTGATTTCGAGAAGTATGGACAACCAGTAAGGAATATGCAATTAAGCCAGTTCCCATAGTGGACAACTAAAGCTTGATCCTCTCTGGGAGGTTCTGGCAATTTACACATGCCTCAGAATTATCCCAGCTGAAGGACAAGGGTGCTGAAGTATTTATATCCTCACACTAACACTTTTGGTTAAGGCCCTGGGAGTGATGATAATTGTTCAATTGGAACCATATATGGCCCTTCATGCCTGCAGGCAAAATGATTCTGACAACCTGAGGGCAACCCTCCAACAAAAATACAAGATTTGGTTTGTGGAAGTCAAATTGATATGCACTGCAACAGAAAGGGGATTCGAGGGGATAGAGGATGAGGACCCATAGATTCTGCCAAAATTGGGAAAGAGGTGTTAGGCACAAAAGTCAAATGTTCAACCCTAACACAGCTAATAGTCACCATAGTACATGACACAAGTTAATAATATAGCTCTTTTATTCATTCCTCTGCCAACTTAGGTTATATCCCTTTTATGGTGCATCTTTTTAGCTTGGAATATAGGACCATCCTGTGGTTAGTTGCTCAGTCATGTCCAACTTTTCAGAACCCCATGGACTATAGCTCACTAGGCTCCTCTGTCCATGGCTCTTCTGTCCATGGGGATTCTCCAGCAAGAATACTGGAGTGAGTTGTTATGTCCTCTTCCAGGGAATCTTCCCAACCAAGGGATCAAATCCAGGTCTCCCACATTGCTGGCAGATTCTTAACCATCTGAGCCACCAGGGAAACCCAAGAATACCGGAGTGGGTAGCCTATCCCTTCTACAGGGGATCTTCCCAACCCAGAAATTGAACTGGGGTCTCCTGCATTGCAGGCAGATTCTTTACCAGCTGAGCTACCAGGGAAGACCATCCTACTGGATACAAAATCTTCAAGTAACAGTTTTCAATCCCTAAATATGATTGTTTTCTTTTTCACAGATGAGTACATAGATGAAAGTATGAGCCTTTTGTTACAAAGAGAACAATATTAGAGTTTGTTTAGAGTTTGTTTCACTACAATAATCATAGGAAGTCTTCAGAAGACAACTAAGGAGTTCTAAATGGGTACTAATAATCGCTGTGGAGATGCAGAAAAATGGTATTGCAGGATTTCCCTGGTGGCTCAGACAGTAAAGCGTCTGCCTACAATGCGGGAGACCCAGGTTCTATCCCTGGGTTGGGAAGATCCTCTGGAGAAGGAAATGGCAACCCACTCCAGTACTCTTGCCTGGAAAATCCCATGGATGGAGGAGCCTGGTAGGCTACAGTCCATGGGGTCGCTAAGAGTCGGACACGACTGAGCGACTTCACTTTCACTTTCATGAAACAACCTTAAGACTCTTCTTGACATAAAGCACAGAAAAAAAATTGTACTTTTTTTCCCCTGGGCAATCCTAGAATGAGGCAGCAGAAAGGGCAAATGCAAAAAAGAACCATCCTGTCAGTTACGACAATATTTCTTCAAACCACCCTGGCATGGACACATGATAATATCACTTGCTCTGGTCCCCTTGTGACCAATTAATTGTAAGTGGAAGTGATACATATCACTTCTGGGCTAGAACATTTAATTCTTATGACAGACCCTACAATAGTCTCTCTATCTATCTGGCATGGGGACAAGGAATGCTTGAGATGGTAGCTGGTCCATCAGCATAAGGTTCTGAATGGCTAGAATAAGCAGAGATTCCTTACTGAGCTGAAAGAAAGCAATAAATCTTCCTTGGTTTAAATCACTGAAATTTTATGCTTTCAATTTTTTGTTATTAAGCATTATATGCTACTTACTGACTGATACACCTGAACTGCTTGAATCTATTTCCTATTGTTAATAAATATGTAACCAGAATGATTTGTCTTTTTTATTGCCAAATTCATGGACCATTATGCAAAATAATGGAGATATTCTTTCCTAAAGATAGGTCACCAATGTCCTTTGGAGAATTTTTTAAGCAAAGGAAGTGATTAACTTCAGAGATGAAATATTTGTTCTGGGCACACAAATTTAACCTGTTTATGTAATGTCATCATGATTACTTTAGACAGGTCATTAATTTGTTTTACAACAAGACTTGGATATTGAGATGGTAATTTTATATCTCTTTCCTCCCATTTCTTTATTTGTTCTTCAATGAACAATGGTATACAATAAATATTTGAAATGCAAACATAATTTTGTAAGATGGCACCTCTGGGCATTTTATTTTGTAGATGAATAAAAATAAACAAAAACTTCCTGACTTATAGAAAATCACAGTCTGTTAAATGAAACATTTTTTTGTCCTACTGGTAATGACTGTACAAGAATAGTAATAATTACTAGGCTAAGTAATTTAAAATATGTGCTTTAAAGTCAGAGAGAACCTGTGCTTTAAAGTCAGAGATTCCAATCTTGATTTCTTATTAGTCCTTGAGCAAGTTAACTGAATTCTATAAGTTTAAGTTTGGATAGCTTCATCTGTAAATGCACATAAAGTAATAATCAGATGTTCATTGTGAGAATTCAATTAGCTGAGGTGTGTAAGGAACTTAACATAGAATGTAGTACATAAAACTGAGAAAATACAAGGTAGATTTTCTTTCATCATGGAGTCAGTCTGTTGACTTCAAGAAAAATGCACAACATGAAAATTGTGAATTTAATTCATGGTCCTACTGAAGACTATAGCCTGGGAGCCAGCCTCTTAGGATTTCTAAGAAACTACTCTGATGAGGTGGGAAAGAAGCCAGTTTATATATAATTTTTAGCTGAGGAATAAATGCAGTCAAGCATACATTTTGTTAAAGATTATTGCCAATCACAAAAAACCAAAAGTCTGAAATTAATGGTTTTAGTGCTTTTCTATGTGTGTGAAGATACAAGAATCTAGAGTCATTGAAATTCTTCCTGAGAATTAAACTATCTAAGGGCCCATTTAGCCAAAGCACAGAGTGCCTCCTCCTGTTTTTTCCATCTTGAATTCCCCTCAGGGTGCACAATCCGTGAGCAGCTGCAGTGGGTTGTGACTTGACCCTTATATAACTGGGTGATGAGTGACACTTTTTGTTCACGAGGCTTTAATTCTATCTCTTACAGTCTAATTACTAT
The DNA here is from genome assembly GCF_016772045.2 of Ovis aries. Lineage (NCBI taxonomy): Eukaryota > Metazoa > Chordata > Mammalia > Artiodactyla > Bovidae > Ovis > Ovis aries. Next base: position 50,573,495 of record NC_056061.1, read on the forward strand.
GATCTATGTCCAATTTAAACACTCCTATCCTTTTTAGACAGCTTTACCTATTTAAACTCAAATAGATACAGGGGGAAAAGTCTCTATTTGATAATATTACAGAGGAAGAGGCAACTTGATCCTAGATCATAAACACCCTGGCTGAAGTACCAATTACTGTCTTCCTGGAGGAGAAAATACCTGGCTCTGGTCCATTAAGGACTTTTATCAGTTTTGCTTGATGAACTTAGTTCAGTTTAGTTGTACTAAATTTCAACTTCTAGCATATTGAGTTTAATAGTGCTTATTTCTTTCTGAAGGATGAGAGTTTAATCAGAATATCCAAAACTGGAGAAACCATGCACTTCATCATTTATACAGGGTCTACCATGTGGAGACTGCCTTAGGTTCTTAAGTTATCTTCATTTGAAAACAAATGCACTGTCTTGAGTCTAAGCATTACAGAACTCAATAGATGTGATTGCCCTGTTATTTGGGAGCAGGGAATCAACTTGGTGATGGATGAGAAGAAAGCTGGCCCAGTGTGACAGCTGAAGTGGCAGCTGTCATCAGTTTTCTCTCATTGCTGTCATTGGTGTTGAATTACTGATAATCTGAGTCCTTTGGATCTCTTTTTCTATCACACATTTATTTCTACTACATGAGCTTCCTTAAGGACCAGACATCCAACTATTTCCCTTACTTTCAAAGATCCTTTTGGAGAAATGAATATTTTACCTGGTCTTGGTTATCATTTTGTCTCAAAGACAAAACTGATGAAATGGTTCTGAATTTTACCGATCAACTGTAATTGTCAACAAATTCATAAGTACCTATTGGAGCAAAGAGTTTTAAGACATTCAGACAGAAGATGGGGAGATGAAAGCAGAAAATTGGAAGTCTTAGGGGCTTCCTTGGTGGTCCCATGGTTAAGACTTCATCTTCTAGTGCAGGGTGTGCCTGTTCATACCCTGGTCAGAGAGCTGAGATCCCACAAGCCTTGCAGCCAAAAAACCAAAGCATAAAACAGAAACAATACTGTAAAAAAATAAATAAAGACTTTTATAAAAAAGACTGGAAGCTTTAGTCAGATTCAATGCAGGGCAGTTAGTGTTGTACCCTGCTGAAGCTAAACAGCTTGGTATAGGAGTCTAGCTAAAATGGACTCTGGCCATGATTTCTTGTCTGCCTGTCTAGGCATAGTCATTTCAGAGCTATGAGCAAAGTCAGACTGTGTCCAGGGCTGGCTTTCTCCAGAGTAGCAAGATTAGGACTGTGAGTGGTGCTAAAAGCCATGCATTCCCCTGTTAACCAGCCTCAGGGCATGTTGTTGTTTAGTCTCTAACTCGTGTCCATCTCTTTTGTGACCCCATGGACTGTATCCCACCAGGCTCCTCTGTCCATGACATTGCCCAGGCAAGAATACTGGAGTGGGTTCCCATTTCCTTCTCCAGGGGATCTTCCTGACTCATTGATGGAACCCCCATCTCCTGAGTTACAGGCAGATTCTTTACCACTGAGCCACCAGGGAAGTCTTGGGGCACCTCAGGCATAATTGATTTACTTGGTGTTTTTCCATAAAGATTTTTACACCTTCACTCCTTTATGGGAATACCAGACCACCTGACCTGCCTCCTGAGAAATCTGTATGCAGGTCAGGAAGCAACAGTTAGAATTGGACATGGAACAACAGACTGGTTCCAAATAGGAAAAGGAGTACGTCAAAGCTGTATATTATCACCCTACTTGTTTAACTTATATGCAGAGTACATCATGAGAAATGCTGGGCTGAAGGAAGCACAAGCTGGAATCAAGATTGCCAGGAGAAATATCAATCACCTCAGATATGCAGATGACACCACCCTTATGGCAGAAAGCGAAGAAGAACTAAAGAGCCTCTTGATGAAAGTCAAAGAGGAGAGTGAAAAAGTTGGCTTAACGCTCAACATTCAGAAAACAAAGATCATGGCATCTGGTCCCATTACTTCATGGGAAATAGATGGAGGAACAGTGGAAACAGTGTCAGACTTTATTTTCCTGGGCTCCAAAATCACTGCAGATGGTGAGTGCAACTATGAAATTAAAAGATGCTTACTCCTTGGAAGGAAAGTTATGACCAACCTAGATAGCATATTCAAAAGCAGAGACATTACTTTGCCAACAAAGGTCCATCCAGTCGAGGCTATGGTTTTTCCAGTGGTCAAGTATGGATGTGAGAGTTGGACTGTAAAGAAAGCTGAGGGATGAAGAATTGATGCTTTTGAACTGTGGTGTTGGAGAAGACTCTTGAGAGTCCCTTGGACTGCAAGGAGATTTAACCAGTCCCTCCTAAAGGAGATCAGTTCTGGGTGTTCATTGGAAGGACTGATGTTGAAGCTGAAACTCCAATACTTTGACCACCTGATGCAAAGAGCTGACTCATTTGAAAAGACCCTGATGCTGGGAAAGATTGAGGGCAGGATGAGAAGGGGACGACAGAGGATGAGATGGCTGAATGGCATTATCAACTCAATGGACATGGGTTTGGGTGGACTCCGGGAGTTGGTGATGGACAGAGAGGCCTGGCGTGCTGCGGTTCATGGGGTCACAAAGAGTCAGACACGACTGAACTGAACTGAGCTCCTTTATGTTTCCAGACACATTTTTGAATTTGTTTATGGGTACAGATTTTTCTTAATGTCCTGCTATTCTAGAATTCATTCTCAGAATATGAACAACAAAACAAAAAACCCAAAACAAGATACTTTTCTAATGCAAATAGCATACCATCCTTTCAATTCCCCATCTTCCCATGTGGCAGGAGATGCAAGAGACGCAGATTGGATCCCTGGATCAGGAAGATACCCTCGAATAGGAAATGGCAACCTGCTCCAGTATTTTTGCCTGGAAAATTCCATGGGCAGAGGTGCCTGGTGGGCTACAGTCCATCAGGGTGCAAAGAGTCTAACACAAATGAGTGTGTGGCACACACACACACTTTCAATTCTCTATCTTTTGGTGTATTTGCTTTCAATAAAGAATTCAGAGATCTGTACATACAGAGAAAAGTGAAAGAAACTGTACCAGTTTTATTCTAACAAGTTTTCACTTTATCTTAGGGACTAAGTGATAGATTTGATTCTGACAGAAATTATTTATTCATCATGAGAATAAAGACTATCTCCTTCAAAGAACAAATTCTTTCTTCTTTCTAGCTTTCAATTTTTGCAGATCTCAGGAAACAATTCCAATTATTTCTTACCCCTTCTCTTTGAACTGCCCATTTTCTCTAGATGATTTTCTAAGTCTTTGCCTTCACCTCAACCTCCCTGTTGTGGTTCTAGCTTATTAATTGGTCTTGAAGCCTTTTTGAGGATGTGGCTGTCACAGCAGGGACCATAGGGCCCTGTAAGCATCCCCACTGGTTTATGCAAACCCACTCTCCTCTATTTGACAAATCACGGCTCTTTACACATTGCACCCTTCAGAGGAAAATGCTTAACTTGACTTGCTGTTGGGCTAATTTTTTTTTTTTTCATGGAAGGCAGGAGATAATACCTGCATGGAAAGACAATTTCCGGTGACTAAAGACACTTCAACATTTTTATTTCTCATCCTCAAGATGATCCTCCCGCTTGAGTCCCACTGATGAGCTTATACATATTTTCTCCAGGTCTGGCAGAGGCTCCCTAAGTCCCAGAAAATCTGCTGTTGTTGTTGTTACTGCTATATTTTGTTCAGAAAGATGTTTCTGATGCTGTTCCAACAAAAATATATCTCCCTTGATACCAAAAACATGGGATGGCCTGAGTTGCTGCAGGGAGTCTGCAGTTTCCCTCAAGCAGTGAAAAGTGAAGCCAACTCTGGCACATTCATCCTGAGGAATGTTACTCAATACCACTGTTGATTCATGCAATAACCTGGACAAATCTCCAGAGGAGTAGGCTGAGTGGAGGAAGACAAATGGCTACATGCTGTGTCATTCCATTTATATAGCATTCTTTATTTTTATTTACTTTTCTGGCTGCACCACGTGACTTGTAGGATCTTAGTTCCCTGACCAGGGTTTGAACCCAGGCCCCCAGCGCCGAGTCCTAACCACTGGACTGCCAGAGAATTCCCCACATGGGATACTTGAAATGACAAAAATTACAGAAACAGAGAACACATGAGTGGATGTTAGCAGTTGAGGAGGAAATCAGGGAAGCAGATGTAGCCACGGAAGGGCAGTCTGAGGGATCCTTGTGGCGAAGGAAACATTCCGTATCTTGACTGTTGTAATGTCAGTGTCCCGGTTGTGGTTTGTGAAATATGACGGATTTACAATGTTGTGTTAGTTGCAGGTGTACAGCAAAGTGATTCAGTTGTGTATTTTAAATATATATTATTTTCAGCTTCTTTTGCATTGTAAGTTCTTACAAGATATTGAATACGATTCCCTGTGCACTATAGGTTTTCATGAGGGATAACTGGATAAAGGATTCAGGGACTTCTCTGTACAATTTCGTACAACTACATATGAATCTACAGTTATCTCAAATAAAAAGTTTAAGTAAAAAAAATGAGATGATGCATCATGAGACCAAGAAATACAATAATGGACAATCTGCACTAAATGCTTATTTTGGCAGGAGACTGTATTTTACAAACTTTCAAATGAACGCACACCCACACCCACAAAAGTGGTACTAATTTCCTGAGAGAGGATTTTCTTTCTTGAGTTTTGCCGTGGATTGCTGACAAACTTCCATTTGACTTTCTATATTCATTGATATGGTCAAAATAAAAGCAAACTTGTTATCCGCCCTTAGATCCAACATGTCGTCTTTCCTGGGTAATAATAATAATTCCCACTATCTTTTTTAAAATTGGGGTATAATTACTTTACAATGTTGTGCTAGTTTCTGCTGTACAATGAAGTGAATCAGCTATGTCTATACATATATCCCTTCCCTCTTGAAGCTCCCTCCCATCCCTACCTCCATGCCACCCCTGTCGGTAAAGTCACCTGAAAATTGAGGAAAGGAATATTTATCTTTAGAGGCGTATCAGAACTCTTTGCACTTTGGGAGGCGGAGCATGAGAGCTGTGCTTTACTTCACACTCCTGGCCCATCTCAGCCTCTGATCTAGAGCTCTGATTTGCATGTGGGGGCAATTCTCCAACCCTGTGGGAGTGGGAGGAGTGTCTTAAACACACTATGAATCCCACCACATCAGTGCTGGATCAATGTCCCCAGTACTCCTGTTGACTCCTGGCTGTCTGCAGACCTGATACAGACTTGCTTCTCATGCTGGTCTCTACATCCACAGCTGTCTGGCTCTCACCAAGACCTGTGGTGCTTGATGAGGCCTCAGGTTCTTTTTAACCTTGGGTGTTCAAGATTTGTTGAGAGCAACTGCTATGCTTTCTTCTCTTGTCCTAAATTGCTCTGCTTTGCCAGCACCCTGGAAGTTTAAATCCTGACATCTCAGTAATGACTTCAATTCATCTTGCTTTCTGATCAGAGGTGGCCTGACCTGGGTTCCATTGCTGCCATTGCCATGTCTTCGCATGGCACTATGTGACTTGAGGAAAGTACTTACTTTCCTTGGGCTCCATATTGTCTATTTGTAAGCTGGTCACAATAATGAAATGAATACTCACCTTGTCAACCTTTTGGCAGTGGAAATCATACCACATGTAGCTGAAGGCAGATGTGAACTATTATATAACATTGGTCTAGAATTTAGAATCAAGCCACCTCTAGGTCACAGCAAACTGAGGGTGAGGACCCCGAATCCAGTCCTTTGAAAGCCAAACATGCCACATTTCAGGACCATGTGCTGTGGACAGAATACTAGGAGAGAGTTACGTACAGTCATACAGAGTTATACGAATCTCTGCAAAGTGTTCAGGAATCTTATTTTGGTCTCTGTTCCGTGAAAGAGCCCTGTTTCCTCAAAGCTGCTCCTGTGTGTCACATGCCAGTCCCCTGGTCCTGAAAAACAAACACAGGCTCTACATTCTGATGTCTCAGACTCAGCTTGAATCCAGGCTGTCACCCACAGGCTGCATGGCTCTAGACAGTCCATTTAACCTCCCTGAACCTTCATTTACTCTTTTGGCCTGCCTGCCTGTTCAGCTGTTCAGTCTTGTCCAGCTCTTTTCAACCTCATGGAATGTAGCCCACCAGGTCCCTGGCAAGAATGCTAGAGCAGGTTGCCATTTCTTCCTCTAGCGGCTCTTCCTGACCCAGGGATTGAACCCATGTCTCCTGTGTCTCCTGCATTGGCAGGCCGGCTCTTTACCACTAGAGCCACCTGGGAAGCCTCTTTACTCTTTTGGAGGATGCATATTATCTTGCCTTTCTTTTTATAAAGAAGCTGGTTTATTTTTTCCAAACTTTAAACATATATGTATTATTTTATATATATTATTTTGATCGCACTGGTCTTCCTTGCTGTTCACAGGCTTTCTCTAGTTACAGTGCACCACCTTCTCATTGCAGCGGCTTCTCTAGTTGCAGAGCACAGGGTCTAAGCACTGGGGCTTCTGTAGCTGCAGCACTTGCGCTCACTAGTTGTGGCACATGGGCTTAGTTGCTCAGAGGTATGTGAAATCTTCCCAGACCAGGGATCGAGCCCAAGTCCCCTGCATTGGCGGCAGACTCTTATCCACTGTACCACCACGGAAGTTCTACACATTTCTTAATGTTTGTTTTGCCAATTAAATAAAATGTGTATAATGTATATGTTGAGTTCAATAACTGGCAGAAATAAAGATTCTAAATTAATGCTAATTGTCTCATCTTTTTAAAAAATTGGTAAGCAAAGATATGTTAGCCAATATGGTTTTCTTTTTCTTTTTTTTTAGGGCTGGAAAGATGAGTAGGAGAGCAGGTTGTCATCTACCTAGGCTAGGATACAATTTCAGGCTTCCCTACTTTTTGACATTCTGCTGCCCACACTGTTCTTATTGCTTGGAATCAATCTGCTTCTATCCCACCCTGGCGAATTCCAAATCCCTTTATAATACCCCAGTGAGTCATACTCTCTGCCAGGAAACCTTCCCAGATCCCTTGCCCCTGAAGAGATCTACATAATTCCTGTGTGTTTCCTCATCCACTGGCCCCTCTATTTCCTTAGAAAGATAAACTTACTATCTGCCCATCATTATTTCATTGCACTGTCTTTCCAACATGCAGGTAATAGGCCATAGTCAGTCAGTTCAGTCGCTCAGTCATGTCCGACTCTTTGAGACCCCATGGACTGCAGCACACCAGGCTTCCCTGTCCATCACCAACTCCCAGAGCCTACTCAAACTCATGTCCATCAAGTCGGTGATACTATCTAACCATCTCATCCTTTGTCAGCCCCTTCTCCTCCTTCCTTCAATCTTTCCCAGCATTAAGGTCTTTTCCAATGAGTCAGTTCTTCGCATCAGGTGGCCATAATTTGGAGCTTCAGTTTCAGAATCAGCCCTTTCAAAGAATATTTAGGACTGATCTCCTTTAAGATTGACTGGTTGGATCTCCTTGCAGTCCAAGGGACTCTCAAGAGTTTTCTCCAACATCACAGTTCAAAAGCATCAATTCTTCTGCATTCAGCTTTCTTTATAGTTCAACTCTCACATCCATACATGACTATGCGAAAAACCATAGCCTTAACTAGATGGACCTTTGTTGGTAAAGTAATATCTCTGCTTTTTAATATGCTGTCTAGGTTGGTCATAACTTTTCTTCCAAGGAGTAAACGCCTTTTCATTTCATGGCTGCAGTCACCATCTGCAGTGATTTTGGAGCCCCCCCTCCAAAAAAAGTCTCTCACGTTTCATTGTTTCCCCATCTGTTTGCCATGAAGTGATGGGACCAGATGCCACGATCTTAGTTTTCTGAATTTTGAGCTTTAAGCCAACTTTTTCACTCTCCTCTTTCACTTTCATCAAGAGGCTCTTTAGTTCTTCTTCACTTTCTGCCATATGGGTGGTGTCATCTGCATATATGAGTTATTAATATTTCTCCTGGCAATCTTGATTCCAGCTTGTGCTTCATCCAGCCTGGCATTTCACATGATGAACTCTGCATATAAGTTAAATAAGCAGGGTGACAACATACAGCCTTGACGTACTTCTTTCCCAATGTGGAACCAGTCTGTTGTTCCATGTCCAGTTCTAACTGTTGCTTCTTGACCTGCATCCAGATTTCTCAGGAGGCAGGTCAGGTGGTCTGGTATTCCCATCTCTTAGATCATAAAAGGCACACAATAAATGGGTATTGTCACCAACAACCACTCAAATCCTAATGTCAAAAGAGATTCTTGCCTTGTACCGGTTCCCCAGTTGGACCCATATTAAAGATCTATTTTGTTATTTGTATATAAATGTCAAACTGAAGGGAAGGGTGTTCCAAAGAGTGAAGAGTGGTCTTGCCTCATGGACTTTCAGTGTAATTGACTAGATAGAAATAGCCAATCATTCGGTAAGAAGAGGTTGGGGCTGAAAGCATTTAAGAGAGCTAGTTAGAGCAAGGATGATACACTGGAAACAGAGAAAAGTAAAAAAAACCCTCTGAGAGAGAAACTCCAGGCTGTTGGGGATGGTCAGTCGATCAGATTTAATGCTGGCCACTGTAGGGAAATCATATCTTTTAGCAGGATGGAAAGTCAGCCAAGAAGTAATGGCCAGTTTACAAGCCATATATATCTCATTGTCACCTAGCCCTTGGGTTGGGTAAATCGCCAAGGTCTTGCCTATGTTTTACATAACTAAGGAAGCATTAAATTCTGGAACTTGAGTCATTCATTTGCAGTGAGTCTCAATTTGGATATGTACTGTCACCGTTTTTTAAATTATTTTATTATTGTCTTTATTTTTTAATTAGGGTATAATTCTCATTTATACCTGTCATAGCTGTCGTAAGCGAAATATGTTTAATATATTTGTATTATGGAAACTTTATCCTAATCATACAGAGACTTGACAGTCAGGTGGAATTGAGGTAAATTTTATTGGTTGTCCAAAAAGTTCATTTGATTTTAAGTTCAAACAAAAGACACATTTTTCATTTTC